>NC_080840.1:17080664-17816914 GCF_030435755.1 Ochotona princeps | reverse complement strand
GTGACAACCTTTGAAGCCTGACTTTAAAAATCAAAGGATTATGACCTAAGGCTTGGTTTAGGTTTCCCACAACAAAGGATTTTTTTAAGACCAGATTTGTTGTTTCTTTGGTAAGGCAATCTCTTCAAAACTTAGTTTGTTTTTGATCTACTCGCTGCCAGTTCCATGTGCCAGTCACACATGAAATTCTTGAAAACAGAGCATTCCAAACTGGATGTCTCTCTGCTTCCGAGTAAGAGACCTTCCATTGTGGTCTCTTCCTTCTCAAGGCTATTTTGCCACAGGTGGTTTGTAAGAAAAAAACAACAGAAATGTATATACTTATATATATATAAATATATTTATATATATTTCTGTTGGTTTTTTTTTTTTTCTGATGTTGGTGAGCAGGGCCAAATGTATCTGGAATTTACAGGCTGTTGGTGCCAGATACTGAGACCAAATTCAAGTGGGCAAAAGTTCAAGAACAACGGCGAGGTCTGTGGATGAGGGTCCACAGTTGGACAAAGGTCCAAGGCCACAGGACAGTGTGCCTTAAGATCCCCTGAGACAGTTACACACTGACTTCCATACTTAGGTCATGCTGCTCCTTCCTCATCAGCAAGCATTGGCTAGTTAACGTAAATACATGACGTAGTTATCAAAGTCTGTGCCGCATCAATTTCTGTAATTTAACTCCCCAAGCAGTTCAATATAAATGGAGTCAATGAGCATTCTAGGTCGACCTCCTTCCTCAGAAAAGGGGAAAAGGGGGCTTCCCTGTGGCTGCCCTTTTTACGCTTTTTATCTTGGGTCTGTCTCGTTTCTTATTTTCTCAATTGCATGTTCCCTCTGTTCCAATCCTGGTCATGCCACACTGGCCATGGTATATGTCTTTGAGATGTCTTTATTTCTCATCTGATCCATGCCTCACAACACTGTTTTTAAACTGAAAGTTTTATTTGATCTTTTCTTTGATGTATCAACTTGTTTTGAACTTTTTGACAGCTTCTAACAGAAGGCTTATATTCCTTCGCTTTGTTGGCTTTCAGTGAAGCTTGTGTACTGAAAAACTATTTTCCACTAAAAATATTTCATAGAGCCCTGTGTGCTAACCTAACGGCTTAAGTCCTCACATTGCACATGCAGAGATCTCACATGGATGCTGGTTCGTGTCCCGGCGGCCCCACTTCCCATCCAGCTCCCTGCTTGTGGCCTGGGAAAACATTCAAGAACAGCCCCAAACCTTGGGCCTCTGAAGCAGTATGGGAGACCTGGAAGAAGCTCCTGGTTCCTGGCTTTCGATCGGCTCAGCTCCAGCCATGGCAGCCACTTGGGGAGCGAATCAGTGGATAGAAGATCTTCCTCTCTGTCTCTCCTCCTCTCTGTATATCTGACATTCTAACAAAAAATAAAATCTTCTAAGAAAAAAAATATTTTATGAAAACCTTGCCCAGGACAGCCAATAATATTCAGTACACACTAATATTCATATCCTGTTCTCTACAATTCCAAGCTAAAGATGCCCATTCTGCCTCCCAAGTTGTATAGCAATGGTTTTTCCAGCTACTTCTTGCCCTGTAAATGGATGAAATGGTTTCTCACATATTTAGCCGCTGATGTTGATCTTATTGCCTAGCAGTGTTATCAATACCACACATTATAGTACCTTGACTCAAAAATAATAATTTTTCTGGTACTCAGGATGTACCATACTATATCTGAAATAAATTAACCCTCAAAATATAGTGACACAAAAAAATCTGTTTGTCATCTACATTAATGTTACAGACGGAATACTGAAGCTTTACTCCATACCACAGTAAGACCACATCACCAAAGAGAAGGAAGAGTTTGAGACCTTGAGGATTCTAAAGACCAAGCCTTAGAAAGGGCTTGCATTCCTGTTAGTTTTCCTCCTTTGGCTTGGATTTAATCGTCGGGCTCAATCTACTTACAGGACAATGTAGGAAACATTAAGTTTCACAAGCTGACAACCTGGTTAAGAAAATTACTTGACCTCTGTTTTGATTCCCTAAATGGGAATCATAAAAGAATTAATACACCATAAGACCAAAGGTCCACATATATAAAATAATTAGAACAAATCTGGCACTTAAATGATTATGTGACTATGGCATGGAACATCATGAGACAGGCGTTTAGCATGGTGGTTAGGAAGCTAGTTAAGAATCCTGTGTCCCATGTCAGCGTGCCTGAATTCAGATCCTGCCTCCGCTTCCACTCTAGGTCACTGCTTATGCACATTCTGGGATGTCAATGTGATGGCTCAGGCAGCTAGTCCTTGTCATCCACCAAGGAAACCTTATCTCCCGACTGCAGCCTGGCCTCGGCATTACAGCAGCTGGACCCTGGACTGCTGGATGGGAGATCTGCTTCTCTTTCTGTCTCCCTCTCCCTCTCTATATCAAACAAATAACTTTTTCAAAATTCAAAAAGACATAGTTAAAAGCTCATTACAGAACACACCATTATAATTAGCAAAAGTGCTCTTTTATACTAAATCTGTTTGACTAGGAAATCAGATATATTTTGTTTTAAATCTGAGCCCACACAATTCTAAAACAAAAGAAGGTGCATGTACATGACTCACGGCATGCCATTTTGCTTTTGCTCATTTAAATTGTGTGAGTTATTTTAGATCGTGCACTAAGCCCATGGGGAGAGAACTTAATAACAATTCTTCACATAGACCTGATCTGGTTCTTACCTAACAAATATTCTTTCTAAATGCTGAAGAGGAATATTTGATTAATGTCTGCTAAACTCATCAGAAGGTGTATCTGAACAAGAAATTACTGTTTTATTCATAAATAAAAATATGCATTTGCCAAAATTTTATAAGCACTTATGTGTGGTAGACATCAAACCAAAGAAGTTAAGTTACCAATAATTGATTGCCCCAATGAAGGAAGAAGCAGACTTGTGCTGAAGGAATAGAATTCATTGTTGCCCACATTTTTATGAATAAGAAATTGGAGTTTTGGAAAGGTACCTTGGCTACTCTGATTTTTCCACTGAGCCTAGGAAATGATTTTGTCAAGGTTTGTATCCAGAACTGTCTCATGCCAGTGGCCATATATTTTATTTCTCCATGGTCCCAGTCAGTGTGTTGGGAAGAGAGAGTCAGTAGACTCAATACTGGCACAAGGGAAGTTGTAAGAAGGGACTAGACAAAATCTTCAGCAAACAATGAAGAAGCACAGAAAATGGCCCGGTGTGATGGCTCAATTGCTAAATCCTCACTTTGCATGCGCCAGCATTCTACATGGGTGCCCATTCATGTCCTGGCTGCTTCACTTCCCATCCAGCTTCCTGTTTGTGGTCTGTGAAAACAGTAGAGAATGGCCCAAAGCCTTGGGACCCTGCACCACATGAGAAACCTGGAAGAAGCACCCAGCTCAGCTCTGACGGATGCAGCCACTTGGGGAGTGAACCAGCAGACAAAAGATATTTGTCTCTCCTCCTCTCTATAAATCTGTGTTTCCAATAACAGTAAATAAACCTTAAAAAGAAAAGAGAAAAAAACAAAGCTTATGTAGTAGATTAGGGCAGGTAAAAAACCAAGCACCACCTACAGGCCTAACAGCAGGGAGAGACTTCCTATCTGGAGTGTGGCCCCATGTCAAACCTCTCCCCACCCCCTATCTTGGGCTAGTGTTTCCCACAGGCCAAAACAAGTTGAAGTCAAAGAGAAAGAAATCCTTTAGTTGAACAAGTCCTTTGGGTGTGGCCTCTTAAATTAAAAAAAAAAAAAAAAAAAAAAAAAAAACACAGAGTAGGAAAAGGAGTAAAAAGATGAATCTTTAAAAGGGGCAAGTGTCCCGAGTTATCTAATGGGAAAGACGGAAGGAAATGACTTCAAGGTAGTAAGGAAGAAAGACCAGGGAGCACCACCACTCTCAGTAAGTGATGCCTTTCCTCAAGAAGACAGCATTTCATTAAAATTAACTTACTGGAGATTTGAGATTGAACTGCATTTTCACCAAAACAACTCTCTTTCACAACCAATTCTTCCTCAATCTGCACTACTTGGATTATTTTATTAGAGTAGCAAGCAAACTGGCAGGGATGGGTCTGGGAATAAGTGTATTTCACTCAGTGAGAAATACATCTTGGGTGATATGTACAAGCACAATGCGAATCCTCTTTGTCTGCAAGCAGCCAGTGGCCAGACAGGGTCACCACTGTGGCTTACCACGTGATGAAACACATCTTGTGAAATCAGCAAATCACACAGAAAGGACAGAACTTTAGTGAAATTTTATGCCCAGCATTCAGCTAATTTTACTTGATACCTTACAGGAACAAACATTTGTCTAATTAGTATGTTTCAAGTCATTTCCTCATCTTGTCTTCCTGAAAGTATCTATCAATGGCCTTCAGTTTCTTATCTAAGCTGTCACTGGCAGTTAACATCTGTTCCATCTCACGTCTGCAAATTTCAGAGATCAGAATCTCCTCTCCCGTATGCCTGGTGTGTTTCTACAGACCAGCTTTGCAGGCAGCATAAATGATTAATGGAGCCAGTGTGGTGAGCTAGCAGCTTGCTCAGTGTTTCTGACCCAGCTGCTTTGAAACTCATTTCACGTACCTACTGAAGCTTTTCTAATGGATTTAAAATAGATTTCACTACTGTTAACATGATTCCACTCTTACACAATCTTGATTTTCATATTGTTTGTTTATAGGTAGCTACCTGTCATTCCTAGGCACTACCTGCAGACTTATACTTTAAAAAAAAAACAATGGTAACCCGCATTCAGGGTGACACTATGCCTTGTTCCATATAAAAATAAACAATTATTACAAATTTACAGTTACAGACCATGGATAGATGGTGTACGTAAGCACTTTTTTCCCTTTGAGTGTAGAATGGGGGTTTCTAATATAACAAATAAAGGCAAGTCTACACTTGCCCTTATTATCGGTGCTCCACCCGCGGAGATAGCTAGTAATTGCTTTAGTCCATGCCACCTGTATGGGAGACAGATTGATTGAGTTCATAACTCCCATCTTTGGTGTGGAACTGCCACACTGTGCTGGACATTTGGCTAATGAATCAGTTAATAGAGGATCTCCGTATGTTTCTGCCTTTCAAATAAATTTAAAAAATCGTGTCCTGGAATACTTTGTGTAATGCAAAAAGAGTTTGGCTTTTTCCTCATGGTTGTGATAACAACTTGCTCTATCCTCAGACAAATGTCTTTCCCAAGCTATGGTTATTGGTTCAAAGATGGTCATGTGACTCAGGTGCATAACCAACTACTTATTTTCTTCCGAAGTTTGCTTTAAAGGTGATGTCAGAGATTCTGCATCTTTCTCCCCTGGGATTACAAACAGGAAATGTGGGATAGAAACCTGAACTGTGCCAGACTGAACTTTCTTTCCAGACAGAAGCCATTTGCAGTAGCATAGAAGAACTTAACAAAACATTCACCTAATTGTAACACAGAAAAAAAGCCTCATTAACGATCTTTTCTCTGGTGGACAGTACATAATCTAGAATTTTCTTGCATTCTGTTCAACTCTTTGGCATGTGGAGTTTTTGACAAGTCTTAGATTAGAAAAGTGAGGCAATGTTGATGGACAATTCAGAAAGACTAGGAGGAAAAATTGTCCTTAACAGAAGGAGGAATGGATACGAGTGACAAAAAAGCAAAAAAGAAAAAAGAAAAAAAAAAGAAAAAGAAAGAAACCATTCAAAAAGAAGGAAAATAGTTAAAAGTTAAAATAATATGTCAACAAATGTAGATCCAAAAATAATTGGTTATCAAGCTTGGCATTTGCTTCAAGAATTAACATAGATGAAAGACAGACCTTGGATAGATGTATTTCTAAAGATATATAAAGTCTTGTGCCTTCAAATTTCTAGATTCTAGGACTAATGGTATTAACAGTCAAGAAATGTTATACAGAATCATTCAAGAAAATTGTACTGTTAAATAAAAACGTCTCGAGTGAATCGGTCGGTTTGCATATTGAAAGGAGACAATCGCGTATTAACTGAGGAGCAACTTCAAAAGTAAAAGGTTGGTGGGAAGGGCTGCTAAGAACTGTGCCACAGTAGAAGACAAGTAGGGGAAATGTTAAGGAATACCCCCCTGACAAAATAGACAAAGGTTTCTGTTTGTTGATACTTAGTTCAGGAAATGCTATCTAAAAGGACTAAACTAGGTAGAGAAGATCAGGAAAAAAATAAGGGTTTTAGATTAGACCCCAGAAAAATGAAGCCACAGTTTTAGCTAGCTGCAGGTTTTAGAAAATAAAGCATTTTACAAAAGGGTATCTAGATTAGTGGAACCGTTCTTATACAGTGCTGAAATTCTTAAACAACATTCACTATGCTGGAGTAAAATTTTGTTAACTTGACTGAGATGCAGTCATTTCTTTAAAGAACATAGGACATAACAAAACAGTTTCTTTTGGTAGTGGAAGTGCTTATTATAATTATGAAGTAATATAGTATACTCCATAATAATATAATTTTAGGATCTTAAAGTATATTTGAAGCTTTCACTGACCTTATGTGTCTCTACTTTCAGAATCAAGTCTGAATTTTAATATTTTTATAAATTGACTTCTTATTTGCAAGATTTCAGTTGCCTCATCACGTTATTCCTATGTCTTTAGGATCTCAATGGCTATTGACAATATTTTCTTTTCCTTATTTGCGAAGGAAGATGAAACGTGTATAACCAGAGTCAATGAGGAAATGCTTAGTTACACAAGCAAATACGTTGGCTGTCTAAGATATCGTATTTGACAGCTGTTTTAGGTCCTCAGAAAATCAAATGTTGTCCCTGACTTTGTTTCTCTCTTGTCTTTTTGCCTCTTATCCATGATGCCTCAGTTCTGTGCATCTTCTGTTTGTTGCATACAAATGAAACCTCACATGTCACGCTGTACTTTTTTGTTGAGGTGTCTGCTTGTCACAGCTTTAAGTTGCAGCTTGGGATGACAGTATCCCATGTCCAAATATTCCACAATTGCCCAACCTCCTGCTAATGTGTGCCATGGGGGTGCCTCAAATAGTGGAGCTCTTGCCACCTGCATGGGAGACCCGAAAGTACTTCTGGACTCCATATTTTTGCCTAACCCAACTCAAGCTGTTACAGGCTTTTGGGGGGTAAACCAGTTGATGGAAAAATCTCTCTTCCTTTATTTCTTTGTCACCTTCTTTATCTTACTGATTTCAATAAAAGTGAAAATGATAAATTTTTTAAAAAATACACTGCTGTGTATGTATGTGTTATATTCATAGACACATCATAGACACATACACACACAGCATAATGTATGAAGTATGCAGCACAAAGAATGAAATTATCTGTTAATTCATTGTCTAATGATACGAATTAACTATTTTTATCTACTTGAAGATATAACAAAATGCGTAACAGTGAAAGATGAAGACTCCAGGCACTAGAGTTGTAGACAGTGGGTTAAGTCACCTCAGGCAGTGGCTTGAGTCTCAGCTGCTCTATTTTCACTCCAGTTCCCTGCTACTGTACCTGGGAAGGCACCAGAAGATGGCCTTAGTGCTCGGGCCACTGCATTCATATGCGAAACCAAGATGGAACTCCTATCTCCTAAATTCAGCTCCAGTTGTTGCAGCCATTTGGAAAATAAACAAACAGATGGAAGATCTCTCTCCCTCCCACTCATTCTCTCTCTGTAAATCTGCCTTTCAAATAAATAAAATAAATCTTCAAATGATAACATAAAGACTTCATACAGAGATTTCATGTATCTTTAATTTTTTTATTAAATTTATTCATTAATTACATTGTGTTGTAATTTCATAGGAACTGGGATTCTCCCCACACTTCCCCACACCCTCCCCCCATGGTGGGTTCCTCCACCTTGTTGCGTAACCATAGTTCAAGTTCAGTTAAGATTCCCTCTTAGCAAGCATATGCCAAGTTTAGAGTCCAACCTGCGCGATGGCTCAGTGACTAGAATTCTCACCTTGCAAGTACCAGTGTCCCTTTTGGGTACCAGTCCGTGTCCCAGCTGCTCCACTTTCCTTCCAGCTGTCTTCTAGTGGCCTGAGAAAGCAGCACAAGATGGGACCCTATGTCAATTAATTCCATAATGATGTAAATTTTTGCTGATGGTATGTTGGAGCTTTTAATTGATCGGGATGATACTCTGCTGGCTCTGTCTTCAGACCAGAGAGGGTATACCTAAGAAGCCGTTGAACTTGACTGGACAATAAGATGCTGGACTCTATGTTTGGTATATGCTTGCAATGGGGGAATCTCAACTGAACTTGAGCTGTGGTTATGCAACAAGGTGGGGGAATCCACCATGGTGGGAGGGTTTGGGGAGGGGTGGGGAGAATCCAAGTACTTATGAACTGTGTCACATAATACAATGTAATTAATGAATTAAAAATAATAAATTAAAAAAAGGAGCCAAAAAAAAAAAAAAAAAAAAAAAAAGATGGGACCCTGCACCCACTTGGGAGTCCCAGAAAAAACTCTTGGCTCCTGCCTTTGGATCAGTTCAGCTCTGGCCATTGTGTCCATTTGGAGAGTGAACCAGCAGATGGAAGGTCATTCTGTTTCTCCTTCTCTCTGTAACTCTGCCTTTCCAATAAAAAATATTTTAAAAAATGTATGTGAGACAAAGCAGAAGTGGAAATGGGGAAAGGACAAACAGAGAGGCAGGAAGAGTGAGCTCCCATCTGGCAATTCTATGTAAAGAGTACATTTTAATATTTTTATATTCAGAATTAAACTCCTAGTTGCTTTATCTGTCTTAAAGAACAATAATAATTGCATAATATTGCATATTGATGAAAAAGTGTGCCTAATGTATTCATTCATCTTGTATATTCTGATTTTGTGAAAAACAAGGCTCTAAATCTTTGTTTCTTTATTCTTAGGTATTAGACATGTGATTTTGGGAAAAGTTCAAAACTCAAAAGTTTGTGTTCTCCTTAGACAAATTTACTGCTCAGAATACACATGGGATCTTCAAAAATTCATGACAAGTGCATGTCAGAGAAAATTATGCATGGTTATCACTCACCAAAATAAACTAATCTTTTAATTCCAATTTTCATGAATGTTTTAAAGTACCCTCATGTCTGAGAGGTGATTATCAAAGTGAATTATTAACTAGCTCACATTATGTATTGTCTAGAAATTAATAAATTAATGGATGCCAGTTGTTCTTTTCTGTAGTATTATGTATTTCCCCAAACATAACACTAATTAAACTTATAATCTCTTGTTTAATATCAACATTCACTGCTAGCATCTGGACCCTATAGCAGCAAGGCTTTATTAGCAATATTTGGCTTTATTAGTAATAATATTCTTAGTGCCACACTAAAGTCTCTGACAAATGGCAGTCAACTTGGGGATGGCACTATGGTGCAATGGGGTAAGCTGCTGTGTGCAACCCCAACGTTCCACCTGAGTGCTGGCTCATGTCCTAAAGCAACATTTCCAAACCAGCTCTCTATTTTTTTTTCTGAGACACATACTGTGCTTTATTGACTTTATTCTTTGCTCATAATCTTCCCCCATGTTACATGTACTTCCTGCTACTGCATTCCACACCTCTGCCCCACCCTGTCCACATACTTTCATTTCTTCATATCTTTTTTTTCATTTTTTTATTGTATTTTTGCAATCTTTACATTGTTAATTAGGGTAAAAAGGTACAACGGCTATGGGAAAGTGGGTAAGACCACTATTTCCCTAGTGTTTCCTTCATATATCTGAGATAAAGGGAATACTGAGGGAGAAGCTCCACCCAGTCTCCCACCCACCCCAGGTCCCAGATGTAGGGCACGCTCTGAGATCCTTGCTCAAGTGGTTCTGATAGTTCACCAGTTATAAATCACTGCCAATCTCGCCACTCCAGGTACGATAAGGCTATTGAAGAATCCACGGATTGATATAGTCCATCATAGAGTCTCCCTTTGTCCAGTATTTCGCTGCCAACATATAGCTGAGGTGGTTGATTGACCTGTTCTATCTTCCATCTTTTCTTGGTTAAGGTTCTGAGTCCACCATTTCAATTGAGGGGATCCCCCAAAAAAACTTTGAGGTGTTCCCAGACCAGATTCCTATATGTATTAGCAAGTACAGGGCCCGCCGCAATCCATCATCACTATCAGCTGGTGGTTGCAACTGCTGGGTTGGTTCTGTTCTCAGCCCCAATCTCCACCGAAACCAATGAGTGTCCATCCTGGCTCTGCCCATCACACACTTGGCCCTCACATAAACCAGTGGGAGCTGCAGCCCAGTCAGAGCAACCCACAATAACCCCCACCAGGCCCGCTCCTACCCTGGTTTGCCAGTATGTGTGGCAGACTAGTCCAGTCTGCTTCATATCCCATCTGGCTCTCGTAAATGTCGAAGGCTTTAGTTTCATATAACCAGCTCAGCTATCCAGCACTCACGGATGTTGTTGAGTGCCTCTCTGTCTAGCCACCCCAGCCCCTGTCCTAGTTATTTTGTGCCCTCCCATGGGAGTGGTAACCCAAGAGGGAGGAGCCCACTATTTCCCTCCCAGGTCTCTCTCACTCCCAGATTATGCACTCTCCAGTTGCTTCTGTGGTTTAACTTGACAGTATTAGCCCCTAGTGCCAGCTTCTGCTATGGGTAAGCCCCAACAGCTCTCACCCGCTCTAATTTTGTTTTCACCAGTAGGAATAGTCTGCCCATCCTGGCTCTCCCCTGACCTGGTCCACATGAAGCACACAGGTGCTGCAGCCCTGCCTAGTCTGGTCCATCACCATCCCAGCTCCCTCTGTCCAGTGGGAGTGGCTATCCAGCAAGGGAACCACCCCTTATTACCCTGTCAGCTCTGCCCCTCCTTTCTTGATTCTCACGTGTGCTGGTTGGGTGCTGCGGTCACATCTGGCACAGGTAGCCTCACCTTGGCATTCTGTGTTGTGTGCTGCTTTTGTCGCGACTGAACCTGGCTTGACCCACACTCTGTTCTGGCGTGCGGATTTGCCAGTGGATGACGTGAACTGATTCAGCCTGGTTTGCCCCCGACCCATGCCAAATGTATGCCAGTGGGACACTTTCCATAACCTCTTCTGGGCTGTTTCCTTCCATGCTTCTTGCGCTTCTTTGTAGGGTCTGTGTCCCGCCAGAGGAGTTGCTCAGGTTCCTCCATCAGAGACCCTCTTTGTGTCAGGTTTCGCGCATACCAATGGTTCCATGGGCCAACACTACTCAGTTCAACTCCTGCCCTAGCAGGAGCAGTGACTTTCCTTAACTGGCCTTCAACCCATTCCGGTTCTTGCTGTTGGATGTTTCAGCCCAGCCATGGCTCGTCCATACCCACATATAGCTCATATATGGCTCAGTTGGAGTTGAAACCCAGCCTAGTCTGTCCCACATCTACCCTGGTCCTCCAAAACACCAAAAGGTGTTGCAGTCTAACTCAGCCCAGTGCGTCAAGTCCCAGTCCATACTTGTGCCAAGGGAGACTACAACTGTATCCCGACCAGAACGCAGCCCCATTCCAGCTCGTGCATCCCTTAGTGGGAACCCAAACCCAGTCAGGGTCTCCCCTCAGCTCCCCAACTGGGCCTGTTCCCAGCCAGTATTAAGCATGCCAATGGTTGCTCTGGCTCAGCTTGGCACAGCCCGTCGCCTGTTGCGACCCCTGCCTTAGACACTGTGGCTCATCGTCCTTGGCTCACGCAAACCCACTGGTGCCGGAACCTAGCTGGGCATGTCTTGTGGTTCTGGTTTCTAATTTAACTTGTGGGGTAAGGTTTGCTCCGTACTGCGTGGTGTGCCCGATCCATCACCTTTCCATACACTGACGAGCAATTGAACCAGCTCCCTATTAATGTGCCAGAGAGAGCAGCAGATGATGGCCCAGGTGCTTTGCTCCCCCCCCCCCCCACCTATGTGGGAGGTTTGGATGAAGGTTGTGGCTCTTGACTTCAGTTTGATCCAGCTCTGGTCATGGGAGCCATTTTTGAGAGTGAACCAGTCAATGAATGATCTCTCTGCCTTTTCTTCTCTCTAACTCTGCCTTTCCTAAATAAATAAATCTTTAAAAATAAATAATCTTTGCAATAAACATTTCCAAAAAGAACAAAATTGCCTGGGTGAATCAGTACAAAATTCATTTCATTTATTTAAAAAATGAGAAATTACTGCATGCAAAAAATTACCTAAAATCTCTGAAATATTTTATATTAACATGTTTATATAAACATGTATAAGTAACATATATACACAGCCATTCATTTTGATATCAGTGTTTTCTTACAGCTTGAATGCTGAAACAATCATAATATCAACAATAAAACAATATAAACATGCATTAAGCCCTTAGTATGTCCCAAAAACTATGTTTTATATACATTATATCTTTTTATTCGCACATTTACCCTACTAAATTAAGTTCAGTTTAATTCCTATATTACATAGAAAAAATGTCTAACTTCATATGCATGGCAAAATGAATGAAAAACAATGTTACCTTTTTGGACCAGGTTTTCATCTGACTACTGGACAGGAAAGGAGAAAAGTGAGGAGAAGGAAGTAATTAAGGAAGGAAGGGGGAAGGAAGGAAGGAAGGAAGGAAGGAAGGAAGGAAGGAAGGAAGGAGAAATTTAAACAAAGAAGAAGCAGCAGCTGCCATGGAAGAGAAAGGGGCCTTCCTCAACAGACTTGTTAAATCCACGGCAGTACATATGACTCAGACATTATGTTCAAATAGATATGGTTCTGTCACATATATACTGAAGGGTGTCCTGTAAATGACTGATTCTTTTAACTTTAGACTTGATTTTTATGTCGTATGAAGCAAATGTAAATGATTACTAAATAGAAAATTATTAAATTATTATTTTTAAATTATTCTTTTTGCCATTTCAGGTATGCAAAACAATTCCATAGAATCAAACTTAATTTGAAAAAAAAAATCTTAGGGCCTAGTAAAAATCATTTATTTGAGAGTTAGAGACACAAATAGATCAAGTATGAGTGCTTCCTTCCATGGTATCACTCCTAAGATGCTCACAATGTCAGAGACATCTCAGTTGGTACTGGTTGCCAAGCCTGGTCTCCCATGGGGTGGTAAGAACCCAATAACTTGGTTAATTATGGCTGCCCCCAGAGTGTACATTAAAACAACACAGGAATTGGGAGAGTTACTGATAATCAAATCCAGGCATTCTAATTCGGGACAAGGCCATCTGATCAAGCATTTCACCACTAGGCCTATTGCTTTTAGTTATTTCTATTAAGAGTGTGTTAAATTGAGATATCTGTTAGGTACCTTCAGTTAGCTTCATACTTATCTGCCGGAGTGATAAATATGAAGGAGCTTCAAAAGTTCATAAAAATGGAATTAAAACACAAGCTCATTTTGGAATCAAATTATCTTTATAATACACAATATCTATGAACTTTTTGAAGGCCTTATATAGGAGTAAACTTCAGGAGAAAGATTGGCCCTATAAAACAAGACATTGAGAAATATTAGCTGGGAGTGATAGTAGGGATTGGTAATTGGTCAGTGTATCTAAGGCTATAGGGTGAGAAAATAACAGAAATAGGGAGGCAAGACCCTGGAAATGACAGATATTGAAACAGTTCTGTCATGCATTCCAAAATCTGTGTTCAACGTTTCAGTATTGATACTAGCAATTAAATAGTTCTTATGTTAATCAATTATAACTGCTTCCAAGAAAACGCGTGGACAAAGATTCTGTTAAAAATAGGTAATGGTGAGGAGCAGGCAATTTTAAAATCAACAAATCCAAATGCCTAATAGACATGTGAAGAAATGCTCAGGCTCCCCAGCTGTCAGGCAAATACAAATGAAAAACATGTGGAGATACTCCTGATGCCAGAGAAGTTGGCCTACATTCAGAAACCTACCAACAACACCTGCTAGCATGGATGTGAGGAGAAAGGTATCCTACTCAACTGTTGCTGTAGCCTAGCACGACTGCTATGCAAGTCAGTACTGAGAGTGCGATGGCAACTGAAAATGACTGAATGACCCAGGCACCACACTTCTGGGAAAATATTCAAAGGAAGAGAAATCCGCATATGAAAAAGTGACTAGCAATCCACAGCCTACAACAACAAAGACATGGAAACAACCCAGATGCCCATCAGAAAGAGGAATGGATATGGACCAGTGCGGTAGCCTAGCGGCTAAAATCCTTACCTTGCATGAACCATGATCCCAGATGGATGTCGGTTCTAATCTTGGTGCCCCACCCGCCCCCCCCGCCACTTCCCATCTAGCTCCCTGCTTGTGGCCTGGAAAAACAGCCGAGAATCGCCCAAGGTCTTGAGATCCTGCACCTGCATGGAAGACCTGGAGAAAGCACCTGACTCCTGGCTTGGATCGGCACAGCTCCGGCCACTGTAGTCATTTAGGGATTGAATCATAGGAAGGAAGATCTTTCTCTCGCTCCTCCTCTCTGTATATCCAACTTTCCAACAGAAATAAACAAATCTTTTTAATAAAAATTTACTAAAAAATAAAGAGGAAGAGGTATACGGATGATAAATGGAAAAGCAAGTAAAATAACATTACTGGTGGCATCCAAGTAGTGGGACTGTGGTTATGTACTACAAAATTCTTTCAACTTTGCCAAAGATTAACTCACCACAATGAACACTTATGGCCCTATCAGAGTGTCTTGTTTGAATTCCAGCTCCTGTACTTACAATCCAGCTTCCTGCTGAAGTGTACCATTAAAAAAAAAAAAAAAAAAAGGAATGGATAAAGAAACTGTGGTTCATCTACTCTAAAGAATTCTACTGTCATTAAAAAATTTAATTCTTCAAGTTATTAATTCTACCAACAAAGTGCTCCCAACTGAAAACCAGTATGTTCAAAGAAATAGGCCAGTCTCTAAAGGACAAATATTCATGTTCTCTTTGAGATAAGGGGAAATTCATGCAAAAAAAAAATAAGAGAAATAGATAAATAGGTAAACATATGTATATATGTGTGCATACATATATACTAATATATATACATATATAAGTACATATATGTATAACAGATGAACTCTGCAGTGCAGATTAGCATACAGGAGAGACTAGACACACTACAGTATGCATCTGTACTCCTGAATAAAATGAGGACTCCCAATGAAACTGTAAAATATACCTTAACAAGATTATACTAGACTATCTACCATTGTCTATACCTACAATGCTATATGATACACTAAATAGCAGGATGTTGGGCTTGTGAATGTTGATTTGATTTTCAGAGCTATGGATTAGGCTTGCCTACTCCAGACACTGATACAAATGGTGTCAGGTGGGATCTGTTCTTCTGCTTCTTTTATTAATCATCGTCATTTGGAGATTTAGCCTTTTAATTTCTGTACCAGAATATTTACAAATTTTTTAGATTAAGCAAGCTTTAATTTGATACTTTAAAATTATATGTACATATAAATTATGGGTGACTCATTACATGTGTATGCTGTGTAATATTCGAATCAAGATAAATATATCCACTCATTTATTATTTTTCAATGGAAAAAAGTCAACATCTTGACCCTAACCTTTTATTCTTTTAGGATTTGTTTATTTTTATTTGAAAGGGAGGTTTACAGAGGGAAGGAGTGATAGAAAGATTTTCCATCTGCTGGTTCACTCCCCAAATTGCTGCAACTGTTGGAGCTAAGCTGATCTGAAGCTAGAAGTCAGATCCTGGTCTGCCACATGGGTGCAGAGTTCTAAGGCTTTGAGCTATCCTCCACTGCTTTCCTAGCCACAAGCAGGGAGTTTGATTGGAAGTGGAGCAGCTGGGACATGAACTGAGACTCAAATGGAGAGATGGCATTAACAGGCATGGGATCAGCTTATTGAATCACAGTGCCAGCCATAACAACCTTTTTTAAATATTTTTATTTTGAATTTTGAATTATGTGGTACATTTTTGCATAGGCTGGGATTCCCCCCCACAAACTCCCACCCCCAGTCAAAAGTGCAGGGCATTATTGCTATTTATTTATCCATTCGCTTGGTGAAGATATTGGTTTGTTTTCTCTTTTGTTTTGGTTTGTTTTTAATAATATTGGAAAATGAGATCTTTATGTACAGAAGTGCAAAGCAAACTCCCTACTTTACTCAACAATAAATGGATCAAGAATGTATATGTATGACCTGATACTATCAAACTGCTGGAGGAAAACACCAGCAAAACTGCAAGATATTTGCATAGATGAAAACTTCTTGGAAAAGTCCCCAGAAGCAGAAGCAATAAAGATGAAAATAAACAAATGGGGTTGCATCAAGCTAAGAAGTGTCTGCACTGCAAAGTAAACAGTCAAAAAACTGGAGAAGCAACTGACGGACTTGTTGTTGTAAATCACACAACCAATAAAGAATTCATATTCAGAATCTCTGAAAAGCTCAGGAAATGCAATCACAATAAAACAATTCAGTTAAGAAATGAGCAAAAGACATGAACAGGCACTTTTTTAAGGAAAAAACTCAAGGCTACAGACACATGAAAAAATGTTCAAAACCATTAGCCAACCGAGAAATGCAAATAAAAATGACCAGAAAGAAAGGAAATTCTGTCTGTTGCAACTGAGTGAATGTAATTAGAAAGCATTATACTCAATGAAATAAGCCATTCCCCCAAACAGGAAAATATATATTTGCCATGATTTGTGAAATTGATGTACACATATGAATGAACTTGGTATTTTAGATTTGATTGTTACTTGCAGTCTACATCTATAGTATTTAAGAACAGTGGTTTTTTTTCTGATTATGACTTGTTGAATTCTTTCTTTAGTGGGGGGGTTAAGCTTGTGATATTAATTAAACTGAAAGTGTATCATTGTAAATATTTAAAAAACATAAGAGGAAAGGAGGGTGGAAGTATGTGGAAGAAAGAGGATAGGGTTAAGAGTCTGATTGTGCTCTTAAATCTGTATTAAATCTGAAATGCAGGGAGTTTCTCAACTTTACATAAACAAAAAAAGCTTAAAAAGAAAAAATGACACAGCAAGAAGCCATGAACTAACAAATGAATGTACCTTGTAGACTGGAAAAGGTGGGGCTATAAATATTTATTTAGAACCTTCAGAAAGACATTGGCTCAGCCAAAACCTTGAAAAAACCGCACAAACTCTGCTTTCACTAACAAATTGCTTTCATTATCTAGCTATTGCATGAGGTGTTATGCCACTCTGTATCAGTCTTAATACAGAGAACCCCATTTTGAACCATTGAACTTTGTAACTGAAAGCCAATAAAGTTGTGTTGTTTCATGTCACTGATTATTCTTGGGGAGGAGATATAAAACTACCAACGAGTATGTTTTGCTTTAAAATAAGCACCTATATGTTCCCCTGATGTTTTCAATGATCTGAGAGTATGTATCATTACAAAACTTTTGAAAACTTAAGATTCAACTTTTGAAAACTTAGGATAAAACTACAGGGAGATACAATTGCCTTGCAATTCCAGCTTCTCTTGAGACAAGTCTAACTGAATCTCAAAGTGTTACTAACTCAAAAATGTCAAACCTACTCCTTTAATCTGCGAAGTCTCATTCTTCTATGCACAGGCTACTACTCCTACTATTTAATCATGTGGGAGGCACCCTCACATCTTCCTTTCCCACTTTACCTTGTTCCTCAGTGCCTCTCCATCAACTCAGAGGCTTGGCAGAAAAACAAACTCCAGGATCAAAGAGGGAACTTTCTGATCTTTGGTCTCAACTGGCAATGTGTTCAGTGTATACATGGCCCTGATCCAATATTCCTTTATATATACTATGAATTTTTACTTCCGTGTACCAAGAGACAGGTAATGCTTTACTAACAATGTAGGATAACTTGTTTGATTAGTTTGATGTATTTCTAAAATTTTAATGAAAAGGAGAGCCAGGCACGGTGGCCTAGCAGCTAAAGTCCTTGCCTTGAATGTACCGGGATCCCATATGGACACTGGTTCTAATCCCGGCAGCCCTGCTTCCCATCCAGCTTTCTGTCTGTGGCCTGGAAAAGGAGTCGGGCGTGGTCCAAAACCTTGGGACCCTGCACCCACGAGGGAGACTCAGAAGACGCCCCTGGGTCCTGGCTTCAGATTAGTGCAGCTACAGCTGTTGCGATCACGTGGCGAGTGAATCATCAGACGGAAGATCTTCCTCTCTGTCTCTTTTCCTCTCTATATATCTGACTTTGCAATAAAAATAAAGAAGTCTAAAAATTTTAATGAAAAGGAACAGAAAACAAATATTTTCCTTTGTTCTGATTTTATTGAAGTCTACAAGTCTAAAACTTCAGTTAAACATTGCAAAATAAGGAACAATGAATTTACTTGGGAGGAAAAAGGGAAATGATGGGTTTAAAACAAGATTTTGCTGTACTCACACAAATCCCCATCCTCATTAACAAAATGCTTCTGTTATCAAGTTATTGCTTGTGGTCGTATGGCACTCTGTATCAGTCTTGGAATTGAAAATTTCTCACATATTTTTCTTATTTGGTAAATTTATGCAGCACTTTCTAAAACAGTAATTTTCCATTTTTATGTAAATTTGAGAATCAGGGCCTGGAAGGAAGGAGCACCTATTCTTTATATTCTTCTGTTTAATGTCTTTACACATCACCATCCTGCTAAATCAACACTTATAAATATCCACTACGTGCATTTTTCTAAGGCAGCATACACATAGAAAAGATATGATACAAACCCACTCAAAACCTACGTTTTAAAAAATGTTGGTGTTTCTTAGTTGAGAGGGATGCACCCCATGTGAATCACCATTTAGGGTGGGCTGGGCCAAGGGAGTGGGGGAAAATGGGTGTGACAACTGCTTCAATCTCCTTTTTTCTTCCTATATCCAGGAAAAGTGGGCAGAGAATGGGGAAAAGCTTCTCCCCAGCAGCCCAACCACATTGGTACCCAGAAACCAGGGACAACCCCCAGATGCCACCCCAAGGTCCCCAGTGCGGAGCATGCTCCGAGGTTCTGCTCAAGCAGTTTCAACAGAACCGAGATGTTGCTGATTGCATTGCTGCAAGGCTGAGGAAATCCTTTCAAACTCCATTGGCTGATAAAGTCCCCCCGAGACTCCCTGCTTGCCTGGATATTCACTGTTCGATTTGTTCCACCCTCCATGATACTAGACGTCCTCTGTAGGCTTCAATGAACAAGTTGTCATGTCCCCCATGAGCACCTGGGCATGCTGTCCACTGCACAGGCCTCAGCAAGTGTGGAGACATAGTTTTGACAAACACACTCCACAGTCAGACCACATAGCCTGTGATTTTCACCGTGGTTGGAATTCTGAGTCCAGTGATCCTGTTCGGGGTCAGGGGTCCCCAAGGAAAGCTCACCAGAAGTGACCCCAATCTGACTCCTGTGTGTGCAAGCCAGTGCAGGTTCTGGCTCAATCCATCACCCACATGGGAACCTACACACATACTGGTGGTTGTGGTCACCTGGACAGTTCTTTCCACAGTTCCATCTTATACACAAACCAATAGATGTTGCTGCCCAGCCTAATCCTGCCCACTACACACTTGGCCCTCACACACACACCAACAGGAAATGCAGTCTAGTTAGAGCAATCCTTAATAACCCCCATCAGGCCTACCTCCATCTCTGGTTCTTGTGCATACCAATATATGAAACAGACTGGTTCAGTCTGTCCCCCATCTTATTCAGCTTTCTTACTCATCAATGAATATTGGAGCCTAGCTCAGCCCAGAGACTCCACTATCTAGCCCACACTCTTGCTAGTGGGTGCCATATCCTATCCAGCTAGGTCTGCCCCCAGCCCTGGTTCTCGTGCTCACTAGTGGTAGTTTCAGCCCATCAGAGAGGTGCCCACAATCTCCCCAACAGCCCCACTCCAAGCCCCAGATCTTGCACTTTCCAGGTGCTATTGTGGTTTAGCCTGAATGAACCTACCCCCTGTCCCAGCACCTGCCAGCTGATTCTGTTGCAAAGCTCAATCAGCTTGCATTTTGGCTTATTCATGCACCAGTGAGAATGGTCGCTTAGCCTAATCATGCTCTCCCACTAACCTAGCTCACATGCAGACCAGTGAAATTTGTAACCATGCCCAGACTGGTCACTACCCATACCAGCTCTCCAGCTCACCAGTGGAAGCAGTGCCCCAGCTGGGGAGGCCCTTCAGCTCCCCTACTGGCTCATCCCCCCATCTTGTGTCTTACATGTGCTTGTGGGAGCTGCAACCCAGATTGGCATGGGTCAGCTCACCTCAGCATTCACCAGTCGATGCTGCAGCCTGACTTGGCTTGGCCTGCCCACAGTTCCAGCTCATGCTGGTGGGTGCTATAGCCTAGCCCAGCCCAGCCAGCCCCCTGTCCTGGCCCTAATGTGAAATGGATTGTATTATGGCCAAATTGGCCTGTCCTTTACCCTGTCTTGGTTCTCACATCTGCCAGTGGATATTATAAACTGGCCCAGCCTGGCCTGTCCCCAGATCTGACCCACATGTATGCTGGAACATACTGTAACCTGGCTTGGTTTGGGCTCCTTACGGCTTTGGTTCTTATGCTCACCTCCAGGGACTGTATCTTGACAGAGCAGTTCCTCAAGCTCCCCTGTCATGTAACCTCCCAGTGGCAGATCCCACATGCACTAGTGGGTTGTTGGCCTAGCCTAACTTGGCTTACCTCCTGTCCTGGCAGGTAGAGCAGCCTTACCCGATGAGCCCATATCCATTCTGGCTCCTACTGTTGGGTACTACAGCCCATCCATACCTGGTCCACCCCCATACACAGCTCTCACATAGTTCAGCTGATGCCTACATCTGGCTCAGCCTGTCTTATACCCACTGTGGCTTTTGCAAGCACCAGCAGGTACTGAGCCTAGCCCAGTATGGAACATCCCAGACCCACACCATACCCATTGCAAGAGATACTGCAGTCATTTACAGCCCATTTGTCATCACATTCTGGCTCTCACACTTACAAGTGGGAGTGGAAACCCAGCTGGGGCATCCCCTTAGCTCCCCCACCAGGCTCACTCGCAGCTACAAATCTTGCACATACAGGTGGTTGCTCCAACCCAGCCTGGCATAACCCATCACTCAGCTTGACCTTTGCCATCAGATGCTGCAGCCTGACATGGCCTGGACTGTCCCCAGTCCCAACTCTTGCTGGTGGTTGCTGTAGCCTATCTCTGCCCAACCTGCCCCCATCCCTGGCTTTCATGCAAACCAGTAGGTACGATGAGCCTAGTTTACCCCAGCATGGCTCATCCCCTCATTCTGGCTCCCGTGCATACCAGTGTGCTATGGTTTGACTGGTCCTGCCTGATCTACGTTCCCTACCTCCCGAGTCAACTACATCTGCTGACAAGTGAAGCAGCCCTGCTAGGCCTGACCAACATCCAGCTCTGACTCACATGCTCACCAGTGGAAGCAATGGGCCACCAAGGAGTTCCCCACATTCCCCCACCAAGCCCACTCCCAGACCCAGATCTCACTCATGCCAATGGCACAGTCTGCCTCCCAATCTTATAGCCTTTGTGTGGACTGATTGATGTTGTAGCACCTGGTCTGCCCCACACCCAATACTTGGGTGCACCTGTGGGTGCCATATCCTCTATCAGACCAGCCTATTCCAACCCCAATACCCGTGAGTTTTGGTGAATTCTATAATTCCTAGCTCAGCCCATCACCACCCCAAGTCCTTCAGCAAACCAGCTGGTATGGCAGTCCCACAGGGTGAGCCCACAATCTCCCACACAATCTACTCCAAGGTTCAATTTTCTCATGAGCTGGTTAATGTCATGGCCCAGCGTAACATGGTTCACACCCTGCCCCAACACTCACTGGAGAGTATTGTGGTCGAGCCCTGTCAGGCCGGTCCCCTAGACATGGCTTTCATGTGCAACAGTAGGCAGTGGTTGATATCAACAATCCCAGCTCAGGTCTCCCACTTGGGCAGGTGTATGGTTTTGGCCCCAAAAGGTCCTCCATTTTCCCGCCTTTAAACCACCCAGTCTCAGCCCTCTCGTTTGCCTGCAAGTGTAGTAGCCTGATTGGTGAAAGTTCCCCAAAAGTCACTCCTCACCTCTCACATTCTCCCTCAGCAGTTCTCCCTCCCACACATTTCAAAACCTGCTTGCCTGAGCAATCCACAGCCACCCGTGCCCCTGAGCATACAGAACCCCAAGCCCAGTCCTCCAGCTATATGCAATGCCAGCCTGGAACTCTGCCTATCCATCCTGGGCACACACATATTCATGTGCAGGTCTCCAGGCCCTGTCTGTTGGTGTACCAGCATCTGCACCCCCCCACTCAGATCTTTTAAAAGAAAAAAGAAATAGAATAGACGACTGTTCTGGCACACTGGCACAGTTAATACAAATTTGGTACTAACTAGGCCCGAATACCCACCAGCTATTAGCTGCCTTTCTCCTATCAGTGTAACAATTGCCTAGGTACAGTGTCGGATTGTACTTTTAAAGGTCACCAAAACTTTACTAGATACATTTATTACTTAAAATATCGATATTAACAGATTTAAATTTTTAAACTTATTTTGTTTATATAAGTGAACAAATGTCACATATTTTAGAATACAGATTTAGGAGCATAGTGACATTTCCTACCCACCCACCCTCCTATCTGTATTCCCCAATCACTCTGCTCCTTACTTATTTCTTTTTCTTTTTTAATTTTCCAATTTTCAAATGCGTCCTAAGGGGATACAAAAATTTTTAAATACATCTCCGTCCAAGCAATGCCCCTTCCCATTCAATAACTGGAATTCCACCAGACTCAGAATAAATAATTTGTCCAAGTTCGTTCAAGAAATTGCCAGTTTTAAAGCTGAACTTCTGTGTGTTCCAAGCCTTTTCTGCTCTATGCAAGCTTAGGCAAATGCTCACCTTCACAGTATCTGATCATATCAAGGAAAATATGATTCAAAATAATGCTAATGGGGGGCCAATAATTTGGCAAAAGACAAAGCTATCCCCTGCAAAACCAGCATACCATATCAGGACTGGTGTTTGTCCTGGCTGTTCTACTTTTGAACCATCTCCCTACTAACAGTCTAGGGAAAGCAAAAGAAGAAAGCCCAAGTGTTTGGGTCTCTTCCACCCACATGGGCAACACAGATGAAGCTCCTGGCTCCTGGCTCCTGGCTTCTGCCTGACCAAATGCTGGCTGATGCAGTCACCTGGGAATTGAAGCAGTGGATGAAAGATCTTTCTCTGTCTCCCTCCCCACCCAGGTAATTCTGACTTACAACATAAGCAAACATATCTTTTTAAAAAGATTTTGTGAGTCTTTTTTTTTTTTACATGTCTAGCGTTTTGTTGGAAATAATACAGGATATAATGTTAACCATTATTTTTCAAATTTATATTGATGTTGACAAGGCCAAACATATAAATACATGTTATAATTTATTTTTTCATTTGAAAAAGCAAGCTGATCCATGCCACAAAAAGTTATTAGAGAAGCATGTCAAGAAAATGATTTTGCTTATTAATATTATTAAGATGGCTATAATAAATAAATAACATTTTCTGGTAGAAATTCTATGAATCATTATCTTGTGGTCATTTTAACATTCCCTAAAAATAACTACTGATTTGATTTGAAACATGTCTCAGATCAGTTCCTTTTGTCCCTCCAGTCCTGTCATCGTGGTGTATCACTGTCCACCAGTAAACTCTCCCAAAGCCTGGCACAAGGTTAAGATTCTCATTGTTGACTTTAGCTTAGTGGCTAAAGTCCTCACCTTGTATGTGCTGGCATCCCATATGGGTGACGGTTCTAATCCCAGCAGCCCTGCTTCCCATGCAGCTTCCTGCTTGTGGCCTGGGAAAGCAGTCCAGGACAGCCCAATGCATTGGGACCCTGTACCCATGTAGGAGACCTAGAAGAAGCTCCTGGCTCCTGGCTTTGGAGCAGCTCAGTTTTGGCCATTGTGGCTGTTTGGGTAGTGAATCAAAGGGCAGAAGACCTTCCTCTCTGTCTCTCCTGCTCTCTGTATATCTGATCTTCCAATAAAAATAGAATAAATCTTATAAGAAAAAGATTCCCATGGTCTCCTCCTCATTTCTTTGTGACAAATGCCTTCAAGTCATTCCTATTTTGTCACAAACTATTGGGCAAAATTATCTTGCTTATTAGTCCAACTTCCTACAAATTTTATGAAGTACTTTTGTATATCAGGGTGACTTGCCTCTTTGAAAGTCCTGCAATGATTTCCTAATCCGAATTTCTGACCACATTTCACAGTTACACTTCTCCTTCTTTTTCTTCTTCTTTTTAAATCTGACTTTACCTACAATTTCAGGCTAACTTCTTGTCTTCTACTGACATACTACTAGCTTTATTCCCATGAATTATACCAAAAAGGCAAAACTCATTATAGATCACACAATGCTCTCTCTGCCGCCAACATTTCTCCTTGCTTTTGTTTCACTGGAATATCTTCTGGTGAGAGATACGTCCCCTGATCTTTCGAACCAGAATGCAACAACTGCTTTCCTTATGATTTGCACCATGACTCTTAATTTGCTAATTTTCTTCTGAATTGCCTTTTGTATATTCCACCACAGGAAAAGAATCTCCATGAAATCAATGGCTGTGAGTACTCTTCATATTTCTGTTACTAACATCCTGAACCAGGCCTATAGCAAAATGAATGTAAATTAGTATTAATTGCAGAGTAGACAACTAATAAAGATTAGGCACTCCATTCCTTGTACCATTTCATCCATACTTGGAGTAGACAGCAGTCCAGATGAGGAAACTGAAACTTAAAGAGGTTATGTAATTTTCATGTGCTCACACTGTAGCATGTCAAAGTTGCCCTCTCCAGAGTCCAGTTTGTTATTGGCCCCAAGATTACTAAGGAACCCCAGGTTCTGGGGAACTACAACCGACAAATGTGAGCTTCAAGGTCCTTTCTCCTGAATAGAAACCATGCAGTCATGATTTCTGTGCTTTTACTATTATTTCTATGTATGATAGTTGAAATTCCTCTGTTACAAAGTAGCATTAGGCTGCATATATTTCACATGCGTCTTAGCAAGTAGGTGGAATTACTAAATAACATGGATTATGAAACTCAGAGTTTGGGAATAGATTTAACCAAAAAATATACTGAGATTAACAGAGGGGAGAAAAATGGGTACTTCCTCCTACTTCACTTTCCTGCAATTATTGGCTAGAACTCTTCATCTTGTCTAAGCAATACAGCATTTATTATCTTTCTACTGCCTCCAGTGAGAAACCATCCACTTCCTATTTAAAAAATTGCACTTGTTAGAAAGATATATCTCCCTACACAGATACTACATTGAACATGTCCTGCTTGAGTCTTAGGAGCTGAGAGCTTGGGCCCAGCAGCATGGCCTAGCTACTAAAGTCCTCGCCTTGAACGCCCCGGGATCCCATATGGGCGCCGGTTGTAATCCCTCCCAGTAGCTCCACTTCCCATCCAGCTCCCTGCTTGTGGAAAGCAGTCAAGGACAGCCCAAAGCCTTGGGACTCTGCACCCATGTGGGAGACCTGAAAGAAGTTCCTGGATCCTGGCTTCGGATAGGCATAGCATCAGCCGTTGCGCTCACTTGGGGAGTGAATCATCGGACGGAAGATCTTTCTCACTGTCTCTCCTCCTCTCCGTATATCTGACTTTCCAATAAAAATAAATAAATCTTTAAAAAAAAAAAGCTAAGGGCTTATGGTGATTTTAGACGTTGTCAGTAGAATCACTGTAAGTGAAAACTCTCTGCCTTACACCAGTGACTCCTTCTGCAGGAAGCTTTCCTGACCATCACCACTCACTCGAATCAGTGATCACATGCCCTTGTCCTGTGCCTCCCCATTATTTCCTGGTGCATCATTAAGGTTCAAAGACATTTTCTCATTGCCTTTTTGACTCACTCCTGGTTCATACAGTGTGAACGCTACTGAACACAAATGTGAGTCAGAAGTAGTGCAGCAAAGAAACTATGCAGTTGGACATTTGTCCTAGTGTCGGTTTTACTCAAAGGAGGCATATTAGGTAAAATTGAAAAACTCCCTAACACTTGGCTGTCAGAAGAGGCCTTGGCACTTTGCTACACGGCCAAATGCTGTCAAAATTCTCACTTATTCCTCCTCTGAAATGTGGCAGCTAGGCAACTCCAATAACATTTGGAATTCAACCCACACTAATCTTTTTCAAAAACTGGATAGTGTGCCAAATGAGTTGGTTTCCTTTAAGAGACTCCCTCCCTGAGGTCATGAAGTTGGGCCAGAGGTCTGTGAAGTGATCTTTATAACTACATGCATTTTTGTCATGTACACACGTAAGATTTTACTGATTTAACTGTATAACATGCAGTATTTGGTAGGGTAAGTGGAAGACTCAAGTTTTCCTACTGCAGAATGAAAAGAGATGTCATTAATTACCATGTTTAAGATGACATTTGCTTGAAAAACTGACTGCATGTTGCAACACAGTAAATTAAGCAAAATCAGCAGCAATTTCAAGAGGATTTTTTAAACATGAATACCTGCTGTAAGAGGGGGAGCTGTAAATAAAACGTAGTAGTAAATCCGCTTATGTAAATGCTTTGAAGAAAACATCCTCAGCAAACACCCTTACAGATAATGATTTTAAGATGGACCCAACAATGACAACAAGATGATTCATTCTGGGGCAGGTGGCACAACAGTTCTGATGCCATTTAGGGTATCTGCATCCAACATGGGAGTAGCTGCTTCAAGTTCTGGTTCCCTAATTTCTCATGCAGCTTCCTGCTAATGCACACCCTGGCAGCAAGCTGGAAGGACTCAAGAACTTCGGTCCCAGGTATTCACATGGGAGACTTGGATGATGTTCCTGGTTGTTGCTTTCATCCAGGGAGTGGATCGGCAGATGGAAGATCCCTTTGTCTGACGCTGTCTCTGTGCCACTCTGACATTAAGAAGTAGAAACATTTTAGTACTATTATTCAGACAAATCATATCTTCTTATAGATTCAGGTTAGTTAGAGGTAGAATATATCCACTAAAGGACTCTGAATATCAGTTTCATTGAAATTGCACACATTTGCAAAATGGATGATAGCTGTTGAATATTTTGCCCCTCAAAATTCTCCAACATGAAGGCTCTGGGTCTTCTCATGATGATCATTCCCTTCGTGGCTTATAAAGCTATATATAAATTGTGAAGAGAAAATGTTAAGTATTAATAATTTTCATCCCTAATACACACTGTATTTTAATACATAATTAAAACTTTGCAGTTTGTGGCCAAATCCTTGCTTTGCTTGCACCAGGATGCCAAATGGGCATCCGTTCATGTCCTGCCTGCTCCACTTCCCTTTCAGCTCCCTGCTTGTGGCCTGTGAAAGTAGTAGAGGAAGGCCCAAACCCTTGTGACGCTGCACCCATGTGGGAGACCCAGAGGAGGCTTCTGGGTTCTGGTTTCAGATCAGCTCAGCTCCAGCCACCACTGCAGAGACTTGGGAAATAGACCAGCAGATGCAAGATCTTTCACTTTTATCTCTGTAAATCTGCCTTTTTAGTAAAATAAACAAATCTTTCAAAAAAATCTTGCAGTTGGTAAGGAACATTGCTACAATAGAATTAGTTGGTTAAAGAAAATGTATTTTTTCAATTATATATTAAGTAATTTAGTCAAATATTTTCTACTTCCCAATTTTTCTTCATGAAATTATACTTTTAGTATAATATTGAATAATATTGATTAAACCAAAAAGCTGTTTTATTTCTGACAATATTTGTATATATTTGTTCTTTCCTAAAGATTCATAATTGAAACAATACAAATATTAGACTATGTTATCCTTAGTCCTTAAGTTATTTCTAGCCTTGGATCTGCTCAATAAAATAAACATTCATGAATGTAATAGAATCAAATTCATAAAAATATAATGAACAACTTTAGCAACTTTTGAAATATGTAATAAAATATCCAAGTGTTCAAATAGGTTCAACATTTAAAAAATCTTTTCCAACTTATTTTTGAAAAATTCAATAACTGAAAGATTTTGCTTTAGTATATACTTCAACTGATTATAAAAACATTTTCTGAAATCAATTAAACTCAGACAAAATATAGTGGTTGACATACCAGATAGGAATTGGGACATGTCTATCAGTTACTTGACAGCAAGGTCAGATTCAAGAAAAGTGTGGTGCCAGATAACTGAAAAACTGCCTGAATACATTTTGGGCTTTGATTTCAGAACAATTTTTGAAAAATTCAGTGCTGGGTCAATTATGCAGCATCACACTTAGAAAACAGGAAACTGCCTTAAAGGGAATTTGTTACTGTCATTTCTAAGCTATCTCAGACAGCTCAATCAAGGACAAGGTGTTTTGCTGTGTCACAGCTGTATTGTACTGGAAAGCAGAATAGTCACAGAATGGCATGTGAATTCTGGATCTTGCATGTACTACCCTCATGCATAGCCTTGGGCAAATGATTTAATGCCTAAAATCAATTGTATCAGCTTTTAAAAGGGTATAAAAATACTTGCTTCAAAGATTGCAATAAGGTTCATATCAAGTAATAAGTGGAAAGTGTTTTCTGCATAAAAGACTCCACTTAGCCAACAGATGATAACTACTATTCTCCTTACAATGTCCTTGCAGTGATTTTAGTAAATTTATGACCTAGGACTTGGAATTCTAAAGACTCCATTCAGGACCTACAACCTTTTCATCTTGATGTCAATAGGAATAAATAAACATCTACGGAACAACTTAGAACTGTAACAATAGTAGATATGACTCACAGGAATGATATGGATTTATTCCTAACTTTTCAACTCTTTTATGTATCATACACAGCAAGCTAAACTATAGATTATATATTTATTGATTATTGGTCTGCCCCTCATGACAGAAATGTGTTCTAAAATATTATATACAAATTGATTTAGACCAGCTACATGGCAAGTAGGCTACACTTAGTTTAAAATTTATTTTAATGTTTTATAGGGAAAAAATCCTATGCCAGAAGTTTAGCGTAGCAGTTAACATTCTGAAAATAATTACATCCCATATCTGAATGCCTGGGTTCAACTATCCACTCCGGCTCCAGAATCCAGCTTCTCACTCTGGAAGGGTGTGAGAGGGTGTGGGTTATGGCTTCAGTAATTGAATTCCCATCACCAATGTGGAAGACTTGAATTCCCAGCCCCTGGCTGAACCTTGCGCAGTGAAGGACATTGCAGGCATTTGGGCAATGAACCAGCAGATAAAAGATCTACAAATCTCTCTCTTGCTCTCAAATAAATAAAACATTTTTGAAGAATCTTTCAGTATTGGAACATCATGATCATATAAACTTAGATTTTTTATGCCTTATGTTCTAAATGTTGGAGAGTAAGTTTTTGTTAAACACTTTTATGAGATTCAAAGTTAGGACATGCTTCCCCCATAAACTGGAAGACGTGACTACATGGGATCAAGAGATGACACAAATGAAGGATTAAAACACTGTCATTTAACCGTTCTTTTACTGAGTTAGTTTTATTGGGTGGCAATGAAACTAATTGAATAAAAGGACTCTGTACTGAGTTTCTCATTTAACATCACCCTTCCCTTTGGCAAGTAGCATCTATTATCTCTTTTCTGAACCTCTGTGTATTGTGGACCTGAACAACAGCATCTATAATGATAGGTGCCACCTCTGGACTACCCTTCACAGACATTGTGATTCATTGGATTCTGTTAAAATACAGGCTCTATTTTTGTCCGCCCCCCGCCGCTTTTTAGTATATGTATGTGTTGTTATTTTTTCTGATTAGTGTATGACTGACCCATAAGATTTCCTATATGACAATTTCATTTGCATAGTTTCTCAACTCTCAACACTTTCCTTACCCTTGATTTCAACTCCAATTTAGTTCTACTCCTCAAATAATGACAGCATTCATTCCTGATCAGTGTCAATTTCAGGAGATTTTGGAACCTCCTGATGTCTCCGGAGAGAGGGTTTATAGAGTCTAGTTTTTTTAATGGATTTCCTAAGTCAAGTTTATTTGTAATTGAAAGTGACAGCAAGCCAACAAGAAACTAGTTAAGCCAAAACAAATAGAAATGCATTGGAAGACATTTAACCACAAAGAGAATAAATACAGCTCACAGTTGAATTGGGAATAGAAACTCCAGTCTCCAGAATGTACTGCATGCCTTCACTCCACGTGTTGGCTTCATTTCCTTAAGAAATACTTTCCCATCAGCAGGAAACATCGAACCTGGCAACTCCATCTTCAATCATCAGAGTCATCATCACAAAATGAATGATCCCTGCTGTCTTTTTTCCCAAATTAAAAGTTAAGGAGCACTCTTATTTTGGCCAGGGCTCATTTCCAGATCAACTCAAGTCAAGCAGTAAGAAAGGTCATTTGGATCTCTTTATTTGTCCTTAAAGCAGGAAGTGTTGCCCAGGCAAGATTACTTCCTAGAAGGAGAGGGTGACATGGGGAGAACCCATTTGCCAAAGCAGCAGATGAGAATTTATGGGCAGAAAAGGCAATGCTGTCTCACTGAGTTAGTTGTATAATGGGTGTTTTAACATTTGGTATTTTTTTTTCACTTTCCTATTTCCCTTTTCCCTATTAGTTCCCACCTTCCATTTACATCACATTCCCTCAAGGTCAAGGTGGCAAAAGAAAGGAAAAGACAAATCATTAAAAGGTTTTGGAGAAGAACTAACACTTTTGAGTGCCAGCCAGGTTTCAAACGTTTCTCTTACAATATTTTATTTCCTACGTTCTCCTGTTCTCCCCCTCAGTGACTATGAAATGGAAGTTATACATTTCCAGACAAATAAATTAATAGAGCTAATAAGTAACTGCTTCATGATAAGGGTAACAAGGACAGAGGACATGTACTTGTTTAATTAAAAAGAGGAAAGTGTGTGGGATTGGCATAGATAGAATTCATGAGGACAGTTGTGAGGCAATAGAGTTTAGTGCTTGAGTCTTGTCTTTATCCTTCTATTCCACAAGACATTTGTTGCTTTGCAGGAATCAGGTCCAAGGACAACTGGCCATAGTACTGGAGTAGAAGAAGTATAAATAAATAAATACATGCTCTACTTTCTTTTCTTTGGGATCTGTTTGCTTATTATCACAGTGTTAAAATGAGAAGTTGAGAGTAGGGTGTAGACCTAGAGAAATGGGGCCAAGAAGACCAGCTGTCCTGCTGACTACATCCATGCTAAAGATTTTCTCATAGCCTCATATGGTAGAAAAAAAATCCATTGGGATTTGCTGGAAAGTCTTTCAGAAATAAGTAGAAAGATTATTTTCCGAGTTTATCCCTTTCGCATAATGCCTTCTTAAATCCACAGATTAGTTAGCCACCTATTGGGAAATTTCTGTAACTCAGTTTCTTTTTGTATGTCATTGCACACCAAATAACAGGGGCTAGGAGATAATTGCACACCTAGAGAATGATGATAGGTCACTCATTATTATTACATTGCATTCTTATTACATGTCCACCTTATAACATCTCATAGTCATCTACTATCGAATTTATAGAAATACAAAGGAAGTTAACATTATTTATTTGGGCATGTATTCTTACACCTTCAGTCACTAATTTCCTTATTCATCCAATAAATGCTCATCACCTTTCACTTATGTGAGAGTCTGAACTAAATGTTGAGGACAAAGCTAAATAATAATAGCAGTAATAGCCATTTCTAAGGTAATTTAAACCTTTGTGTTTTTGCTTTAATATTTTATGGATTTGTGAAAATATCTCAATGCAAATGTCAAGTTAAAAGTTCTAGCATAAGTTTAATTTCTCTATTTGACTCTCCTTTATGTCCTAATACGTTTCATTTCTCTACTAAAAGAAACACAATAGAAAGGGAAGACAAAAATGTTTCCTAATTATTTAGATATGCCCCCTCAGGAAAGAGCCATGGACTTCCAACTAGTCTGTTGGAAGCCCCCTGTATATGTGCTAAGAAGAAGCATCTCTTAATAGCTAGGGCTGAATTCTACCACAATCTTCAGAGAATCCCTGATAGAAGCAAAGCACCTCTTGCAAACTCTGCTCAGCCACCATGAATTAAATTCTGATCATCCTTCAGGCATGTAGTCTCTTTACACACTTCAGTCTCTTCCAAACTTATTTATTTACTTGAGTGAAATCTCTATCACTTGGGATGATATCCTCTAATCCAGAGATTTTGATTTTTTTTAAAGATTTATTTACTTTTATTTGAAAGGCAAATTTACAGACAGAAAATGAGAGACAGAAATCAAGAGATCTTCCATCCTACCTGTCCACTCCCCAAATGGCCATGGCAGGAATTGAACCAATCCAAAGCTAGGAGCCAGGTGCTTCCTCTGAGTCTCCCATGTGGGTGCAGGGCCCCAAGGATTTAAGCCATCTTCTGCTGCTATCCTAGCGCACAAGTAGGGAGCTGGATAGGAAGTGATGCAGCAGAGGCACAAACTGGTGCCTATTTGGGGTGCCGATGCTTACAGGTAGAGGATTAGCCTGTTGAACCACCACATCAGTCCCAGATTTCAATGTTTTTTAGAATATTTGCCCGCTACTTCAAGACCATGAGTAGATGTATGAAATATGCGCAGCTATGCTGCAAATCAAACTCTTAACAACTACATTTAATCCAACAACTTTTTTAAAGATTTATTTGTTTTATTGAACACGAAGAGAAAAATCTTCCGTCTGCTGGTTCACTCCCCAAAGCCTGCCAGTGCCATAGCTGAACAGATCCAAAGCCAGGACTCAGCAGTTTCTGGTATCCCACATGGGAGGATGGTCCCAAGGCTTTGGGCCATCCTCCACTGCTTTCCCAGGCCAAAAGCAGGGAGCTGGAAGGGAAGTGGAGCAGGCAGGACAAGAAACAGCAGCCATATGGGATCCTGGTACATGCAATATGAGGCTTTGGCCACTAGGCTATCACCCTGCTCCCCCTCCACCACCTACAAATGTTAGTGGTAGGAAAGTGAAAGGTTCTGTGTCACTGTTCACTCTGGCTGTCAGCAGGACACAGACTGTATATATACATATATATATAAAGAGACACACAGGGTTATATTACTAAAGGTATCACCTAAGTGTATGAGAATGAGAACAGCAAACACTGCAGACTCGGGGCTGATAGCATTAGATCAGCTCTAAGGTCCAGAGGGCTCTGCAGTGAGCAGATTCTAAGATTTGAAAATAGCGTGGAGAGGATTACATGCAAAAAAAAAGTGAATTTTTTTTTCCCAAGAAAAATTCAGACAATCTGCAGCACCTGCCAGGGATGAAGTTAAGGATAACTCTCCTCACTTGACAACATCTCCCCTTTCAGTTTGCTGCTGTCACTCAGCAAATTCACTCAACCAAAGGAGAAAGGAAACTGTTATGTAACAACTCCAAGCTAGTCTTTTGGTACAGAGCTGAGTGGGGAGAGTGAAACAGAATATAAAACAGAAAATATCGAGTACTAGCAACCAAGTGGAACCAACTTGATTAGAAGCTCTGCTGTTGTCATTGCCCCATTTTTTAATTTTATTTTATTGTCTCCCCTCTGGAAGCAATATGTTTATGACAGAGAGTGAATCTCTATTGTTCTCTATTGAATCCCCTGCCATCAACTCAGTGCCCAGCATGTACAAGGAACTCTGTAATTACAGGTTCAATGACTATTGAATTATACAGAGCTTGTGTTTAGAGTAAAGTACACAATAGCTACTGATAGACACACTTACCCAATGCACACATTGAAGTGAATCCACGTACTGGACTTCTCATGAACACCCACTTGGAATCTCAACCATCAGATCTACATGCGCTCAGGTAGTAGCACTTTCTATTTTTTATGCACTGCAGAAGCATAGGTTGAATATCTGTTGTCAGTGACTATTAACATGTCTCATAAACAGTTTTTAACAAATAGTGCTTTTGACTAAATTGAAGCAAAGTCCCATTTAAAATGAACAGTTGTTATACATTTAGAAAATGTAGATCCTGAGTACCCTTCACCATTCTTCTTATTTCTAGAGTGATAAGGCAGGAACTTGCAAGTAGGTCTTGTGGTTACAGTCTGAACACCAGTGCTTCCTTCAGTAATGAAGAGATTATGACTCTGTGGTAAATCACACTGCATGAGATTAGAAGAAGAAGAAGAAGAAGAAGAAACAACTACAAATTGCCTTCCTCTTGGAATCTTTTATTTGTCATCCAAAACACAAAAGAAAAAATAAAAGTAAACAAACACACACTCATAATCTCATAAACAAAGGATGTACTAGACACCAGAATATCAGGAATCAAAGAAAATCAACAGACTGCACCTGTACTCCTGAATAAAAGTAGGCCCCTAATGAAACTTCTAAATATACCTAGACAGCAAAACATTAAACTTTCTACTATTGGCTATACCAACAGTGTCCAACTCATGTAAACAACAGAAAGCTGGAGCTAAGACTACACCTAATGGACTATTATACTACAAAACACAGGGACGGGGTGGCGGGTGGTGGGGAGAAAGGGATGGGAGGAAGGAAAGGGGGAAAGACATAAAACTGCAAAAGCTGTAAAATAGAAAATAAGAATAAAAAAAGAAAATGTATGTCTTCAAATAATTACAGTGGTGAATGTGGCAGCATTATGTATGCCAACTCAGAAGACTTAGATTGGCAGCCACACTTGTTTTTTGTTTGTTTGTTTGTTTGTTTTGACATTCTTTACATGGCTGATTAGGCCACAAAGGTTCAAGGGCTACAAGAAAGTGGGTAAGACTATTATTTCCACATTCTCTCTCTCTTTTTTTTTTCTATATCTGGGGTAAAAGGGGAGATAAACAAAGAAGCCTCACCCAGCCTCCCACCCATCCCAGGTCCCCCATGTGGGACATGTTCCAAGGGTCTTGCTCAAGTGGTTTTGATAGTTCAACAGTTATGGATTGCTGCCCATGTCGCCATTCCAAGCACGATGAAGTCACTGCAGAATTAACTGGTCGACATAGTCCATCTTAGAGTTTCAGTTTGCCCAGTTTTTCGCTGCCAACATATGGCTGCGGTAGTTGAATGATTTGTTCTGTCCTCTGCTGTGGTGCCAGGTATCCTCTGCAGGTTCCGATAGACTGCCATATCCTCCATGTGTACCTGATTGTGCTGTCCACTACTCCATCTGAACCTCTAAGGAGGCTCGGCTCTGGCATTTGCGCTCCATGGCAGACCATGGAACCTGCACTTCTCTTCATGGTTGGGGTTCTGAGTCAGGCAATTCAATTGTGGAGATCCCCAAAGAAACAGTCTGAGGTGATCCCAAACCTGATTCTTTGTGTACTTGCAAGTACAGGGCCTGGCACAGTCCATCGTCCAATCAGCTGGTGGTTGCAATTGCTGGGTTGGTTTTGATTCTAGCCCTGTCTTCCACTGGAACCAATGAGTGTTGCAGTCCAACCTGATTCTGCCAGCACACACTTGGCCCTCACATAAACCAGTGGGAGCTGCAGCCTAGTTGGAGCGACCCACAATAACCCCCACCAGGACTGCCCCCTGCCCTAGTTCCCATGCATGCCAGTATGTACAGCAGAATATTCCAGTCTGTCCCACATCCCCTTCTGCTCTCATATATGTCAATGGGCATTGAAGCCTAGTTCAACCAGCTCCACTATCCAGCCCACACAAATGCTGGTGGGTGCCATTCTGCCCAGCCACTCCTGCCCCAGTCCTGGTTTTCATGCTCTCCTGTGGGAGTGGTAACCCAAGAGGGAGGTGCCCACTATTTCCCTCTTAGGCCACTCCCGCTTCCAGATTATGCACTTTCCAGATGGTTCTGTGGTTTAACTTGACAGATCAGCCACTGGTGCCAGCATCTGCTATCTGATGCTGCAGCAAAGCCCAACCAACCCTCACCTATTCTAACTTTATGTTTGTACCAGTAGGGACAGTCAACCAAGTCTGGCTCTTCCCTGATCTGGCTCTCATGAGGCCCACAGGAGTTATAGCACTGCCAGGTCTGGTCTGCCCCCATCTCAACTCATGCTCTCCCGTGAGCGAGGTGTTCCAGCAGGGGTGCCCTCCATATTCCCCCTACCAGCTTTACCCCCTCCCTCCCTGGTTCCTACTAGCGCTGTGTCCCAGTCTGGCATGGCCTGCCTCACCTCGGCATTTGCTAGTGGGTACTGTAGCTTGGCCACCCCCAGTTCCAGCTGGTGAGGGTTACAGTCTAGCTCAGCCCAGCGTGTACCCTATCCCAGTTGTAATGTATATTGGTAAGTGTTGCGACCATATAAGGCCCAACCCACACTCTGTTCTGGTGCTCAGATTTGTCAGCAGCTGATTCAACTGGTTCAGACTAGTCCGACCCAACATATGCCAAATGTATGTTGGTGGGTACCTTTGCCTGGCCTGGTCTGGGCTGTTCCTTATCGTGCTTCTTGCGCTTACCTGCAGGGACTGTGTCCTGCCAGAGGAATTGCCCAGACTCCTCCATCAGAACCTCTCCCAATGCCAAATTGCACGCAAATCAGTGGGTCCATGAGCCAGCCATACTCAGTCCACCTCCTGTCCTAGCAGCCTTTCTTGACTGGCCTTCAACCCATTCTGGTTCTTACTGTTGGATGTTTCACCCCAGCCAAGGCTCGTCCATACCCAGACACTGCTCACACATGGCTCAATAGGAGCCATGCTACCTAATCCATCCTACATCTACCTTGGTCCTCCAGAGCACCAGTTGGTGCTGGAATCCAGCCTGGCTTGGTGCATCCAGTCCTAGCCCACAGTTGTGCCTAGAGAGACTGCAGTCATATCCAGACCCGAACACAGCCCCCAGTCTAGCTCCCATGCTCCTCAATGGGAACCCAGCTAGGGTGTCCCCTTAGCTCCCCAACCAGGCCTGCTCCCAGCCATAGATCGCGTGCATGCCAGTGGTTGCTCTGACTCGGCCTGGAATAGTTCCTCACCTCTCTTGGCCTTTTCCTTAGATGCTATGGTCTAGCGTCCTTGGCACATGCAGATCAATAGATGTAAGAACCCAGCTCGGTGTGACTTGTGCTTCATCCTGATTTCTATTTTTGCTTGTGAACTAAGGTTTGCTTGGCCCTACCCAGTCCACCCCATTCCATTACCAACCCACATATTAGCCAGCCATTGGTGGCAGCCACACTTGTCACAAAACCCTGGGCTCTCAATTAGCGCATTCACATCTTGAAATGCAGTGACAGAAATGCCAATCTTAGCATTCAAAAAACTCTTTCATCACATTCTCACAAACCTATGTTTGATTTTGCAAACTGATGAATTTCAAGAAATTCTCTATAATATAAAAATCTAACACCTTATTTGTAGTGACCTAACAATAATTTAAATGTTTTAATATACTTTGATAATATATTTGTGCTGCAAAGATGCTTCATATTCAATTACTTTATTTCAAGTGCATTCTCTCTGCCCCTTGTTTTCCCATGAACCTCATGAACTATTTAAATTTTATAGGTTCTAGGAGCAGGCATTTTGCTTAGCATTTAAGACCAGTGAAGATGCCCGGGGTTCATCTCCTGGCTCTGACTCAAGATCCAAGCTTCCTGCTTACACAGACCCTGTGAGGCGGTGGGAACAGCTTAAGTAATTGGGTCCTTACTACCTGCCTGGCAGACCTAGTCAGGAGTTCTCAGCTCCTGACTTGGCACACTTGGGAATCATTGTGGGCATGTGAAGGTAAAACAGAAAATGGGAGTGAATGCTTTCTCGCATTCTTTCATTCACTCTTTCTCCTCTCTTTGTCTCTCTCTTCCACTGCCACGCTTCGCCTCACTCTCCCCTTTCTCTCTGATATAAGGCAATCTTCATACAAAATACAAGATCAATAGATATATTGGTAAACATGTATATACAATATACTCTTCTATAGGAACTGTATAATGGAGGCAAGTGTACCATGAACTGGGGATACATCTTAGTATGCATCTCTGCTTCTGGGTAAAAGAGGAATCCAAAAGAAACTGTTAAATATATTCTGACAATAGAATGCTGGACTTGATACCATTGTCCACACCTACAATCTCAAGATGCAATTAACTAGCAGAATGATGGACTTGCTACTGGTTTTGAACGACTGTACCTCGGTGATAATATGGAGGAAAACAGTGTGGGTGGGAGGGAAGGTAGAAGGGGAAATCCCAGCACCTAAGGCTGTATCATGAAAAATTAAAATTGTTGTTTTTGAAATTAAAATAAACAAAACAATACAAATGTACAGCATGCTATCAGTGTTCTGATAAGCTGCAGCACCTACCAGGGTATTTTTAAATCTTTGTAAGCAATGGTCTTTAAGGCTAAGATTATTTTAGAGCAAAAATATTTCGAAATTTCTGTTTAAGAGGGGATTTTCCAAAATGCAAAAAAGTACACATTGTGGAAAAACAGAGTTGCAAAGTTTGCACCAAAATAAGTGTTATCTGTTATTTTCATTTTCCACAAACTTTTCGAAATGCTTCTGTGCACTTGGAGAAACTAATCCCTTATCATGTCGCAGAATAAACACCTATCCACAAAACCTTTCATTTTTCCCCCAAATGGGGCACACCACCCACTGTGCCCATTCACACTAGAAAACTATTTTCTGAATTCCAAGACAGTAATTTTCCTTTAGTACGCATGTCCAGAGACTTTCACCCAAGCAAGTGCAGACAGGTGCACTCACATTCTTTGTTATCTGATGTTCCTCAATGGCAATGGGGATAGAGTTTTGAAGTCGCTTTGAGCTTGAATCCCAGAAGAAACAGGAGTCAGGGCTACCTCCTTAAATTCTCTGTGTCTTGATTTCACAGTAAGATGAAAATGACAAAAGCTTCTACTTCTGAAACTGCTGGCAGTGCTAAAGAGTTAATTCTAGCAAAATAAATTATACTGTAAATGCCATACTTATACGCCCTTTTCTATAACTTCTTTGTTCACATCCTGGATGCACTTATTATAGTCACAGAGGGAGAAGCTATAGGAAAAACAACAAATAATGATGGGAACAAGGTACAAAATAAGGCTGTGGGGTTAGCAAGAAACAACTCATAAAGGAGATAATATGTTAGGTAGACTTCATCCAATGAAATGAGAAGCTAATTATTGAAAGGCTAAAAGCCATTGAGTGATTTGAACCTTTCAAGAAGCTACCTGTGTTTGCCATGTGTAGAAAAAGGATCGAGTCAGCCAACTTCAACTCACAAAAAACAAAAGAAATCAGGATGGAGCACATGTCATTCCGATCTAGGCTCTTACCCTAACTGGTCTTCATGAGTCGGGGATACGAGGCCACAGCATCAAAAGCAAAGGCTGAGACAAGTGTGGGGCTAAGCCAACTGGGTCAGAGCACCCACTGGCATGCGTGCAATAAGGGCTGGGAATAGACTCAGTTGGGGAGCTGTGAGAGTACACCCTTGCTGGGTTGGGGTTCCCACAAGAGGATGCGGGGGCTGTGTTGGGGGCTACGTTTGGATCTGGATATGACTGCAATCTCCCTAGGCACAATTATGGACCGGGGCTGGGTGCACCAAACCAGGCTAGATGCCAGCACCATCTGGTGCTCTGGAGAACCAGGGTAGATGTATGACAGACTAGGCTGGGTCTCTGCCCCTATTGAGCCGTGTGTGAGCAGTGTCTGGGTATGGATGAGCCTTGGCTGGGATGAGACATCCAACAGTAAGAACCAGAATGGGTTGAAGGCCAGCAATAAGGGCTGGCCCATGGAACCACCAGTATGCGCAAGACCAGGCATAGAGAGAGGTTCTGAAGGAGGAGCTTGGGAAACTCCTCTGTTGGAACACAGCCCCTCCAGGTGAGTGCAAGAACCATGATATGGAGCAACCCAGACCAGGCCAGAGGAAGATACCCACCATCATACATATGGCATAGGTGGGGGGAAGACTAGGCTGAACCCGTTCACATCAACTGCTGGAGAATCCGAGCACCAGCATAGAGTGTGAGTCAGGCCAGTTTCGGTCGCAACACATACCAGTGCACATTAAGGAATGCCAAGGTGAGATGAGCCATACCAGATGTGGTTGCAGCGCCCGAACAGCACATGTGAGAACTAGGGGGGAGGAGGCAAAGCCGGCAGGGGAATGTGGGCCCCACCTGCTGGATAACCATTCCCACTAGAGAGTACGAGTTGGGATGGGGGCTGACCAGACCAGGCAGGGCTACAACATTTGTGGGCCTCATGTGAGCTACAGTGGGGAAGGGCCAGATTGGGCTGACTGTTCCGAATGGTGCAAGTAAAAATTAGAGTGGGTGAGGGTTGGTTGGGTTTTTCCACATCATCAGATGGCAGAGGCTGGCACTGGGGGCCAATTCTGTTAAGTTAAATGCAAGAACTACCTGGAGAGTGCATAATCCAGAAGTTGAAGTGGCCTAGTAGGGAGATAGTGGGCACCTCCCTCATGGGTACCTGGAGAGCACGAAAACCAGGACATGGGTAGGGTTGGCTTGACAGAAAGGCACCTGCCAGTATGTGTGTGGACTGGATAGTAGGTTGGTTGGGTCGAACTAGGCTTCAATGCCCATTGACAAGTACGAGAGCTAAATGGGATGTGGGACAGACTGAACAAGCCTGCGGTAGGTACATACTGGCATGCATGGAACCAGGGTAGGGAGCAAGCCAGGTGGAGGTTACGGGAAGTCGTCCCAACTAGGCTGCTGCTCCCACTGGTTTGCGTGAGGGCCAAGTATAAAGTGGGCAGAATTCAGCTGGACTACAATACCCATTGGTTCAAGTGGATGACAGGGCTGAAAACAAAACTGACCCAGCAATTGCAATGACCAGCATGTGCATAAGCTGATTGGGGTGACAGACTGTGCCAGACCCTGTACTGGCAAGCACACGCAAGAATCAAGTTTGGGATCATCTCAGATGAAGTTTCTTTGGAGATCCCTCCAACTGAACTGCTGATCTCAGAACCCCAACCATGAAGAGACTTTGTCAGCCAGTGGATTCTGAATAGGTTTCACCACGATTGGAATGGCAAGATTGGCAGCAATTCAGAACTGCTGAACTATCAAAACTGCTTGAGCAGGACCCTCAGAGCATGCCTCACATCGGGGACCCGGGATGGGGGGGAGGCTGGGTGAGGCTTTTCCCTTTGTCCCTCCCCTGACCCCAGATACAGGGGAAAAAATGATATCAGTGTGGAAACAATGGTCTTACCCACTTTCCTGTAGCCCTTGACCCTTTGTACCCTAATCAACTAAGTAAGATCATTTAAAAAGTAAATTAATTAATTAACCAAAATAAGAAGAAAGAAAAAGGATTGAGTCTAGTGTAGAAAAGATGTGGGTTTCCCAAGGTCTCTTGGACTTTCTACCATCACTGTTTTCTCTCACATCCTGTCACTGGCTGATCTTGACTTGGACTCCAGTCTTCTTTTTATTACTTTATGTGTGATATATCCCCTGATATGAAAAAATGAGAATGTTGCTGTTGACTATTTCCAAGGACCCATATTACTATTGTTGACATAGTATCAAATCTCAGAATCAAGTTTTGAGGGTAAAATTATCTTATCAGAGTTGAATTTGAAAACATTTTATTGTAAAATGATGTCAAAGTTCTTCTGTGCAAGGGAGCTTAGAAGCTTCAGTCTATAATGATGCAACATTATTTATAAAGGTTTTTCTTTGGCATTTGGTACCATTTTGAATTATTTTTTTTTTGTTCAGGGTTTATAATGCTCCAGTGTATATCTTATTGCTTTTGAATCAAGAAAATTACTTTTAGCTATTTTTGTAACTGTTGGGAAATTCTTTCACAAAGGTCAATTCATTCTTTCACTTATTCAACAAATATTCATTGAATGTCTATTTACCCTTTAGGCACATGGAATACACGGTTCACTGCCTAGTCCTTTCCCCTTAGAAATATGCAGCTATATGGAAATAAGTTAGTGTACAATAAGGTATTATTATCATTTGCGTGACATGATTTTATGCACATTTTGAAGTAAGTGTGAAGTAATACAGAAGCCTCTGGTGACTGGAGAATTTAGGGAAGTCTTAAGAGATCACAGGAGACCTCACATTGGACATGATTTCCATGATGATGTGTAAAAAAATAGGTTGGAATTTGATGATAAATAATGGAAGAAGAAAAACACTATTGATAAAGGTTTTAATCTGTTGTAAGTGATGGATGCAAAAAAACATCCCAACTCGGTACAGGTCATTTACCCTCACCTGGAGAGAGCCTGGCCTGCTCTTGACAAGTGCGTGAAAGGTGAAGAAGTGATCGACAAGGACACACAGGTTGCTCAGATTAAATCTTAAAGGTTATCTCTCCCACTAGAGACTCTGGATCTTGTCCCTGTGGCGTTGACCTGGGAAGACGGAGATAAGAAATCACCAAAGGCTCTAATCAAGGGGATGACAGATTCAGAATTTAGAAGAACTTTGTGTAATAGAATGTTACATTCTTCAAGTACCTCCTGCCTCTGACTATGCACCCAAATAACACAATGCTATACTTGCTTGGCAAACATATCTTTTGACCAGTCTCCTTCCTCTCTATACATACTCTGCTTCTCCCCAGGAATCACCTTTCCTAATAGAAACTTCATTGACAATGGAAATAAGGTTCAGGAGTCTCAGGCAGAAACTGACAAGGGTTTTCAGAACAGTGAAGCATCCTTATTCAAAACAAAAACATGACACAATGCTATCCCTAACAGGAATTTCTAGTTAAAAGCTGCATCTGAAAGACATTTAGAATTTAGAGATAACTCATACCTCTGGTGAATATCCAATCCCCATGTTGATGTGTCTTTTGCTTTTAATTTACCTCTCAGCCTAGATGAACCACTGTATTTCTCCTGTTCTCATCATTCTCTGCCAAATTCCCTGGCTATTAGTGAATATGAATGATAGTTGTTGAGAAAGAGAAGGGAAGCACCTATTACGAGGCATGTTAGGTATTTCCTAATACATATCTCTAGTCAGTTTTGATCCTTATGGCAATCCAATAAGGTGGGTAAAATCCCGGTTATACAGATGAGAAACTTGGCTTTGTGGTGGTTCATTTCTCCTTTGCCTGTGTCAGGCACCATCAGGACACTGGGCTAGAAGCCCAGTCAAAGAAACCCGCCCTGGATCACAGAGCATAGTGGAGGAGGGACTTGAGGTCAGATTCCTCAGCTCATGCCTTTCCCACTACATCATAAAAAGGGCTTGGTCCTGTTATCAGGTCTTTTGTTACTGGTTGCAGAAGTCTGGGTAGCTGGCCAGCTGAGTTTCAGGTTCCCTGGCTGTCCCCGCCTTTCCCTCTCCCTGCCAGCCCAGAGTTGGAAGTACTCCTGTTACTCTGCCCTGGGGTTTCTGCAGCCTCCGGATGCTTGACTGCCCACCTGCGTACACTTCCTCCTTGGTTCGTGGCCAGCTCTAAACTAACTGCTTACCTGGCTCCCATGTCTTCTCCTCTTTCTGTCCCCAAAACCCCTTTGATGAATACTGTGCAGCTGGGAGCCCATTCTTTCCAGCTTCCGGGCACCTCCAAGCCAAAGCCACTCATCCATTTTTATCATCCTTTTGATCAAGAAGGATCTTCAGAAAATGGTCCCAGGTTTTTTTTGTTGTTGTTGTTGTTGTTGTTTTGTTGTTGTTGTTGTCATCTCTCCTAAAGAATTTCATGATGAAGTGCAATGCTTTGTGCTTTTTAAACATGACTTTTAACTCATTGATTTAGCTGTAAGACACAGATGGAGAAAGAAACTCCAATTTACTTGTCCCCAAATGGTTGTGATGGTGTGGGGTTTGGCTCGACTAAGACAGGGAATGTGAAACTGATCTCAGGTTTCCTACCCTGATGGCAAGAGTCAATTTCTTGAACCATTCCTGTGCATGTCACAACTTGTATTAGCAGGAAGCTGGAGTCAGGAGTGGGAGCCAGGAATTCCAAGGTAGGACATGGGCATCTTTACTGGAATCTTCATCAGTACACAGTCTCTGAACCTGCTTTGTGTTTTTATTAAAGACAAGGGTCAAGATCAATCAATTCTTAAAAATTGAATATAGACAGCAAAATCAAAATAAATCTGGTCTGACAATACAGTCAGAGGATGACAAGGTTTGGGGATTTCTGAATCTGAATGGCCACCTAATTTTTCACCTGTTGTAGGAACAGAGCTAAAATTTACTGAGAGGCAAAAAGTATCACACAGTTTTTTTAAAACCTCAGGAGATGATTTTTTACAGTGCTCTTATGCTGGAAATCACCATATTTATGAAAGAAAGTCTTAGCCTCACAGAAAATAGGACTTGAGTGAATTTTACACAAGGAGTGGCAGCTGTCCAATTTGTAATATTCCATATGCAATGGCCAGCACTTCAGATTATAATACTGGTTTGCAATTTTTATATGGATAACTTTTAACTAATAATAATGTATTTCCTGACCCAATGAATGATTAAATTGCATGCTTCAGGAGATCAAGCAATTACTGTGGATAAAAAATTCCCCTGCATGTGTTGACAGAGGGGAAAGAGAGAGAGAGAGAGAGAGAGAGAGAGAGAGAGAGAGAGAGAGAGAGAGAGAGAGAATGGAGAACTACATTGCACAGTGCATGCATTTTCCTTTCTGGAAATCTCCTTCAGCCACTTCAATTTTCCAATCAAGGTGTGACTCTGTTGAAAAATGGATGATATAGCTTGAGCCCTAGTATACAAAACAGTTCAATTTTGGTCGATCCCTTCAAAATCTTCCTTTTATCTGTCAAGACAAGTCTCCTTCTAGTGAAAAAAAATCAGAGAATATTGTTTAATTTAGTTTTATTAGAGAAGATAGTTCAATGGACATGTGACTAGTATATATAATGTATATATTGCGCAGTTGAAGCTTGGTTCAGAGATTGATATTTAAAATCGATTAAAATGAATTTATCAAGTACAAGCACTCTACTGGGCATCATTCACTTATAACCCATGTTTAACTCAGATTTCTTATGCTAATTGTGGCAATCCAATATAAAGGAAGCTTGTGTTTTAATATAAAGAAAGTGTGTGTGTGTGTGTGTGTGTATGTGTTAAAAGTTTTATCCAAACTAAAATACTACAAGTGGAGGAGCAAACACAAATTCTCCAGCACTGAGATTTTAAATTGACATTATTGAAGACTTTACGCATTTCTAGATGGATGGCGTAGGACAAGTAGTTTGATTCTGATTCTCCTTGGAGAGATTAAAATAAGAAATGATAAAGGGAAAACAGTAATACCGTTCTCTTAGAGATTTTGTGAAGATTAGCAGAGCTCATAGGCATCGAATAACTACTTTCAGTAATTTATTCATTATATTCTTCTCAGTAATTATAATAAGTTTCTAAATTTGAATGTAGAAATTCAGAAAAATCTCCGTTTTACAGAAAACTCATTTTTTATATGTAATATTTCTGGTAATTGGGCCTGCCATGCAAAAATTCTAGAATGAATCTGCCTGCCATTGCATAAACATTCTTATGCTATTGAAATCAGACTCCTTATCTGAAAATAAAGTCTCTGGCTCCTTGCTATTCTAAGTGTGGCCAAAATATCAGCAGCAAACAGCAGCACCTAGGAGCTTGCCAAAGTATTAAAACATCAGGGCCTGTTGCCGTGGCCTAGCGGCTAAAGTCCTCGCCTTGAATGCAATGGGATCCCATATGGGTGTCAGTTCTAATCCCGGCTGCCCCACTTCCCATTCAGCTTCCTGCTTGTGACCTGGGAAAGCAGTCAAGCATGGCCCAAAGCCTTGGGACCCTGCAAGCACATGGGAGACCCAGAAAAGCTCCTGGCTCCCGGCTTTAGATTGGCTCAGCTCCAGCCATTGTGGTCACTTGGGGAGTGAATCATTGGATAGAAGATAATTCTCTCTGTCTCTCCTCCTCTCTCTTTATATAAATCTGTCTTTCCAATAAAAATAAATAAATCTTTAAAAAAAATCAGGCATTACTAGGTAGACTGTTAAGCATATATTTTAAAGGAAACTGTGGTTGACAATTTTATGACCTTTATGACCATTATTTTATCAACAAAACTGGAGAAAAATAATTTGTAAATAGATGCGATCAGAATTTAACTGATCTTCATAGCACCATGCATGCATATTCTTTGTAAGTGTGAATAGCATGTTCACTGATACTATCCATATGTACCTGGACTGGGTCAGGTGATTTTTCCTTTAAGACCATGAAAAACATCACAAAATGTCAGAGTGAAAGTAAATGAACAAGGCAAAAATAGGGACAAACCAGCAACAATTGTAACAGAAAATAAAATGAAAAGGCTAGGGAATAAAACGTGATTGAAAAGAAAGCTAAACACAGATAATATAATTAGTCAATATTTTTGGTAAAACTACAAGATGATTCTTCAACACATGGAGTTTTGAGAAAAATTGCTCTAATCTAAGGGTTCTACACTTTAGCATGTGCCAGAAGTACTTGGAAACCTTGCTAAGGCAGAAAGAGCTGAATGAACCCCGATTCTAGAATTACTTCCTTAGTGAGTTAGAAATAGGACCCATGAATGTGTTACTGTGGAAAGAATGGTGCATGGCGATTCTACCGCCTACGCTTGGATAATCAGTAAGACACTCAGTAGAAACTTCAGGAGCAGCAGTCACACCAACTGAATCTTCACAGGTCAACTTTACCAGCCTGTTTGCAGAGGTCTTTTGAGAACTCCTGTCTCTCGGCATTCAGTACCCTGTGCTGCTTTCCCAAAAGCAGCTCCTCAGCTCTGGACCATTACTGGGTTAACACAAACCTCCTTCTTGTACAGTTTACCTTGTCTGTGGCCTGTGGTATCAGTAACAAAATAACCAACACAGAGCCTGATTGTAATTTTTAAGCTATCACATGTGATGAACAGAATTCTCATAAAAGAGGATGAAATGCTAAGACCTTCAGGTAGAATCTGTCCGGCAGTGGGTTGAGCCGCTACTGGTGGTTCCCCCAGTGCATATCGGAGTTCACATCCTGGCTACTCTATTTCAAATTCAGTGAATGTGCCTGGGAAGTAGCCAGTTACGCCTCACCTACTTTATTGTCTGCTATCCATAAGTGAGATCTGGATGGAATTCCTGGCTCCTGACCTCGCCCTGGCCTCCTCCTGGCCCAGCCCTGGCTATTGCAGCCATTGGGGGAATGAAAGATCCCCTTCCGTCATTTCACCCTTCAAACAATCCCATAAAACCATAGCAGGTTTCTTGTGGCACAAACTGAAACAGTACGATGCAGAGATTCTAGGTTTGTGATTTGAAGGGTCAAAAATCCATCAGAAATATAACTTGGAACCAACAGCGTCATAAAGGTAAAACTTTAAAGGCCACTAGCAGCAACAAGACTGGGTAATGGATCAGATTCGTGTCAAATCTTGTCAGAGAAAAGGGATAGAGATTGCATTAAAGAAGTACACGGAAACAAGATTAACTTGGGGCTTGGATGGTGGCACAAAGGCTAATCCTCCACCTGCAAGTGACAACATTCCACACATGTGGCATTTCCAGTCCCAGTTGCTCCACTTCTGATCCAGCTGTCTGCTTACTGCCTGGGAAAACAGCAAAGGATGATTCAAGGCCTTGAGCCTCTGCACCCATGTAGGTAGGTTGGGAAGAAGCTCCTGGCTCTCTGCTTCAGATCAGCTCAGTTTTGGCCATTGAACCAGTGGATGGAAGACCTCTCTATATATATACTTTTTTAAAAAGCCTTTAAAATAAAATAGAAACAAATACATCTTTAAAAATAAAATAAAATAGTAACTTCATGAGCATTTTATATTAATAGACCAAACTAGATACAGAATAGATGTTACGCGAAACCCACTCCTATGAAACTGGAAAACAACATTTAGCATTTCTTTATGATGAAAATTTCCAAAGTCTCATCTTCCATTTTTCTGTTTATACAAAGCTATACAGCAGGGCTCGGCAGTGTGGCCTAGTGGCTAAGGTCCTCGCCTTGATCCCATATGGCTGCTGGTTCTAATCCCGGCAGCTCCACTTCCTCTCTATCTCTCCTCCTCTCAGTATATCTGACTTTGTAATAAAAATAAAATAAAATCTTAAAAAAAAAAAAAACAAAAAAAAACCAAAGCTATACAGCAATGAACATTATTTATATTCACCCTAACAGAACACTAGAAATCCAAAGAATCTTACTCCTTCTAGCCATGGCTCAACAGTCATTAATCAACCATTCCCCACTCCTCCCTGCCTGCCAGCCTCTCTGGCTTCTGGCAGCAATCACAAAATGTTAAATATTGGAGGAAATTGATCTAAACATCCTGTTTGGACATCACACAATGAATACACACACACTGAAGCATCACATAGCAACTGTAAATATATGTAAATTTTGCTCTGTTCATCTTTAAACTAAAATTGCATGAATGAATGTAAAGAAAGCATAAGGGGAAAGATTTAAGAATAATAACAACAAAAGTATTGTGCTATTGTGGTGACAAGCACAATAGGGTAAGACATCATTTGCCAAAAAATATAAATTCTTGCTATAAAAATCATGTCCAGTCTCTGAAGGGACTATTGTAATTAGGGACATTAACAAATAAGGCCATTGAAAGAAGAAGGGAAAACAACACATGGGTGTAGGCCTGCCAGACCTGACACAGGTAGATAGGGCGTGTCTCAAATAAACTATTTAAAATATCAGTCAAACCTTCTCCCAAGCAGATACATTAGGAAGTATCCTTCATTCTAGAAATCTTTACCTCAGGCTAATTCAACAGTCACTATTTTATTTGTATATTATCAAATGTATTTATTTATGGTGATATTGGGTTATTTTCATCTGTTTATTAATAAATTTGTTTATTGCATAGATTGTCTCTTCTAACCCTTTTCTCATTTGCCAATTTAAAATAGCACTTTGAGTGACAGCAGTTTTTTGAAGTAATGTCACATGTTGCTTCTAGTTAGGTAGCACACAATGAAATGGATATTCCCACTCATGAACGCTTATCTGGAAAACAACTTAATATGGCATGTCTCAGGGCAGGTTTTCATTCTTCTACTTGATGACATCACTTTTAGGACTATATGCTAAAGAATTCACATGAAACATAGCATACTTATACCTACGCAAAACTGAGGATGGTCCTACAAAGCCATGATGTCCAACTATGAATTTGGTATTTGTTTAATAAAACGTCAAAAGCCTAGGATTTGTCACAAAAGAAAGCAACAAGTTTTTTAGATGCTTTGATGACCATTTTGCAAACACACACAGGAAAAAAGTGATTGGAAGAAAAAAACTTCCAGCTAAGCTCATGAATCGAACGTACCAACTCTCACACAAGCTTCCACCGTGATATGCCCATCCACTGAGCTGCCCTTGAGGCTTCCACTGCGATCTGGAGAAAATGTTGACCTACCAAAGAGAACTTGTTTTCTATTCTCAAGGTAAAATATCTTGTGATGAAGCTTAGCTGATAGCTTTATCACTTGCCACACATCACAACTCCCACCACTCTTCATGGAACACCTCACCTTCTGAAGATGAAGTTCCATCTGAAAAAAAATTGGTAAAATAGAAAAACAATGCCACTAAAACTCTAATATTTGATGAGAGTTGCTTTAATGCCTACATGTATGAGATATGTACTAAGCAACATCTGCTGGTCAGTTAACCAAGCTGGGCTGCATCTCCTTGATTCCTCTACCTCCACGATTCATGCTAGAGTTTTGCCACAATAAAGATCTGGGTGAGATTTGATGCAGTGAAAGTGAAGGCACAGTCACTGTGCTCCTGCGAAACATGGTCAGAGGTGTGGAGGGGCAGGTGCAGAGGTTGTAGCAGTTTCTAGTCTGTTCTGCATTTTCCCTATTCCCTGCACTGTTCTCTTTCCTAATCCTGGCTCTCCGGATGGAATGTGACCACAAGGCTAGTGTTGCCAGGCAGGTTCAGCAAATAAATATACAGGGCTACTCACCTAAATATGAATTCTAGATACACAGAATTTTTAAAAACTATGTATCAATATTAAAAGAGCTGTCAATCTTGTATTTTGCATGAATGTTGTCTAATATCAGAGAGAACATATGATATTTGTCCTTTGGGGATTGACTTGTTTCACCAAGCATAATGGTCTCTAGTTGGGACTGTTTGGTTGCAAATGGTAGAATTCCATTATTTTTTAAATATCTGGGTAGTATCCCATGGAGTAGATGTATCATAGTTTCTTTATCCACTCCTCTTTTGACAGGCATTTGCGTTGTTGCTATGTCTTTGCTATTGGAGATTGTGCTGCAATAAATATAGGATTACAAATCCCTTTCTCATGTGCTGTTTTCATTTCCTTTGGATATATTCCCAGAAGTGGGATAGCTGGGTCATTGAGCAGGTCAATTTTCAGTTGCCTTAGCACTCTCCATACTGACTTCCATAGAATTTGTACTAGCCTACACTCCCATCAAGAATGAATAGTACCAGGCCCGGCAGCGTGGCCTAGCGGCTAAAATCCTGGCCTTGAACGCCCCAGGATCCCATATGAGCGCCGGTTCTAATCCCGGCAGCTCCACTTCCCATCGAGCTCCCTGCTTGTGGCCTGAGAAAGCAATCGAGGACAGCCCAAAGCTTTGGGACCCTGCACCCGCGTAGGAGACCTGGAAGAGGTTCCTGGTTCCCAGCATCGGATCGGCACAGCACCGGCCATTGCGGCTCACTTGGGGAGTAAATCATCGGACGAAAGATCTTCCTCTCTATCTCTCGTCCTGTCTGTATATCTGACTTTGTAATAAAAATAAATAAATCTTTAAAAAAAAAAAAAAGAGTGAATAGTACCTTTCTCCTACATCCACACCAGCAGGTATTATTAGTAGAGTTATGAATGTAGGCCAATCTCACTTGATCAACAGCCCTTTTAATACTGTTTTTGCTACATTTAAGGGGGGTTGGTACTTTGTTTTTATTTTCATGCAGTCGAAAAAACTTGTTTTTGTTTTTCTAATTAATTTCCTCACTGACTCATAAGTCACACAACAGCATTGTTTACTTCAAGAAGGTTTTTGATTTTCATTTCTTCAGTGACACATCGGTCATTCAGCAGCATGTTATTTAACTTCATGTTTTTGTAAATTTTCTATTTTTCTCTCTGTTGTTGATTTTGCCTTATGGCTTTTAATTTAAGGGTATGCATAGTAACTGTGTAGTTGAGACTGTCATAAACAGATGTGAAGATACAATACACAATCTCTACTTACAAATCAAAGATGTACTCCAATGAAACTGTTGAATGCATCTTGACAATTGGTTGCTGGACTCTCTGCCATTGTCAATGCCTACAATGTCAGATACACTTAAATAGCAGAATGATGGACTTATGACTGATTGCGAAGGACTAAACTATTGTAATGATATGGGGGAATCAGAGGGGGAGGGGACAAGGAGGAGGGAGTAAAGGAAACCCAAGGGCCTATGGAAATCTATCATGCAATAATAAAATTAAAATAAATAAAAATACAATACACAATAAAAATAAATCTTTTAAAAATAAAATAATTCTCATGGAATACTTGGAACATAATTGCACCAAAGATCACTTGTGGTGTATCTGAAATTAAAATTTATCAGTGTATGATGCAGTGACATATACAGGCCCACCTGGAAGAATTTTATAGAAACTCACGTAGGGAGTGGACACGAAAATGGGGTTACACTCTCTAACTTCTGGGGATTGCCCATCCTTTCATTCATTATTTTCCAAGACTTTTACTACACCAGCCTTCTCCCATGGTTGCCTAGGGCTGAATTTCTGAAGCACAGCCTTCATTCCATAGCATTCACAAAACTACTTGCCTCATTAAATTCTAACTCTACGATTTCAGTGGAACGATGCTATTATTTCTATCTCACAAGGGGAAAAAGTGCTATGGTGTCAAGAGGCAAAGCCACACGTCTGACAAGCAGTGTTACTACTCAAGCAATCCAGTTTAGTAACCAACTTAACGACCACCACGTACTCATATCACAGTGGAGACGAATATGAGGGGCTCCAAAAAATGTGTATCTTTTAATTCCATTTTCCCAATGGCTTATTGAAATACAGGTGTAGTATATATACATAGGTGCTGTGTAATTGTCAGAAAGATATGAGGATACTTCAAAAAGTTTGTAGAAAATAAAAGATAAATCTGTTTTGCAAAATAGTTTAATGACTATCCATGAACCTTCAAATGATTCAAGGAACAAAGCATATTACAAAAAAAATACGTAGGAATCTCTAAATGATTTGCCTGATAAATTCATCTTTTAATTCCATCTTTACACAAATATTTAATTTCTCTCTTAAATTATGTATAGCTAGTATATGTTATATGCATAATGTATAGCATCTATTTTAAAAGTAATGTATATCATGTAAGAGGATACTTCAAAAAGTTTCTGGAAAATTAATTCCAAGTTAATGTGCATTTTCCATGAAATTTTAAAGATCTCTCATCTATTATGCCATTTAATTGGTCAAATGTAAGTTAGATGTAAATATTAACCATGGATATAAAGTATCATTCCCAAGTTTTATAAAAACTGTTTTTGCAATGAATATCAAAATATTCTGTTTTCGGACCTGGTGCAGTAGCCTAGTGGCTAACCTCTCCTTGCACATACCAGGATCCCATATGGGCACTGGTTCTAGCCCTGACTGCTACACTTCCCATGCAGTTCCCTATCTGTGGCCTGGGAGAGCAGTCAAAGATGGCCCAAAGCCTTGGGACTCTGCACCTGCCCGGGAGACCCAGAAGAAGCTTCTGGCTCCTGGCCTCAGATTGGCTCAGCTCCAGATATTGCGGCCACTTGGGGAGTGAACCAGTGGATGGAAGATCTCTCTCTCTCTCTCTCTCTCTCTCTCTCTCTGTGTCTTCTTCTCTCTGTACATCTGCCTTTCCAATAAAAATAAGTAAATCTTTAAAAAAAATTCTGTGCAATTGAGAGCAAAAGTATACACATATTATTGATTATTTATTAGGTATTAGTGACAATCACAAAACACTAGTTTGTATTTTGTGTTTATATTTAAACTAAATTGGCATATAAGCAAAAAAAATAGGTTTACCTACTTTTTTGTGTGATGTTGATTACTCAAAGAACAGACTTATTAATGTTCAAATGAAGAGGCATTTGAATAGAGAAATTTAATGAGTATTTAGCGTGGGAGTAGTCCTAAGACAATGCCTAGTTTTGAAACAAATGTAATGTTTAGAAGAAAATGATGGATAGTTCCACTTAATGAGTACATAGCAGACTGATTATTGTAATGAAATATGTCTAATTAAAAAGAAGTTGGCTTTCTAATGATTACACAGAGTATAAACTGGTTTACATAATCACAAAGATGCCTAAAAACAATATACATAATGACTTCAGGGCTAGTTTATACAAGGTAAATATATTTGTGTACTAAAGTCAGTTTAAAGTCAGCATTCTAGCAGTTCCAGCTTCTTGTAATAACTTCTAAGAGTAATTCCAAATTGAACACAGGAGAAGACTTGGAAACAATGAAAGTCATTGGAGAATCATTTTAATACATGTTGATATGAACAGGAGAAATATATTTTAATACAAATTTGCAAAAAAGAAGATGAAAGATATTGTAGCATGTTCAGTTCAGGCGATCAGTACTAAAATCCATTCATGGAATTTAAATGTCACCCAAATCTGCATAGCCGCACTTTGTGAAGGGACTTGACAGGAACAGGTCAGAAGTTCACACGCTACTTCACTCCAGTAACCCTTGATACCTTGGTGGACAGAATGGGCACACCTACAGCCAATGGAGAACAAACTGAGTTCAAACACAGGATTGCTAAAACATGATTCTTTCTGCCTCTGATTTGTGCATGTGTCAGTGTGTGTGCCTGATTATGTATGTGTGTGTGTGTATGTGTGTTGCCATAGTGTTATCAGATACATCTTCAGGAAAATTTCAGTCTGTCATAATCTACTTTCTGGGTTTATTCCTACCTTAAACCACTCACTTTTCTTGCTGCTTCCCCAGGTAAACAGGGAAATGGAAGCAATGCTGTGCAGTTTGTACCAGCTTATAAGAGCTGAATTTCAAAAGTTTATGTAGCTTGCAGGCTCCTTATTACATATAGCCATTATTAATTATTAATACTTAATTTGCCATGTACCTTTCTCCTTGGCTTCCTTCTTCAATATGCTCAAAATGCACATTTTTATCTTGGCGAGAATCTTGCCCTTTACTTGTTTATTTACAATGCCAACAGCATGCTGGGCCACATTGTAGATTTCCAGTTTTGCCATTGGTAACATTTATGGGGAATTTCTTTTTGAATATTATCTTTTTCCTTGATGTATACAATATCACATTTCTTGCAAATACCCACTGTCTGTAGCCAAATGAACAATCCCTTGTCTATGAAGAGGCCTGAAGAACAAGTGTCAGGTGTCTCTTTTTTGTATTCACAACTTTGACAAATTACTGGGAGATGAGTCCCAGCTGAAAGATTAAATTTAAAATTTGTAAAATTGTAAGTAGATAAATTACATTTGAAATTAACATCAGAGAATTAAGATTCAATTCTTTTTTTTAACCTAGCTCTCATGGTTAGTTACTGTTATATAGTTACTGAATGAGTAAGCAATTCACTGCACATCTCTTCATTACTCTATCTTCAGCAACTTCACTTTGGCAGTTTAGAGTTGATCATGGTGGAAATAGCTGTACTGTAGAAATCAGCAGGTACTACTAGTAAGAGCTCTCCTCTGTCCCAGATGGTTGTTAAACATTGACCAGAACATGACTAGATAAAGGCCATTACGGGTAACTGAGCCACGATGCGTCGATGGGTCGATCCCAGGAATAGAGGGTGGCGCTCCAGCCCTGAGTGGTGTTGGCACAGAGAGAAGTGATAAGAGGTGAGTGTGCAGCGGAAGCTAAGTTGATGAGATCTGTGTGGACTGTCATTTTGAGGAATTGGGGCAAAGGGAAACTGAGACTCTCACTAGGACTTGAGAATTTACAAGCACCAGTCAAAAAGGAGAAAAGTGCAAAGCAGCAGACATGGGGAGAAATCACAGAAAAACTATTCAACAAATAGATCAGTGGGCTTTTTGGGACAGGTGGCAGACACAGAGAGACAAAAGGAAATATTTAAACAGAGAGACTGGTTTCCACATTTTTTTCTACATGGATTCAAGAAAACCTTAATTTTTGGTAATTATCTATTCACACAAACCCTGTTTTTCATTAATTATCTGTTCTCTCTCTATCCAGAGCACTTCAATCTTCAGAACTTGACCTACACTAAATAGGAAAAAAAAAAACAGATAAGAACATCTTACACTGAGGTATGATTAGCATTACAGAGTACTAAGATGGATGCACATAAAGTCATACACAAAAACACACACATAGATTGTCTAGAATAGAATTCACTGAGAAAAACTATAGGAAATATGAGAATCAGTGCCATATATTTAGGTTCTCAGTTATTTGCTGTAGAAGGGCTAGGTGTAAGGCTCAGATGATCCGAAACCTTACACTGTGAAATTTAAACAACATGATTAATGAAGCACCCCTCCCTGTGATTCTCTGTTGTTATGTCACAAAAAAATTCAGCTCCAATTATATTCAGTGAAGCTTTGGCAGCAAGAGTCAAACAAGCTCTGCTCAAGGCACAGAGTTTCAGCTATCTAGACAGCATTCTTGCAGTCACAACTGCAGCATTAAGATTTATGGCTGCTGATGTACTGGCTCTTCCACTGTTGTCAGCATGGGTTGGAACCCAAACGTGCATTCAATAGGTATTGATCATCCTAATAACTGGAACATAGCCAGCCACCACTTAGGGTGCACAAGGACATCTCCCTTTGGGAGACCAGTCTGTAGGGCGTGATTGTTTGACAAGTTTACCCTTGTTATTGACACCATAGCCTAGATTCTCCACAAGACTCTTGCAATGTAATAGAAAAGTTAATTGACACAGACTAATTAGTTTCTACTAGATTAACTGGTCAAGCAGTTTTCATTTTTTAAGAAAATGCGCCTTTTCCTATCCTTTCGCCTTTGCTGTAGACTATCTCATTCCTCTGCCACAAGAACAGTTATTGGCACCTTGAAGCCCTGTGTCTACACACACAACAGGCATGACAGACATTTGCGAAATGCTATCTGCTCCAAGGAAGCGAGCTGTGATTGATTACTGATGTCTGCCATCTGCATGAAGACAAAAAAAAAGGATATATAAATTGTACCATGGATCCACTACCTAACTTTGAAGAAAGCATTTTCCTTACTTTTCAATTTTTAATTGTAACTCTTAAAAATCACAAGCTTGGCAACAGAATGAATCAATTCTAGGAGGAAATGAGCTATTAGCTATGGAAAGATGTGAAGGAAACTTAAATCCCTATTACTATGCGAAAGAGGTCAATCAGAAAAGACTACAGGCTATATGATTCCAATGCTGTGATGTCTGGAAAACTGAAAACTGAAGAAACAAACAACAACCAAAAACAAACAAAAAAACACTGGTTGCCAAAGGTTTCAGTGGAACTGGGGGGACAGAACAGGTGAGTAGGTGCAATCCAGGGAACTCTCAGGACAGTAAAACCACTCCATATGCAGTCAAATGCTCCAAATCCTGCCTTGCAGGATCCAAGGTCATCGGAATGACAACCAGGAGCCCTGAGTGGTCTGCAGAAACAGAAGAACAATAAACTTCCTTCGGGACTAGGGAGGGGAGCTTTCTCTGGTCTTTGCCTGGTTCCAACTTTGGGTCCACACCCTCGCTCTCAATGACCATCAGGATCGCTCCAGAAACCCCTCAAAACAAACAAACAAACAAATCTAGAATAGATAGAGAACAACAAGGAAAGCTTAGAATCAGACAGGAAACGGTCAGCGTGGATTCACTTATACCTCACTAGGTGGGACACAAAGATTGGTTACTCCTCACCAGGGTATTGAAGATTCCTCTGCACACCCCTCCTAAAACTGTTCACCTAAATTGTTGACACATATCTTGTTAGAGTTATAGAGTTAGACTACCCGAAAAACTGCCCGGTTCAGCAAAATCATGCTTTAATGCTATAAACTGCTAAATACTAAAATGAAAATAGACATGAGACAGCTGAATAGTAATCTATAGCCATTTTAAGGTGTATAGAACCCGGATGTATATAAACTAAAATTGAAATGTCAAGGAAGAAGTCACAGGATGTGGTTAAGAACTTGCCTTTTTTTTTTTTTTAACATATTGGTTACTCAACACCATGTCAATTAATTCCATAATGTTGGAAATTGCTGTTGATGTTATGTTGGGGTTTTTAATTGATCCGGATGATATTCTGCCAGCTCTGCCTTCAGACCAGAGGTGGTCTTCGCAAGAAACCATTGAATTTATCTGGACAATAAGATGCTGGACTATATGCTTGGTAAATGCTTGCAATGAAAGAATCTCAACTGAATTTGAACTGTGGTAATGCAACGAGGTGGAGGAATCCACCATGGGCCCGGGGATTTGGGAAGGGGTGGGGGGAATCCCAGTGCCTATAAAACTGTGTCACATAATGCAATGTAATCAATAAAAAAAAATCTCCTAAAAAAAACATTAAAAAAACTACTCTGTATGATATTACAATGGTGGATACACATCACTCCTGCTATTCAGTTTTGATGTGAACCCCCACCTCCTCTGAAAACATAAAGGCTTTCTGTAAAGTGCCTGAGAAGCTACGGACCTTTGGCATGGTCTTTCCAAGAGCTATGCTTTCATCTTAACTCTAATTAGAGGAAAATTAGCTTATTAGGCCATATCTATTCTTGGGTAATTTCTCTAGTAAGGTCAATGTGGTTACATCTAAGGCTTAAAGAACATCAACAGTGCAAATACCCTGGGTTGGGGTTGGTTATTTTCGTGTTACAAATTGCTCGGTGCATACTGGCCTTCTTGAAACACATTTTCTCCTGTCAAAATGACGAGAAGTGTAATGACAGTAAAGGCAACACCTGTTTTGGTTGTCTCTGTAAACAACAATTTATTTCTTCATTTTCATGATTCTGGCATAAACAATGATCTTAATGAAAACAGACATATATTTTTCAGTAATAATTTATAGGATACATGATTACCACTGATGCTCAGCATTTAACAGGTGATTGTTATGTGTTGGGTGCTGTAGTGAAATCCTCTCCATTCGCGTTATCAGACAGTTTGCAGAATAACATTGTTTCTGAAGACGCATGATTAAAATTTGAACACGAGAGATCTAAAATAATAAATGCCATTCTGTGAAGTGAGGAATTAGAATATTTCTCCACAAGTTCAATAAATAGTTTACCCTGCACAGTGCTCTAGCATGTCACTCACTCACTAAATGTTTATTACAAGGGGCCAGTGTTCTGGCATAGCACATGAAGTGGCCACCTGTAATGGTACCATCCCACATGAGATCCAGGGTGGGTTTTGGATGATCCACTTCTGAGGAAGCTCCTTGCTAATTCACTGGAAAAAAATGGCTAAAGAAGGCCCAAAACCTACCAACCGAACAAAAGGCTGGAATTAAGCTCCAGGCTCCTGGCTCAGCTTGATCCAGCCCTTGAATAGCCCTCTTTTTCTTCCTCTCTGACCTCCACCCACTGCCAATCTGCTTTTTAAATGATTTATTTATTTTATATTTATTTATTTGAAAGGCAGAATTATGAAGAAGAGAGGGGTAGAAGGAGAAGGAAAGAGAGAAAAAGGGCCAGGACAGGGAGAAGGAGAGACAGAGTTCTTACCTCCACTGATTAACTCACCAAATGACTGCAAAGGTCAAGGGTAGGCCAGGCCAGAGGCAGGAGTCAAGAGCTTGATCTGGGTCTGCCACATGGTACAGGCAGGGAGCTGAATCAGAAGCAGAGCAGTTGCGGACTATGATCTTACCCATTATGCCACAGCATTGGCCTCATGAAAAGTCTTAAAAATTAATAAAAACAAATATTACAGTATCATATCTAAGAGCATTCTACCATAAAAAATCACTTCTTCTGTTTTACTTCATCTAACAATAGCATCAAAATTGGGCAAAAGCAAGAAAACAATTCCATTTGGTGGGTAAAGAAAGAGAACTGAGAAGGTAATGATTTGTTTGAGCTTAACAAGTCTTGTCCATGCAAAATTGGAAAATTCACACCCTCTCCATACTGCTTTCTCATTTGTTGGAAGAAGTCAACATTTGAGAGTGAATTGTTCTTCATACACATTCCTGTATGCTGCAAAGTTTTTTTTTTCCATAGTCAAGCCTTGCACTATTGTTAAGATAAACCTCACCATCTTAAGCATTAACTGTAAGGCTCCAAAGGATGAAATCTTTGAGTTTTGGGCTTCTTTTCCAAGTATGTGTAGCACACTGTTTCAACCCTCAAGCTTTATCTTGAACAAGGGCTTTCACACATGTTCCATCCTTCCAACTAGTTTTCATTTATCCCTTGAGTTTCCAACTAAGTCACTTACTCATGCCCAACTTCCCTCATTAGGTGAAGTGTCTTTGTCATTCATTTATCTATTCTTTATATAACAGAACATCCACTGAGAATTTTGAATGGCTCAGCATATAAATAAAGACGTTATTTGGTCATTTCTTCAAAGTAAAAGTTATGATGAGAGCTAAAATCCATGCCTCACCATAGAGTTCTAAAGTAAATACTTTTGCTCCAAGCTTTCCATTCAGTTAAATCGCAGATGCATTTCAAGGTCTAGCAAGTTGGATCCACCTGCTCCCAGCTTTGAATCAGATGCTAGTTAGCTAACCCTAGGGTCAGTTAGCTAACCCTAACCCTATCCTTAACCACCCCTGGGGCTCACGACCCAGCACCCACCTAGTAGGAGGTCCCTGGTACCTGGGCCAGGAGATCCAAATCCCATCGGACTCCCCACCCCTGGGGCTCATGAACCTGATACCTACCTAGTATGCGGGCCCTGGGACCCAGACCAGGAGACCCAAGCCCTGCCAGATTTCCACCCCAGGGTTCATGGAACCAATACCTACCTAGAAGGCAGGCCGTGGGATCTGAGCCAAGTGTCTCACACCTTACCAGTTCCCCTGTTCCCAGGACTCAGGAACCCATCACGCAATACACATGTGGGCCCTATGACCTGAGCCAATCTGCCCAAGCCCTGTCAGATCCCCTGTCCCTGAGATTCACGTACCTGGTCCCCATTTTGCCCAGGCTGGAATGACTTGCCTCACCTGAGCTTTCACAGTCTTATTGCACCACCTGGCCTAGTCTTATCTGCCCCCTGTTCCAGCTCCTGTTGCTGGGTACTGTAGGCTATCTCAGCCCAGTCTGATTGCTGTCCTGATCCTAATGTACACTGGCTGGTATTGTGGCCCAATCTGGCTCCTCTTGCCCGCTGCCCTGGTTCTCAGATCTGCCAGTGGCTGTTATGTGCTGGCCCAGATTGGTCTGTCCCGAGACCTGACCCACATGTATGCTGGCAGTTACTGTTACCTGGCATGATCTGGGCTGAGCCTTGCCTTACTTCTTGCACTCTCCTGCAGGGTCTGCGCCCAAGCTCCTCCATCGAGTCTCCTCCCAGAGGAAGTTCTTGTGCACACCAGTGGGTTGTTGGCTCAGGTTGACTTTGTCTACCTCCTGTCCTGGTGAGAATAGTGGCCTTACTCAGCTGGCCACACCCATTCTAGTTCTTGTTGGCTATTATAGCCCAGTGCTACCTGGTCTGCGTCCAGACACAGCTTTCATGTAGTTCAGCAGGAGTCAAGACCTAGTCTGGCCTGTCATACATCCAAACTGGCTCTTATGAGTACCCGTGGGGGCTGGAGTCAAGCCCAATCTGTCTCTCCACTGTCCCATTGCACACCCATGCCGGTGCAGTCTGTAGCCAAGTACAGCCACTCCTGCCGCACTCAGTCCTACTCTCGTTCTCACCAGTGGAAACCCCAACTCAACTGGGGTGCCCCCTTACTTCCCCAGCAAGGCCTGATCCCATCCTCAGTTCTAGAAGCAACCAGCAGAGATTGCAGTTCCAGAGGGATGAGCCCACATTGCCCCCACAGATTCTACTAACAGACCAATTTCTTTCACTCTTGTTCTCCCTTCCAAACCACTTTGGTGTGGGTCCCATACATACACATGTTGTGGACTTATCAATGGAAGTCCCTCAGCTGTAATTACTAACCTGGCCATAAAAACTAAAAGTCATCTCCCACTGCCACCTGTGTGATCCCATCATCCCCCCTGTAAATCAGGAGGCTCTATAGATGAGGGTACACCCCTGGGTGACCTGAGGCCTTTGCCCCACCCCTTTGGTTCCCCGGGTCTCCTGGCTACAGGCACTGCTGTGGGTCAAAAGATCTGACCTCCACGATGGGGCCGTCCTAAAGGCCCATCTAACCTCCCTTCCTCAAGGAAGCCAGTGTGCTTGGCTGTTAATACCTATGCCAAGGGAAGAGTATCATTTTTAAAAAGTGAAGTTAGAGATTGAATAACTGAGGATAGAATAATAATAAGAACATAAAAAAGAAACTGAAGGAAAATGTATAATTTGGTATAATTCCTGTAGGATATATTGAATTTAAAATACAGTGCCAATTCTATCAGCAATTGCAGGTAGAAATATAAAACGTGAGAAAGAATTGAGTTTGGAGTACAAGTTAGGGCAAGTTGCTCTCCCAAGTCCTTTCAAATCCTTTTACACAATTTCTATATTCTTTTCTTCTTATTTGGAGGAAAATTTTGAGCTGCTGAAAATATATTGTCTGCATGTGCAGACAGCTGCAACAGCTTGGATTTTACACTCCTTACTTACACTCCTCCCTCCCACTTCTCCTCAGTCTTTCCCAGAGACACGTCCAAGAAGTAAGAAATCCCTTCCATGGTATGTGAAACACAGAGGCAAACTACTTGCATTCCAGTTTTGCTGCATGATCAGTCTTTTTTTTTTTTTTTTCTGGGCTTCCTTTCATTCCCCGTCTGGCTTTATTCCTTGCTTTCCCAGCTTCCCATTGTCTTTCGATAACTCAGAAACCACTGGTGATCATGAAAGCCAGAGTAGGTGCAGGGCGGGCTAGACTAGGGCTCAGCTCCTGCTGAACCACGTGAGAGTTGTGTCTGGGCATGGACCAGGTGTGGCTGGTCTGTAACAACCAACAATAAGAACCAGAATGGGTGTGGGCTGGTTGGACAAGGCCATGTTCCTGGTCACAGGAGATGGACTAAGTATCTTGAGATTTTTGCTATGCATATCTTTGCTGTTCTGTATATGGCTTACTAGTTTTTACTGTTAATTTTAAAATTAATCCACTTATCATCAAAGTAAATTTGGTAACAAAGCTGTTTGATTCACGTTTCTTTATGTCTTTAATTCATACAGCTAATTGGATTTAGTTTGTGGATGTTGGGCATTTTTGTACTCCTATCACTTCAGCATTGTTCTGTAACTCCGTTGAGTTATTGGAGCTTTCTGGTCTTTTAATGCTTTGAATAGTAGGACCAGAGGAACCTTGTGTCTAAGGCTCACTCTGCATCATTACTGCAGCTACTCCATCTTCAAAAATCCTCTCTTCAAATCCCATTCCCGACCATTTCACAGCCATGATAGAAGTGGGATATTCTAATAACTTCATAGATAGTCTAGTGAGTTCTCCGTAAACCCACATTAAAACAAGGAGTCTGATTCACGGTTCACATTGGTATCTGATATCTATCATCTCTTGGTTCTCCCACTGAAATTTTAAATTTAATATCCTGTTATATAACACTAGTTAAGACGTATGAGACAAGGAAAAGTATCGCTTCAATTCAACAATTGCTCTATGTGGAATACTCACAGCAGGTTATAGAAATAGACTGGTTGATAGAGAGTCCTAATATAATGAAGACAGAAAGACTGCCAGAGATTACCATCCCTATAATCCAAAGGCATTATACAGGAAACATATACATGGGAATTGAGAGTAGTAAGAAGAAGAGATAGAATATAAAAGTGACCTAGCATTTAAGAAACCATTTAGGTTGCCCACATCCAGTATCTCAGTTCCTAAGTCCAAGTCCTAGCCCAACTATCAACTCCTTTCTGCTAATGCACACCTTAGGAAGCAGCAGGTGATGTCTCAATGAATTGAGATTGCTGGGTCCTACATGGAAGACCCAGGTTGAGTTCTGATCCTTCAGATCTACTTTGCTCTAACTCTCCAAGCTATTGTGAGCATTTGGGAGCAAGTAGATGGTTGATTTCTCTCTCTCTGTCTCTCTATCTGTGTGTGTGTGTGTGTGTGTGTGTGTACACACATGCATGTGTTTCTCTCTTTCTCCCCCTTTCTCTTCCTCTCTCCCTTTCAAATAAATAAAATAAATATATAATTTTAAGGAATAAGATATTCGACTAGAGAGAGAAAAACATGTAAAGTTTGGAGACAACAGAGTTTTTGGACCTATGGGTAGATCAACAAGGTTGGGATAGAGTAGAAAAACTTACTGTAAATCATAACCCAGGCATCAAATGCATTGTGGGGTGTTTGGAATTGATCCTAGGGGAAGCAAGGACTGCTAGAGAGGTTTTAAGCAGAAGAGTATTTTTTTTAAGTCATTAGGATGGCAGCATACAAGGGAGAATAAAAAGGTGGCCAGCTTCTTACTTTTGAGGATAGCGCCCTATAACAGAGTAAGAACAAAAAGAAGTGGATATTTTACAGAGTAAGGTGTTAAAACTGCCAGAACCTTGTGGCCAACTAAATGTGTAGCTTGATAAGGAGGTACTCAGAGAAAATGCGGTATTTATCTTGGTGGCTGGATTGATGGCAATGTTTTCAATGAAACAAGTATTACTGGTTAGATATGTTGTAATCCCTTGTAAAATAAGACAAAGTAGGGAAAGTTGCAATGGCCTATACATGCTTTCATGCATTGGACGTGCTATCCACCTGTGTAAAGTAGAAAGATGGGGCAAGTGAAAGAAACTTTGGAATAACAACTGACAGAAAGGGGACAGTGGAATTAGAGTGGTGAAGCCTAAGGTCCCTAGAAGTTTAGATGACATGAATCAGAAGTAAATCAACAGTCTTGGCCATTACATTCTTTTAGCCACCCTGAGCAGCACAACAGAAGAAGAAGGGGACAGATGAAGATGAAAAGTGGAATCCAACTTGAAGAATACAGGGTAGCAAAGGCAAAGTTATCCATAAACTGAAAGACAGGCTGCAACAGATAGATCTGAAACAAGATCTCTAAAATGTCTCCCTATAAACCAAGATCACATAAGAAAAACCAGGATTGGAATCTGGTTAAAAATAAAGCAGACATGGGCCCAGAGCAATAACCTAGTGACTGAATCTCTGCCTTGCATGAGCCAGCACTCATGCAGGCTCCACTTCCCTTCCAGTTCTTTGCTTATGGTCTAAGAAAGCAAAGCAGTAGAGGGTGGTTCAAAACCTTGGGACCTTGCACCCATGTGGGAGACGAGAAGAAGTTCCTGGCTTCAGATCAGCTCAGCTCTGGCCATTGAGGCCACTTGGGGAGTGAATCAGTGTATGGAAGATCTTTCCCTCTGTCTCTCCTCTCTGTAAATCTGACCTTCAAAAATAAATAAATAAAGCAAGCAAACAAGCCTGAGTGAAAGTCAATCGCCTTGGAATGGAGATATACAAGCAGGTGACAGTAATCAGATAGAGTGCAGCCTTTCAAGAAGAAAGGCCCACGTGACAAAAGGGTGCACTGGAGATAGTAACTGGTTGTAAGGTATGACTGATCAAAGTCATAAACGTGAACATTGGCTTCTGAATAAACCGGACCCAACGGAAGTCCGGGGCAGGGTAAGTCATGCTGGAGGGCAGGAACCCCAGCAACAGGGCTGGCAAACAGCGGAAAAGTGAAACTGTGAAGGGCTCACGGGCAATTTCATGCGGGAGACAGCCAGTTGGGACGAGCGCTTGTCTCCCAGAATACTCCAGAAATATTGCCAGCATGAAAAAGAAACCGCTAGCATCACAAGGAAACGGGTGTTGGTAGTGATCATCATTAGGAAAAACCGTTCTAGAAAGAATTAGTTTTGAACCAAATAATGTTACAGTACAAGGAGGTGGGTGGTTTGGAACAGTCTGTCATTCTCCTAGTCTTGATGGAATCAAAAGAGATATAAACAGGGATGGCGGGGAATACGCGGAATACAGCAATGTTGGAGAGGACACATTGGTGGGGATTTTTAAAATAAGTTCATCTGAGTTCTTCTGAAGTGTTAAGCACTTCTGGGAACTCTAAGGTCATCTTTAGCTCATTTACTAGAACTTATTTTTTTTTTTTTAAATAACAGAATGACCACTGCCTATCAATCAGGGAATGAACACAAAAAAGGGCTCACTGATCGAACAAATCAAGGAATAAAAGCTTTAAACTTTCTATTAAATAGATGCCAGACATCAAATTGCAGAAAGAAATGACTAAGAGTGAGACTTGATAGGAGTTGTACATAAAGGTTTCACCCACACCCTGCTTCACGGCTTTTACCCTGATGCACCACCACACCTGTGAGTTTCGGTCATTAAAATAATAAAGAGATAGAGTGACTTAACTTGCTGACTAGTGCATACAAATCACACAGTTCCTCAAAGACAAAACCTGACAGACAAGAATGAGATTCAACTGGAAAACTCGCTGTGTTCGCTAGTATTTTTTTTTTACACAAATTAGACACCGGGTGTGCCGGTGCCTGCAGATTCGTTCATCTTCCGCTGATCTTTGAGAAAATGATTCACATCTCTGTTTCACTTACAAAATGTTGGCATTAAAAGTAGGAGAACTAAATCATACGCAGAACGCTTCATAAAAAAAATCAATGTAAGAGTTTTGGGTCAGGTGTTCTGGGCAGCGGGCAAGGCACTGCTAGAGACAGCTACATGCCATTTGTGGGTTGCTGAGTTCAGTTCTAGCTTCAGTTCTGATTCCAGCTTCTCACCATTGGGGCTCAAGTTCAAGTAACTGGGCCTTTCTCCTCAGGGCAGGAACCGCAGGTGGTGTTTCTGGCAGCTAGCTCCTTGCTCCCTGCCCTCACTGTTGCAGGCATTAGGGGGGGCCACCAGCAGGTGGGCGTTCCTCTCTCCTCTCTCAAATACACTTTACAATCTTTTTAAATGTTTCAAAGGGCAACAGCAAGAAGTTACCTTCTCATAAGTGAAAACAACTAGTAAATTTTTTTGTGTGTAGAAACTTCGACCTTCCAAGCAGCATCATGTGTCCAAAGCGGTAAGTCTGTGCTGAATCCTTGCCCTTTGCCTGCTATGCTGTTTAACGTGCGCGTCTCGGCAAGGTAAGTCAGGCCAAGTTCACCTGCAGCCAGTTGGTGTTGGCGCTAAGATCCCACTCAGAACACGGGTCCTTCTCTTCTCTGAGGACCCCAAACCTGTCCTCTAGTCAAATTGTGGACTCCGGGTCACGGCGGGCTGTGAGACAGGAGTAGGGCGGGGAGCCAGGTATGGAAACAGGTGCAAACTGAAAGTGAGAGACCGTAAAAAGTCAACAGCAGGGCTGTCGGGCTGGGTGTGGGGAAGCTCAGGGAAACACCGGGCGCTGGCCCACGGAGCAGTGTCACAGAGAGGAGGGCGGGAGGGACTGTGCCAGGCGGCCGCTGCACCTGTGCACGTGACCGCCCCGAGCGCCCGGGCGGAGGTGCGCTCACCTGGGTCCACGTGACGGGGCGGGCCCGGCTCGCGGAGGTCCCCGCCCCTCGCGCTCGGCGCTCCCGGACCCCGCGGACCCGAGCGGCGGCAGCCCGGGAGGCGGAGGCGGGAGCGGGCGGCGGCGCGCGGAGACGCAGCAGCGCAGCGGCAGCATGTCGGCCGCAGGGTCAGTCCCGCCGCCCCCGAACCCTGCGGTGTCCTTCCCGGCTCCCCGGGTCAACCTGCCCTCCGGCCTCGCCATCCTGCGGACCTACTCGGGCGCTTTCGTCTGCCTGGAGATTGTAAGTGGGGCAGATGCGGTCGGGGTCGCGCCGGAGAGAGGAAGGCGGGCGGCGGCATCCCAGCCCCAGCCCTGCCTCTCCACTCTCCACCTTTGCACTCACTCTCGGCCGCCTCTCTTTACCTGGTCCTCCCCATACCTGGAGCGGGCGCCTGGGCCCGTTTTTCTGGCACCTGTTACTCGGGCACCTGTTCTCCGCCAGCGACGGAAATGGCCTGGGGAGAGGGGTAGGCGATCGGGCGGGGCCGAGGATTGGGGACTTTGAGAGAAAGGTGGTGTTTGAGCTTGGCCGAGGGCCTGCTTGGCTAGAGCGGGAGCCAGCGATCTGGGCCTCGCCTGTTGCCAACCTGCCATTTTGTTGGGTGGTGCAAAGGTGTAACCGATGACTGAATGGGGAGTCTTCCACAGTGTGGAAAGCGAGGGCGGGGAACAGCAGGAAGAGGAGGAGGGCCGACAAACTGGGCTTGGTTTTTCCCCTACTCACCCTGGCCATCATGAGTGCCCTTTGGATTGGGGAATGAACAGGGCACAGGAGGCAGGACCAGGAGAAAGGTGAGGTATGCGCGATGCCCTTGGGGGTTCCTGACCAAGTGGGCGTGGGAACTGTGGAGAAAAGATGGAAGCGTGGCTGTCAAGGACTTCTCTGCCTGCCCGTCAAGGACTTCTCTGCCTGCCCTGGCGCCTTTTCCTTGCCTGCGCTCTCTTCCTACACCAACCCACACGCTGGCATACTTCTTCAGGTCCAGGGGAAGGTTGGGGAGCACCTGGATTGTTCTTTCTGGTCTACACACTTGGACTTTTAAAAAAGAATTTTGTGGAGTTGGAAGTTTTCATGGACAGGCAGAAATGTGCAAATATCAATTGGGCAACCAAGGTTGCATCATGCCCGAGAATGGCAAATACAGAGTGGAATGTTAGCGAGGGAAGACCTTTTCTGTAGGCTGGTTTTGTTTGTGTCTTTTGGGCTTTTCCTCTTTCCCCTCAGCCTTTCCTTTACGTTTGCGTAACCTGCATTTGGGTCGGTCGCATGTGTTTCACTTTTAAGCTTTTGAGGCTGCAAGGTTAGCAAGTATTGTTTGTTTTGATTTCGATTTTTGTCCTGTTCTGCTAAGGTGATCAAAACACCCTACGTTAAGTGTAGGTCAGACTTGAATCTGAAAGAAGAAACACAAGGGCCGCCTAGGACCCCAGTAGTTGGATGGTGACTGCGAGCCCAGGGAAGAGCATCTGAATGCCTAGGCCAGGCACTGGCATGTGTGTGAGAGGAGCAGAGAGGGTGGCTTTGGGCAAGGGCACTGCTATGGGGGGTGGGGATGCAAGAGTAACCTAGGAAGGCAAGTTTGGCAGATTCTGATACTACTTAGTTCCGTGTTACTGAAATTCCAGGTGTTCACCTGCCTCTTTTAGAAGTTTTTACTTACTCTCTCTGTCTCTCTCTCTCGTTCTTCCTGCACTGAAGGTTATAGAATGTTCACTCAGGTTGACTTACTACATTTTAGTGTTTTGTTAAGTTTAAGCAATAAATACTGCAATTTCAAATTTGATTTGCTGCCTCTGTGTTTCTAATATTTATCAAGTATATTTATATGTATTATCAGAGAAGGCTTTTCCATATGATATCAAATCAGGTACCATCTCAAGAATTACCTATGGTCATGTCACACTTTTGCAAACACAACCTACTTCTAAGGAGGAGAGAAGGGAATGGAATATGACTTAGTCTTCTCCCTGCTCTCCTCTCCTCCCCCCATCCCCCCCTCCTCCCTTCCCCTTCTTTTCCCTTCCATCTGTATCTCCATCTCTTTCAAATCTCTTTCAGATCAACACTCTCTGTACTCTGTACTGACTGTTTTTAAAAATACTATTGCCAGTCCAGACTAATTAGAACAATCTCTACCGAAGCATCCAGAATCAGTTAGTGTTCTTGGGATTTTGTTTTTGTTGTTGTTTAATAAAAATTTCCCCAAAGATTCTAACACAGTCATGACTAGGTATCAATGTTGGCATCCTTCATCAAGACTCTGTAGAGAAGGTAGCTTGTCATGCAAATGTGAATTTTCTCCATTAAAACTTTCTGTATGCCCATCATAGAAAGGATCCAAGATTCAGAGAAGCACCTGGTCTACCCTTGTTAATGTCTGTTACCTCGGCTTTCTTTACCTGACACGTGTCTCAGACACTTAGTAATAGAAGAGCATCACTCCCAAATGCCCTTTTAGTTTGTTTTTTCCTCTTATGTCCCGATGTCATATAGGTTTTAATCTCAAGAGGTTTCTAGTGCCTCTTTTACTTCAACATCAACTTTCTCACACACAGCCTCCCTTAAAAATGATCAGCATCTCCCGGTGAGGCTTGTGCTTTAGGGAACCAAGAGACCAAGTGGTAACGAAACTGTAGTTCTGGCCCTGACCTCATCCTTGTGGAATGCTTAGGGACTGGATCACACGCTTTAAGTGGAGCAGAAACCAATGTTGTCTTTTTGCCTCTCCACACAGAATGCTCACCTGGAACAGATATGCAGATGGCACCCAAGCAAAAACTTTTGAAGCACTTTTGCCCACAGGTTTCTCAACTTCCCTCTACTTTTCTGATTACTTTGAATTCTTTGGGACCCCTTCACTGCCTTTCAGTAATGCTTCACTCTATAAGTTAAATCCTTAGCATAGTCCTAAATGCTAGCTAATCTGCTTTCTGATGACCCATTATTGTAGCCTCTTTCAGTGTGTCTGCATATCCCCAAACTCCTACTTTTGACCTTCCATTCAAATCCAGTTGCCTTCAACATTTTTTTCATTAATGTGGTGTTGCCTACTGAAATTTAACATATGAAAACAATATTCAATAAAGATGAATTGGGCTATTAATAGTTGACTAACTATTAAGCCCATGATCTTGGGGTTCAGTTCTCATACTAACTACAAGATTCCTGCTCAAACCCCTTATTTTACTCCATTAATGATCTAAGCAGAGTAAATCGTATGTTTGGAAATTGATCAAGAGGTAGAAAGAGCCTTCCAGACCATGCTAAGCAGTCCATAGCTCTTGTTCGCAGATGGAGAATATTACGACATCACATGCATGCCTTCTTTTCGCCTCAGTTTGTATTTCCTTTTCTCCTGAAGTGGGCATGGTTCAGCCTTGTGTTCCCGACTTGTCGTTCCTTTGGGTTTGGTCCTCAGATCTACTTACCAACACATGCTTGCCGCAGAATTTAATCCTAAGGTAGTATTCCAGAATGAAACCTTTTAGCTTAAGTTGGAAAATATCACCTTCGAACGCTATGATTTTCCAAGCCTCTCATCCTTCCCTGAATGAATGTTTTCTAAAGCACTCATCAGGTATTTCCTGCACACTGACTGAGTGCAAGTTATTCTTCTGAACAAAGACATGTGTACCCTTCATCACCTGAAGGCCCTTGTAACCTAGTAAAGAACAAAATAAATGAACAAAACTAGTTGTTATTCCAGAAGAAACAGTGAAGTATGTGAAGTGGACTATAGCTGGAACATTTTCCAGGTGGGTCTATCTATAAAAAAGCAGCACATGAGCATTTTACTGTTGCACTGAGGAAGATATTTAGGGTTGCTGCTGCCAATGCAACCATCTTTCAGATTGCCCAGGAAAGAGGAACTCAGTATTAATCCCACACAAGAAAAGAATCTCATTATTTAGCATGTACCATATTTTTGATGTTTTGGAAACCATTTACACTCCCCAGGTTATCTCCGTGGGAGCTATCCTAGGATTATTTTTCATTTCTGACCTCAGTACTTTGGATACAACAAGAATGTTAATTGACTCAACACATTATAAGGAACAAAGACGTGACAAAACCAACAGCCCGATTCAGTTTGCAGTTTTATGAGAAATGTTTGATGGAAGGTTATAATCCATTATGTCTGTGATGAGGAATTACTGAAGGACAGGGATAAACTTGATCAGACTTAGCAGTGTTTGGATGTATAGCAGTGGTTGAAGACAAGGAGATCAGTAGGATGGTTTATTGCAATAGTTTGATGGGTGTTGAGAATCAGAAAAAGTACAAAGAAAGAAGGGCAGAGAGGAAGGGAGATTGGAGACTTAGGAAATGACCGCATATGTGAAGTGTAGCAAGTGTTGAAATTATATTAGATCAAGCTTAAATGTAAGATACTACTTGGAGGAATTATACCAGAAAAGTAAATGTCATTAGACAGGTGAAAAGGAGGGAGGCATTGTACAGGGTGCAGATACAGGCTTGCAGACCATGTTTCAATGGATAGCTTTGACCATAGACTGAATAACACACAAATATTTCAATGTATAGCTTTCTTATCTAGGGAACTGACTGTGATGGAACATTTCTGTTTGCATTAGGTACGTTTGCCTCTAAGCAGATGTTAATCCTGTAAATAAGTTTTCTTTTCTTCACCCACATGAAGAAACTGTCCAAATTTTCAGAAGGGAAAATACATCAATGACCTGTCAAAGGTTATTAACAGTAATGATTCCTTAACTCGCTGCCCTGTAAAAATACAAAGAACTGAAAAGAATGAAACTTTAAACCAAATTGCTGTAAAGACTAGCACTGAGGGCCCGGAATGGTGGCCTGGTTTCTAAAGTCCTCGCCTTGTGTGTGCCAGGATCCCATATGGGAACAGGTTCTAATCCTGGCAGCCCTGCTTCCCTGCTTGTGGCCTGGGAAAGCAGTTGAGGGCGGCACAAAGCTTTGAGGCCCTACACCCTCAAGGGAGACCTGGAGAATGCTCCTGGCTCCTGGCTTCAGATCGCTTGAGTTCCAGGCCGTTGAGGCTGCTTGGGAAGTGAATCAAGGGATGGAAGATGTTTCTCTCTGTCTCTCTTCTCTCTGTGTATCTGATTTTGCAATAAAAATAAACAATTTTTTAAAAAAAGACTAACATTGAGATACAAAGGAAAAAGTCAAGGAAAGATTTGTTTTGTAGAGCCCAATAGAAATATATTTAGTAGTAAGTGTTATGGACATTGCATATCTGCCTTGATATGGTTGAACAGAAAGGACTGTGGAATGACAAAGGCAGAAACTAAGTTGGCATACTCAGAACCATGCTGTGCAGTACTTAATACACATTGCCTGTTTTGTAGTGCAAACTGAACAGCATGTGAAAATATTCTGCAGAAGTTAGCTGGAGTGGAAAAGGGCAGCTTTGGAGGAGATAACCTCTTAAGTCTTACTCAGTTCTTAAAATACCATAATTCTTGTCCAGGTATCAACAGTTTGACCTGGATTTCCTGAGTGTCCTATTTTAGATGAGAGGGCTGTGTTCTTTCAGAGCCAGCCTTTTGTGTAATAGCTTTCAGGAGAAGGAGGCAAAAAGAAAGAATAGAGGCAATAATTTATAGGATTCTTGGCATGCAGACACATTCCTAACTTACGTGATAAGTAGTTACCTGAAAACATGAAAAGAAGGTTTGCCACAATCAAAGGAAATTATGAACAAGAATTAAAAATGTCAGAACACATTTCTCATTAAGTTACTGATAGAAATTTAAGAAACTGAAACGAAAGTTTGGATAAGAGGGGGAGAAATAAAGGACTCTTTATATCACTCTGAATCAGCTTTTAGAACTTTCAGACATGAAACTAAAAATCAAAACTTACTTTGCAATTAGTGTGTTTTACATGCAGGCCTCTGCTGTATACCTAATTTCTCTTGGCTTCTTAAGATTAGCCTTGTTTTACCTTTTCCTAATTTAAGGCAAAAGCAAAGAGCAAAGATACAGACAAGATAACAAGTCTATGATTCACACCTCTACCAGTCAGCATGAGTAGAGGTCTGATGGGATGCATCAAGAGGAAAGAGGAGTGACTAATCTTCGTGTCCCACCCAGCGAGGCATGAGCAAATCCATGCCAGCTCTTTCCTGTCAGATTCCAAGCTCTACTTTTTGTTGTTTGTCTATTTATTTTAGGCTTTTTTAGTTTGTATGATTGTTTGCTATGAGGGGTTTTCAGAGCGATCCTGATGGTCATTGCAAGGGAGGGTGGGGGTCCAGAGATGGAGCCAGGCTCGGACCAGAGAAAGCCCTCCTCCCTGGTCCCGAAGGATGTTTATTGTTCTTCTGTTTCTGCGGACCGCTCAGGGCTTCTGGTTGTCTTTCCGATGACGTTGGTTTCTGCACGGTAGTGTTTGGACTTCTTCCATCCCCAGCGGAAGCTCCAGTTGGGGGTGGATGACCTCAGAGTGCTCGGCCTCCGAGGGCATCCAATTGCCTGTGGCCTCCTTGGCAGTTGGGATATAGTCCTTGTTGCTCATATTAATAGTTTGTGGTGAAGGTCTGGGAGTCTTCATGGTTGGGATCCAGGCTTTCTCCTTGCCACCTGCTCCACCCTGGAGTGCCCCCCTGCTCCACGCACATGACCTCCTGTTAAGAGGTTGTCAGGATCACACCCGATTCCCCCCTCATGCATTGGCACAGTAGTTTTACTATTGTTTAGTGCCGCTTTGAATCTGTTGTCTATGAATTACCAGATTTGATCTTGATAGGCTATATTGTACTTTTTCCTCACTCCCTTTATGGTCCTGAAAGGCTTCCCTGCACTCCCCCCCCATTACGGATTAACATAGCGTATTGAGGGTATAGTAGGTTTTACAGTTTTTCGATGTAGATCTTAAGTATTCTGACATTAATTGTTGGTTTATAGATTATATCGCATTATCTTATTGTATTGGATACAGGTTGTTAGAGATTGCAATAATATTACAATATACAGGTACTATCTTTCAGATTGTCATCTTTTCATCTCAAATTAAGGCAAACATGTGGTATTTAACCTTTTGGGATTGGTTCATTTCTCTTAGCATGATGGATTCCAGTCAACCCATTTGGACAATAAGTAGCTGGACTCTATGTTTGGTATATGTTTGCAAGGAAAGAATCTTGATTGAATTTGAACTGTAATACTGCACCAAGGTGGAGGAATCCACCGGGGGGAGGGGCGTGGGGAGGGGTGGGGGGATTCCCAGAGCCTATGAAACTGTCACATAATGCATAGTAATTAATAAAAAAAGTCAAAAAAAAAAAATCCAATGTGAAAAAAAAAAAGAGGAAAGTGGAAGTAGAATAAAGAATAAGACTTATTCTGGTCAAGATTCCAGTGGTAAGTACAATACTCACAGGTCATGGAGTCCAAAGTTTAAACGGGGGTGGGAGGAGTGGGGTGGGTATTGTGAACTGGACAATCAAGAGGTACCAGTTATTACCTAATATCACATCCCAACCTTCTGACATCCTGTGGCTGGTGGGGAGTGTTGCCAGTTATAACCAGAAATTTGAGAAATGCATGTTCCTGCTGCAATAGTTGTTTTGCTTGTTTCTGAAGACCTGTCATGTACCAGGGAAGACTGGGCTCCAAACAGCAGTGTGTTCCTAGCACCGCAGAGTGCATTTTAGAGCATTTTCTTTTGAAACAATTTGTCATACATGCTTGGTAGTTTCTATTCATCTCAAGGGAGACATAGTGGAGCATCTTCCGTACAAAGCACCACCTTCAACTGGGAGTATTCCAAGATGTGTGTAGACAGTCTTGGTGTCTGTGATCTCACACACCAGCGGCCTCAACATCTGTAAATCTGTGATTTCATTGCATTTATTCTAAACACCATGGAGGATCCATGACTCAGCAATGATGCAAGCACTAGGGGATGACATCCAGCCACAGATCTGCCTAGAAGACATGGCAAAAATGTGGATGGTCACTGCAGCACAGAGAGAATGGACAAATATGGCCAGTCCTCTGCCTGTGCAAGCAACGTGGTGCAGAACATGTGTTAGCCAAGGAACATCTTGGAGAAAATGTGACCTACAAGAGCAGGGCTGCAGTAGGCTCTTGCATTGTCACGCTGGTACTGCAACTATATTGTGGATAAATCCACACTTTCCTGACCTGGTTATTATATTGTGTTGATTGAAATGCATTTCTAGCTTTTAAAAAAATCAAGGGCAGCATTGCCCTGCAAAAGGTTAGGCTGCTGCTCGTGTCGTTGGCATTCTAGATCAGACTGCTTGTTCAGGCCCTGGCTGCTCTGTTTCCCATATAGCTTCTTGTTAATGCACCCAGGAAAGCAGTAGAAGATGGCCTGCGTGTTTGGTTTCTTGCCACTCACATTAGAGTCTGTGAGGGAATTCATGGCTGTTAGCTCAGTTTGCTAACTTCTTCCCTCATTTACCCCCCTGTCTTGTCACTCTGCCTTTCAAATAAGTGAACAAATGTTTTCAAAATACAAATTGGCTATAAAATGGAATATAGCTGAGTGATATGTTTTTGAACATTTTAAGTCCTTCTGTAACTGTGATGTATTATATATGTACATGTCCAGCAAATTAGAATCCATAAAACTGGGAGGAGTTGACTAGTAGATGAGATGTTCTGACCTTTTGTAGAGCGTGTGCCTCATGAGTTGTGGACTATATATTCCAACTGTACATATGTAATAACCTGCTTAATTTTGTATGACTTTGGAAATATCAGAAAAATAGTAAGAAACAGTGAGAGAGGTAGATGAGCATAATGGTCCGGAAAGTCCATTGCCAAGTTAAAATCCAAGATCTAACATTTATTAGTTGTATAATTTTAAGACAGGTTATTAATGAATCTTTGTCTCAAGTGATTTATCTGGAAAGTAGAAATAAGGTAAATTATCTTTTAGAGTTTCTAAGTACTAGCTTGGTACAAATAAGAGCCTTAGAACAGTGCTTGGAATGTAAGAGCTTAGTAAATGTTAGCTAATACTTCTGTTATCATCATTAACTTGATTCAGCCTCTTATTCAAACTGGTCCTGCAGGCAAAACTGAGAGAATTTTTCTTTTCTTTCTTCCTCTGGGTTTACTTGTAGTTCTTTTTTGCTACAATAGAATAATGGAATGTAAATATGTAGGTAACATAGGATTAGAAAGAAGTTATATGCTATATACAGAACATTTTAATAATGAAATGTTCAGGGGCACTCTAGCCATATTTTCTCTCTTCAGATTCACTTAGTCTTTCCCTTCTGTCGTTCTAAACCTTAATTAAAGCAGGTCAGAATAGGAATTATTCTTTTTCTTTAGTACAGTAACAAGAGTATGTGAAAATGGAGGTGTCAGATTGATTTGAAAATTATCACTAAGATGTGAGGGAGTGATTATAAGCAGATTATTAGGAAGGATTGACGTTTGAAAGGCAAAAAAAAAAATAAATTTCTAAAGGAAGTCATTTGGGAACATAAGCAGACCAAACAGGCGGCAAGGGAAGAAGTCTGTCATCCTTGCAACCAGAACGCAGGAACTGCTGCTTGCTTAATAGCAGGTCTTCCCATGGGGTTGTGTTTTTTCCCAGTCTAGTTTCTAGGAAGAACTTGTCTGAACTTTAACTCAGGGTTAACTTTAGTGTAGTTGGTGAATGAAAAAAAAATTCTGCGGTTTGCCTAAGTGAGGGATCTAGCCAAGTCATAACCTTGTGGCCTGCAGAGACCACACTAAAGGGAAGATTATTTGATAAACCACTAAATCGGATGGGTTGTTTCAGGAAAAGGCAGCCATTGAATACCTGAATCTCAGATACTTCTGGTGGTTGAGCTGGAGTGAGACTGGCAAGATGGGGATAACTGACTCATAGAGGAACTACAGTCAAAGGCAGAGTTTCTAGGAGGTGTCTACCTTTGTAGGGCAGACTACTTGTTACAGTTTCAGATTTAAAATCATGAGCACTGACTGTGTTCCTTAATGAAATTTTGAGCTGAAGTGCACTTGGTGTTTGATCCATAAATATCAGATTTTGGGATACCAAACTCCAAAGAGAGGTGGTAGACAACAAGTCAGAAGGTAGGTTCAGAGGAAACCTGGCACTGCTAATGCTTTTTCTCAGTGTGCATAGTCTGCAATTGCTGTGGCACGTTATGAACTGTTACCTCACAGATTTTAACCACTTTTCTGCTTTTCTTTGTGCTTCTAAATACATGACTCCATTTAGAAACACCTTCACTCAGCCTAGGCAGCGATACTTACACTACTGAATTCTTTGAGCTTCCTAAGGCCCCAAACTCTGATGATATGAATGCACAGGGTTATTCAAAGCTCCTTTTCTTTTTCTTTATTTCTTTTTCAGTTGGAGCCAGGTTGGGAAGCTCAAAGGGAAACATAGCTTTTGTCCAGAGGGAATCCTGGAGGGATGATATCCATGTGTATAGGCTACAGTGACCCACTGCCATGCCAGTGCCTGGCTCTTGAAATGAGGAAGGTAGCTTTCCACAGTGGGATTCCTCATGTTCTCTGCCCTGATACACAGGGCTCACCTGCATTGCATGGTCTCTCTGACCTTGGGATATAGAGTATGTTTTTATGTCAGCGAAAAGGAAGAATCATTTGTAGCCCTCCCTCTTCCTCTTCCTTCCCATGCCACACACACACACACACACACCCACAAATGAATAGGCAGGTCTGACTGCTTTCCATAGCAGCGCTTGGATTTCCTTCCAAGTGGCCAAGATGTTGGAAGGGCTGTAATTTGGAGTATGACAGAACAGCTAATCCACACTGCCTCACATTGGGCCTTTGCTGTCAAAGCGTGGTCTGAATCCTGCTGCAGAACCCTGCCTCTCTGCCCACCCTCTGGACCCCTTTCACCGGATCTCTTTCTCCCTCTCCCTGTCTTTGAGAGCGCACTGTGCTTAGCTCTGTTTATAGCACTCATCACAATCTGCTCCTGAATCAGATTTCATGGTGTCTGTTTCTCCCTTATTTAGAGCTCTGGAGACAAAATCTTGCCTTTTTTTTTTTTTTTTTTTAATTTTTTCTTGAGTGTTCTGCAGTGCCCAGCAGCAGGTTTGGGGCTGGCCTGTTTGCGGCCCTGCACAGGATTTTACTTAATGTTGTGTTTAATTCCTATGGGTCATGCTGCCTCTTCTTTATATAGAGATTTTCACAAGCCCTAAATCATAGTGCTTATCTGTGCACTGCTACCTGTCCCTTGCAGACAGTGGCCGGTTTTTCTTTACCACTCCTTACACTTACACATGGGTTCTTTTTTTTTTTTTCATTTTTTAAAGATTTGTTTATTTTTACTGGAAAAGCAGATCAGATTTACAGAGAGAAAGAGAGACCAAGAAAGATCTTTGATCCACTGGTTCACTCCCCAAATGGATGCAGTGGCTGGAGTTGAGCCAATTCAAAGCCAGGAGCTAAGAGCTTCCTCCAGGTCTCCCATGTGAGCACAAGGTTCCAAGGTTTGAGCCATCCTCGGCTGCTTTCCCAGGCTACAAACACGGAGCTGGAAGGGAAGTGGAGCAGCGAGACACAAATCAGTTCCCATATGGGATCCTGGGGCTTGCAAAGTGAGGATTTAGCCTTTGAGCCATTGCACCAATTTTCAAAGGCATACGTTAAAGAACTCAAGATTTGAATGCTTGACACAGGAATATGAAAAGAAAAATGTCCATATATTTCATCTAGAGGAACTGTATAATGGAGACTAGCATACCAAGAAGTAAAAATACATTGCAGTATGCATCTGTGCTCCCAAATAAAAGATGAACTCTCAAATCTTGACACAAGGTTACACATGGGTTCTTAGCAAATGCCTCTTGCATTAGTAGGCATTGAATAAGGGAGTACATTTCTTAACCTCTATTTAACATAATATTGGCTGTTGGTAGTGGAGTGTAGGAAAAGGATACCAGAAAGGAAAAGCTGGGAAGCAAAGAAATATTGGTCCGTTGAAGAGGTTCTTATCGCCTTCAAATATTTATTAAGTGGTAGATAATCTTTTACCAGGAACAAGTTTATTTCTGTCAAAGTCACTGATAAGATGGTGGTTAGAAATTCAATATGCATTTGTGTCTATGACTTAGATTTATTTCATAAAACTTAGGGTTCATTAGTAAGGTTTGATTTGAAATCAGAACTTAAAGTATTTCTTCACAACCATAGAGTATTTAGACCAGTACTTTGTTTACTGCTGTCCAAATGGTAATTTGTTTTATTTTCAGCAATGCTTCTTCAAAGTCATAGCAAACTTTGTCACTGGGCCTTTTAAAAAATATTTTATTTTAAATGTAGAGTTACAGAAGAGGGAGAGGCAGACACACACACACACACACACATACACACACACACAGGAGTGAGAGGGAGAGATTTTCTATCCATTGGTTCACTCCAACATAGGACCACAACCAGAAGACAGTAGTTCCATCTGAGTCTTCCACGTGGGTGGTGAGAACTCAAGGTCTTAGTTCATCTCCTGCTGCTTTTTAGGCTCATTTTGGGGAGCTCTATCTGAAGTTGAGCAGCTGGGACTCAAATTAGCACCTTGATAGGGTTCCAGCATTGCAGTCAACAGCTTACCCTATGATGCCACAATTCCTGCCCTGGGCCTTCTTTAAAATTTGAATTAAATTTGTTTTTAACTTTCTGTGACTTATGCAATTTGCATATTATCTAAGGGTTTAAGAAGCCAAGATACAGATGATTACTGGCATTAATATTTGAAATTCAAACTATTCTCATAGGGACATTGGTTTGTCTGTTCATTGAGCAAATATTTGAGAGCCTTCTGTGTGTATATGTGTGAGAGACAGAGAAAGATTCCCTTGCCTGAGATGTCTGTGACTAAGTTCACTGTCTAGGTTTTTGTGGTGATAAGTCTTGCATAGTGCCTGATAGTTAGGAAAGGATAGCTAAAATCATAAATAAATGGCTTGGAGATGCAGAGACATATTAAGCAACATGCTGCCAAAACGGTGTGAGAGTACAAGTGCACCAAAATCCAAAGGCATTCAATGTCAGTCTTCACAGCCACATAACACCTCCTTAACAAGAAGGCTGCCTATAGGAGGGAGATATAACTGAGCAATAGGTAAATTTCACAAAAGATTTTTCAGTTTATAATCTCAAGATTGAGAATGAATGGTGTCTCTCAAATATACCTCAGGAGGAAATGACATTCTAGGCCAGCAAGTGTCAGATCACTCAGATATGAAAGAGCTTTATCTTTGAAATGTGGATTTTTTTTACCTCTATAATCCAAAAATGAGAGGGACTCAGTCACAGAAGACCAGAATAAAAATGGCGGCTCAGATGACAGAAGGCCTGGAATATCATACAAAGGATCTGCAAGCTTTGTTGCTGTAATCGTAGTACCAGGTTGAGTTCACAAACCTCATCCTCCCTACCCATGGATTCTCGTCCTGTTGCTCTCTCCTGCCATCCTACTTAGAAGCCAGACAGCCAGCCCTTTTCCTTCCCTACTCCCTTTCTTGCCACATCTCTCATCTGGTCAGTCTCCCAACTACCATCATGCCAGCTTTTCTACTTGTCCTCATCCATTCCCATCTCTCATCCTTGGAGCTTGGATTGTTGTTGACAGTGATGTCGTTGTGGTCTCCTGCATGGCCTCAAAGCCCTTTGTCTTTGGTTTTCCAGTCTATTCTCTTATTGTAGCTAGAAGGAAGCTTTAAAGTACATGTCTTGATCATGCTACTTCCTGCTCAGGAGGATCCTGGCTTGCCTTTGGCCCTTGAGTAAAGTTCAGCTCCTTAGCCTGGCTTTCAGGAGCTCAGAATCTAGCTGGCAGCTCTCTCCATCCTCTCTTGGAACTCCTGTCATGCCCAACTCTGTTATTCACCTGAGACAAGCTCTCTGCTCCCCCTAGATTATCTCAGAATTCATCCTCCACCCTGAGACATTCTTCTCCTGCCTCATCCCCCTGGCCTGTCCTTTGGATGGTTGTTTCTAGAAAGTACTTCCTAACGTTTAAAATCAGAATTGAGAGCCATCTCTGTGAAAGCAACAGTATCTGGTGTTTGTCCAGTTGTGACATTTACAAAGCAGCATTTTCATCCCTTGCTTAGTTGTCTCTTTCCTGTATTGTATTGTGAACTTTATGACAGCAGCAACCAAGTGTATTTTTTGCCATTTTATTCCCAACACTGGGCACAGTGCCCGACTTAGAACAGGTATTTATTGACTATTAGGTCTGGGAATACCAACTTAGCTGAATGTTAAGCACATAGTAAAACATAAATAATGGTAGCTTTTATTGTTTACTATCATGTGCAACAACCGCAACTTTGCTGGATATAGACAGTAATATCAAATGTGCAAATAAGTCATGATAAGAATGACTTAGATGTCACAAATTAGAAAGTTGTAGTAGTTGTTTACTAACATTCTCTAAGAAGTGGTGAGAAAAGAAGCCCATTTATCACAGTTTGAAGAGCAATTGTGAGGAAAAGCAGTAAAGAGACATAAAGATAAATGTATTTGTTTTAAAAATGGAGTGATAAGTTGGAGAAGCAATGGAGTCAAAAGACGTTACTTGTTGATGATAGGAGAATTCTGGATCTATTTGGGGGCTCAGGAAGAGAGTCCAACATGAAGATACAGCTGTGGTTGTGCATCAAGCCTCCAAACAGAAGGTCTGGTGTTAGACCAGAGAAAAGAAAGCATCTGCCATGGACAGGGATAAGTTGAGGGATGGGGTGCCAAGATGGGTCTGAGAAGGAAAAAGAGGGGGTGGTGTCTAATTATGTTTTACAAGATATTGTTTAGCTAACTTGCTACCCTCTTTGTTTTTTCTTTCAGTTGTTTGGGGGCCTTGTCTGGATTCTGGTGGCCTCCTCCAATGTTCCTCTACCTCTGCTGCAAGGATGGGTCATGTTTGTGTCTGTGGGAGCTTTTTTTTTCTCCCTGTTCTTCTTGGGCATGTTCCTCTCTGGGATGGTGAATCAAATTAATGCCAACTGGAACTTTCTGGTAAGGACATTTTTTTATTTGAAATGTATTGTAAGAAAATAAGACAGACTTGTAAACTATCTCATTCTATTCTGAAATACCCAAATCTCTATTGTGTATGTTGCCTCTGCTGGGAGGGAAGAGGTTGGGACACAGGCACTGCTGTAATACTGTGGAGTTATTTTGTGGGATGTCAAGATATTACTTGGGAAATGCTTGTGTTGCTAAAATGGAGAAATCGTGTATTAGTCTTTGATGATTGAGATGACTTTTCCTGAAAACCTCTTTCATTTCATATGACAGATGATTTGCATTATAAATGTTAATTGAACATGAACATTTGGGAGATGAATGCTGTTACATGTATCTTGAAATGTTTCATTTATTTCTATTTCAGGCAAAGTGTGTGTGTGTGTGCACTTTTTAAGGAAACAAGTGGTTATATATTTTGTTCTTCAAAATACTAAGAAAAGTTTGTTTTATATGTATAGTTAATTCCTGTCCTAAATGAAGAATTGATGAGTTTTTAACAATGAAGTTTCTGTCAACACAAATTTTTAAATTTAATTGATTGCATCAAATTGGATCATCTTGCTTTCTGTTTCCTTATGTCCTATACGGAGCCTTTCTTTCTTGCCTGCCGTCATTTCCTCTCTGAGATAGTTTCAGAATGGCCCAGTGTAGCATCAGTTCTAGTCCCTGGTAGACAGTGATTTAGTGAAGTTCATGAAGAACCTTCCACAAGGTTCTGATCCTATTTTGGACTTTAGAAACTGAATTGAGACCTCCAGTCAACGTGAATATACAAGGGTACATTAAAAAGTTCTTTGAATATAGAATTAATAGAATTAAAAGAATATTTCGATACAAAAGTTTTGTGATACATGTGTAGTCCTTTCATAATGTGCATATTCTTTATTTTTTATAAATGTACTCATTTGAAAGGCAGAGTCACAAAAAGAATTGGGAGAAAGAGGGAGGGAGAGAGAGAACAAAATTTTCCTTACGCTGATTCAAATGGCTGCAACAGCCAGGAGACAGGAGCTTTTTCTAGGTGTCCCACATGGCTTTTTGGGCACCCAAGTACTTGAGTTGTCTTTTGCTGCTTTTGCCTGGCCATTGGCAGAAGTTGAGTTAGAAGTAGTGCAGGCAGGACATGACCTGATGCCCATATGCGATGTTGATATCTCAAGTGGCAGCTTTACCCACTGTATCACAATTTAACCACATATTGTACATATTTAATGATTTTTTTAAAAAATTACTTGTTAATTTGACTTGCAGAGTTACAGAATAAAGGAGAGAGGGAAGGAGAAAGAGAAAAGGGGTGGGGCAGGGAATGGAGGAGAAGGAAGGGAAGGGAAAAAAGATTTGCCATCTTCTGATTCACATCTCAACATGCTCCCAACAGCCAGGGCTGGACCAGGTGAAGCCAGGAGCCCATAACTCTCTGGATGTCCTGAGTCGCAGGACCTCAGGCCCTTAGGCCATCTTCCCCTTATACCTAGGCAAATGAGCAGAGAGCAGTTCAAAAGTGAAGCAGTAGGTTCTCATGTAGGATGCCAGTGTTTCGGGTGGCAGTGTAACCCTCTGCACCACAATGCTAAACCCTCAAGGACATTTTTAAAGCATTTTATCTGTTGCTTTCAAATATAATAGCAATTTATCCAGAAGCTTGAGGACAGATGTTAGGGGAATATATATGTATATTTTATAGAGCATGGAGAACATGTAATCCCAAATATTACCAACAGCTAAGTCCAGAGAATATAGCTGCCCTTCAAGCCAACCCAAGGGCAAGTGACACACAATTCCTATAAAGTCAAGAAGGAGGTGGCTTTCAGTGGTTACGGTCATGCATGTACTATCATGCATGAGCTTATCTCTGGCTTGCCTAACAGTTGTATAGTCTTAGTCAAATAGTTAACCTATCTGAATGTTAGTTTCTTCCTCTGTGTAACACAAATAATTGTATCTGTTTCCCAAGATGCCATTAGGGAGTAATGGAAATAATGAGTGATAAAGTGTTTAGCTTTGTGCTGAGTTACATCACTCCATCAGTGACTGTTGTAATCCCTTCAACATACTGAGACTTGCCATTACGATCCTTGTAAGTCCTTGGGTGGCTGAGAGAAGTGTGTTCCTACATTTTTGCCTTAATTTTTCATTAATAATGAGAAAAATATCCCCAACTCTAGGTCATATGATAAAGCTAAAGGATCCCTATTTAGGTTACAAATAGATACTTAAATTTCCTTTTCCAAATGCCTTGCTTTTCCATTAAAAAAAAAAATGTCTGAATGAATCAGTCTGTCCTCAAGTTGTTAAAGACCACCAGGTTCTCCTAGCATCAGACCAGCATGTGGACCTTGCTGATGCCCCAACAGTCAGTGCCAAGATTGAGTGCATTCAGTAAATATTTTGTCACCTGGCATCCTATCTTGACTCTTCTCACTCAACCTTTGTAAGTCTGCTAAGAATCCAGCAACTATAGGATTAGTACTTGTATAAGCAGTGACTTCTCTTTCAAGCAGCCACCTTCCTTCTCATTGGTTTATACACATGCCTTACCAAAGTTCAAATATTTTTCAATGTCATTTCTAATCACTTTGGACATGTATGTCTGTATGGCCTTTCTTGTTTACTTGAGCGCTTTCATATGAAGTCCAATTATGCATGTCCTTCCTAATTTCCTATTTTTTTCTAAACACCCATTGGTGGTATTATATCTGACTTTCAGATAATAAAATCAGTGAGTCTTGTTCCATTCACTGCTCTATCGAGGGGCGATGGTTGCAGTTAGAAAGATCTAGCAGTCCATCAAGTAGGCAGTCCATCAGTAAAGGGGGTGCTGGGGACTTCCAGCTGCAGTAGTCTGGTCTTACAAAGACAGAAACATGATAGAGCTTGAATATTCTTTATACAAAATGCTTGGGCACAAAAGTTTCAGATTTTATAGTTTTTTTATTTGGATCTTGGAGTGCTTGCATTCACATTATCACTCTAAAATTTTCAAATATAGGAGCATTTCAAATTTTCAAATTGGAGGTCCCAGCCTGTAATGGCAGTACACGCTGCATGGGGCTGCGGCGGTTGCGTGTAGTTCACAGATGTCGCACACACTTTGAAACAGCAATGTTTGCCTTCAGGAACTTAAGTGTTTTTCTTGTTTTAAAAGGTCTCCCTTTTCTCCTCTTTGTAATTTTCTTCGCAGTTAGTTATCTTGGTTATGCAGTTTGCCTCTGGTGGGGTTTATAACAGGTCTTGTACACTTGCATTGAGCAGAATTTTTGAGCCATGCTTATCATGGAGTCATCACCAAATGGCAATTATTTTTAATTGCTAATTTCTGGAATTATTGGACATGAGTTATTAAAAAATATTTATTTTCCCTTATAATAATACTTTAATGTCACCTGAATGCCATGCTTGAAGAAAACAAGAATACATTTTCATAAAGGACTTATTGTTTACCAACCATGCATGATAGAATTTGGACTGCAATATTTCTTTTTAATTTTAATTATCAAATTGAGTTAACATTCATATTATATGTTTATATATATTCTTTAAATATACATGTGTGTATATGTTTATCTTATATAAAATAGGATAATAATAATATATTAAATGCCAAAAGTTGCTCCAGTTTAATGGAAAAAGGTGTAGGTTTTGGTTCCTAAATAGTTTATCATTGATTTTGCTTTTCTGCAGGTGAAATGATATTTTTGTCTAATTTTAGATAAGAGATTCCATTCTTATTTTCCTTTTTGTGTGGGAAAGGCATTAAGAAGAGATGCATTTTAGAAAATTTTCAGCTATTTTTTAAGATGTTCAGCTTTTTATGTTTCCCTTTATTACTCCAAAAATGTAGTTATCACACATCTGGTTTTTAGCCTTTTATGTAAATCACTTCATATTTTAGATATATTGAACTATAGTTTATACCCCTACCTTCTTTTACTTATTTGACCTTTATGACAGCACCCCCTTGTTTTTCTTTTTGGATGGCAAGTGTTACTGTCATTTACATTTTTTATGTGCTTAATATATGTAAAAGATACAGAGACAGATAAACAGAAACACTGGTTCACTCCACAGATGCCTGCAGCAGTGAGAGCTGGGCCAGGGCCAGAACTGTGGGGTCAGGCATGCGATCAGGTCTCCTATGTGGGTTGGAGAAACACAGTTAGTAAAACCATCCTCGCTTCATTGCAGGGTTTTCATCAGGAGGAAACTGAAGGCAGGCTCTGGGGCTGGAATTCAGATCCAGGAACTCGAAAGTGCCTTGCTGGCTAAATACCTGAAATGCTAAGCTAAATACCCAGCACTGTCCTTGATGTATAGATAGAAAGCTAACATTCAAAGTAGCTGATCTTCATTTTTCATGCTGCTCTTATGTAAATCAGGATCCTTCTATGATTTTTTAAAACTAGCTAGTGGAATCTTGACCCTGCACAAAAAAACAAATCATGCACTCAAAATAAGAATAGGAGAGTACTCACTTGTTACTACAAATCAAAACAAATGGACTTCAGCGTTAGATTGTTCAGGAAACACGTGAGGACCTGTGGGTAGTATTCTGCTAAGTGTAGGCTTAGAGAAGATTGGTGAAGAGCAAGGGTGTGTGAAGAAGATAAAGAAAGGTGTGCCACAGAACAGTCAGTCACAGGAGCCAGTAAGTTTAGAAACTTCAAACGAGGCTACAAGACCTTGTGGAAAATTCTGTAAGTCTGCTATATGGTGAAGGTCACCCATGAACCAGCCTGTCTATTGTGTAATTGGAACAGCAGCTTCTACACAGTCTATGATACAACCTCTGATAGTATACCCATTCCCATGATGTATGTTTTCTAGACTGTCTGCAGATTCCTTGGCTATTAGATTCTTGCTGAGGTTTTGCAGGTGGGGAGGTGGGGGAGGAAAAGCAATTCTGTTGCTTTAGATGTGTACATGTTTATGGGAATGAACCAGCATGGGTATCAGTTCTGAGAGTGAACCATTATGCCCTCCAGTAAGTTAGGGACATAGTTTTCTACAGTTCAGCATACTTACGGGTGATCTTAGGTGTATGGTGAGGAGGAAGGGCTGTCCCATCCTGGTGGCATGGAAGTGTGACCATCTGCTCATGCAGCTGGTTTCATGCCATCTGTCCTCCATGATTGGCAATTCTGTTTTTTAAAAGATTTATTTTTGCTTGTCTAAAAATCAGTTACAAAGGATGGGGTATAAACACAGAGAGAGATTTTCTGTCCTTTGATTCACTCCCCAAATAACCACAATGGCTGGAACTGAGCCAACCCTAGCAACCAGTTGTTTCTTAGTTTTCCGTGGGTGCAGGAGCCCAAGCACTTGGGCTATTTTCTGTTTGCACAAGTACATTATCCAGGAGCTGGATCAGAAGTGGATCAGCTGGGACTCAAACTGGGGCTCAAAGAGGAGCATGGTGTTATGGGTGAAAACATATGGCTGTGCCACAACTTCACCCCATTAACTCCATTTCTCAGTGAACTTTTCAAAGTACCTCATACAAATATGCTATTCAGCCTCTGAAAAGAAGGAATTGTGTCACTTGCATTTGCCTGGATGAACATGGAGGGTGTAATGCCAAGTGAAAGAAATCAGGCATAGAGAGACATGCACAATATGACCACACTTGTAGTGTCTGAATTCTAGATACAAAGGGTAGAATGGGGGTTGCCAGGGAATGAAAGCTTCAAAGTGATGTTGATAAGAATATGCACATTTTCAAGGCCAGCGCATTGGCTCAGCTGATGAATCTTCCACCTCAAAGCACCACACCACATGTGGGTTGTGGTTCGTGTCCTGTCTATTCTACTTCTGATCCAGCTCCCTGAGTACGACCTGGGAAAGCAGCAGAAGATGGTCCTATTCCTTGGGACCCTGCACTCACATGAGAGACCCAAAGGAGGCTCCAAGCTCCTGACTTCAGATCTGCTCAGCTCCAGCCTCTGTAGCCTTTTGGAGAGTGAACCAGCAGATGGAAGATCTTTCTGTCTCCCCTTCTTTCTGTAAATCTGCCTTTCCAATATTATTAAATATATATATATGCACAGTTTCAATTAGGAACAAATATTAACTCCAAAGTATCTATTGTACAATAATGTAACTGTAGTTAATAACAATCTACTATGTTCTTAAACATTGTTAAGCATAATACTTCAAATGACCTCAAAAGTATATGAGGCATTCGATGTGTTACTTAGCTCAATTTAGCTCTTCCATGATGTATGTGTGTAATCTGTCAATTTTAAAGAAAGTGGACTTTGGAAGCAGATAGGCTATGTGAGTTTGTATTACCCATCCCAAAGTTAATCTTTATGTGGCTCTGGGACAGTCATTTAACTGAACAGAAGTTATCTTTTGCAAAGTGATGTTAATAAATGTGGTTATAAAGATGAGTAATAACGTATATAACTAGTTGATGGGAGCTGTTAACGATAAAGATCAGTGTGTAGGCGATGTATCAGTTCAGGTAAGATTATTTAATAGAATTTCACATTCGTGCTAGCAATATGTAAAATAGCCTGAAAATTGAGTTTCCAGATATTTTGTAGAAGCATATGATGTATTTGTTTTTAATAAAATATAGGAATATGTATCTTTGAATTAAAATTTCAATGTCTTCTGGAACTTACAATGTATGGAATGAAGATTAAGTATTAAGCTAGTAATGCATCAATTATAAAATAATTTTAAAACGTTGGATATATAATTGACTAAATATATGTCATAGAATGCTAGTTTTCTTGAACTTCAGAGTTATTAGATACTACTGTTTTATCTTATGTTAATTAATTATGAACTCTGAGACATCTTCATCTACACGGAAGCTATGTATTTCGTCATAAAACTCAGTCTATCAGAAGGGTTTTGGCTGAACCAATTAAGATGCATCCACTGATTTTAGTGGGATGCTAATGGCCTGACATTCGTAATACAATTGGGTAAACGAGCCGAATATATAAAAAATGTAGATAACACGGCTTCTTGAATTTAGCCTTCATTGTTTGAAATAAATAATAAGAAAATTATTGTGTTTCATTGTAGATGTCTTTCCTCTCCTCTTTCAGGATTTTGCCTACCACTTTACAGTGTTTGTTTTCTACTTTGGAGCCTTTTTGCTGGAAGCAGCAGCCACGTCCCTGCACAATCTGCATTGCAATGTGACCACCACCGTGCAGCCACTCCTGGATGACAACCAGTATAGAATAAATGTAGCAGCCACAGTGAGTACTCAGTGAGGGCTGTGCGGCAGCGCACCCTCTCCCCCATCCAAGCTTCAAAGAATCTCCTCAGGCAGCACAGCCCTCTTTACCAAGAGATATTAGCATTCAACATATGATAGTCATTTGTCTGTACCATAACCTTCCAAACACCGTACTGTTATCATCCCGAGAGACGAGGCTGATTGAAGCAGGACACAAAAATGACAACAAGCCGTTAGTTCAACTTAGCTTTGCCCAGCTGAGTCTTTGCAGAAAGGAATTAACTGTGCTTTTTACCTTTTAACTTTCAGACATGGCAAGGAGAATTTGTTCCCTGCTTTGCTCTTTAGTATCCAATATTTATCCTTTATTTAAGGCTGTGAATATTTACTGCAGGTCTTCTGTGTGATAGGTCATCTTCTGAATGTGGGTTAAGGGGTAAATAACTTGTAGTTCCTACCATTGAGGAAATCTAGGCAGGAGAGTGAAGAGACAGATATGCCAGCAATTACAATAGATGATACCCAGAGGAAATGCACTGTAAGGCAAACTTTGGGATTTGTTGTAACCTTCTTTAATTTGTAGTAGAGTGAAGTTGTCGTTTCTGTGTATTGATACAGATTATTTGAAAAGATCTGTTTTACTCTTATAAAGAATTGTTAATATGTCAGAAGTCCAAATTATTTCCTGAAATGCCTTAAGAGTTAGCATGACTGTCTAGCATGTTAGTCAAACAAATGTTTTATCACTTTACCCACATAGCTTATGAATAAGCAAGTACTTTCTTAAGGCCATCCAAATGCATTGGGAACACACCTATCCAATGAAGATTTCTGCAGTGGTAGGGACTTCCTTGATTGTGGTGTCAAATATGGTGCCCATTGGCCACACGTGGCTACTAGGCAAGTAAATGTATCTGATATGACTGAGGAACTGAACTCTTTGCACTCAATTCTCATAACTTTGAATAGTGGCAGATATCTAGTGGCAAATACATTGGGCAGCACAAGTCTAGAATCTGGAGAGTAGAAGACAGGTAATTTCCAGACCTATTATCAGAAGTTTCCTAAGTCTGTTAGGATTTAGCGAAATGTATTGAATACTTAAAATGAGTTATTTTCCAACAAAAGAAGGTAAACTTCTAACCTGGAGAAGTTTCTGCTTATGTCACTGATTTTAACTCTTTTGTAAGAAGGCAGAGCAGTCTTTTAGCCTAGTGGTTAAGATTTTTGAGTCCCACGTCCGGGTCTGTGGGTTGGCTCCCCAGTTCTAGGTCTTGAATCTATGCTGGAAATCACAAGTCCCTGACTTCTTGCCACCACATGGAAATCCAAAGCTGTGTTCCTGGCTCTGGCTCCCACCCCTGGTGGACTCCACAACAGCCTCAACCATTGCAAGCATTTAAGCAATGAACCATTGGATGGGGTTCTCTTGTTATTATCACTGTCTTTATGTCTGTTCTCCTCTTCCCTCTCTCCTTCCCTCCATACTTCTCTCCCTTTTCCTACGCTTCTCTCAAATAAATTAAATATATATTTAATATTTACATATATATAGTTAGTTAGTTGAAAACATCTTATTTCATGAAATTTTACTTAAAAACTCAACATGTAGGTATCAACATGGTGTTGTATCAAGTTAGTACTCTGCCTATAGTGTTGGCATTCTATATGAGCACTTGGTTTGAGTCTCAACTACACTTCCAATCCAGCTCCCTGATACTGCCTGGGAACGTAGAGGAAGATGGTCCAAGACTTTGGGACTCTGTACCAACGTAGAAGACCAAGAAGGAGTTCCTGGCTCCTGGCTTTGCACTGGCTGAGCACTGACTGATGCAGCCGTTTGGGAAGTGAATCAGTAGATGGCAGATTTCTCTCTCTTTCTCTAACTCAATCAAAATAAATAAATCTTACAAAAAAACTCATCATGTAAGAGAAGAGTTCCCAGGTGAAGCCCTGGGAGTGGCCTGGAATGATGCCCATCTGTGTTTAGAAAGCACTGCACGGTCCAGTCGTCCCCATCATGCTTCATAAATCACGTGTAAGCCAAAGATCACAAAGAAAAATAACCAGCTTTAAAATTTCACCAAACAAAGCTCAGGGACTTGGATTGACTTGAGTTGCCTTCTTTTCACGCCCCATTAGTGCGCAGTTACTTTGGATTTTCCTTTACACATTTCTTAACTTCTGACTCTTCCTTTTCCATTGTGACCCAGATTCTCATTGCCTCTGTTAAGAGGTTGCCTTGTTGATAGCAGTTCTGTGTTTGTACTTTCACAAAAGCCTAGGCACCCAGGAGCTAAGGGATCGGTTCATGCCACTGAATGTTCACCAGGCAAAGCTGTTGCCTATGATTCCAGTGTCCTTAGCTGGTCAATGTCTAGGTGTTCCACTGCTAGTCCTGTTCCCTGCCAATGCCCCTAAAAAGTAGAAGATGGCCCAAGTACGTGGTTCCCTGTCAGCCACATAAGAGATCTGGATAAAGTTTCTGTCTCTTGGCTTCAACCTAACACATTCCAGGCTGTTGCGATCATATGGGGAGTGAATCAACAAATGAAAGATCTTTCTTTCTGTCCTTCTCCCTGTAATTCTAGCTTTCCAATAAACATAAATAAATCTTTAAATAAATAAGGGGCTGCATGGTGTCACCACAGGCTAATTCTCTGCCTGTTAAGGGGTGGTATCACATGTGGACACGGCTTCATGTCTTGGATGTTCTACTTTCAATCAAGCTGTCTATTTATGGCCGCAGAAAGCAGTGAAAGATGGCCTGAATCCCTAGGCCCCTGCATCCACATGGGAGGTTGCAAAGAAGCTCCTGGCTCCCAGCTTCAGCTTAGCTGAGCTCTTGCCATTGCGGCCATTTGGGGAGTGACCAGCAGATGGAAGACCTCTCTTTCTTGTCTCTCCACTCTGTAAAAATCTGCCTTTCAAATAGAAAGAAAGAAATATATTTTAAGAATGAATGAGTGAATGGAGTTTCACCAACATAACTGTGCCTTTCTGGTTCCACTTTCATTGTTCTTCATCACAAAATTTTGTTCTAGGTGTTACCCTTCCGTGACTTTGTCCGTGGTATCATTTGCTTTTCCTCTGCCTAGGTAAAGCTGCCTCAGTAAACCTTGCCATGCCTCAGGTTCTACTTTAGCTCCCATTTTATCCATGCACTCCAGTCGAACTGACTCTTCAGTTCCTGAGTTTTAGTGCATTAAAATGTATGAGTCATTCACTTGTGACAATAAAACGAGTCCTTCACATTTTCTTTCATTGTACCTGAGAGGGGAAAATTCGTTTTTACTAATAATAGATGTCAAAGCAATTGTTCTCGTTCAGAGGATAGTGGCTAAATGAGAAAGCTATAGGAGAACAACCAACAGGAGACATGTGAGAACAGCAGAATGTTCTGGGGGTGGCTGTGCTATTTCTTCTCAGAACTATGGCTTTCTGGTTTCAAATTGCTGTATTAAATTGAGTTTTATCTTATTGAACTGCTTTGTCTTGTGGTTTTCTGTAAATCATTAGCACCAAAAGTGTGAGAGCCAAATATAGCAGTGCACATGTAATTAATGCTAAAGAAATCTTAACTGAAGACTGAGGAATAGAATTCATATAAAGTGCAAAATTTTTTTTTGCCTAAAGATTATCTCCTAACTAGAAAGAACCAGTCAGATGACTCATTTATGCAATATTTCTGCTGAATTTGAATGTCATTTTCCAGTGGGAGGTGACTTGAGACATCCTCAGGTTGTGTCGGCTACTGTTTTCTTTGATTATAAAATAACTAATGAAATTATAAAATAACTAATGAAATTATAAAATAACTACTATTTATCTCCTGATGAATTTTTGAAAACTGTTTGAGACTTAACAAATACTTAATAACCGAGTTTGGCGTGTGAACAGATGTTCAACATCAGGTTGTCGGCAAATAAGAAAATTGTTAGGGACTTGAATGTTTCAAGGAAGGAGTAATGGAGTGAGGTAAATAATGCTGATACGAATCATGAAAGTTTGAGGTCAAATCAGTAGAAATCATCAAAAGTGATCATCATACAGTTGTTCGTTAGGGTAAGTGTTGTAAATCTCATGTCAGCTTTTGTTTCTTTCTCCTTAGATTTTTGCCTTTGTGACGACAGCTTGTTATGGTTGCAGTTTGGGTCTAGCTTTACGAAGATGGCGACCGTGACACTCCTTGGAAACTGACAGTCCTGCTTAGTTTTTTTGTCATTAGTTTTATTGTCTACTTTGTATGTCTGATCAATTTGGATACCGTTTTGTCCAGATGTAACAACATTCCAATAATTTCTCTGATGTAGAGATGCAAAGGGCAAGTTTTGGTTTATGTCATGTATGGGAATTTTAATTAAGTAGTATAATGTTTAACAGAGAAATGGCCTTTATCTTTTTCTCTCTTCCTTTCCATTTCTAAGGTTTATGAAATGTATACAGAAACTGTTTATATAAAACTGTTACCCTTACTCTGCTTGTTTAATCACATGAATCTAAATTCTAATAGGAAACAAAAACTACCTAAAGAAAATACATTTCAAATAGACTCCCTACTGAATTCTGTTTTGTAATAACAAAATCAGTATTGGCATACTCTTTCTGTAAAGAATCTGTGATGAACATTTTAGATTTTATGTGCCACATAGCCTCTGTGGTCATTATTCAATTCTGTTGTAACCTGGAAACAGCTACAGATAATATGTAAATGATTGAGTGGCTGTTTGCTAATAAACTTTATTTACAAAAGCAAAGCAATCTAGATTGGCCCACATCTTCTAGCTTGTTGACATCTGGTGTGAAATTTTAATTATATTTTCTGTATTTTACCGTGCTAATTATGACAGGTTACAAACTTTATTAATAACAGCCACATAATACTTAGTCTCAATTTGCAGGAATCATGATGTCTTTAGATAATGGTCAAACAGCCGTGGAGGGACATAAAGTTCATCAAGAGGATGCAAGCAGAGTAGCGGGTATGAGAAAACAATTGATGAAGTAAATCCTAGTTGCTTAATCAAAGTAATAACCTAACAACTGAGCAAGACTGTCTTTGGGAAGTCCTTAAAGCAAGATCCGGAGAGATCCTTGATTATGAATGGAACTGGTGTCTTCTACTTGTGTCTTATTTTAGATTTATTTATGCTACAGAATATAGCTGTAAGCCTTCTGCATGAGTACACAGATGTGTGTGGATATGTGCAGCTTTTCCAAATAGAACTCTATAAAGAGTTGACCTCGACTTCTAGTTCTTTTGCTTTACTTTCTGCGCTACATTTGAATGGAGTATTAAACATAAAGTTGTAGATTATTACATGTTTTGGTATTCTCCCAGACATCTGTATTTGTCACGGATGAACAAAATGAGTTTGGAAATAACAGCCAACACAAAAACTGTCTATGACAAATAGCAAGAAAGTATTTTGACCTAACCTGTAGGGAACCCAGTCATAGAACAGAGGTGCCATAAAGTTTTTAATGGGAGAGGTAAGTGTTAACACTGCAGTTCCCACCATCACATGATCCAGGAGACATACTTGTACCTTGCCCCAAGAGAGCTACTTTGGGAAAGAAAGAACTGAAGTTTGCTCTCTGTTTCAACCCTCTGCTTTCCGGCTGAATCATCCTGGAAGGGTATAATCCGGACTACTTTAGTTTCATGGACCATTTGAGATTCATGGATAAGTAGCATGGTCAGTGTTTTTTGGTCATATAAATACTATTTATGTAATAATTTTCCAGGAGAAGAAAACCTTGTTGTAGTTTGTTTTTTGATAACAAAAACACCAATATAGAAAACATGCTTCAATAAGTGACTTGAGGCAATAAATCTTAAAACTTTATGCTCTTGTCTAATCACATCAGTAATATCCAACTTCCTGGGATATTTTTTCTAGCTACATTCCATATGCTTAAACTTGTGTTATGATTTATAAATTATAAAGTCATAAATGTGCCATAAGGGTATGTAACCCATTCTAGTCAGAAATGTTTAAAGTTAGTCTGCTAGGAATTAGTTGTCAGATTTTATTTTTACTTACGAGATGTAACAAATCCGTGCTTGGTGGCATTAAATGATTTCATTAAAATGCTTTAGTGACACTTTTGTAAATGAATTGCTTCTAGATCATTAAGAACCAAACCTAAAACTCACTAACTGTGAATACTTAGATTTGTAGATTAATTATATCCTAGATTTGTGAGTTATGTGACAAAGTGCTTGAACAAAAATTATGGCATTCGTGAATTTCTGTATATGTCTTAGTTGTAAAAATGAGAAAGTGTTGGTTGGTTTTAAAATCTGATAACTCCACGATGAAAAGAAAATTTATTTTATAAGTGTTATGACTCTAATAAAGTATTCATTTGGTAATCTCCTGGCCATTAATTTTTTTATGCCATTCGCTTTGAAATTCAGTTAAAGGTTTGCTAAAAATTTAACAAGACATCTAGACACATGGAAGAATTCTGTTTTAACCTGTGCTGTGTAAGTTTTCTCAGGAAATGCCAATAATTCTTTCTTCCTGAAGAATGAAAACTAGGAAAATCTTTAATCAAACAGTGTCTAAATAAGAATTGTACTCTATTTTATATAAGAAACTTTTATACAATAATATATATATGTATATGTGTGTGGTAGTGTTGTTAGCATTTTTTTCCAAATATTAGCTCATATATTCTTCATAATATAGCCCAGTGGAGTGAACACAAATCCTTTTTTAAGCCTAAAGAAACACATGAAGCCATCCACCTAGCAAATGAAAAGTGAAGATTGAAGCCCCAGGAGCCTGGCCTCAAAGTGCAGTCTCACTGTTTCTGTGTAATGCCTCAGTTCTCCCAGATTGTATATATGCATCCAAACATGTGCCATTATTTTACATCAAGTAAACTTTTCATAGAATGTCAAGACCTTGATTGCTTATGATCTAGAATGTTTTGTCATAACCAAAACCTCATGATTTTGTATGTGAGAATTTAGGCCAAACCTACATAATGGAGTAAAATTAGGTGTCTTTAGTTTACCCTGTCCCCAGATTGTGTGGGTGCCTAAATACTGTACCGCTCCGGTCTTTGTCTCATGGACTATGGAACTCCTTTCCACTCCATTATCTGGCATAGAGTCAATTATCCTGACTTTCTAACTGTCCTACAACTTATTTCAAAAGTGTTCTCTAGTCATATATGCCCCATTTGAGATTTACACATGGACTCTTGTCACCTTTGCACATTACCAAATTTGAAATTAGCCACAGTCACAAAAGCTCTGTCCTTAATGTCTCGCTTCAGGTTTGATATTCAGCAAGCCCCCATCTCAGCAACTTAATACATTCCTAGGAGAAGGGGCCAGAGTGTAGAGCAGGTGAAAATCCTTAGAGAGAGAGAGAGAAATGTTCAAAATTTTTTTGCAAGTTTTGCTGTTCCCTTAGAGAAAGATCAGTACTTCCTGGAGTCTTGTCAGATCCTTCCACAGCTCATATTCTTCACCTTCATCTTCCCTTTCTTCTGTATTCTTTCCTCCTTTACAGTAAGGCTTCATCTGACACTGTCTTCGGGCCTGATTCTCACACTGGAGCTCCCCGCTCGCTTTCCTGTGTTGCTCTGCATGGTGCGTGGTGTCATGCTTTCTATTCTGAATGATGTATTATTTCACTTCCTTTCTTTGTCCTCTCCACTAAAAGGTAAGGTTTGTGGCAGGGAGTCACTGCGTGTTCACAAATGCATCATCAGTGCCTAGAACAGGGGGTAGTAAGCAGCAGGCCTTCAGTGAACACATGTCACACTGGTGAAAGGCTGAATGCCAGTGATAATGTTCAACATATTCTGTAGATACTGATCTTGCTATTGTTTCAGTTTCTAGGAGAACAGCTGGGTGTTTAAAACCTAGATCTGGATGTACTGAGGGTGAATTCTAATCACACAAAATCTCTGGTTGCTAAACATCTCTGTGTTTTAAAAAATTTTACATTAGAGGATTTGTACACATAAAAATAAGGAATCCCACCCCAAAGTCAACAGATCTTATTTCAATTTGTAACAAAAAACAATACTATAGATTTAGATGTTCCTTGAGGTATGCTTAGAAGTAGTAATTAATAGCTAAAAGCTATCATATTTTTTATTGGAAAGTCAGATATTCAGAGTGGAGACAGAGACGAAGATCTTGCATCAATGATTCACTCCCCAAGTCATTGCTAAGCCGATCTTAAGCCAGGAGCCCTGAGCCTCTTCCAGGTCTCCCGCATGGGTACAGGATCCCAAAGCTTTGCTGTCCTCTTCTGCTTTCCCAAGCAGGGAGCTGGATGGGAAGCAGGGCAACCAGGATTAGAACTGGTGCCCATATGATATCTGAGCGCATGCAAGGTGAGAACTTTAGCCTTTGGGCTACTTTGCCAGGCCCAGCTGTCATATTTCCATAATGACACTATTTTCTAATAAAACTGGATAACCATGTTTAGCACTTGGCCTCATATATGATGATAAGCATAGTTTAACCCCAGAGTGAGGTGATATCTACATATAATTTGCGGCATTTAAACTTTTCCTCTCTCCGAGCTGTAAAATTTATTTTTGGAAAGTTTATTCTTATTGGAAAGGCAGTTATACAGAGAGGAGGAGAGACAGAGAGGAAGATCTTCCATTTGATGGTTTACTCCCCAAGCGGCCCAATGGCTGGAGCTGAGCCAGTCGGAAGCCAGGATCCTCCTCCGCGCCTCCCACGTGGGAGAAGGGTCCCAAAGACCTGGGCCATCCTGGACTGCTTTCCCAGGCCACAGGAAGGGAGCTGGATGGGAAGTGGGGCTGCCAGGATTAGAACTTGTGTCCATATGGGATCCTGGCACATTCAAGGCGAGGACATTAACCACTGTGCTATCACGCTGGGCCCTAAGATTTAACTTTTAATATCTAAGATAACTAGTCTATCTTAAATATGCCTCTAAATTCCTTGTTTATAGTTCTAATGTGTTTTTCTAAATATGCTGCATTCTTAACTACTTACCTAAAGCAAGGAAATTCTGATATATTTGTATACACAGTCATTCTCTCTTTATACACAATGTGACAAATGTGCCATCATGCTTAATACGCCAAACATTCACGTACGGTGTTTCTGGAATAAGAATATCATTTACTCATACTTAAATACACAAAATATTTAATTGTGGGTTAAGAACTGTTACTTTTAAACGGTTGGTTTTAATAGTGTTCTTAATTTTTGAGCATCTATACCCTATTTATGTGTGTGAACCATATGAACTAGCATTTTCATTAGTAGGTTAAAAATAGTTACAATATTTTGTAATCTAGTGTAATTCATTACCTTGCAAATTTCATGAAATTTTTTGTCAAGTTGATGGAAGTGTTTAATGAGATGATAAACTGAAGCATCTTAAAGTAGGGGTTGGCACACATAGGCAAACATTTTCTGCACTTCGGATTCTCAGGCAGATGATAGTAGTTCCAGTTCTTCGATGAAGTTGCCTAAATCCCAGAAGTTAACCCTTGTCCAAATACACTTTTATACCACAAGTCAATTTTCAATTAGTAAGTATGATACTTAATGCCTTTTAGCCTGTTTACCAATATCGCCAGCCTGCAGTTAAGCTTGTTTTTTGTTTCACATAAACAGTTCTGATGTGAATTAGGAGAGCGCCATCTGCACAGCGATAGCATGGCTTCAGGCATGTTGTTCAGCATGATATAAAACATAAAGCAAGAGACGGAGTGGTGGTGGACTAAGCTAGGTGTGACCGGGGAGCCTGCCATCAATCACAGACTGGAGAACCAACAGCAGTCTGGACTGGTCGGGGCAGTGGTGCTCGAGTGTGCATCCTGAGTGGGGTATGTGGTGGACCGGGCTGCAACGTTCACTAGCTCATGCAAGGCCAAGGGGAGGGCCGGACCGCGCCGGGCACTGGCCTGAAGCTCAGCGGCTGTTGTTTGATGAAATCTTGCACTGATTACTGGTAAGGACAAACACGAAATTACAAGGGCAGAAAGCACCAAGTTCCCAGTATGTCGCTGGGAATGAAGGTAAATGGGATTACTACTGTTTACATCTTTGCTCCCAGCCTCATGAGTCCTTGGTTTTGGGGGATCACAATGCCCTAGAAGTCTCAGAACCAGTATGTATATGATATCCAGCAAGATGGCACCCCATCTCCACAGTCTTGCCTGTGTGCTGATGCTTTGGTTGATGCCAGGGCAACACTCCTTCAGGCCAGCTGCTTTTGAACGGAGCACTCTGATTGTGACCACAATCAAAGCAACTGTCACATCAGTGTGATTCCATGTTTGTAATCAAACACCCCATAAGCCTGTTATACATAGGTATATGTATTCTTAGGACAGTCCCCTTCCCCGAAAGTTCAGTGAAATAAGCTCAGGAGAAAAGAGAAACAGGAGTAAATCCTCATCACCTTGGATTTGACCAGAAATTCTTACATATGACAACAAAAATTCTTACATCAGCAACAAAAAATGGAGAAATTAGACTATCAAAATTAAAAATTTGTGCATCAAAGCACATTATAAAGAAAGTAAGAAAACAACTACAGAATGAAGGGGTGGAACCATTGTAAACCATGTATTTGATAAGGGTCTGGCGTTCAAAATATATATAAAAAGAATACTGCACTTTGACAAACTGTCCATCAGCTCACTTTAAAAAACTGGCAATTGATTTGAATACAGTTCTCCAGGACTGATATTTCAATGACCAACAAATACATAACTAAAAATGTTAAATATCATTAGCCATACCAAAATGCAAATCAAATTCACAATGAGATACCACTTTACACGCATTAGAGTGTCCAGATGTCATGTATTTTTGTGGAAAATAAGTGGGAAACCTCTTCCATTGCTGGTGAGCATGAACCTGCTGTGGAAAAGAGTTTGGCAGTTCCTCAAAATATTTTCACGGGTAAATGTAAAATTATGTATTCAAACAATTCAACCGAGTGTTCATCCAAATGTCCCCCTTTCACGTTTCAAGGTGCCAGGTTTTCCACACCAAGGCGTGGAATTTAACAGCACAAGGTAATCTTGTGGAATGTTGGACTAAAAAGTTGAGCGAAACTGTCAGACCTTGCTTGTGCTAGTGCAGAAGTTCAGCCCCTCTGGATACTGCATTTATTTTTCACTGTTAACAACCCCCAGGTTCTCTTTGTCTTTCTACAGAGTGACAATGAAAGGAATCATCAGATTTCATTGTTTGTACTTTAATGTGTTGTTTCATCTGAACAGACTTTCACCAATGTTGTCTTCTACACTGGCACGCCCCTATGTTAAGGCAAAAACTTATATTAAGGTGTGTGCTCTTTTAAAATTTTAAAAGACGTATTTATTTATATTGGACATTCAGATATACAGATAGGAGGAGAAACAGAGAGGAAGATCTTCCATCCACTGATTCACTCCCTAAGCAGCCACAGTGGCTGGATTTGATGCCAATCCGAAGCCAGGAGCCAGGAGCCTCTTCCGGGTCTCCCACATGGGTGCAGGGTCCCAAGGCTTTGGGTCATCCTCGACTGCCTTCCCAGGCCACAAGCAGGGAGCTGGATGGGAAGCAGGACCGCCGGGATTAGAACTTGAGCCTCTATGGGATCCTAGCACGTTCAAGGTGAGGACTTTAGCCGCTAGGCTTCCATACTGTACCCAGGTGTTTGCTTTTTTATCAATGCAATTGACTATTGTTGCAAAATGAAAGATTCGCTATTTCTTAGGAACCCTAGTCCACTCAAAATTATTATTGCAAAATTTGCTAATGTTGTAGTAACTTATCATATTTTTTAGTCCAAAGATGTGTATGTATTTTTGTTTCCAAGTTTAGCAAGTTTAGCAAGTCCAGATGACTTGCTAAGAGGAATAATTTAAGCAATTCTCTAAAATTCAAATTCTGTTTCTGGCAAACACATTTTATTTATGATGTCTGACCACTTTATATATGCATAGTTAGCACTCTATCAATTTTAAAATTCTTTAGCCACTTTCCTTATTTTCTTTCTATCTCTTCTACTTTGAAAACTACTGCCCTCCCTTTCAGGTAAATTGGACATGTGCATTGGAAAATTCTGATGCCGGATCAAAGGCAAACAAGTCAGAGCTGACTCACTGTGCCTCATTGTGAGCTGAATATTTGAGGGGCACTGATCACTGCCTACCCCCTGTGAACTTGTGTTTTTGTTTTAGTCTGTTTGGTGAAATTTTTTGTTCAGTCAAAGTTAGAAGGTTTGCAAAGCCTTTCTCAAAATTTCACATTATCCTGTAAGATACAAATTATTCTTGATATTTTGAGCAGATCATTGGATGCTTTGACCCAAAGACATCTTTAATGAAGATGTTTCTTCAAAACAGCCTCAGCAGCACAGATCTCCCTGTGGTACAGCAGGCAGATCAGGGGAAGCAGCAATGACCTACAAAGCATTTTGGAATCAGGGCAATTAGAGTGTCTAAACACGACAGAGCGGCTACCAGGGAAGCAAATTGCCAATGGAAGACTTTTTCACAAGTTGCGCATTTATCATCATGATTCTACTCATGATATAGAATCGCATTAGTAATTAAACTTTACTGAGCAATTACTATGTGATAACTTAAGGCATGCTTTCATTACCATCAGTTTACACATGTAGAAGATGACAGGATTTGCAAAGGGGATGTACGACAGAGTGCAACCACTTTTCAAACCCAAACAATCTTATTTCCAAGAAGTCAGGGAGTGTGGGTATCCAGAGCATTTTTAAAAGCCACACTTGTGTGCCCAGCGAGAGAGCCTAGTGGCCAAAGTCCTCGCCTTGCATCCACCGGGATACCATATGGGTGCTGATTGGTATCCTGGCTACTCCACTTCCCATTCAGCTCCCAGCTTGTGGCCTGGGAAGGCAGTGAAGGATGGCGCAAAGCCTTGGGACCCTGCACCCATGTGGGAGACGTGGAAGAAGCACTGCCTGTTGCGGCCACTTAGGGAGTGAACCAGCAGAAGGAAGAGCTTTCCTTTCTGTCTCTCTCTCTTTCTGTGAACCTGCCTTTCCAATAAAAATAGATAAATCTTTTAAAAAAAAAGCCACATTTTTGAACAGGAGGCAAGGGATTTCAATAGACATAGAGTATAAATGGATTGTTTTGTTTTGTTTTTGTTTTATTTTATTACAACCATGAACCAGCTCCGTGGGTGCTGGAGTATTTCAAAGCTGCCTCTGATTTTGTGCCTGATTCTAATATCAGTCTTTTTCATCTGCCATTGAACATGAGACCTCAAATGCACCAGACCATGAAATATAAAGAATAAAAACAAATACATCTCTGACACCTTCAGTTTCCACTGTGTGCAATTCTAGAGCTTTTGGTGTCCAGGCACCCCACAGATAGCTGTGGTTCCTTACGATTATTCAACCCTGCCCATCAAGTGATAACAATGCAAGATTTTAATCTGGTATTGGGATGTGTTTTTATGGAATCCACGTAGTCTGTTTTTTATTTTGGCACCACAAAGCCTTACGTAAAATCCTTGTTACACCTATTTATTTTTCTTTTGATCATTATAAAATTTCCATTTCTGTTAAATTTAAATTTGTGAAAGACAGGCAACCTAAAGCGGTTCTCAGAGCCAGCATGTGAGCTGTTCTTCTATCCAACCAGCAGAGGGCAGTCGGAGTACATTTCAGAGACAGCAGGCTGCTCTTCAAGGGTGGAAAACTTCAGAAACATTTTTCATTCTACATGATGTATTCTGAGTCCCTATCCTCGGGGTAATGTGAAAAACTCAAATTTTAAGACCATGTGTAACAAGCTGCTCTAAGTATGAGCTGAGAGCTACGGCCCCTTTTTAAGGCACTAGCCAAAGCTTTATTAAAAGCTATGGGTAGGATGCCTGTTACCCCAGAGCGGTGGGAGGCAGGGTGGAGACTGGAAACACAAGTTCCTTTATGTTCTTGAGATACTTACTAGGTTACAATTAAGAAGTATCTTTTCAGCACCCTTCAGTATCTCTCTCACTGTTAGTGCAAATACACTATTTTGGAATGTCTGAGGCTTGCTATGTTTGCAAAACTTGGCTATTCCTTCTCCTAAGGTTGGGCACTGCCCTTCCAGTCCTTTGCTGGAAACCTTAACAGTGACTAAGTTATTAATCACAACTCAACACTGCTACACAAAAGGCAAAAGAAACACATGCCACATCTCACAACAAACGCCCTCTTTTGTCACTACCTTCTTGATCTAAATAACAGGTACTTACTCCCCCACTGAGCATTGCCAGAGGATGGCATGTACAAAACACAGAGTCTGAACCCAGGTAGAACTTACTTCTTGTCTCAGTGATGAGATTTGGGGCAAATCTGTTCCTTTCTGGGTCAGTGTTGTCCCCTGCCTGAAAGATGAGGCATGCTCGGATCTTACTGAGCAGCAGGAATTTAAGGAAAAGCTGTTGTTGCTGTCCTTTCTACCCTGAACGTGACCAAACTAGCCAGACTCTATCCTGAGGTCTCCATTCAGAGGATACAGGAGGCTTTGCTATGATCTGGTAATACACATCTCAACACCAGTCATTCTGCCCTCTAGCTAACGTCCTGGTTTTCAGTTGTAAAAAGTAACCTGTAAATTTTAATTTTGTTAACTCTCAAAATATTGCATTCCTTACCTTTTCCTCTTTTAACATTTATCTGTTCTGCATGTCTTACTTTCCTTCAAAAATATCAAACAGAATAAGAGAAAGTCATGAAAAGTGTTGTCATTCTTTTAGTAGTACTTGACTCTGACTTTGGTAATAGTCATCTCTTAGAAAGGCACCTGATTTAGTTTTTAAACAAAGAATACGTTATTTGCAAAAGCCCACACATAATCCAAGTCCCTTTTAGGTCATTTGCCTATTGAATTGTATTTTAGAAGTGTGAATTGCATGCAGAAGAAAGAGAAGTACCAATTTTCACAAGTCACTTTCACAATTTGTATCTACAAGAGATTTCTAAAGAAAGGGAGATGCTTTTCACATTTCTTTTAGAACTAAGCCAGTGCTAATAGATCAAGCCTTTAGCACTCAGCATATCTTAGCAGCCAGATTTCCAGACTCCTCAGTTTCGTATTTCATGGAGTGTGTTACCTTATTTACAGCCCAAGTTCAAGTAATTTAAGCAAGAAAGGATTCATAAAGTGTGGACAACTGTGCTGTCATACCCAGAGGTGATCCAAGATTTTGTATGTGAAAGGTAAAATGGAGTTATCCCATGATGAGACCTTGGCAGCCAAAATGTCAAATTCTATCTGTAAGTTACCAACACCTTTTTTCATTAGCTTTAACACTTTCAATATAGTTTATAGATGTGATTTTAAAATGCGTTTGAGTAACTCCTTAAGTATTGCTAGCCACAGTGAAACTTAAGAATGCAAGCACTTATCACTGTTTGGTGAGTAGAATTGGAGTTGTTCATTGCAATACACTGAGTCATAGCCATTTATGTAACTGTTCAGTATGAGTGATTGACATTTTTGTGTTGTTAAATTCTCAATTTCAGCAAGTCTTAAAGAAAGAAGATAATGCTGGTCCACTGCATAGGCATGAATAATTACTAAAAGATTGCCAATTGCAGTATCAGAACAGCATAATACGCGTTTGTAATAGGGGACCACAATCATATCAAGGCCTGACTCTCTGGCAGGACCAAATGATAGAGATTTTGCATTTATTATGTCGTTGAATCTTTAGTAGGATCCTTTGGGATAGACTGTCATTATTAAGACAGTGAAGATAAGGAGAAAAATAGCAGAGGTCATTGTGCATGAACCTTCAAGGAGATAATGAGATGACGAAGTCACCGTGGAGATGGAAACAGATTATAACAGGCTTTAGATGGCAAGCTACAGGCGTATTTTGTTCTATAAGCTCTGGAGAAACCATGGAATCAGTAGTAATGTTTTAATAGAGTTACTCTGGTTGCATTGTGGAAAGGCACTGATGGTATTCAACAAGAAGTGCTATAACCCAGACACAAAGAAATGAGGGCCAGAAAAATGAGAGCAGAAAGAGGAAACAAGGAAGATTCTCTGAACCAGATCAAGTGTTTGCGATTTAAAAGCTCAGAGCACTTGGACCTTGGATGTGACGCAGAAGAGAAGAATGGAAGAAGTTCATTTGCAGGTAGAAGTGGCTTTAAAAGACAAAAACAAAGCTCATGATTTTTTTCTTTCTTTTTCAAGATTTATTTTATTTTTATTTGAAAGTCATAGTTCAGAGTTACAGAAAGAAAGCATGACAGAGAGACAGGCCTTCCATCCACTGATTCATTCCGCAAATGGCTGCAATGTTTGCACTCAGCATGGATTCGGCAGTGCAGATGAAACCAAGAGCCAGGAGCTTCTTCCAGGTTGCCCGTGTGGGTGCAGGGGTCCAAGGACTTGAGACTTCCATTGCTGCATCCCCAGGCCACAGGCAGGGAGCTTCATTGCAAGTGAAGCAGCTAGGACATGAACTCGCACCCAAAAAGAATGCTGGGGACACAGTTGAAGGTTTAGCCCACTATGCCACATTGTATGCCACATTGCCAGTTCCAACCTATGCTGTAGACTATGATTTTCCCAATAAATATATGCTTCTAAATGTAGGAGGACAAACTGAAAAGTCTTTGTATGTAAAACTGTGCAAATCATTGTCAAATATTACAAATATGCCAAAATTCTGGGCAAATGGTAGGCTTGTCCCGCATGGACGCCTTGTGACCTTTGATTGATATTTGGGACTATTTGTTGGTGCTGAATAACAGCACTTATCTTAAATTACATACTAGTAACTTGAATCCTGAAAAACTTTGAAAAACATTTTTAGAGAATTCATAGACTTTACAGGCCTAATTAGAGTTAATGTCTACCACTTCAAGAAAATAAAATGCTTTATAAGAGCCTCTGTATGCTAAAGGTCTGTAGGTTTGTGTGTTCATTCATTCCATGAAAGCATGGAGAGGCATATTGTGGGTCAGTTATGGAGTATTTGGATGTAAATCTCTCATGGACATATAGGATATATTATAATAGCTTTTTTTTTTGAAGATTTATTTTTATTACAAAGTCAGATATACAGAGAGGAGGAGAGACAGAGAGGAAGATCTTCCGTCCGATGATTCACTCCCCAAGTAGCCGCAACAGGCCGGTGTGCCAACCCGATGCCAGGAACCAGGAACCTCTTCCAGGTCTCCCACACGGGTGCAGTGTCTCAAGGCTTTGGGCCGTCCTCGACTGCTTTCCCAGGCCACAAGCAGGGTGCTGGATGGGAAGTGGAGCTGTCAGGATTAGAACTGGTGCCCATATGGGATCCCAAGGCGTTCAAGGCGAGGACTTTAACCGCTAGGCCATGCCGCCGGGTCCTATAATAGCTTTTTAAACAGAGAGCTATGCAGAGCAGGATATAGACCTCAGCTGGGTCTTACCAGAAGAATTTTCAGATCTCTAAGCTTAGTCTGAATAACAAATACAAATTGATGAAGTTTTGGGACAAACAGCTTTGGAGATTGAGAATTGCATGTAAAATGGAACAAGATAAAATGGCCTAAGCATATTGGAACACCTATAAATAGATTAGGGCATAGAGTGGCAACCGAAAACTGGTCTAAAAATTAGAGGTTAGGGCCCGGCATGGTAGCCTACTGAATAAAGTCCTCACCTTGCACACGCCAGGATCCCATGTGGGCGCCGGTTCTAATCCCAGCATCCCCGCTTCCATCCAGCTCCTTGCTTGTGACCTGGGCAAGCAGCCAAGGACAGCTCAAAGCTTTGGGACCTGCACCCATGTAAGAGACCTGGAGGAAGTTCCTGGCTGCTGGCCTCAGATCTGCTCAGCAACAGCCATTGCGGCTGCTTGGGGAGTGAATCAAGGGACAGAAGATCTTCTCTGTCCCTCCTCTTCTCTGTGTATCTAACTTTCCAATAAAAAATTACATAACTCTTTAAAAAATCAATATATAGGCCAGGTCACCTGGATGGTAATCTCCATATAAGGAAGTTTGGACCTGATCCTGCGGGAAAGAAAATCACAGACACGAAGCAGATGCGGGCCTTGGTCAGATTTCTGTTTGAGAAAGATTTCTCCAGCATCAATGGAGAAAGCAGATTACAGAGGCTGGCAACTGGAAACTGTGAAGGGAGTGAGCAGGAGAAGGAGGCTGGCATTCAGTGTTAGTGTAATGGCAGGACAAAGGATGGAGAAAATTACATCTGCAGGGAAGTTATAAACTAGGTTCAAGTGAGAGTTGAACAAATCATGGGTTTGTCTTGTATACCTGAATGGAGGGTAGTACTTTTCATTAACTGCAGGGTAGGCGACATCTAATTCATGGGGCATAAATGGTCCCAAAATTCACTTTGTCTGGCCCTGCCAAGGCAACCACAGGCAGAAACTGAGATTCAATGAATTTACAGCAGGCTGATTTTTCCATTGATAACTTTGTATGGTCTATGAATGATGTCAAAAATATCCCAAATGCCCTTTGGCTGAGAAGTTTCCCCAACCCTGGGAAACTAGAGTGTACTGGGTGGGTGTCACAGGAAGAGTGAAGGAGGGTAAGGAAGAGGGTTATAAGAGATTCAACTTACAATTCGTTAGTATGTTTGACTTGCTAAATAGCTTGTCACCTAAAGGTCCTAATCTCATAAGATACATTGCAGAGGTGAGCTTTGGAGATGTGAGCATACAGGTGGTGGGTGATAGCTAGGTGGATGATCCATCAGCTCACCAGTGAAGAACGCACCGAAGGATAAAACAAGAGCCAGTCGAATTCAGAAGGAGTAGTTGGAGGAAAGTAGCCCAAGAAAGCAAGCAAGAAGCAATGGAGCTTAATGAAAATGAATAAAAGGGGAAGAAGGACAATGTTCAGGTGACTGATGCTGTCGAGGCCATTCATGCATCTGACGCAGAGTTTCCAGTAGAACTGGAATCATTGGGATGTGAACACAACCAAATGATCATTGAACACGTACTACAATCTTGCACCAAGTAAAAAGGGGTGAACTTCATGTACTCTGAAATCAATAGAGAAAAATAATTCAGTTCACTCAATGGCATTCCAGATTCCATCCTTTTATCACTCAAAATGATCTGTCTAATCTGTGCCTTCTGACCCCCTGTTTTTTACTATTCCCAAACCAAAAGGCTCTGGAAACTTTTTTTCTTCTCAAACTAAAGGGATACTGTTTCATTTCCTTTTTAGTGACACAGTCATACATTTTACTGCAGAAATATTGATATATGAGTATGTATGATTGCATAATTCTAAACTATACTTCACTCTCAGGCATATAATACATGGCACATGTTTTTTTGTATACTGTTTAAAATAAAATTAGAATGCTAAAATATGTAAGACTTCAAGTATTCTTAATGAGAGATTATAGATGTGTAGAACTATAATTGTAACACCTCAGAAAATATACAGTATGTGTTTTTCTTTCCAGATTAGGCACTGCTGAGAGGAGCCATATATAATATTTATTTTGAGTGTGAAACTTGCTGGAAGAAACCAAGTTATTGCACCAAACAACAGTCTATTTATCCCTCTCTATGGCAACTATCACCACTGCTCCAATGCACTCACTTAGAGAGCAGTCAGGAGACTGGATGGTGTTCCTCAGCTTGCAGAAAGAAGCCCTGTCCTGGACTTGACCTTGCTCCCCTGAGCATTCCTGCTTCTTCCTTCGCGCTATGGTTCAGGGTCTGCTGGCTCCCTTTTCTACCCTGCACCTGGGCCTACTTCCGTTTGCTTTTCCATGAACTCTTAAGCCACGAGTATCTTCCCGTTCTTGTTTGGCAGGGTTGGAGATCATTACCATTTCAGGGCTGGAAAAAATGTTGGGATAAGCATTGGGTTCAATCCACTCCTTTTAGAAACTAGGATACCAAGTAGCAGAGAATGCAGGGACTTGGCCCCATTACCTACATAATTTATGACATAGCTAGGACTTCAATCTTGCCATTATTGCTTTTCCCATTCAAGAGGTCATCAGATGAATGGTTGCAGAATAGATATGCTTTTATGTGTGATTATTGAAGTTACCTATTCACTTATTTGTAGATATTTCAGTATAGACATTTTGTTTGACTTTGTTGGATTCTTTGTCTTACTGTTTAATATTTATTGTTTTTTTCCTTAGGGACAATACCTTTAAAATGCCATTGTGCAACCTTTATACTGCTAATTCAAGCAAAAGTCACTTGATCCCCTTTTTCCATGTGTAGCACCTAACCAAGGCCTGAACAAATACAAAGGCACTTCCTTCAAGCTCAGTGATGGGCTCAGGAACAAGTTCCCCACCCAAACATCTGGAGAGTTTTGATATGATCACCAAGAGGTGAGTATGTACATGTTTTCTAATCCCCCCACTGGACCTCGATAAACACTCAAGTTACTTAAAACCATATTATCATCACATGAGACAAGAAACCAAGGCTCAAAGTAGGAAACACAGAGTTCTGAAGATGCTGCTTGGGTTTGTAAATTTTTGTATGCCTAAAACATTCTCTATTATAAACTTCTTCAGACATATAAACCAATTAACTTTTTCGTTTTTTTAGTCCCTAAGTGGATTTTCAGTCACTTGTCATGAAGAGTCCCTTAACCAATAAAATCACTCTTTATAGTTTCTTCTAATACTGTAAATTTGATATGAAGAAAAACCACTCAGACTCCTTAGCTATTAGGAAAACGCAAAAAAAAAAAATTGAGATTCCACCTAACTCCAGTGAGAATGGCCTACATACAGAAATCAATGAAAACAACTGCTGGCAAGCATGTGGCAGGGAAAGGCACCATGCTTCACTGTTAGTGGGGAGTGTAGGCCAGTGCAGCCATTATGGAAGTCAGTTTGGAGAGTGCTAAGGCAGCTGAAAATTGATCTGCCATATGACCCAGCAATCCCACTCCTGGGAATATACCCAAATGAAGTGAAATCTGCATACAAGCACCTGCATCTTTGTATTTACAGCAGCACAATCCACAATAGCAAGACATAGAAACAACCCAGATGCCCATCACAAAGGGCATAGATAAACAGACCACAGTTCATCTACTCCATGTACTACCACATAGCCACTAAGAAGAATTAAATTCTTCCATTGGCAACAAAATGGTCCCAATTGGACACCATTATGCTCAATGGAAATAAGTCAGTCCCAAAAGGACACATATCATATTTCTCTCTGATATAATGCAACCTTCATGCAAAATACAAAACAAATAGATATTTAGGTAAGCAAATATATACATATATTCTCATAGATGAACTATATAATGGAGACCAGCATACTGGTAAGTGAGAAGTATTTTGCAGTATGCATCTCTACCCCCAAATGAAAGGAAGACTCTCAATGAAACTGTTAATTATATCTTCACAATTTGATACTAGATTTTCTATCTTTCCTATACCTACAATACCATGATACACTTCAACATCAGAATGCTGAATTTGTGACTATTGCTGAAGGACTACACTATTTGAATAATAAGGGGGTGGAATGATGGTGCAGGAGGAATGAGGGGAAAGGAAGGGAAGGCTATGGGGGATCCTTATACATTCAAAACTGTATCAAGGAAATAATAACAATTTAAAAAATTTTTTAATACTGTCAATTTATTGTTTCGTTTTTTAAAAAGAACTGGTATCTCGGGTATTTCTGGAGCTTTTGGAATTTAATAACTTTCTGAACTGAGGCTAAGTGAGAAAATTGAGTGAAAATCTTGCCTCTCACCAGTACATTATCATTTTCTACCCTACATAAATGATATGAACTGCTGGGTTTTACCAAACTCTAATCATCTCATTACATCTTGGATAACTGAATGTATTTAACTAACTTGAAACTTACAAAGGAATCATAAAATTTTAAATGGCAAACTGAACACTAGGCTTGGGCTTTTCTGTTTATTTGTATTTATAAGATCATAATTTCCGGTTCCTAAGAACAAAAAGAATTTAAAGAGCCTTTTAACATCAAATAGATTTTTGTCAAGTAAATATGTCTCAAGAGGTTTCTTAAACTTCAAGCCACTGCAACAGAAGGGCATGGTCATGAATTAAATATAAATAAATCATAACCAAGCAGATTGACATAAATCCCAAAGAGTTTACAAACCAAAGGGAGAGCTTTGGATTTGCAAAACACCCCACGGGAGAATGAATAATATTTGACATGTTTGTCTACACTTTTGTTGAATAATTATTTTATTTGCTTGTACGAAGTATCTTCCACTGGACTCCAAAACAGGATTTGTCTGAGTTAAATCGACAGAAGAAGATCTGACTTTGACAAGACAGCTTATATACCACTGCTCAGATATTTTGTAAGTCAAAGATTGCAAAGTTATTTCAGGTTTAAGGGAAACAGACAGGGATGCTTAAAAAGTCAACAGTGAGAGCATACGTGCTGCTGAAAGAAAACTTCATTCCTTCTATTCAGTTTCCAAATCCTTTGCGCACATAGTTTTACCTTAATTTTTATTTTTGGTCTCCTACTTGTCCAACTTCATTCCAGGCCTTCTCTTCTACTCCCTATTTAGTTCTATTATACCACTTGCCTTTTCTTTAACTGTTAACTATCTTGTCGAATGGCAGGGAAAGGTAGAGACAGACTCAAATACGGGGAGAAAGAGAAAGAGTCAGAGACAGAGAAATTGACAGATCTTCCAACCACTGGATTGCTTCCCAAATTCATGTGACAACCAGGGCTGAAGCAGGCTGAAGTCAGAAGTTTAAGACACAGTCTAGGTCTCCCTCTTGGGTGGCAGGGACCCACATACCTGGGCCATCATCTGCTGCCTCCAAGTAGGTTATGCATTAGCAGGAAACTAAGCTAGAAACAGAGGATATGAGACTTGAATCTGCAATAACAACATGGATGTAGGTGTCTGAAGAAGCATGTGCTGGCCAAATGACTGCCTAATAACCCTTTCTCTTCTTGAATTTATCAAGTTCTTTCATTCTTTTTTTTTTTAAGATTTTATTATTATTGGAAAGCCGGATATACAGAGAGGAGGAGAGACAGAGAGGAAGATCTTCCGTCCGATGTTTCACTCCCCAAGTGAGCCGCAACGGGCCGGTGCGCGCCAATCCGATGCCGGGAACCAGGAACCTCTTCCGGGTCTCCCACACGTGTTCAAGGTCCCAATGCATTGGGCTGTCCTCAACTGCTTTCCCAGGCCACAAGCAGGGAGCTGGATGGGAAGTGGAGCTGCCGGGATTAGAACCGGCGTCCATATGGGATCCCGGGGCATTCAAGGCAAGGACTTTAGCCGCTAGGGCACGCCGCCGGGACCTAGTTCTTTCATTCTTAAGGCCTCTGCACAAGTTATCATTACTGTCCAGAAAGCTCGGTAGCTCTACAAATCGCACTATATGGCATTTTCAGATGAACCTTCTCTGATTCAATACCGTGTGGCCCATTTCTCATGATTTTCCCTTACAATACCCCGTCAATTTCCATAACCGTTGTGATGAGCAAAAATAACTTATCGGCTTCCTTTTTTCCTTTTACTTATCACTTCATTTTAAAGCACAAGTAGCTAAAATGAGGAGATAATTTTCTTTTCACTGACAAGTCTTTGTAGCCTTTCAGAGTGTCTGTTATATGACAATCAATAATAAATATACGCAGAATGCATAAGAGTGTGAAGGATGCAGTTGAACAGGTATGCTCCTTTCCCATCCTTTTTTAAATTAAGATTTTCATTTAATTAAAGTATTATTTATACAGAGTGAAGGTTAGCATACTTAAATATTACATACCTTCACCAAAGATTGGAATGGAGGAATGCTTTACTTAGTTCAGCTTCTATTAAGCGCTAATGAGCATTGTATAATGAAAAACTAGAATCTTTCCCACTAAATACTGTGAACAACACTTCTTCTGGATGTCCTAGATAATAAAGTAAAATAAGAAAAGAAAGTGAAAGTTACACTGACTAGAAAATCTGAAAGGGGCAACAACAAGAACAACAAAACCTTCAAGGTAGCAGGGTTCGAAGGGTAACATAAAAACGTCATACAGGGGGCGGTGTTGTGGTTCAACAAGTTAAGCCACCACCTGCCCTACCAGGATCCCATTTGTAAACTGGGTTGAATCCCCACTGCTTTCCTTCAGATCCACTTTTTTTGCTGATGCACCTGGGAAAGTAGCAGAAGATGGGTCAAGTGCTTAGGACATTACCATTCACCCTGCTTTGTTCTGGCCCAACTTTGACCATTGCAGCCATTTAGGGAGTGAACCAGCATGTGGAGTATCTCTCTCTCTCCCTATCTTGGTAACTCTGACTTTCAAATAAATAAGCCAATCTTCTAATTTTAAAAAATCATTTTATATCAATGAACCATTGAATTTTGCAACTCAAAACACACAGCAGTTTGAATTAGAAATATCCATCAAAATAAAACATTTAGGTACAAATCTAATGATACACATATAGGATATATATGAGGGAGGGTACAAAATTCAGATGAAAGAAGTAAAAAGCTAAATAGAAGAATAAGCCATGTTTATGTATAGCCTTGATGTCATCAAGATATTAATTATTCTCAGTTTGATCTATAAATTTGAAGCAACCCAAATCAAAATCCTAGCAAGTCATTTTGTGGATGTGGATTAACTTAAAGTTCACATGAAGGCGCAAGAGACCCAGAAGAGCCAACATGGTATTGGAAGACAAGAACAAAGATCGAGAGCTGCAAGACTAGTGTTTGACCCAGCAATAGGATGCTGGTGACAATGTCCATGTGCCATATCAGAGTTCCTGGATTCATTTATCCACTTTCAATTTCTGATTCAAACCTCCTACTAATACAGACCCTGGAAGGCATCATTAAGGTACAAAGGGGAGTGGAAATGTCCTATATAATACTTTGATGATAGAAACATGTCTTTATATATTTGTCAAAATCCATGCAATGTCAAATACTACAATGGACCCTAGTACAAAGAAGTGAACTTCGATTGATTATAATGTGTCAATGTAGTTTCAACAACCACAAGCTATACACCATTCTGGTGGAAAATATTAGTATTGGGGGAGGCTATGCACGCCTAGGGACAGTGATATATGGAAGATTTCTGTACTTTCCTTTCAATTGTGCTATAAATTTTACTCCAACCTCCTCCCTCCAAAATTCTCAAAAAACATGAGCCATTTTAAAATGAAATCATCAGGTATCGTGTCTGTATGGCCCATTGTTTCATTTTGAAAGATGATAACTATCTTAGCATGCAATGTTCTGCTGTAACAGGATACCTGAGGCTGCTCGTTTTATCAAGAACAGAAATGTGCTTCCCTGCAATTTTGGAGGCTGGAGATCTGAGATTCATGACACTTGTGGGCTCAATTGACCAGTGACAGCTGCATCTTGCAGGATAGAGGAGCATTGTGTGTTCTCACAAGACAGAGGACAAGGAGATCAAGTAAGCAAAAATGCTACATGAGACATCTTTTCAAAGAGTCTTAATCCAACTAACAGGGAAAAAGAACTAATGGTTAACCACCTAGAAAAGTCCCACCCCATAATCCAGGCACCTTGGCAACACCTGAATTTGAGAGAGAGCAGAAACATTCATATCATAGCAAAATATTATAATATACTACAATATAATACTACATTACTTCATATTGCTTAATATCCCTACAATTAGAAAAAGCCAAATATCTAGAATTCTCAACAATAGAATGTGTACTGTAAGTTTTCTTCCTAGATTTCTACTTAGAAATGAATTGACAAAGAACTGTCTCAGGAGTGATGAAAAACAAACAAAAAGAAAAATGTCAGCTGGATGCTCACCAAAGTCAAGTCGAATGTAACTATGTTTATGTAAACTGACCTTACATTTATGTGTACTCACAAATAACTCCAGCACAAACTGTAATGCAGTGTTCCAATTGACTTTGTCACAATGCCGAAGTCAGGAATAGCAGGTGTTTCATGTCTCCACTTACTGCGTGAGAAACTGAAGTCTCCCAAAATATTAATCCAGGGCTTTGAGTAATAAGACAGCAAAGGAACTACTCAAAGATCAGATCAGACTGATTTTACCGTTAGGGTAAAATCTAGTGGAAAGAAATAATAACCACGGACTTTTTCTTGTATCTGTCACACAATTAAAAGTATATAAATCTTATTGTGTTTAAAGTTGTGCTTATTGTGTTTAAAGTTTACATTGGATTTGATAGAGCAAAATAAAAGAACTGGAAGCTAAACTCCTGCTCAGGAAACTGTTAATCTAGTTGAAAATACCAAATTTTCATGAATAAAATATTACAAGATAAAAAAGCATAATACATACTACAGCAACAAATTCAGAGCATTGGTGTTACAGAGTTGGATGGGAAAGGAGGTGCCAACTTTGGGTTAGAGTAGAACATTAATGGGCTCTTGGCAAAAGATGTAAATTCAATGCAGCAAATTCAACTTGTACTCAATCATCAAGCGCAACATCTCAGTCTATTAATCAACACACAGTCAAACGGAAATCACACCAGGCTTCAGAAAAGAATTGACTTACACAAAGCGAACCTTGAAACCAAATGAGAAAGTTGGGATCCCTAGGAAGTGTTGTTAGCATCAATCTTGTACACAGCAGAGAAGAGCAGTCAGTGCCTATGCCAGAATCCATTTCTTTCTGATCACCTCCACTGTCAACGGCTTCTTCAATCCATTATTGACTCTTAAAATGTCTACATTGGCCCACCAAACATCTCTAACCAATCCCGTCCCTCCACAGGCTACTTCCCTATATTACAGTTGAAATGAGACTGTCAAATCAGAACAAGATCAATGCACTGTCTTGCTAAAAACCAATACAACTTTCTTTGGCCAAAAAGCCAGTTTCCTTATCATTGGCTAAAGTGGCCAACCTTGCAGTGCCTCGTGCAATTGCAACATCATCATCCTTTGAGAATGAAAGGAAATGCTGTTAAGGTTAATCTGGATAGTAGGTGTGATACAGAGCTGTCACAGGCAAATAGAGACTCTCTCTCTGTTATAAAGCCTTTTCAACTCTTTACCACTAACCCCACCCTTCATCACTGTCCCTATCACTTTTTTGAAATTCCCTCTATATCACATTCTTTTCACTCTAGCAACCTTGGCACACTTTCTCATTATGTCATTCCTTGTTACTAATTTTTCTTTTCTGGCTAGTTTCGACTGGTCATTTAGAATTCAGTTTAGAGTTTACTTCCTCTGAGAAATATCTAACTTCTCAATTCTGGATTCAACTCTATCTTTACAGGTCCCATTTCACCATGTACATACTATTAGCATTACTTTTAGCCCACACCCTAATTGCATTATTCTTATAAACGTTGCTGCTTGATTGGATGCCCCTTTAGGGCAGGATCATAAATTACTGTAAAATATAATAACTACAAGTACATGGTTTTATTCTTACCATATAGCTAGAGTCGACATTAAAGGGTAATTCAGAACACTCATGGAAAATAGAACTGAAAGGTAAGTTTATTTTGGTACAAATTACATAGTAATTTGATAATAAGGATGAAGTGTTCTACCATGAAAAGGATTAAGTGTCTGTTGCTGGAGTTTTGTAGGAAGAGACTCCATACAACCTGAGTTTCTGTGAACTGTTGATCCCCCAAAAGAGATTTAATCAACATTAATTAATAGATGGATGCAGATAGATGTAAGAATTAACAAACAAAACATACTTTTCAAGCTCTTAAGTTACTAATATGATTTCACTTCACATCCTTCAACATACTTTTCTTTATATAAATTACATTATCAAATAGATCCAGGAATCTCTAGTGTTTTTTTCTAAGATTTCTCCTTACTTTCCAGGCAAGTTGTCTGATTGAACTGAATTTAAAATACTGCTGTGACCCTGTTCTAGATTTTCTTCATTTCTATATATATTGCTTTTGATATTTTTATGTTTGACAGAAACATTGATTTTCTATATGATAATGAGAAGATCTGCATTGGATTATAATTGATTGATTCATAATATCCCAAGAATAGGCAAACAGAAAGAGAACCTATCGTATACCAAGCTCTTAGAAGGGTTCAGTGTGCAGATTGACATGAAAAAGTGAAGATCATTCAGATGTGTACCCAACAGATCCCACTTTGAATATCCATCTCTTCAGTTGGAGCTAGCTCCTTCCTATTGGCTTATTCCTATTTTTAACATTTTAAGATAAGAAAATTTTCTTAGAATAAGCCAGAACTTGGAGTGGGAAAAAGCAAGAGCCCTCCTTAGGGATTACATTTGCTGAATATTTTTAAATCACCACATTTCCTATCTTGAGCATTTAAAAAATATTGACTGAAACAGAAAAGTTTTAAATTTATGGCAGGTTACAAGAGATTTTTCAGCGTAGCCTGATCCAACTATTCCCTTTGAAGTAGTGCCTATGATATAGTGTACTTCACCAAAGAAGAGAAAAGAAAAATGGCCTGTCTTCTTGAGAACAAGAACAAACGGCCTACAAACAGGCATTCTAAGCTGCTTTCTGAGTACAGAAACTGAGCTGCTTGGAGGGAGCTACCAGCAAATCTGTGACCTACATCTACACCTCTTTCAATTGTACCTGGGAGGTAAGATGGGGCAAAACCTTATCTGTCAACCCACCTCTGAACTTTCAACCTATGGATAACAACATCTCAAAAAAAAAAAAATGGGGAATAGTTTGAACTCTCACTGAAGGCAGGAAAATGGAGGTCAGAAGGCAGACACCAACATCACTCGTTCTGCCAATTTATTGTAAGTGTTGGATGCAGTACCCTAGTTTGGGACTCAATATTTTATGCCTTCATAAAAATAAGCCTTCTAGCACTTGCCCTAAGTTCCAAGCTTAATGACCACGATTCATCATGGTAAAATGTTTTTCATGTTTTGGTTCAAGTGCCATATGAAAGGTCAAAATACCAACTTAGGTTTGTTTTGCTCTTAGGAATTTTTCTGTCGAGATTAAAATTTTGGCATTATTATTTTAAAAATACCTCTCTCACAATACTAAATATAGATAAGTAGCTCAGACTTTGGTAAGTTAGCCCATGATATTCTTGGTTATATAAATAAGATAGTACAGATGTGGATTATTTCAAACATTATTTTATGCACCATAAATATGTGCAATTTTTGATAAGTAACTTCTAAAATGTAGGAAGGCACCATTAGTTGTTCAAATCAAGGGGAATGATTTTTAAAAAGAAGTTCTATTTATTCATTTGAAATACATGATTACACAGAGAGCTGTAGAGACAAAGAAAGATAAAGAGATCTTCCATCCACTATTTCACTCAACGAATGGCCACAATGGTTGGGTCTGGGACAGGCTGAAGCCAGGATCCTAGGATTCCTTTTGGGTCTCCCACATAAGCGGCAGGGGCCCAGCGGTACTCCAGCCATCTTCTGCTGCTTTCCCAGGAGCATTAGTAGTAAGTTGGATTGGAAGTGGGGTAGCTAGGACTGGACCCAGCCCTTACATGGGGTGCTGGCACCATTGGTGGTAGCCCAATCATCATTGCGCCATAGAGTTTGCTTTATTTTACCATATCCTCCTCTTACTACAACTGATAAATGAAAGACTTCCATTTTATATACAAAATACCTTGCAAAGCCATTCTTTTTTCTTCATGTTGACTGTCATCACTGAGGTCCTAGTCATAGCAACCTCTCTCACCTGGATGTTAGATTCTGATTCTGTCTGATGTTTTTTTTTAATATTATAAAATAGCCAGAATAAATACTCAAAAACCTAAATCACGTAATAGTACCACATTAAGCCTCCCAGTGATATTTTATTGCTCTTGAAATAGCTTAAAATGCATTTCAGTCTTCAAGTTTCTAACCCGCCTCACTTCAGTCTATTCTGCAGGATTTTGTGTGTCTTCTGCTCTGCTGCTCTGCTCGAGCAACAGGAGTCTGCTTTCAAAACCTGCAGCAATTAGGTCCTGTCTTCACTGCAACCCTGCAGTGTGTTCCCTACTCTAGAATACTCTGCCTTTTCAGTCAGTTCAAGCTCCTTGCACATGCCCTTCCTCAGTCTACCCTGAATATTTTGGTCTCAATAAATTATGCTCTCATTTTCTTCTTTGTGTTTTCTTCTTAACACAAGCTGCGTGATTCAGTTTTTAATTATCTCATTAAAAATTCATTTTCTTATAAAATCAAGAGCAGCATATTAATATGTCATGTATTTTCTAAATTTTTCTTGTTTTGTTATACTCTTATTAAAAAAGGATTTATTTTATTTTTTATTTGAGAGGTAGGACTACAGAAAGAGAAGGAAAGACAGAGAGAGCTACCCTCACTGCTTCATTTCCCAAATGGCTGCAACCGCCAAATCTGGCCAGTCTGAAATCAGTAGCCTGGAGCTTCTTCCAGGTCTTGCACATGAGTACAAGAACTCAAGAAATTCAACCATCCTCTACTGCTTTCCAAGGCACATTGGCAGGGAGGCGAATCAGAAGTGGAGCTGCCAGGACTCAAGTCAGGGCTGATACGGGATGCTGGCACTCCAGGCAGAGGCTTGCATGCAATCCCATGGTGCCAACACCCTGATACTCTTCAACTCTGCCCTCCAACGACAGTGATATTGTACTTGGATATTCTGTTTAACAGTATGAAAGTGTAATAAGGAAAGTTCAATTTTATCTAATTCTAAATATAAGCAAATATTGGAGCTAAATTAGAGATGTCCACCTTGCATACATTGCTAACATTCTTGAATAAATATCTGTAGTGCAACATTTCAGATCCAAATGAAAGGGTTCTGGTGGGTAGAGAATCATCAATGTGTAGATATTTAATTGTGGTCAACATGTTTACACGTTCTGCTCTGCTTTTAACATACAAGCTGGTGGTGACATTTACTTATTTTCTATAGTCTTTCATCCTGTAGATTCACGTAGGTGTCACCATCTGGAGTTTTATTTCAAGTATGGCTTGAAAGTCTGCCAAATTTTGTGGAACACTGTGATTCTATTTTATTGCAAGCTCCAGGGGGGAGGTGGTTAGGGAAGACAAGAACAGATCTCCAGGCATCAATGCATCTAAACGCAAACCTGTGGAAGCCTCAGGAGGGCAAACCAGGGTTACAAGCATAATTAGACACACTGTACAGCCAGTGTGCACAGAGCACAGCCTAGGGCCACACAGAAGATAGAAATGCAATTCTGCTTAAGTAAGTGGAAAGATAGACTTTTCTGGGTTTTTTTCATTATATAAATCAGTAGATTTCATGTATTTTATAAACAGAGTTGGAAACACAAGGGCTCCTCCTTCCTCCCCTTACTCCTTCATTATCCCACCACCAATTTTTCCAAAATTATTGAATTATTCCTTTTAATTCAAAATCACAAGCTTAACACTTCAATGGGTATCATGACTTTACCAAGCAGAAAAAATGGGGACTGGGACGTAGGTGGAGGCAGTTATCTCAGTAGGCTATTCACATTCATTGCAATTCACATGACACTCAGATAGAGTACATTCTTCTAACACCACTAAACTCTACACCTGTCTAACAAACTGTCTTCCACATCATATTTATACACCTATAGTACCCAAACACTCATTTCGTTTTCACTCAAGAAACACTTCAGGCTGTTCAAAAGCTCATATTTGTGCAATTCAAGCGTCTTGAAATATACAACTTAATTTTCATTCCTTGAAAAGCAAAATGGCTCAAGTCTGCATCTTATATGCTTAGAAAGATAATATTTTCCTCCAATATTCCAGAAAGTGTTCTGTGGGTCTAATGAACTCGTAGATTCTTCACTTTGCATTTGTGTTCGCATTAATTATAGCATCTCAACTCATTTAATATTACTCAAAGAGGCTGTTTCTGCTTGCCTTAGGTGTGGACAGCTTGCCCACATTTCATTTCCCAAAGTGCCAGCTACCAAATGGCCTTTGTAAAACTTTTTGCTGCAAAATGGCAGAATCACAGAAGAGCAATTCCATATCACAGTTATAGAAACCTTTATCTTTGATCAAAAGCAACCCAGGGATTATTTAATTTCACATTGGCTATCCATCTCCTTAGCCTCTAGTCTTTCAGTGTCTCTTGCTGTAGTAGACCTCTTTTCCTTTTCCATCTTCCTTCTCTCTCTCTCACTCTTCCTAGAATTTATAGGCCTGCCATCTAAAAGCTTTCAAATGTCTCTTACTTCATAATGGAGAGAAAATCAGTTTCTATATAGTCCCTCTTACACTACCATAGGGACCTATGCTCACATTGTAAGATTTTTTTTCATACATTTTTTTATGCAAAAGAATACTTTTCTCACTTAACTGTCTTTCCATGGCTTTTAAAGCAACAAGCTTCAATACGACAAAACATACCTCCTTATAACCCTATATTAATTCAAAATGTGTCTCCTTAGTAATTTCATCTATTAGTTTTAGTTCATTCTTTAGATTTACTGATTATTGTATTCCAGGTACCATCCATTGGTTGCAGAAGCCTAGGAAACTACTACTACTACCTACTACCACTGCTACTACCTAGCATCATATAGCATTCTTTCAAGAATATTTTGTCCATACTAAAAACATCTCTATGAGCAGGTTAGTGGGTTAATGAAGAGATAAAAAGACCCAAAGGGTGCCATGCTTCATAAAAAAGTACATGAGTAACATGAACATGTCAAGTGATGATGCCTATTATTTTTATATTTCCTTTGAGAACAGGAATAATGCAAATAGCACATTATGAAAAAAAGATGTGCCCCACTTCTTGTTCAGAATGCCACCTGCTGCGGTCCAAGCAGTAAGTGTGGATGACACGAAGGTGTGAAGGGAACAGCTCCCCTGTTTGGCAGGGCCCAGGGGAGCTTCCAGCTACTTGGCAGGGCCTAGCGGATATCTCTCTGACCGCCTTGACGTGATTTCATCCCCCTTTTTGTATGGACACTCAAGCACCCCTCTAAGAATTCTGTAATCCATTGAGGCATTGTTGTTTGCCCCTGTGAGATGGCTTTTGTAACTGATATGAACTTGGGAGTTAATGTTACTGATCATTATCAGTGATGGGCCTTTAACTGCACACAGGGGTCAATTAAGCCCATGTCATTTCTAGACACCTTATTGTGTGCCTACCCATTGCCCTGAAATCTGGCCCAGACATAGAGCAAGCCTTCTGGGAAATGGCTTGATAAGAACTTTACAAACTACTGGAACTGATGGGAGTATGAGCAGAAACTGCTATGGCAAAAAATATAGTTACAGTGACCTTAAAGGTTAGCCTGTCCTTGCAACTCTTTAGAGCATAGAAAATGTAGTTGTTTTAGCTACTTTTGTAATTTTTTAACTAGTGGAAATATAGGGCGATTTTATTAACATCATAGAGCTACACTTTGGATTATTATTTGTTTATGAGGTTGGTGAGCCTGCAGTTGTAGGGGGATTTAATGTTTGAAACTTTTTGTCTTGGATCTTTATGTTTTTTTCTCTTTTGTTGTATTTCTTCCACTAAGTGATAGGTAAACTGTGAAAATAAAATGTAGTACGAATGTTTTACTGACTAGTAGGCAACAATCTGTGGCTTGGCCTTGGAGTTCTGGCTGTCACCTAATGGCTACTTCTGAAGAATGAATAACGGCTTGCTTTTAAAAAAAATGATTACAGTAACTAACAGAATTATCTTTAAGAGTACCTGGTTGACCATGAAGTAAAAAAATAAAATAATTAAACATCTGTGCATACCCACTTAGTCATGAAGTAAAAATAGAACAATCAAACGATTGTGCAGAGGTTTGTGATGTGTCTGAGTAAATAAAAAGGACAGCTTCTTCTTGAGCTGTAGCAAGAAGGCACCAAGTGACAGTGTCTGTGTCTTTTCTTATCGCCAACTCCACGCACCCTTCTTGAGCTCCGAACTCGCCTGGAGCTGGACTCTGGCAGCCACCAATGGTCTCAACCATCCCAATTCAAGGAATCTACATGTTCAACAATGGCTTAAGCAACATCGATTTTTTTTTTTTAATAAGGATCCCAGAGATGAAGAGGTATTCCCGCAGGCCAACACCTATTAGTTCTTGAACTTCTGCTCTATATGCTGTCAAATTTGATTTCTGCTCTACCTCTCTCCTAACACGATGCTGTCATTTTAGGTGAAAAGAAAAAGTGGGAAAAGAAAGGGGCTTTCTTACAAAAGTTTTGCTTTTGTTTCAAACGCAAGGATAGAAGTGTGTTCCATAGAGTGTATGCATCATCTCCTCAATCATTGTGCAATCATATGGTGATGCGTAGGTCCAAGAAATGTTAGAAAACAATATTTAGCTCTTCAGACTGCTTAGGAAAATATGGCAACATAAAAATGTACTGGAAATGAATGTCAAATGAAGCAAGATATATTATCTGCCAAAGATAGATGGAAATGGAGCAAAACGTGGGTTATTTTTAAGAGTTCATGGAGTTCTGACAGCATCTACTCAACTTGTCCTGTCTAAAGTTGCTTGTATTTGAATCTGAGGAGTAGAATGTGCCAAAAGAGCCTGGTGCCATCTCCTTTTTCATTGAATGCTTGTTGATTCACATTTTTTTCTCTTCATTTTCAGGGTAATTTATGGAGGAAGGGAATGAAGGAAGACCTCATGCTAAATATTAATACCAGGAAAGAGCAGAGTGCACCTCCCCCAGGCTGATGCCACCATAGCAGGTATTTCAGGTTTCCTGTATGCTAGAGTCATCTTACATGAAAATGGCTAAATTGTGCCACTACTTCATGAAAGAATTATTGAATGCAAGCATCTGATAGTGATAACAGAAGTCTTGATTCTGTTCCTCAGGCAATATCATGGTGCAGCATAAAGCGGTAAGGGTATTATTCACTGATACTGCTTATATTTCAAATTGATTAATTCCAGATGAGTTTCAACTTAGCCAGAAGGGTATTTCTAAAAATCAAGTGTAATAATACACACACAAAGCTGGCAGCTGGTTCCCCTAGTGCAGAACAAGTGATAACAGCATAAGGAAAAATCAGTGACTGTGAGGGGAAGGGACCAAAACCTGAAAAACACTGCATGACATAAACAAAGATATCCCCATTGCTACGATCCTACTCCCCACATTGCCTCATCTACACACACACACACACACACACACACACACATCTGCGTCATTGTCAACAGAGAAAGCCCTGGGAAGAAGGAGGACTCACAGGGAGAGACCTGTTATCAGACTCAATTTTATTACAGCAACCCAGACACTATATCCAAGATACAGACTATTCTACAAGTCTCCCTCACCTCTCAGAAAATAAATGACCTTGCCAAAAGAAGACTGGTTTTTATCAGAAGCAAATGAAGTTTATTGGTCAGAATGAGATATCACTGTATTTGTTATTTCTCAGAAAAGAGGGACTTCAATAGAGCAAACATACCTACAGATATTTAAATAAATAAAATTGTCTCACCACATGTGGCAAAGCGTTGAGCGGAGATTCCCTAGCTAAAACATCAACTTCTACGAGTAGCAACAAGTAAGGGACACCAGGGTTGATTCAGAATATGAAAGCTTCTGAGTGATTAGAGATGAGAAAACAAGGCAGAAGGGCAAAAACATGGGATGGAGGATATGAAAAGACCCAGATTGTTGAACAATCACAGAGCAACACATTATTTTACAGGTAGTGAGAAGGCATGGAGGTTCATTCAAGATACTATGATGTTCAAATTTGTTGGAAATATTCTGGCTTTAGTTGAAAGTTACCAGGAGTTAATCAAAATGTGAAAAAATCAGAAACAAAGCTACCTTTGGGTTCACACAATGGATGTAGTTGGAGCTAAAATAATAACACTGGGAGAAGGAAAATAGGAAAAAGAATCAGTCTATCAAATAGAAACACAAGGCTCAATGATAGATTGGATATACAAAATGCATGAAAAAAGGGAGGAAAAGTCATGAAAATTTCTTGGGCATTTAACTTACATCATTAGATGGTGATATTTTCATAGTGAGACACACATGGAAGGGAGAGCAGATTGTGTTTGAATGGAGCTATTTGGTAGATGACTAATTATTTAGAACTTGAGCTGTGGATATATATTCCGGTTAAGAACATAGACTATACAATCATTGTGCTAGAAATGGCCCAGTTAAATTTGAGAGTGGAAGAGGGAACCCCCACAAAAAGCTTAAATAAAGTACAGACCAAGACAGAAGCCTAAAATATTGTAAAATTCCCTGACCAGGTTAAACTCTGATATCAACTTCCTCAGCATCATTCATTTACTAGTCTTTGGGAGGATGATCAGACAAATGTCTAGCTCATCATCATTTTCAGAACACTAAACTTGCTGATAGTCAAGTCTGGAACATCAAAATTGTCATCATATTAATTATAAGCAATAGCCAGCATCCAAGTTTACCACTATTACTCAAATATTCACTTTCAAATATGGGTGAGCATCCAAAAGGTAACTTGGAGCAAAACTTTTTTTTCATGTATGTTTGTATGTTGCAATTGTATCTTTAAGTAAAACTTAATAACTTAAGTGTCAATTCCCCATGAGCAATATTTACAGTAACTGGGCTCAACAAAGACTAGCTTGTTACTCCTTTTATCCAAACTGAAAGCAACAATACATTCAGTGTCACAAAAGTGGAGTGTGTTGATCTCAGCTGAGAGAGCTGAGAAATTACAGCACCGTGTAATATCTAATATTATAACTGTCTAATATGTTTAACTAACAAGCTAGGAACTCCCTGATACCTTTAAATGTGTATTTAGAAATCACATTGGAAAAAAATCAGCAGACTCAGAAAAAAAAAACCCTGTGTCTAGCGGATATATCCATTCCTTATATTCCATGAAGCACTTTGGTGAAGTCCAGTAGCAAGAAAACCATTCCCTCCAAATTTATGGCATAGTGATGCCAGGGGAATAGAAATTTCAAGCTATTAAAAATATTTGGTGTGATTATAGGTACAGGAGACAACCAAAATTAACTAGGGAAGCTAAAGGAAGAGAAGAAAACCAATGGAAAGCTCTGAAGGAGGGAATAGCCTTGAAGGAGAGCGAAGGAGGACGCTCACTTCCAATCTGGAATGGGGAAAGAGAATATCCCTGTTTTTCTCGTTTAACATTCATTTGGGGATTGAATACATTTGAAATAGGGCTTCCATCTTTTGAGGACTGGTTTATGTCAAACTCACCTTCAGAACTGGAGTGTAACATTAAGAGGTTACAAATTACAATTCTGGCGTTCCAGTCTATTGTCCTTCCAGCTCCAAGTCTCTGCTCAGCTCCTCCACAAACACCTTGACAGCAAAGTAGCCGCAACAACTGGACTCTCTGCTCTTCCTCCATCACTGGAACCTGAGATTCAGAAATTCTCACGGTTTCACAAATCCACAAAGATCTGTTATTTTCAAACGATTTTTGTTTGTATTTCCTTTTTTCAGATACTTTGGTTGTTTTCAAGGAGAGATTAGATCTCATACAGGTAATCAATTCATCTGTGGAAGTCTGTTTTTGGTTTTCAGTTTTATCTCTAATTCTTTCTGCCTTTAGCACTGCAGCCTTCTCTTTGAACACGGTAGATTTGATCTGCTAGACACAGTCATCAAATGAAGGTTATTATTTACAGGTAAACGGAAACTTTAAAAGAGCTTCTGCAATATAGGAAATTTCTTACATGTAGTCTTCCCTGTATCCCAAAAGTCTCTAAAAAGAGATTTTAAAAATCCTTGCCTAACAGCATATCATTCACATAGATTTTTTTTTGCCTTAGGCCTTTTTTTACTAGGGGGTGAAATCGAAGTTTTGAATTTGTTGGGCCCGTGTTAAAGAGAAACAAGTGCAGCTGGACTGGCCGCATCAGCCTAGGGCGCTGGTTCATGTCCCAGGTGCTCGGCTTCTGATCCAGCAAAAGCAGCAGCATATCACTCAAGCCTTGGGCCCCTGCCACCCACGAGGGGGACCAGGGAAAAAAGCTCCTGGTTCCTGGCTGTGGCTTGATCCAGCTCTTACTGTTGAGACCATTGGGGCACCTGGAGAGTGAATCTGCGGAAGGAAGTGCTGTGTGTGTGTGTGTGTGTGTGTGTGTGTGTGTGTGTGTTCCTTTCTCTGTAACTCTTTCAAATAAATAAATCTTTAAATACCCATATATTTTTTTAAATTTGCAAAAATAAGTCTTCTAGTATTACTAAGTTTGGACATATCTTGTTCTGCATCTGATAGGTGACTTTACATAAAGTGTTGGTTGTTCAGAAAGACTGAAAAATTTAGGAAGAGACTGTGTGATCAGTTACTCCATAAGACACAAAGGTTTTCTTCTGAAAAGCAGAGATCTTTGTTTCTAGCTGCTCCAAATTCTTCTGAGCAACCAGAAAAGAAGGCTGGCTGGGAAAATAACACGTTGAATCATGTATCTATGTACTTTGAGAATATCCGTTAAACTTCATAAAGCATATTTCCACCAGTTTGAATTCCACACCTGGAAATGACTAGGTATAATGTAGGAAGCCAGGACACAGTGAAGCAAAGGAATGGGTTTATTACAAGTGTGAAATACAGATCCATGGAATGACACCAAAGGTGAACGTGAGCACTCTGAATTTCTTCTTTGAGACTTTAATCAGTTGGTTACAACATTCAAGGCAGTGACTCTGACACTCTGATCCATACATAGCTGACAAACATTTTGGGGCTTTTGCAAGGCTCAGAGAAAAATGTATAAAATGATGCAATCTGGTTAAAAAAAATTTAAATCCATGCATAGTGTAAAATATGAATTTTCTATGAACTTTCATCCATATGCATAGATTTCAAAACTTTTTAATATCAAAGTAAGTTTATCCTTTAATTCCATTCTCACAAACTGAGTACTTTATCTATATCACATTGACATTAATTTTAAAACATGACAATAACAAGGGGAAAAATTTAAACAGAGCTTGAAACACACAACAGCCATAAAAACTATCTATGAAATTGACATACTGACACTCAAATTGCTTTTCCTTTCTTAAAAAAAAGATTTATTTTATTTATTTAAAAGGTAGTGTTTCAGAGAGGGAAAGTGGGGACGAGATAAATCTTCATGGCAATAGTTCACTGCCCACATTTACGCAACAATCAGAGCTGGGCCAGGCCAAAGCTAGCTTATTTATTTCAGAGACAGAGTCAGACACACACACATACAAGGCAGAGAGAGGGGAGAGAGAGTTAGAGAGAGAGAGAGAAAGAGAGTCATTGTCCCATTCACTAGCTTGCTCTCAAAATTCCACATCTAGGTCTCCAAAGTGAGTGGCAGGGACCAATCATTTGGGCCATCATTGCTGCTTCCCAGATGTTAACAGGGAGCTGGAGCCAGGAGCTGGAGCAAAGACTCAAACCCAGGAAATCTAGGAAACAGGCTTCTTAACTGGCATCTTAGACTCCAAGCCAAAGACATGCCCCCCTTGTTTAAAATGAAACTACAGATTCAAAAGAAATTTTTAAAAAAGATTATGCCTAGGACCCTCTATGACTTTTAATACACATAGAAAATCTTGCATGTTATCCTATTTTTATTGTTGCAACAGAATACCTGGAATTGGATAATTTATAGATGATGGAACTTTGGCTCATGGGTCTGGAAGCTGCGAAGTTGAGGCGTGTGGCCCAAGCATCTGTTCAGCATCTGATGAAGAACTGCAACTTCACAGCACAACAGCACATCCTCAGCACATGGTGAAAAAAGCCAGTTTCACTGCTTGGCTCCCTCTCCCTTGTTTTATAAAGTCACCATGGGCCTTGCTCTCTTGACTTCATCTAGTTACAATTACTCCCTAAAGGCCTTATCTACGAACGCTCTTAATACACGATGTTGGGCATTTGAAGGAAACTCAAAACCCATATCATATTTGTTTTCTAGTTTTCTCTAAAAGAAGTTACTTTACATTTATATAAACAGCACTATTTGAAAAGCCTTTAAACACTTTAAGCTGTTCCCCTTGGCTACTTGCTAACAGTTCCTTTTGGGACTAAGTGAACTTGGCAAACTCGTCTAAGAGAAGCATTTATCACAGAGTTATCATTTGAAGTTGTTTCATCAAGACCCGCTTAGAAGTGACAGGATGTCCACCATGAGTTAATTGCTCATCCAAAACTTAAAATATTTGATAACCTCACCCTCAGCATTACTCTTTCTCTTCTCTTGAAGACAAAATGAACTTGGACTCTAGCCTAGGTGACTATACAAGTCCAAGGACTCATTTCTGTGCCTGGTCATCAGTGTAGACAAGAATTCATTATAAGTTGATCCATATGCATATTTTCAACAATGTCATTAACACAGAGTCCATCTATACAGATGATCTAACTTGATGACTTAACTCTAGAGGTATAGAGCAAAAGTCTCTATTAAGCTTGTCATTCATGTTAGTCATTTATTTGTGTTAAAGTAAGTCATTTTCAGCTAACACTCAACAATATAAAGTCTTTGTTAAGTGATGATATGCATCTCTCATTTCTTTCCAAACACACACATACACAGATCATGAAATCATACTTACTATGTCATTTTTATCCACCGCTAGCTATCTCGGGAGCTTATTAAAGACACTGCAGAGATTCCAAGGCATGAAGAGCTTTGTGTCAGAAAGCAGAGGCAGGGACTAAGGATGACCTCTGTGTAGTCCATGCCTTGCCATTCAGTCTTTCAAAGACATGAAAAGCTATCAAGTTTGGATACACTCTGTCAAGATCATTTATTTTCATGATGTACCTTACTATTCTAGAAAACTCACTACAAATTAAAGACAAACATAAGAGTAAGTATGGTTATGAATAAGGTGGAAATGTACATTAGATGTCCGTAAATCAAGAAATCCAAAGCTGAGCTATTTAACCTGGCGTAGAAACCTGTTCCCCTTCTTTCCTGTATTGCGTGGAAGGATGTCATTGTTTCTGTACTCAGAATAACAGCAAAAAAGTAATAAAACCCACTTTTTGTTCATTTGCATATATCTGTGGATAAAAAAAAAACTTTTAATGAGCGAATACACCATGAATAATGAGTATCAGTTGCCTCAAAATTTCACATATCAATATTTTGCAATATTTCTTACATATTATTCCCCATCTTTTCAAATAAATGCAACATTATAAACTGACTTATATAAAATTTGATCACTTCCCTCTCTTCACTTTTTTTCCCAGAGACAGTTAGTGTTTTTAAAACGTTAATTGGCATTCTGCATACTTTGTAAAGTTTGCTCCATATGTCCCTATCCAAAAATAACATACATTAATCTTTGGCATTTAAATAAACATGTATATATATATATATATATGGCACCACATTATGCCTATATTTCAATAACTACATTTTTACATCTTGTTTTCCCTATTTTTCAATGATTGTCAGCATTATGCTAAGTAAAAATGCAAACCAGACCTTCTCACATTGTAGTAAGTAAAAAATAAAGATTCAGAGTGCCTTGAGACTGTTTGAAGTATTTATCAAGTGTAAATTGCTCAGCCCGTCTCTAACTACATTCCATGGTAGATTTAGGGTACATTCCCTTCACCAAAGCTAGGAGAAACACATCCATGAGAGGAGTCTGACATCCACAAACAGGTAACGATGACCTTTGCCAGTGACATGGTATTGGCAATCGAAACCAAGACCCTGTCATCCATGGTGTCAATTAGATTAATCTGATAGCCTAGTAACTTACTGTAATCATAATCTGATATTATAGATATGGAATTGGCAATGGTTTTAAAGTGAAAGGAAAGTTTGTGGCATGAAGTTTAATCAAGTTCCAGTTCTGCTCTTAATTGCAACTTCATGCTAATGCTTATTCTGGAGAGTAGATCACTCAAGTTCTTGGGTCCCTACCACCCATGAGAGTGACTGGTTCAAGTTCTAGTTCCTGACTTAGATATGGTCCAACCCTGGCTATTGTGGCCATTTTTTGAGTGAACTAGCTCTCTTTGATTTTCAAATAAAGAATTAATGTTTTAAATGAACCCTTCTGTCTTAAAAGCATTGTTATCACTACTTAGATAATAATGCTCCAGGATTCTTACATAATGTAAATCACACTCTGTATCAAATGTAGGCTGCAGGACAAGTAGCTCTACCACTTAGGCCATACATTTCACCAATTGCCTATACATCTTGCGTTATTAGTGGTTTACAAATGCAATGTCAAACTTACTACAAGAATAGGTATAAGTACCACAATACAAGCTCTCTGGTTCCAGAGAAGATCCATTCTTGGGCATGGAGAGAGTTTGAGCCTTTTTGAAAATAGTTTCTGGGGTGATACTGGATCCTGGTGCAGATTGCATGTCTGCATACAGAACATCCTATCAAGAAAAGAACTGTGAACCACCCAGTTACAAAATCAAATAGGCCATACAGCAATATGTGTTAAGACAAAAAAAAATGTTATGTGTACCCAGAAGTGAGCACTGACAAGAGTGGGGGCATAAATAAGACTGTAAGACGTGTGACCAGGCATCCCAACCTCATTCTCATGAAACCGTGGGGAAGAGGGGTTCTTTAAAATTTTAACAAGAAGGAAGGAGAAGCCTAAGCTTAATTTCTGAACAAGTCAAAATAAAACTGCAGCACAGAATTAAGTGGTGGTTGCTAATTTTAGAATAGGTTAGTATACAATAGCAATACAAAATTAAATAGTGGCTGCATTATAAAAATACTCAGAGATGACGATAAAAGGCACTGTACTAAAAAACACCTTCCCAAAGGGCAGGATATTAAGCCTAATTGACTGAGAAGAAACCAAAGTGAAATATTTTTGGAAGCAATGGTACTAGCATATGATAGCAAAGGATGGTCAGGATTCTAAAAGGAAAAAGGCTTCCAGTCTGAAGATGAACATTTGAAAGTATTATCTAAAATTCACAAACTCAACAATGAGAAAAAATTTTAAAAAGTATAAAAACATTGTTACCTCACCAAATAAGAAAGATATACAAATGGCAAATAAGCAATCCACATGTTATCAAAGACAAGCAATTAGGTAACAAGTACTTAGGTAATCAGGTAACAAAAGGCTGGCAAGGTGACATCACAGACTAATCCCCAACCTGTTATGCTGGCATCCCATCTGGGTACCAGCTGCTCCACTCCCTTTCCAGCTCCCTGTTTATGGCCTGAAAGCACAGCCGACTCAAGTCTTTGGGCCTCTGCACTAATGTGGCAGACCTGGAAGAGATCCTGGCTCCTGCTTCAGATAGGCTCAGTTTCCATCATTGTGGCCATTTAAAAACCAGGAAGCAAAACATAATATAGTTGCTGTACTACTAATACACATCTATAAATGTTGTCTTCAGTAAGGTATATCTCTTGCATAGTACTACAGCCTTCTTTCCACACTTTTTGATTTTTGTCATGAAACCCACTTTATACAATATTAATATATCTAAACCTGCTTTCAATAAAAATAGCAGTGTGTATATATATATATATATATATATATATATATATACATATATACATGAACCTGATACAGCAAAATATCAAAAATCATCAAATGTATGTGTGGGCATTGAAGACTTCTTTACATTTTCCGTTATTTGAAATGTGTAAAATAACATAGAAATCAAGCATGTTAACTTTTAAGCAGCTGAAATTCAGGGTGCTGACAGCACCGAATGTAGTGAGGATGCAGAGAGCCAGGAGCGCTCATCCCTGCTGCTTTGCGACAGGTGCACCTTCAGGTGAAACGGATGAGAGTGATGGCTAAAGGTGGAGACTCTGAAGCCAGAATTGTTCAAGTTTGAATCTCAGGTCTGAATTTCCTCTTTCTTACTAAGCCTGTAATGGAAGCAAGTTATTTGTCCCTTTGGCACCTCATTATCCTTTTATAAATGATGGAAATTATAATGGTAGCTACTTCAAAAGCCATTGTGATGATTAGGTGTGTTCCGGGGTATGTTCCTAGACCAACACTTGCCATACAGTTTGTGAATTATGTTGCAGGAAATAGAAGGACCCAGATGGCCTCTCATGGTTTCTTATAATGCAGAACGGCAAAGATTCTTGTGGTTTGAAGATTGTCAGGCTTGCCCAATTCTAAAAATTGTCCCGCCACTTCTTCTAACTCATCCTCACCATCCTATCCAGGTAACACAATTTCTTTATAAGTGTCTAGACAGCACTCCCTTCCTCTCCTCTGCCACCATCACTATGTCCATCACCAATCAGTCTTCTTGTCATCACCCTCCAACCAACCTACTTTGTTCTCTCCCCTCTTGTGCACTTCAAAGAGAGAGAAGCATTTCTGAGGCTTTTTCTTCAGTCTTCTCCACACACAGCAGCTCCTATTTCTTCCGGAGAGGCACCTCTTCAACTGTCCTTTTGGATGGAAATTTAAAAGCCTCAAACGCAATGTCAGCAATCCAGTTTAGAAGAGAGAGGGTCAGGAGTTCCATAACTAGGTACATTCAGCACCTTGCCACTTTGCACCACAGGTACATCATTCTGCAAACTCTCTTAAGGACGCGAATTGTATTTTACACATCTTTGTGTCTTTCCCAGCATCTGACTCATTGCTTTGCTCAAAAAAGACTTATTGACTGGAAATAAATAGAACAAAATGGAATATTATGTTCTTGGAATATCATGAAGAGCTTAGTTGCCTAACAATGAGGTTATTTCCTTAGGATACTATGGGTTTTATTGTATAATTTTATGTAAAATAATTGCAACTACAATGAAAGAAAAACAGAATGCCACAGGGCCAGCAATATGGTGCAATCCTTAAAGCCACAGCCTTCAATGCCAGCATTCTGTATGGGCATCAGTTTGGGTTCCAACTCTTCCATTTCCAATTCAGCTCCCTATTGGAAAGAAGTCCAGAGAATGGTCAAGTATTTGGTCGTCTTCCACCCATGTGGGAGATGTGGATGGAGTCCTGGCTCCCGGCTTTTGGGCCGACATAGTCCTGGCTGTTGCAACAACTCAGGAGTGAACCAACAGATGAAAGAGAAGCCAAAAAGATATGGCCACAAATCTGAACATAAATGTTGATGTGAATTTTATTCATGATTTCCAAATTATGGAAGCAAGCAAGATATCCTCAAGTAGGTGTACTAGCCTGCTTTTCTTGAGGCTGGAGACTATAAAGAAACAGGGTTTCTTTAGCTCACAGTTTTGGAGGCTGAAAAATTAAACAGCATAATATGAGCTCTTGTAATGGCCTGCTTTGGCTGCATGATGTCATGCAAGGGGAAATCATGATGTGAGCATGTGCCCAAGAGAAAGGTCATATGGCCAGACAAATAGCCAGAGGGTAGGGAAGTGTTGGTCCTGACCTCTTCCAATCGCCACCATTCAAAGGTTCACTGTCTTCCAACACTGCCCATTGAGAACCAACTTCCTAACACATGAACCGTTGGATGGGAAGCAGGACTACCGGGATTAGAAATAATGCCCATATGGGATCCCTGCACATTGAAGCGAAGACTTTAGCCACTAGGCCACGGCGCTGGGCCCCTTGTTTAGCTTTTTTATTTACTTCATTGGAGCTTTGTGGTTTCCCTCATACATATCTTGTACATGTATTATTAGATTTATGCCAAGATGTTTCAAAGGAAGGAATGTTAAATATTATTGTGGTTTAAATTTCAAAGCTTCATTGTTCTCTGCTGACGTATCATTAACCAATTGGTTTTTCTTTATTAACTTTGTACCTGGAAACCTGCCAGCAACATTTGTTAGTTCCCAGAGGCATTATGTGTTTGTGTATAGACTCTTCAGCTCTTTAAAATGTCCTCCATAGGTTATCATCTTGCAGATGAACAAAAAATGGCTTCATGACTTCCTTCCCAATTAGGATACTTTTTATTTTCTTCTCTTATCTTACTGAACTGGACTTTTAGTGCAATGCTGGAAACAGTAGCTGAAGGGATCCTCCAGGCCTTATTACTGTTCTGAGCCTCAGAGGGAAAGCTTCTAGAATCTTCACCATTTGTTTGCTATAGCTATAGTGTTGGTAATTATTCTTCAGAAAATTGCTGAGCATTTGAAATATTAGTGGGTTTGATTTTACCAGATACTTTTACTGTATCTATCGATATTATCACGTGATTTTTCGTCTTCAGCTTTTTGATGTGATGGATTACATAAAATGATATTTGATGACAATATTTTCATCATTATTCATTTTCATGGCACACAAGAGGAGTCTTGGAGGGAAAGGGTAAGTAAATTCCCGGATGTCCTTAATGTGCCTCATTCCAGAATTTTTTTCTCTCATAAATTGAGACAGAATCTCTTTTAAGCAGAACGAGATTATGAGAAGAGTGATTTACAAGCATGAAAGCCGTGAATAATTGTTTCATCACATTTAGGTCACCAAAATTAAATATTAATTCAATTTAAAATTAAGAAGTTAAGAAATTGTTTTTTGGGCCCGGCGCAATAGCATAGTGGTTAAAGTCCTCGCCTTGCACATGCCAGGATCCCATGTGGGCGCCGGTTCTAATCCCGGCAGGCCCTGCTTCCCATCCAGCTCCCCGATTGTGGCCTGGGAAGGCAGTCGAGGATGGCCCAAAGCGTTTTTGCCCTGCACCCACATGGGAGACCCAGAAGAGCTCCTGGCTCTTGGGTTCAGATCGGCTCAGCTCCAGCTGTTGCAGCCTCTTGGGGAGTGAACCACTGGTTGGAAGATCTTCCTCTCTGTCTCTCCTCCTCTCTGTATATCCACCTTTCCAATGAAAATGAATAAATCTTTTAATAAAAAAATTGCTTTCTATTGTGTAGAACTTCTATTGTATGTATATCTACATACAGAACTTTTACATTTCAACCAATGTGGTAAGATAGAAATTCCATACTGGACTAGAAGAGTACTTTCTATCATAATTTACAAGTAAACAAGATTATAATTTTTTTTATCTTTTTTTTAATTATTTTTTATTCATTAATTACATTGTATTACATGACACAATTTCATAGGTACTGGGATTTCCCCCCCCTTCACCCCAAACCCTTCCCCCATGGTGAATTCCTTCACCATGATGCATAACCACAGCTCAGGTTCCGTTGGGATTCCCTAATTACAGGCTCACACCATACAGAGTCCAGCATCCCACTGTCCAGTCAAGATCAACGACCTCTTAGGGAGGCCCTCTCAGGTTTGAAGGCAGAGCCAGCAGAGCATCACCTCGATCAATTAGAAGCTCCAACATATCATCAGCAACAGTCCAGGTACGATGAGGCTGGTGCAGAGTCCACTGATTGACATAGCCCCATCTTAGAGCTTCCCCTTGTCCAGTTTTCCGCTGCAAGCGTATAGCTGAGGTGTTTGATTGATCTACTCCATCTTCCATCTTTTTTTGGTTCACTCCGATCAGCTGGTGGTTGTAACCCCTGGGTTGGATCTATTCTGAGCCCCGAACTCCATTGGAACCAATAAGTATTGCAGCTCTCCCCAGCTCTGCCCATCACACACTCATCCCTCACCTAAACCAGCGGGAGGAGTGCTGGTCGGGTGCTGCATTCCCTACTGGCACAGGCCATTTCGCCTTGGTGTTTTGTACTTTTTTTTTTTTCTTTATCACAACCAAGCTTGGCCAGGCCCCTACACAGTTCCAGCGCTCGGGCTTGCCAGTGGATGACATGAACTGACTCAGCCTGGTCTACCCCAACCTGAGCCAAGTGCATGCCAGTGGGTCACTTTCCAAAGCCTCTTCTGGGTTGTTTACCTCCATGCTTCCTGCATTTATTTGTAGGGTCAGTGTCCTGTCAGAGGAACTGTTCAGATTCCTCCATCCGACCCCTTCCTGGTGTCAGGCTTCACGCATACCAGCAGGTCCTTCGGCCAGCACTGCTCTTCGATCCATTCTGGTTCCTGCTGTTGAGAGTTTCAGCCCAGCCATGGCTCGTCCATACCCACGTATATCTCATACATGGCTCAGTTGGGGTTGAAACCTAGCCAAGTCCGTCCAACATCTATCCTGGTCCTCCGGAGCACCAAACTGTGCTGCGGTCTAATCCGGCACGGTGCGTCAAGTCCAAATCGATATTTGTGCCAAGGGATTACATGACCCGACCAGAACTCAGCCCCCTTCCAGTTCCTGCGCCCCTTAGTGGTAAGCTCCACCCAGCCAAGGCCTCCCTCAATCTCCCCAACCAGGCCTGTTCCCAGCCAGAGTTAAGTATGCCAGAGGTTGCTCTGGGTCAGTCCAACGCACCCCATAGACTGTCATGCCTCCTGCATAGACTCCACCGGTTCTTCTAAACCATCCAGTGGGGTCAGAGTTGGCACAGGGATTGGTCCACACATACCTGACACATTCTAGCCCCGAGTATGGTTCTCATATACCAGACAATGTCATAGTCTTGCATTCTGTGACCCTTCTGCTGATCCCTCCTCCTATCAGGTAATGGGGTATCCTGCTGGACAAGCCCAGAATTTTGCTTTTGAAAGGTCTGGTGTTGGTAATCTGCACTATAAAGTGACTACAGGTTCTTCAGAGGAAGATTTACTGCCATTGAGACTCTTAAGGACTAATACACATTCTCAGAGAACAATGGGTTCAGCATGGAGTGACTCCAGTAGCATATCAAAGGAATCAAATCCAAAATTTCCTGGCCGGGCGGCCAGCAGGCGTAGCCTGGCGCCAAATGGCGCCCGGCCGCCCACGAGCCGCTCACCTCATGTACATGCGCAGGTAGTGGTAAGCCTGGCTGTGCTAGGCTGGACTCGTGGTGGAGCACCCGAGCACCCCGGGCAGCCACGCCCGAGGTTTGAGACGCTCAGGCCTCCGCCCGGATCCTCCTAGCTCCTCCCCCACTCCAGCCACATGGCGCGCTGAGGAGGCCCAGATCAGCTTCTCAGAGCCCTGGGACAACCCTCCCACTCCTAAAAGAGGGCCATCAAACCAGGATTCCGGCAATCTGGAAATCGTGGGGGAGCTTCTCCCCCACTCCAGCCACATGGCGCGCTGAGGAGGCCCAGATCAGCTTCTCAGAGCCCTGGGACAACCCCCCCAACACCAAAAGAGGGCCATCAAACCAGGATTCCGGCAATCTGGAAATCGCCCGCGAGCCGCTCACCCCATGTACCTGCGCAGGTGGTGGTAAGCCTGGCTGTGCTAGGCTGGACTCGTGGTGGAGCACCCGAGCACTCCGGGCAGCATCAACAAGATTATAATTTGTGAAAAAGGATTTAGATTCAATCTCATAAAAAACATATGTAAATAATTCGGAGAAGGAGTCAGGAAGTTTGAGCTATGGGTCTGTGAGTTTGTTCTTAAGCAAATCACTTCTCTAGACCGTAGATTTTTGCTTGTTTGTTTCCCTTTTTATATTTTTTAAATTTTAGTTTATACATATGACAGAGAATATGCAATAATTATCTCACTCTGTCTGACTTATTTCACTCACTATAATATTCTCCAATTCCAATGATTTTGTTTCAAGTGATAAGATTTTGTTTTTTATAGCTGAATAATGTTCTATTGCATAAATATATATTTCATTTTATTATTATTCAAATATACTTATTATTTATCATAATACAGCTTTGTAGGTATAGGGGTTCTTTCTCCCCCTACTGCTTCTCTCTCCCTTTTTCCTGGGGTACACTATATATATTATTAAAATATAAGAGTGTATTTTAATTCTGGATATGAGTAGAACAATAATAAAGACCATGTGATTATATATATATAAGGAAACTTCAAAAGAGCTTATGAGAAAACAGAATTTAAAGATACAAATAAATATTATAAGCTGAATTTCCCAACATATGCTCTTTCACATTCAAGGCACTACTGTATGTGAAAATACCATTTATTTTTCACCTTGAAAGAAATGAGCATTCTGAGTTTGACACTGTCAAAGTAATTTTTCCTACAGTACTTGTAAATTATAAGAAAGAAAACAGGGATAAACATGAAATAATGATATATAGCTATAATTGTTTGCAAATGATATAACAGAAAACACATAGAATTTTCAGAAAATATATAAAAAATCAAAAATGAGTGCAAATGCTAGATTTAAGATCAATTAATGAAACTAAAGGTAATCCAACATTATGACATAATCAATCAAAAATTACAAAAATCATTATCCAGGAAATAAACAAGTAAAAGTGTCAATGATCCTTATTTTAAAAGTTAAAGTTTTATTAAAGACAGAAAGTTTTCTTTGCGTATTTCAGGACCTATATTAAAGATATCAATTGTTTGAAAATACCCACTGGTTCCAGTGGAAGGCAGGGCTGAAAACAGAACCAACCCAACAACTGCAACCACCAGCTGATCGGGGCGACGTACTGTGCTGGGCCCTGTGCTTGCTAGTACATACAACAATCTGGTCTGGGAACACCTCAGACAAAGTTTCTTTGGGGATCCCCCCAATCGAGCTTCCGGACTGAGAACCCTAACCATCAAATGACAGAGGACAGAACAAGTCAATCAACCACCTCAGCTATATGTTGGCAATGAAAATACTGGGCAAACGGAGACTCTATGATGGACTATGTCAATCAGTGGATTCTCCAATGACTACATCGTGCTTGGAGTGGTGAGAGTGGCAGCAATTCAGATCTGTTGAACTATCAAAACCACCCTACCGGCTCTACCTTCAGACCAGAGATGGTCACCCCAAGAAACTGATGGATTTATCTGGACAATAAGATGCTGGACTTTATGCCTGGTAAATGCTTGCAATGAAACAGTCTCAACTGAATTTGAACTGTGGTAATGCAACAAGGTGGAGGAATCCACCATGGTGGGGGGTTGGCGGGGATTTCCAGTGCCTATAAAACTGTGTCACGTAATGCAATGTAATCAATACAAAAAAAAAGAAATCTACCCCAAGGAAAAGAATCTGATAACCAGAAGTACAATGACCAAACAGAAAAGAATACAGAGGCACAATGAATACTACTGAAGACTGCCATGCAAAGGAACAAAACCCTTTGCCAACCTCGAAGTTCACTGAGGAAGACATCAAAAAGTGGGGAATACAAAATTCAAAATGCTTGTTAAAAAATGAGAAGCATGTAAAGCAGACATTCAAGGAATTTGTCACACTGGAAATGAATCAAATGAAAGCTGATATGTCAGAAATGAAGAATACAGTGGAGCAAATTAAAAGTATAGTGGAGAATCTCCAAACTAGAATGAAGGAGGCAGAACAAAGAATCTCAGAATTGGAAGATATTTCCTGTCACCAGGGAGAAACAAACAAAAAGCTGGAAACAGAGCTGGATCAGGCCAAAAAAAAAGTATTCAGAAATTGAAAGACACTAAGACACTATTAAAAGGCCAAATATAAGAGTTATGGGAGTCCCAGAAGGTGCAGAAAGAGAAGCTGGGATTAAAGGTGTATTTAATGAAATAATAAGGGAAAATGTTCCTAATCTAGAGAAAGAATTGGGAAAAAACATCCAGGAGGGACACAGAACTCCCAACAGGCTTGACCAAAAGTGATCTTCACCACAACACATAATCATCAAGCTCTCTTCAATTGAACATAAGGAAAAAATCCTTAAATGTGCACGTGAAAAAAATCAACTGACATATAAAGAAATGCCAATTAAACTCACTCTGTCATTGTCAGTGCCCACAATGATGCACATATGATTGTGTATGAAGAACCATACTATAGTAATGATATAGGGGAACTCAGTGATGGGGGGGAAGGAATTGGAGAAGAGATAAGGAAAATCCCACAATCTATGGAATTGTGTCATAAAATGATAATAATAAAAATAAGTTAAAAAGAGAGAGAGAGAGAGAGAGAGAGAGTTCTTCCAACCACTGGTTCACTCTCCAAGCAGCAGCAATGGCCAAAGCTAGGCTGATATGGAGCTTGTAAGCCAGGATCTTCTCCTGGGTATCCCAGCTGGGTGCAGAAGCTCAAGGCATTGTACCATCCTTCATTGTGTCCCCAGACCATCAAAAGGGAGCTGGATTGGCATTGCAACAGTAGGGACTTGGACTAATGCCCACCTGAGACGATGGTGTTGTAGGTGGAGGATCAGCCTGCCACATCACCACACTGGCCTCATCTGGACTTATTATGTACAGCAATAAAGACAATTTGTAATTTCTTCCTTTATAACATTTTCATCATGGAAGGATGCCCTGTGAAGTTTTGCACTGATCATTTTCATCAAACAAGATTGATTTCTGAAGGTCTTAGCCTCTTGTTTTGGACAGAGCAGTAGCTGGTTGTTCAAAAACTTATCAACATGCTCAGAGAGCCACCTCACCGCAGGTCAAGATGCGTTGCTGGAGTGGGGGTTGTGACTCAGCAGATGCTGTTGCTGTTACTGCTCTGGAGTGCATGAGGAAGGCAGGACAGCAGCTGGAGCCGCGATCGCTCCACATCCAGCTCCATCCCTGCACCAAACTGAAACACAGTTCCAGGTTCTTGCCTCCAGTCTGCCACAGCCCTGGCTATTGCAGCCATTTGGGAATAAAACAACAGATGAAAAGAAGATGTTTCCCAGTCTCTCACCTTCTCTGTGCAACTTTGCCTTTCAAATCACTAACTGTCCTTAAATAGACATATATATAGTGAAAAAAATAAAATACATAGTGCTTGATAATGACAATAATCATATTACCAAATTGTGTATTTACTACACAATACTTTTGCAGAAATTTTTTTGTAAGATTTTTTTTATTATTTATTATTTTTACTTCATTAATTACATTGTATTATGTGACACAGTTACATAGGTACTTGGGTTCTCCCCACCCCTCCCCAAACCCTCCCACCATGGTGGATTCCTCCACCTTGTTGCATAACCACAGCTCAACTTCAGTTGAGATTCCCCAATTGCAAGCGTATACCAAACATAGAGTCCAGCATCTTATTGTCCAGTCAAGTTCAACGGCTTCTTAGGTATACCCTCTCTGGTCTGAAGACAGAGCCAGCAGAGTATCATCCCAGTCAATTGAAAGCTCCAACATACCATCAGCAAAAATTTACATCATTATGGAATTAATAGACATAGTAATGAGTAACCAACATGTTAAAAGTAAATGCGAGTTCCCAGCCACCTTCTGTGACCACCTCACCTACACTTCAATTTTAGTTTATACACAACATATAACATTCATAACATAACATGTTATACATAACATCATATCATCTTAAATTAAGGCAAACATGTGGTATTTAACCTTTTGGGATTGGCTCATTTCCCTTTGCAGAAATTTTAAGATTGACACTTTCTACTTATTAAAAAATTCACTGTAAGAGCGAGCCAGGTAATACCACAGCAGTCATACGTCTCATGTCTCCTGCAAGTCATGATCACATCAAGAAGCCATGCCAAACAATGGGCCCACACCACTGATGCTTGTGAAAAGTACATGCTGATGTTCACCAGGTTGAAACACCTTGGAATGTATCCATCATTAACTGATACAGGCTTGTAATTGTCTGCTTTGAGACCTGGTCATCAACTGCTTCCTGATAGCCTCTGTTTTTGCTTTTGTTTTATTTCCTCTTGGTATTTTTGTTGTTGTTGCATTATGGATGTATTTATTTTTCTGGCTTTCTGGATGTATTATTGACACATACAATTACTTGCTTTTTATGTGTGCAACATGATGATCTGATGCATGTGTGAATTACAAGATTATTAACCTATTCATCACAACCTATGCCTTTTTTAATAAAAGATTTGTATATTCTGGGCCTGGTGTAATAGCCTAGTTGCTAAATCCTTGCTTTACATCCAACAGGATCCCATATGGGCACTGGTTTGCATCCCAGCTGCTCCACTTCCCTTCCAGTTCCCTGCTTGTGGTCTGGGAAAGCAGTTGAGGATGGCCCAAGACCTTGGAATCCTGCATCTGTGCGAGAGACCTGGAAGAAGCACCTGACTCCTGACTTCAGATCAGCTCAGCTCCAGCTGTTGTGGCTACATGGAGAGTAAAGCAAATGATGGAAGATCTTTCTCTGTGTATCTCCTCCTCTCTGTATTTCTGCCTTTCCAATAAAAATAAATAAGATAAGTATTTTTTAAAGATTTATAAAGAATTATAAAAGGGAACTAGATCAAACAGGGAGTCACCGGGACTTGAACCAGAGCATAAATTGGATGTTTGCCTTGTAGGCAGAGGCTTAGCCTTCTAAGCCATGGCAAAAACCTCATTATTTCTATATGAATACATCCATGTCTAGTGAACACACATAAATATGCTGTTATCATGTTTCAATTATATAGTATAGCACTATTAACCCTAGCTATCATGTTATGAAAGAATGTGACACTGAATTTACCACTGATGTGTCCTTTATAGTTTAGCATGTATGTATTTGTAAATGGTATATTGTTCTCTTTAAGCATTGGTGGCATGTTCAACAAACAATTTTGTTGTTCTAATAAAACTCTTAAATATTTTACCAGCAGAATTATTGCTCTGGTTATAATCCAAAGCTGTTTTAATATTCAGAATGAGTATCGTTATATCCAGAGAGGGAAAAAGTACCCATTAGAGACAGGATTTTATCTGAAAACCCTACTATTGTAATCACGTGGGGGAACATACTGAGGGGAGGAAGAATGAAGACAGAGGCAGGATAGGCAGGGGCGAGGAGGGAATCATTAGTCTTACAAGCCATATTATGAAAAAGAATAATAGAAGAAATTTAAAAAGACTGTTTCTTTATAAAGAACTAATTTATACTGAAAATAATCTGCCATCTCTACATACTCAAAAGTCCCCAACACAGAATCTGTGAGAGATGGGTCCTGAGGTCATGTAGCATCGTAGCACCCACAGCAAAGATGCCTTCAAGGCCTTCATGAAAACATGATAGCAAAAGATCATGCTAGGAGCGGGCATTTCACTGAGTGGTCGAGATGTCTGCAGCACACGGAGTGTCTGAGTTTGAGCCCTGTCTCTTCTGCTGATCCTGGGAAGCAGCAATGATGCCTCACGCATGTGGGTGCCTGCCATCCACACGGGCGATCCGGATTGAATTCCTGGAATCCAGCCTCGGTCTGCCCGGTAAAACCAGTGGATAGAAATTGTGTGTGTGTGTGTGTGTGTGTGTGTGTGTGTGTGTGTGTCCAATAAGCGAGCAATGTAACTTTTTTTACTTTATATATATATATTTTATTAATTATTTTGCAGTATGTGACAGTTTCATAGGCTCTGGGAATCCACCTTGCCCCTCCCCCCTGGTGGATTCCTCCACCTTGATGCAGTATTACAGTTCAAATTCAATCAAGATTCTTTCCTTGCAAACATATACCAAGCATAGAGTCCAGCTACTTATTGTCCAGATGGGTTGAACAGTTTCTTGGGGAGACCATTTCTGGTCTGAAGTTAGAGCTGGTAGAATATCATCCCAGTCAATTAAGAATCCCAATATAACATCAACAGCAATTTGCAATATTATGGAATTGACATGGTTTTGAGTAACCAGTATGTTCAAAAAAAAAAAAAAAAAACATGTCCTAACCACAACCTATTATGATTAGCTCATTGACATTTCAATTTTAGTTTATATACAGGACCAGCTGCTATATACCTTAAAATGGCTATAAGGTACCCGTCAGCTGTCTCGTGTCTATTTCATTTTAGTATTTAGCCATTTGTTGTGTTGAAGTATAATTCTGCTGATCTTGGCAGATTTTAGGATAATCTAGACTGGCTTGTAACTCTAACAAGATATTTGTCGACATTTAAGGTGCAGAACATTTGGGGGGGCGGTGCAGGAAAATCCCCAACGCCATGGTGAGGAGTGACTAATCTTTGTGTCCCACCCAGCGAGGCATGAGCCAATCCACGCCAGCTCTTTCCTGTCAGATTTCAAGCTCTACTTTCTGTTGTTTGTCTATTTATTTTAGTTTTTTTTTTAGTTTGTATGATTGTTTGTTTGCTATGAGGGGTTTTCGAAGTGATCCCAATGGTCATTGTGAGGGAGGGCGGGGGTCCAGAGGTGGAGCCAGGCTCGGACCAGAGAAAGCTCTCCTCCCTGGTCCTGAAGGACGATTATCGTTCTTCTGTTTCTGCGAACCGCTCAGGGCTTCTGGTTGTCTTTCCGATGACGTTGGTTTCTGCACGGTAGTGTTTGGACTTCTTCCATCCTCTGCGGAAGCTCCGGTTGGGGGTGGGTAACCTCAGAGTACTCGGCCTCCGAGGGCATCCAATTCCCTGTGGCCTCCTTGGCAGTTGGGATGTAGTCCTTGTTGCTCATATTAATAGTTTGTGGTGAAGGTCTGGGAGTCTTCATGGACGGGATCCAAGCTTCCTCCTTACCACCTGCTTCCCGCTGGAGTGCCCCCCTGCTCCACGCACATGACCTCCTGTTAAGAGGTTGTCAGGATCGCACCCGATTCCCCCCTCATGCATTGGTATAGTAGTTTTACTATTGTTTAGTGCCGCTTTGAATCTGTTGTCTATGAATTACCAGATTTGATCTTGATAGGCTATATTGTACTTTTTTCTCACTCTTTTTATGGTCCTGAAAGATTTCCCTGCACTCCCTCCCCATTACAGGTTCACATAGTGTATTGAGGGTATAGTAGGTTTTGCAGTTTTTCCATATAGATCTTAAGTATTCTGACATTAATTGTTGGTTTATAGATTATATCGCATTATCTTATTGTATTGGATACAGGTTGTTAGAGATTGCACTAATATTACAATATACAAGTACTATCTTCCAAGTTGTCATCTTTTCATCTCAGATTAAGGCAAACCTGTGGTATTTAACCTTTTGGGATTGGTTCATTTCTCTTAGCATGATGGATTCCAGTCGGGCCCATTTGACCACAAAGAACTGCATTTCTTTTTTTTTAATAGCTGAGTAGTATTCCATAGAGTAGATGAACCATAGCTTTCTTATCCAGTCTTCTATTGATGGGCATTTTGGCTGCTTCCAGGTTTTTGCGATTGTAGATTGTGCTGCTATGAACATAGGCGTGCATGTTGGTTTCTTGTGTAGGAGATGTTTTGGATATATCCCTAGGAGTGCTATTGCTGGATCATATGGTATGTTGGTTTTCAGTTGTTTGAGTATTCGCCAAACTGATTCCCATAGAGGCTGTACAAGTCTGCAGTCCCACCAGTAGTGGAGAAGGGTTCCCTTTTCCCCACATCCTCACCAGCAAGTGTTGGTGGTATTGTGTATGTGTGCCATCCTTACTGGAGTTAGGTGGTACCTCATTGTTGTCTTCATTTGGATTTCCCTTATTGCCAGGGAACTTGAGCATTTTTTCATATGCTTGTTTGCCATTTGGGTTTGTTCTTTTGTGAAATGTCTGCCCATTTCCCGTGCCCATTTCTTGAGCAGCTTGTTTGTTCTGGTGTTTTGGTTTCTCTGAAGATCTTTGTATATTCTGGAGATCAGCCCTCTGTCTCCTATGTAGTGTGCAAAGATCTTCTCCCATTCTGTAGGTTGTTTTTTTACTTTGTTGATTGTTTCTCTAGCTGTACAGAAGCTTCTTAGTTTGATGAGGTCCCAATTGTTTATTTTGGTCTTGATTTTCACTGCTTTTGGAGTCTTTTTTAGGAAGTCAGGCCTACCCCTAAGTGTGAGCAATGTAATTTTAAAGTAAACGTGATGATGCCATCCTCATTTGCTCTGAAAGCTCCTCCCACCTTCACAGAAGGCTCCTCCCACCCACATCCCTGTAGGGAGAGGGAAAAGAGAGGATAACCAGCTGCTTGACCAGAAGCAAGGTCACCACGATGGCTCCGAAATGTGCATCCTACTCTACCATCATCATTCCCTGGCAATATCATAATCCTAAGACCTGGACCACTCTAGGCATTAATTTTCTGCTTGTTTCCGTGAGTGAAGAAAAAGTATCATCTCCCTGTCGTGGGTGTGGCCCTTTGTGAAAACCTCATCTTAACCAAAGGAAATAAAATTCTTCATGGTTTTATCTTCAGTCTTCAACCTGAAAACACAACGGCGCCAACTAGGGGCTAATACAGAAGAAAGTGAAAATGGCGCCCTCTAGTGTTCTATCTGACAACAAGTAGGAGGTCAAACATCACCACTCACTTGAACCTCCTCTAGTACCAAAGCTACATGTACTTGTTTACTGCCACTGACATCAGGTCCTCCAATAAATAATAGGTAGAAAAATCTAATATAAACTACGTGATTTTTGTATAGATAGACTGAATGAGTACAATATTTTTTACTGTAGCTTATGCACGGTTACCTTCCCCATGCTGGATTGGCAATTTGAGCCAATGGAATTATAGAAGAGTTATTTGAAACTACAAGAAAGTTACATGAACTAGAATGACCAAGATTAGGAAATTCTGTTTATCTTAAAACAGTTCTCAGTTTAAACTTATAGTTCTACATTTAAATGCCAAATTGTGATCTATTTTGGTGGAAAAAAATCTTAAGATAAATAAAATGTAGAAATTCCATTTTAAAATAAGGATGTTATCCTCCTATAGATAGCCTGCACTATCACAAGCCGAATGTTCTGGTGTGCGCAGGGAACGGACTTGACTCTGGATTCTCCACCTTGTTTGGGTCAAGCTGCATAGTATACAGCAAGACACAATCCATAAGCCAGCGCCACAGAATTCAACTTTGTTTCACATCCATTTCAAATGTAATTCAAGTGCCTTTCAACAAAGAATTACTCTGAAGCCAACTGTTTCACATCCCATTAACTGCGCGTATCTTATTTGCATGAAAACTAAAATCAGTCTGATGTTGATGTTCAGTCATTGTATAAGGTGGAAACAGAAAATAGTCTGTTAAAGGCAAAAATTGTCAAAGTGGAGACTCACGTAATTTTTTTTTTTAAAGATCCAAACACTTTTGGAGGTTGAGTCTTTTTTTTTTTTTTTAAGATTTTATTATTATTATTGGAAAGCCGGATATACAGAGAGGAGGAGAGACAGAGAGGAGGAAACACAGAGAGGAAGATCTTCCGTCCGATGATTCACTCCCCAAATGAGCCGCAACGGGCCGGTGCGCGCGGATCTGATGCCAGGAACCAGGAAACTCTTCCGGGTCTCCCATGCGGGTGCAGGATCCCAAAGCTTTGGGCCGTCTTCGACTGCTTTCCCAGGCCACAAGCAGGGCGCTGGATGGGAAGTGGAGCTGCCAGGATTAGAACTGGTGCCCATATGGGATCCCGGGGCTTTCAAGGTGAGGACTTTAGCCGCTAGGCCACGCCGCCGGGCCCAGAGACTCACGTAATTTTGAACTTCAGTGATAATCAGCAATATTTTCTGTCATCAGACTGTCACGCTAATTTCCAAAGACCTGTGTCCTGCTCCGTGTCCAGATAGTCACCTTGTTTTATATCAGCTCTGCTGAAAAGAAACAACAAAAAAAGAAAATCCCTACATCAACTGCCACAGTAGAAGACTTTTTCTACACAATCCCAGCTTCCAGGGTCCCCTGGTGAATTCTCTGTAATTATTCTTTCAGTACTTTTAGAATTTAATCCCTAAACTCTGTGGCTTAGGCATGTAATCATGCAATCATTTCATTATGGAATCTAAAGAAAAGGCCACAATGTGATTGGTTTCTCATCTGTGTCAATGGCAAACACAGTTCTTGTTGTTCTAAGCTAAAGATCAAGCAATAGTTATAAGACACTTGGGAAAGGTTGGGAAGAATTGTAAAGAATTTGAAATTATCATCATTTGGGGGTGGGCTTGTCACTTAGTGATGAAGACACCGATTAGCACACCCACGTCTTCTATCACAGTGCTTGGCTGCACTTCCTAGTCCTGCCCATGGAGCCGCTGAGCAGTGAGGCTTAAGGTAGCTGGGTCTCGCCACTCACGTAGGAGATTCAGACTGAACTCACCATTCCTGGCTTTGGCCCAGTCCAATCGTGGTCACTTCAGGAATTTGGGGAATTGACCAGCACATGGGAGTAAGCTCTCTCTTTCTCTCTTAAGTAAGAAAATTTATTGAGAAGTTAGTATATTCCAAATACAGAAATGATCATCTACACATCCTCAGATAATTCCGGTAAGTATTATCTATGTTGGAAACCTTCCCATTTTGTGATAACAAAGACAGGTTGCGTCAATGTTCTAAAGACATGTAAGTTTTAAATGGTAAACTAGTCAAAAACCTAACCCTTTTACTTCAAATTTAACATTTCTTCCTACTAACTCTGCTACTCTCAATAACCAGTAATCCAGATTCCATGATGCAACGTGATATAGCTAATACTGAACCCCTTTCCACCAAACGCCCTTAGATACTGATCAATGTGCTGTCAGACGGGAGACCTCAAAAGATGCAGAGATGTTTCCTTGTTGAGCATATTGAGTTGGTCCTAGTGCCAGAAGGTGAGAATGTGGTGACTGGGGTGAAGGAGAAGAGTAATTGCTCTGTTTAGGAAGAAACCGGGAGCTTGGTTAAGGAAGAAACAAGGAAACTAGAGAAGAATAAAAAGCAGGCATGTCTCAACTGGTTTTGTAATGAAATGCTATCTGTTTTGGAAAAACCCCCCGTGGAAGATTGGGAAAAAGATTTTTCACAGTAAGGGATTACCTAATTTCAATGTTGAAGTTGTGCTATGTATCTCTAAGACAACATCCATTCACAACTACTGGTGTTTTGTTTTACATTTTTATTTTTTTTAATTACTTAGTTGTTTATATAAGAGAGAGAAAAAAGAGAGAGAGAGCTTCCATCTTCGGATTTACTCTCCACATGCCCAAAATGGTCTGCACTTGGCTGGGCAAACCTGGGAGCTCAGACCTCAATCAGGAACAAAGTTATTCGAGCTGTCACCACTGAGTGTGAGGGTCTTCACTGGTGAAAAGCTAGATTCAGGAGCTGAAGCTAGTATCCAAGTCAACAGCCCCAATAAGGTACTTGAGCTTCTTAAGCCATGTATTCATTGCTAGGCCAAATTTCTGCCCCCAGCAGATACAACTCTTATGTGAGAAATACTTAAAAAGCAAAATGGACTGCTGTCCGTGTCTGCCCCACATACAGGATGGTAAGAGAAGAATAAGAGCAAGAGATCAGAAGGCAGAAGTCATTAGAAACAGTGATGTTTATGAGACTGCAGGGAAACTTTATTGTACAAATAACAAAACAGGGCCCAGCACAATGCACAGTGGCAAATGTTCACCGTAGAGACACTGGGATCTCATATGAATGCCAGCTCATATCCCAGCTGCTCCACTTCCCTTCCAGCTCCCTGCTTGTGGCCTGGGAAAGCAGTAGAGGATGACTTAAAATCTTGGGACCCTATACCCGGGTGGGAGACCTGGAAGAAAATCCTGGCTCCTGACTTTGAATTGGCTCAGCTCCAGCTGTTGCTGCCACTTGAGAAGTGAACCAGTGCATGGAATATTTTTCTCTCTGTACCTCCTTCTCTCTGTAAAATCTTCCTCTCCAACAAAAATAAATCTTTTTTTAAGCAACAAAGTAATAGAAGGGAACTCAGAAATAAACTAATAGGATCTTCAGTGACTGCAAAATCAAAATTGTTTCTTTGCTCTTATTAAATTTTCACTGACTCATAGATCTTAGAGTAGCATCATTTTCTCCAAGAAGGTTTTTTTTTTTTATTTCTTTAACAATATATTGGTCATTCAGGAGCATGTTTATTTAACTCCATGGTATTGCAAATTTGTTTTTACCGTTTTCCTGTTGTTGATTTTGTTTTATGGCTTTTCATTTAAGGGAATGTATAGTAGCTGTGTAAAAGGGACTATCATAGCCAGATGTGAAGATACAATGCAGTATGCATCTCTACTTCCAAATCAAAGATGGACTACTAATGAAACTGTTGCATATATCTTGACAATAGGATGCTGGACTGTCTGCCAAAGTCTGTACCCACAATGTCACTTAAGTAGCACAATGATAGACTTATGGCTGCTTATTACTATTGTAATAATATGAGGAAAACCAATTGGGGAGAGGGAATTTGGGGAGAAGTATAAGGGAACTTTCAGAGCCTATAGAATTGTATCATAAAATTAAAAATAAAATAGGGGAACAAAAAAGAAGATTCTGTCTCTGGATAACATGAACCATTAGAAAATATTTATTTATACCAAACCTAAATTACCCTCCTGGTCCTAGATTGGGTAAAGCATTTAAGAACACGTAGGTATTACTTTTCTCCCATCTTTATTCTCTTTAGTTATGTGATGACAACTCCCAAGCCTCTACTTAAGTCAGGCTAACAGGCTCCATTCTCTCAGTCATTTCCAGATGCTTTGCCACAGTAGGTATACCTCATTTGCTAATATCTCTTATAAGCCTTTAGTGAACAGAAAGGGAAACTTATGTTCCAGAAGAGGTATTAACTGTGCAAAACTTCAATGGTAATTGTATGTCCTTCTGCAAATAGGTCCTGTAATGAAGCACACGAAGGTGATGCTGGATTTTCAGGACATTATATTGAACTTGTATCACACTCAAGTTGCCATCTCCCAGAGAAAAGATATCCCTTAATTTTAAATGTGCATTTGGTCAGTGAAATGCAAAGCCAAGTATGCTAAATCTCTTATCTATTTACATTTTATATTTTGCTGTTTCTATATCATTTCTTTTTTCTTTTCTTCTCTATCACTTTCCTTACTTTGCTCCCTCTTTTCATTATACTAACCATCGGTGTATTTCTCTCCTGCCTCCTTTCTTCCCTCCTGCATACAGCACTTCATTTCTTTCACTCTTCTTCACTTTCTTTCTACTAGTATTTTTGCATATTGCCATGCATACATTCCCATTGTTCTCCTTTTAGTGTTGTATAGTGACATTCTTTACAGAATTTTCATTTATTTAATGTAGAAAGTAAGTTAAATTTAAGACAGTCCTCTTTCCTTATTTAGATTTGATTCTCTGCATCCCTGAGTTGCACTCAGAGGGCGAAATCTATGCCCTTCCCTCTAGCAGTGACAGCCATGGGGTCCAGGTGATGGATTCCACCCTTGGAAAAGAGAACAAAGGGTTATCTTCCTCTTCATTGCTTTCTAGCACATGACCTGGGAATGGACCACTCTGTGTGGGTTGTGGACATTGCTGCTGGGCCCTCTTCCCTACTTCAGCCTGCAGTTCTAGCATACAGGTGAGCACACATCTGTTCACCCCGTGCCCTCAAAGATCCTGAGTGGTTGGGAGAGGCTTCTTTGTTTTGATTTTTCTCATTGACTTTCACCTAGTGTGTTTCTCTCTGTATTCCCGTAACTGTGTGGAAAAAGGGACACTATCTGTAAGAAATTTCAAATGGCCTGGTACTGGGCACGTATATATTTGTAGTTGTCTTATCCTCTTGCTTAATCAATATCAAGATATATTTTATCAGTAAACATTAATCTAAATCATAACAGTTCATAATCCTGGGGTGACTGAAACAAGTCAAGCATAATAACTCATAGAATTTTATGCAATATTACTTTTACTCTCATGGTTTGGGCCAAGTCTTAGATGCCATATGCCTGTTTCAGAGAGGAAAAAAAAATTAGTAAGATTCTTTATGTTATGCGAGTAAAATATATTATTTCTTCTATGTTGAATTTTGCCCTTAATTTTTCCATGATTCCTAACAAAGGGACAGAAACATGGAACCATAACACCATTTCACCTAGGTACTTTGTTTATTCTTTCGAATTCCCTAATTTAATGCTTTAAGTATGGCAGTATATCTGGAAAAGCCCAAGTTTACTGAATTTTCTACATAATTATTCTTTGTCAAAGCGTGTTAAGAGTAAATGTCTTTGAATTGTTTAGAACATATTGAGGAAAATAGAAAGCATGATTCACCAGAATCATCTAAACATGAACTAGAAGACAGTTGGAGGACAAAGGACTAAAATCGTCTTTGGGTTTACTTCGAAAACTGCTCTAAAACTGAACCTCTTTATTAGCACCAATACCAGGACCCTGAGTCACTCAGTGCATTTCACAACACTATGTTGCTTTTCACATCATCCCAAAACAATTCCCACTTCCCTGCTGTAAATGATGGAGCACCTTCCACACTATCCTTCAAACAGTCCTCTTCACTCCTCTGCAAAGACCCTCTGATAGGAAATTTACTGGCTCTGATGTCAGCTCAACCCATCACTGCAAAGCTCAGGCCTCATGCTCTGAGAAGGCACTGATTTACTGTTGAATTTTCAGATTACGGAATTATATATGGTCCTTACAACCACAGTACAGATGATATACTATCAAAGATTTAAAAGAACACAAATTGATGTAAAGAGTAGTAAAATAACATGTAAAATATTTTTTAAGAATTCTTTCAAAAGTAATACTGCTGGGTGGTAAGGAGGAAGCTTGGATCCCAACCATGAAGACTCCCAGACCTTCACCACAAACTATTAATATGAGCAACAAGGACTACATCCCAACTGCCAAGGAGGCCACAGGGAATTGGATGCCCTCGGAGGCCGAGTACTCTGAGGTCACCCACCCCCAACCGGAGCTTCCGCAGGGGATGGAAGAAGTCCAAACACTATTGTGCAGAAACCAACGTCATCGGAAAGACAACCAGAAGCCCTGAGCGGTTCGCAGAAACAGAAGAACGATAATCGTCCTTCAGGACCAGGGAGGAGAGCTTTCTCTGGTCCGAGCCTGGCTCCACCTCTGGACCCCCGCCCTCCCTCACAATGACCATTGGGATCGCTTCGAAAACCCCTCATAGCAAACAAACAACCATACAAACTAAAAAAAAAAACTAAAATAAATAGACAAACAACAGAAAGTAGAGCTTTGAATCTGACAGGAAAGAGCTGGCGTGGATTGGCTCATGCCTCGCTGGGTGGGACACAAAGATTAGTCACTCCTTACCATGGTGTTGGGGATTTCCCTGCACACGCCCCGCCTCCCCCAAAAAAAACAAAACAAAAAAACAAAAAAAAAATGTTCTGCACCTTAATTGTAGACAAATATCTTGTTAGAGTTACAAGCCAGTCTAGATTATCCTAAAATCTGCCAAGATCAGCAAAATTATACTTCAACACAACAAATGGCTAAATACTAAAATGAAATAGACACGAGACAGCTGACGGGTACCTTATAGCCATTTTAAGGTATATAGCAGCCGGTTCTGTATATAAACTAAAATTGAAATGTCAATGAGCTAATCATAGGTTGTGGTTAAGAACTTGCTTTTTTTTTTTGTAACATACTGGTTACTCACAACCATGTCAATTCCATAATATTGCAAATTGCTGTTGATGTTATATTGGGACTCTTAATTGACTGGGATGATATTCTACCAGCTCTAACTTCGGACCAGAAATGGTCTCCCCAAGAAACTGTTCAACCCATCTGGACAACAAGTAGCTGGACTCTATGCTTGGTATACGTTTGCAAGGAAAGAATCTTGATTGAATTTGAACTGTAATACTGCATCAAGGTGGAGGAATCCACCAGGGGGGAGGGGTGTGTGGGGGGGATTCCCAGAGCCTATGAAACTGTCACATAATGCAAAATAATTAATAATAATAATTTTTAAAAAGGTAATACTGCTGGCTAGGCAAGAGGAAGAATTCCATTCTTTATATTAAATCAAAACTCTGTCTTCAAGAATTTTTACTGATTAAACCACTTCCTAGAATATAACTCAAGGCATATTTTGTAAAATCCTCCTATTGCTACTGTATTAACCATATTTCATGTTCTCTAAGGACTTCCCATGTATAAGATGAGCATATGTGATTTATTCAAAAGTCTCTGGAATAGAATATTTGACCCTTTTATTGAATGTGTGGCATTGGGAGAGTAATATTTCAAGTGGTCTGTAGCAGAACTAAATGATAGTGTGTAAAGCATCAGAGGAGTGATGTTACTTGCCTGGAAGGAAGCCACACATTTCAGATTTCAACCCTGACTTGCTATTTCTAAGCCATCAGGTAATGCTTGTGATGTCGTGTCCAGAGAGCCTATATATCAAATGGTCTCCAGGTAGATCCCGGCAGTCAGTCACATGATGGCGCCTCCTTGCTCTTCATGTCAGTGTACTGAAATTCCAGATTTTAAAAAAAAGGAATCTCCATCTCAAAAGAGTTTTAATTGCTTGATAATATTCATTTCCCATCTTACTGGTAACTAGAAAAGATACAACAGGGGGTTTGTTGTGTATCCCCAAGATGAAATTTAACAAGTTTAAACCAATCATTCGTGAAGCTCATCCTTTTTTCCCTGTTAGAATAAAACACAGCTTAAATTTTGAGTTACATGTCTGAACAAAGGGTTTAGTTACACAGAATGTCAGAGTCAAACATTTACAGGGTAATTTTATGCTACAAAAGCATGACATCCCCAGTATCTGTGGCTAAAATATCATGACTGCTATAATTAATTTATTTAATTGAAATTTCACCAAGACATAAATTTACTCAGACCTATTTTTAAAGACAAGAATATTGATTTTGGACCAGCAATAAATTCCTATAATATTTGTCCTCAGTAAAAAGCCAAGACAATTCTAGCCCGTTTCTTTTTTAAAACATTATGCCAAAACCATCATTTTGTTGGCCGCATGCATACTGATTTATATTTGATGAGAGCTGTAAAAGGCTTTTATAGAGGAGACAGCCGAGTGACATTTTCCTATAAATCACAATCATTTTTACTGCCACAAAGTCCTAAGGCTGAACTTCAAATATAACCACACTGTAAACTCTGTGGATAGGATCGCATTCTTACTGAATGAGAAACACGTTTCCCCTCCCCCCCACAAGTGACTGCATCTTCCCGTCAGTCTCTGGCAGATGGAACATCCCTGGGATTCTAGGAACCAAGCTCAAGCCTAATGTAGCAGGTTACCTGGAATGCCTTCGACTCCAACATTGCTTTCAGCTTCATGAGTAATTCACCTTGGAATAGATACTGGATATTGAGTTGAAATAAACTAGGAATTAAAGGTAATGAGTGCAAGGAAGTTAGCTTTGGCAACCATCAGCACTGTGATTCGGAAATGTAACTCTACAGGACAGAATCATATTTCACTCAATGTGAACCCTCAAGAGGCTCTCTTTTGGCCATGAGATGTCATCCTTATGCATAACTCTCCTAAACACTCCTCTGGCCACTTACATCAAAAATAACTTGTTTCTCTAAGAAAGCAATATAGTACAGATATTAGAAGCTCTAAGTTTTCTTTCAGACTCTTTTCAGGAAAAGAACATGTGCTTAGAAAGCAGAAAAGCAACTCACATGATTTCAAAAGCGATGTTATGCCTCTTAATCCTAGATTCCTTATCTACAGTAATAAAACGTTCTGTTCAAAGTGTGCCTTGAGAAGTTGGGTACCTGGAGGCAAGGGTGGTTGAGGATTAATTCACATTTACTAAATAATAAAAGAATGAAGTTCTGGTGTTCCATTGCATAGAAGGGAGATTATACATAACAATACTGGGCTGCATAATTTCTTAACTCAAAGAAAAAGTAAACATCCTATGAAGAATTCAAGAAGCTTCTCAAGATGCCTGCATCCCATTTCAGAACATCTGGCTACAAGTCCTATCTCTGCTCCTGGTTCCAGCTTCCCGCTAACGCACACACCGTGGGGCAGCAGTGGAGAGCAGTGGAGATTGAAGGCCCTCTGCCATCCATATAGGAGACAGCGGTTGATTTCCCAGTTCCTAGCTTTGGGTTCCAGTTCCTGTGGGCCTTTAGGACATGAACCAGTAGATATAAGCACGCCTTCCCTGTCCCTGTCAAACAAAAATAAATACATTGTAAAACCCTATAATCAAATATTTTGAATCCTCTCACCATAAAGAAGTGATAAATAGTTGAGGACATAGGTTTTCCCTGACTCAAATTGTATAAAATATGTAAGAAATAAAAATCACATGATACACTATAAATATATCCAGCTTTTTGTGCACAAATGTTTTAAGTTATGTATGTATGGGTGTGTAGGAAGTCTCAGTGTTCACTCACACCACAGTTTCTACCTAACGAAGCTAAACCTGAACGAGTATCCACTTGGTAAGAGTGCTAAGAGCTTCCGGGTCATTGCTGAGAGTTCTCTACTTGAACCTTTACTCATTTTGCCACAGAAAATTGGAAGATACCTCTAGTCTTTGGTTCAAAGAGGTTCTTAAAAAGCTTCTTTTCTAAACCTGCCGTTCATCTGATTCTGTGCAGCTTTTGCTTTATGCTGCTTTCAGCTAGAGTCCGCTCCTAATCTCCCAGCAGCCTGCTTCTTACTCAACCTCTGCTCCATCAATCATCATAGCATTACAAGCAGGAAGTTTTCAATCTGTCACCATTTCTCACACTGGTTTTCTGGTCAAACTACCTATCCACCTTACACCAGGATCTCTCTCAACCCAGCACAACCACAATGGGCTTTCTCACCTTATCTTTGCTAAATCAGTCTCATGTTGAAATTTTTGTGACTATACAACTCCATGTTTACTTTTGTGTGTGTGTGTGTGTGTGTGTGTGTGTGTGTGTATTCAAAGTCCCTCAGGAATAAGGAAAATCAGAATTGCTGACTTTTCTGCAAGAAGTAGGCATGGAGGACAAGATACTGTCATTGCCTGGGATGTCCTCAGCATGATGGGGAAAAGGCAACCATAGCATCTTACTTGTCATGTGCAATATCAGGATAATTTCATCTGCACCCTTGGTATCAACCGCCAATGAAATGATGGCTAATTATAAATCTGGGCCTTAAGCCTGTTTCTCTCCTGAAACCTAAAGCCACATGAGAAATCAAGCTCATCTTCAACCGTCGACCCACTTTCCCTAGATCTAGCTCCTATGTTACATGTGTGCCATCATCCAAACATAACACAGGTATTCGTGAGATCTCTTCCCTTTCCTATCCATTTATATTTTACCATAATTCCTATCAATTACACAGTCTTAAAATAATTATCTCATCTTCTACCATTCAATGTCAGTTACCTATCATTTATTTCAAATGTTGAGGCTAGAGTTACTTAATTATTCATCTTATATCCGATTTTGTTCTGTGCCTGCTCTCACCCTAGCCACATAATTGTCAGCATGTTCTCTGTAAACCTCAAACAGTTACAGTGTTCTGTTAGTAATCTATCAATCCCTCTTATTGGTTTTATTATAGTTGCTCTACTTTGTTTGGGTGATATTTTCTCTGCAATATCTTCTTTATCTGAAGAATAAGCTAAGACTTTGTAGCAAATATCAATTAGACAAACTTACACTAATATGTCAGTGTTAAAGAAACTGTTTATTCCTGCACAACAGTCCTGAGCAGGTTCCACTCAGGGTTTCATACAGACACATGAGGGAGAAGGAGCCCAGTGGAAAGTAGGATTGGGTTACTGAACCAAGACTGGATATTACACATTTCTTGTCACTCCTGATACACATGCCATACCCAAGAAAGGGCCATTGCTTTGAGGGTACAGCCATTAGGTACTACCCTTCATTTAACACAAAAAAGGCTTCCTCAGCATTCCTGTAGTTTGTTGGGAAAAGTTTCTCAGAGTGGTAGGCTCTTTGTGATCAGAGTGGAAGAAGGTATTGCCATCACTAAAAATATGAGCCTTTTAAATACACTTGATTTGAATTTTGTTTCTGGTGCTTTTTAGTTGGCTCAGTTTCATTAAATAACTTATTCTAAACTAGTGATTTAGAATCCATCATGCCAAAAGACAAATTTTTATAAGGAGTATGAGAAACTAGGCAGCTAAAACAATAACTCAACCCCTGACAAAAAGGAGTTCTACTGATTGGAAGTTATTGCTATTAGTTATTGACTCACGTGGAAGCTGGAAATGGAGATTATGAAAAAACAAACGGGAATCAGCTGGAGTGAGATACTTGATCAGCCACACTGCTGATGTATATCAATAATATAAAATTCCATTGGTTTTATAGTTGTCCTCGGTCTTCTTGGTTCTTGCTTGTCTTTGTCCCCCATGCTGCCACCTATGTTTCTGGCTTCTATTTACATAGCCTTGCTCTATCCACTGTTATTCTCCTGTCTAGGAGAGTCTCATGGCACAACACACAGCATGTCCTCTCTATATTTTCTTAGTCATAATTACTTGTAAAACTATCTGTTTGTCTCTTGGCTGCCAAGGTTCAAAAGAAAAAGCATAATAAACTCCCTTTTATTTGAAGGAGACGTAAGTTATAGCAGAGGTCTATGATTGGCTTGTTTATGGATTCTTCCGTAGAAAGAGAGGAGCAGATCTCCCTAGACAATCAGTAATGACAGACTCAGTACTTCCTCTTGGTGCTTCTCTTTCCCCGTCTCAGAATTGTTTCAATGCTAGAGATAGCCCGTCATACTTTACCCAACGAACTTGAAAGCCGTGAGTTCTATACTTCGGCCTGGTTTTCGGGGCTCAGGGTTCAGCCTTTCAGGATAACTCCATGCCTCAATCAGATTATCTTCTCACTGAGGAAACAGAAGTACCAGAGAAGAATTGTGCTGTCACATAGTCACCATATTCAAGATACCTGTGTGTTTGGGCCAGGTAACTCAACTGGCTAATCCTCCCCTTGCATGTGCAAGGATCCTGTACAGACACTGGTTCATGTCCTGGCTCATCAACCTCCCTGCTTATGGCTTGCAAAAGCAGTGGAGGATGACCCAAAGCCTTGGGCCACTGTGCCCGCATGGGAGACCCAGAAGAAGCTCCTGGCTCCTGGTTTCAGATCAGCTCAACTCTGGCCATTGCAGCCATCTGAGGAATGAACCAGCAGATGGAAGAATTTCCTGTCTCCTCTATTCTCTGCAATTCTGCCTTTCCAATAAAAATAAATATTTTTAAATGATATATGTATATATGCTGTCATGTCTGATGCATTTCTAGACCCTCAACTTTCCTTCCTAGCCTTGAACGCTTCTCAAGAACTGTTCCCTAAGTAATTCTTTCCTCTTTTTGAGCAAAAGCTGACAAGCTTTTCTTGTAAATGGTGAGACAGTAAGTATTTGAGACTGTGCTGGCCGTACAATCTCTTTTGTGGCCCCAGAAATATGCCATCATAGAATAAAGCTGTGGTAGCTGATACACATCCTGTGATAAGTATGTGTGCCAATAACGTTAATTTATAGCCACTAAAATTTGAATTTTATATCATGTTTCATATCAATAAAGGTTATTTTTTAAGTTTTTGAATCATTTACAAGCATAAAGGCCATTCTTCACTCACAGGCTATTAATAATGTACAAAATTAAGCAGCATGCCAAACTGTGTCATAATTGTCAAGCCTGTTCTTCATGATTTATTCTCATTACATAACAGACGGCTTACAACAAGGTAGTATATATTCTCTAGTGTTCTATATCTTGAAAAGAACCTGTCTTTGATCCTTCAAATATTTCCAGTTCTCTGTTAATTTGTACAGCAAAACTCCATAAATTTTTTATATTTTTTTTGTTAATTATTTTGCATTATATGACATTTTCTTAGGCTCTGGGAATCCCCCCACCCCTCCCCACGCCCCTCCCCCCTGGTGGATTCCTCCACCTTGATGCAGTATTACAGTTCAAATTCAATCAAGATTCTTTCCTTGCAAACATACACCAAGCATAGAGTCCAGCTACTTCCTGTCCAGATGGGTTGAACAGTTTCTTGGGGAGACCATTTCTGGTCTGAAGTTAGAGCTGGTAGAGTATCATCCCAGTCAATTAAGAGTCCCAATATAACATCAACAGCAGTTTGCAATATTATGGAATTGACATGGTTTTGAGTAACCAGTATGTTAAAAAAAAAAAAAAACGCAAGTCCTAACCACAACCTATGATTAGCTCATTTTTATAAACAATCATTCTACAACTTCATTTCTTAACTATTCTTCAAATAATTTCAATGTAGCCTCACATCTCTGTTGTATAGAAAATCGTACAGGTCACCAATTATCTCTCTTTCCAAATCTAATGACACTATTGGGTCTACATTTTACTCAACTTTTCAGCAGCTTTCAACTCACCGAGTACTCGCATCTTGAAATATCTTTTTCCCCATGTAAAATGAAGACTAGGAAATAGAAAACGTGGCCCTGTTGGCCGTGTCTTCTTAGTCTTTTCTGAGAGTGTAAGCCTACTTTCATTCTTTCCTTCCCATAAGTCTCCTCGTGGTGTTGACTATATTTCCTGTAAACCTCCTCTGTTGCAAGCATTCCTTTTATCTGCAGATTCCTTTAACTAATTATCTCCTTGGTGTATTTGTGTATGCTTCTAAGATGCATCTTAAAGTTGGTAAAATCAAAAAAAATATGTGTTCAGCTGGATTCGCTTTATTCCTCCAGTACCACCCTCTAGCCCAGACACTGAGACCACCTTTCACCTTTCTCTTTGCATTTCATCCATTGCATGTTAATAATGAAGCAGTCTTATCAACACAATCTCCAGGATATACTTAATCAATTTCCTCCTCTTCATGTCTAATATGTAGCACTCACTCAAGATGCAAGCTCTCTCAACTAAACTATAATTACCTCTTCTCTTCTACATCTATGCCGTACCAAGACTATACAGAAAATGCATAGTACTTGAGCTATGTACAACTAATCATGTTAATCATCTATTATCGAACCCCCCCCCCAACCACTCACTGCCTCATCACTGTCTGCTATGTGCTGTAGCACCTTGTGCTGTCTCTGTTTCATGCTCTTTTCCCCCTTGAACAGTCAGTCTCCCAGGCCCTAATAACTTTCTCCCAGGTCCTCAATTACTTTAAGCTCTTTCTGGCTTTAGGGGCTTTTCGAAAGCCACCTTGTCTACCAGGAGCATTTTGCTGGAGGCTATTTAGATATGGATCTTGAGGCTTTCCTTAAACATAGTTTACTTAGCCTTTCACCCTGATGTTTCTTCTCTAGCTCAGGTTAGCTATTATTACTAGCGCCTATTGCATTATTTACTCATCACAGACATACCATAAATAGATATGTAGATATTGCTTGATTCACAATTGGGTTACATACTGATAAGCCCATTGTACTATAAAAATATCATTAAGTTAGAAATTGATTTAATACACTTAGCACTTAACCTATTGAAATCATAATTAACCTAAATATATGTAAAATGTGCACATAACACTAAAATTAGCCTATAATGGGGGAAAATAATTGAATACAAGTCTTTTACAACAAATTGTTGAGTGTCTCATATAATTGAATTAACATCTATATCCAACAAATGCAGCTGTTCACCTTTTACTAAGTGTCTGCCTGGGGGGAGGCAGCTGTAAGTTTTTGCTCCCAATTGTCACACATCACCCAGGAAAAGATCAGAATCCAAATATAAATTAGAGTTTCTCTTAAATACATGTCACTTCTACACAGTTGTTGTAAAGTTAAAAAAAAATGAGTTAAATAACAACATTTGAGGTCAGGAACTACCTATCTAAGTGTGGTGGTTTGTTTGTTTTCTGTTTGCTTGAGTCAAGAACTTTCTCTTCTTCACCACTGTGTGTACAACTACCCTGGCACGTCAACTAACACATATCAAGCAGATCAGAGGTAAATGGATGCGTGAACTAGGTTCAAACACAAACCAACCAGGAAAAACAAAAGGGCGCTACAGACTAAACTGTTACATCTTCTCAGAATTCATAGGCTGACTGTTCACCGCTTTGCAAAATCTATGCCATTGCTGATGTGTTAGTAATAAGAGGCGAAGTCTGTGGAGGTAACTTGGTCATGGTTGTAGAGATCTCATAATGGGACCATTTATTTTATGGGAAGAGACAAGAGAAAGAAAATCTTTCTTGCTGCCACATTGAGAATACAGGAAGCAGGTGCACAGGTCCCCTCACCAGGAGCTGAATTAACTGGCACCATAGAGTGGACCTTCCCCTTCTCTCACTGAGGCCATCCAGTCTGTAGACTCTTAAAATTATTTATTTATTGTAACAGCCCAAGCCAACTCAGACAAAAAGTAAGTGTTTGGATGTCAAATTTGAAAGACACTGTTGTCAACCCTTAGCCCATTTCCTGCTTTTGCAAGTAAATAAGCCAAACCCATTGAGTGTGGTTGGTTAACTGAATAAAGGCATGGCTGAAACAGGACTAAAAACCAGTTCTCACTTGCCAGAGCTGCTTGTTCTACATCACAAGGGGCAGGATCAGGTCTTGGGAACAATCACTGTTCTCTACTTCGTACCGTTTCTTTATTAGGGTTAATCATTTCCATCTTTGAGTAAGTTGCTAGAGGATGGGGTGGCGCAAAAACGGAATGAACTGCATACGCTTTTTCCAGAAATAGCCCTGAAGTCAGTGTCTGGTAAATTGAATCTAATCTATTTTTAAGATTTCAAGTTACAGTTGGTTCATGTTTTCCTTATAAAATTTGCAGCTCCATCTTAACATTTTGCGTTGCCATCTCTTTTCTACCATCAAATGACCTGGCTGTCATGAGTACAGAAGCCAGATGATAGATGCTCTTTCCATAATCCCAGCAGTGGTTGCTCCTTCACACCAGGGTCCAGCAGCCAGCCCAAACAGCGGAAACAGAGTGGCTTGGAAATCAGGCACCCCAGTTTAAAACCCTGGTTCTACCACTGATCTCCAATGTCACTGTTGCTTAAATACCTTGGCCACAGACCCCTGCTTCATAGAATCAAAAATTCAGAATAAAATCTGTCCAATGCTTCCAATCAGATCTAGGTTTTTATTTATGGTTCTAATTTCTACACATTAACCAAAATTTGCACCAGAAGATTGATTTTTTTTTCCTCCCATTTCTACCTCATCCGTAGCCTTCACTTATAATAAGAACTCCTGGAGGAATGTTCTCCATTCCTCACACTCCACATCACTTCTAGCAAGGTTCATTTCCCTACCCCAGCTATTGTCTGAAACAAAAACAAAGTTTGCTGTCATGACTGTCAGTGACTTAACAGGAAATTTCCGCACATGCTCCAGGCACCAGATATCTGAGAAAATGCTATAGGAAACTTTTTGAACCTCTGAAATCTGTCAGCAGTCAGATACAAACCCAAACATCTGAGAAGACAAGCTTATGGGTGTAAAGTGTTCCATTTCTTGTCCAATTGAAAGAGGTCTAAAATAGTAACATTACCCTCATCGAGGTCAGAGGCCAACACAGACATTGGCTGTCTCAAAATTAAGGCATCCATTCTTTCATTGGATTATACATGTGACACGTATCTTTCAAGTATTTACTGCATACCAGGCACTGTGTTCTGTGCTAGTGATCCAGACCTAAAGAAGATACTAATCACAGACCTCAGAAAATTTAGTGCTCCTGGAATATCAACAAGAAAATGTATGTGACAGATACAAGCAATAAATACAACTATTTTTATACAGGTCTCATGGTTATTTTGAGGGACATTTGGGAGCTGGTGGGTCTGCAGGGCTTTGAGTATTTACTAAAGGCAAAATGTGGTTTATATTATAAATGCCTCTTCCTCTTACATCTTCCCAAGACCCCTATAAGATAAGTACTGACACAATAATGTTCACTTCACTTTTAAGCAGGCTAAGGTACAGAATTCTAACAACATTCTATATGACACACAGGTAGTATATGGTGTTGCTGAGATATTATCTAAAAGTCCAGCTGGTAACATCTTGTATATTTACTTACATGTTTAGTTATTTTCCTCAAAGTTTTAACAATACAGACATATGGGACCAGCACCATGACTCAAGAGATTAATGCTCCACCCTGTGGCACCAGCCGCTTCCACCCGCTCCACTGCCAATCCAGCTCGCTGCTTGTGGTCTGGGAAAGCAATGGAGGATGGCCCAAGTCCTTGAACCCCTGAACCCATGAGAGAAACCCAAAAGAAATTCTTGCCTCCTAGCTTTGGATCAGCTCAGCTCCAGCCATTTGGGAAGTGAAACAAAGCATGAAATACCTTCTTTCTATCTCCTCTCTGACTTTCTAATAAAACATAAATCTTTTTACAAAAAGATTGGAAAGGCAGATTTACAGAGAGAAGAAGAGATAGTGAGAAAGATCTTCACTCTGCTGGTCAACTTGCCAAGTGGCCACAATGGCTGGAGTTGAGCCGATCTGAAGCCAGGAGTCGGGAGCCTCTTCTGGGTTTCCCATTGGGTGCAGGGTCCCAGGGCCTTGGACCCATCCTCTACTGCTTTCCCTGGCCACAAGCAGAGAGCTGGAAAGGAAGTGGAGCAGCCGGGATATGAACCAGTGCCTATGCGGGATCCTGGTACGTGCAAGCCAAGGATTTTAGCCACTAGGCTATAGCACCATACCCAAAAATAAATAAATCTCTAAAAAATAAACAGATGCATTTATGAGTGTCAATGATTAAAGGTGTCTAGTGAAATAAAACTACAATTTTAAAAATATGCAACACAAAAACCTCTGATGAGTTGCAATGATGAAACAACAGATTGCAATGACATTGTATTCTTCCTGTGATACACTTGAAGGGTTTCCTATCCTGTGACCCTGCAGTCCACTCTTCTACATATAAATTTATGCTCCCTAATTTTTACAAAAAAGTATGATTGAGGTAAGATACAGTAAATGGAGGTAATACAAGTGCCTTTTCCAGTTACTGTATCTTAAAGTTCATTTCCTACTTTACTCCAATAAGATAGATGGCTGTTCTTTCACAGAGGACTTCCAGACTCATCATCTCAGCACGAGGTCTTTGATCCACCATGCCAGCCCGGAAAGCTCCTCAGAGTGTGTGACTGCCATGAATTATGACTCATACACTTCCATTTCTGGCCACAACATCTACAGCCAGAATATCAGATTTGCATGTCAATAAAACTAGACAACAGTTGGGTGGGAATATCAGTCAACAGGTGCACTAATTCTATCTGGATCAACTCATATTAGCTAACTGGCATACTGCCTCTTCCAGGAAGCAAGGGAACCTGAGAGCAACCAACTGAACAAATGGAGTTTCCCATGATAACAGACACGAACCCTGGGGAAGCTCTTAAGTCAGAGGCATTCATTCTTGTGGCAACTTACTCTCACATCCTTACACTCTTCTGAGACATGAAAATTGAAATGCTTGTTGCAATCTATCCATCTCAATGCAACTGCATTTCTCATTCTTGATTTTAACCATAGTCTCAATAGAATCAGCTACTGGAAAGAGGTTAGAAGCATATCTTCACCTGTCAGATTACTAATAAACCTAATAAATAATAATAAACAACTAATAAAGCCAGCCTAGTGGCTAGCTCTTATCCATAGAGAGCTATAAGAACTGAGACCTTTCATTCCTGCTCCCAAAGGAATGTGTGTATGGCTGTATTAAGATTAAAACTTTCACCAAAACAGAGTGTATTAATTCGTATGCTAAATATCTTTGTCAATTTGAATATAAACAAATATTTTCAAACAACTGCCTGTGGTTGCTCTTGTTTGTTTTATCAAAGACATTGCAGTCAATGCCAAGCAACTCACAAGGATCTTCTATTTCCTGGAGAATCTTTTTTTTTTTAAAGATTTATTTTTATTTTATTACAAAGTCAGATATACAGAGAGGAGGAGAGACAAAAAGGAAGATCTTCCGTCCGATGATTCACTCCGCAAGTGAGCCGCAACGGGCCGATGTGCGCCGATCCGATGCCGGGAACCTGGAACCTCCTCCAGGTCTCCCACGCGGGTGCAGGGTCCCAAAGCTTTGGGCCGTCCTCGACTGCTTTCCCAGGCCACAAGCAGGGAGCTGGATGGGAAGTGGAGCTGCCGGGATTAGAACCGGCGCCCATATGGGATCCCGGGGCATTCAAGGCGAGGACTTTAGCCGCTAGGCCACGCCGCCGGGCCCAATTTCCTGGAGAATCTTATCCTCTCTGTCACTTTATCCACATGACACTTTCCAAACTCATTATTCAGCATTTCTGTGAACAGCTTGTTCCACATCCAATGTTTTATGCGCTGGTCTGAATTACAATTATGTTAGGTATGAATTTCCTGTTGTCCCTTTTGGAGCACCAATTAGTGGTTATTCAGAAAACAGATCCTTTCAAGGTATCCAGAAAATAAGTATTGACCAACTTTGACAAAGAAGAGCAGAATCCTTAGTGTATTTGCATAAAAATTGAATTATTGGAGTGGGTATTTGACCTTGTGATTAAGGTGCCTATATCCCACCTGAGCTGAAGTTCCAACTGTACTTCGGATTCCAGCTTCCTAATAATGTGCATCCTGAGAGGCAGCAAAGGATGACTCAAGGAGCTGGGTCCCCAACGTCCCCATGGGAGACCTGGATTGAGCTCCTGGCTCCCAGTCCCAGCTATTGCAGGTACTTCGGAAGTCAACTCGAGGATGGGTGTTCTCCCTTTCCGTCAATTGTCTTCCTCTCTCTAGTTCTCTGTCTCTGAAGTTAATATATTTGAAAATTTTAAATGTTGAACACCTGAACCTCAGAACAAGTGAAACAAATATACAGATGTTACCTAAATGTATCACTGTCCATTATCCTACACATTTAACATTGTTTAATATCTAATAAGCTAAGGAAAGCACAGGGCTCTTCTAACTTGCAGGCGGATAACTAGGCAGGAAGTGGAAAAGATGTGACTGACGTCTGTCCAGTGAATTTCACTTTCTCCTCAAAATGAAATATTCATGGAAGATCTTGAATGCTGATGCACTCAAAAATTTGAAGGCAAGCCACTGGGATTTCTCATGTCTGTTTCGAAGTTTGCGTGTCTGCAAATCAAGTCAAAGTATAAAATTGATTAAGAAGAACAGAGGTTATGGCATATCTGGAACAGAGAGAATATTTTTACCCAACTGCAAGGTAAACCCATTATTCGTTGATGAAGTGTTTTCCTTTGTTTCAACCCTCGAATTTAATACCCACAAAAAAATAGAAAGTAACTTGGGTATAAAATAATATTCCACAAATCATACAGCTAGAGGCTAAGAGAGAGGGTGACAAAAAGTTAATATTTATTGCTACTTAGTAGATGTTTTAAATGTTTTTGAAACTTTCAAACTAATGCTCTGGAAGTTTGACTTCTGTTGAAGCTACAGAAAATAAATTGAAAAGGTTAGTGCGGGGTGAACACATGCCCAGGTTTTCCCAATGCTCAGCAAACTGCCATGGCAAGTTACTGCTTAGTGTGCCGTTTCTGACTCATCTGGCAATTTTCAAAATTCATAGAGTAGAAGAATATGTGAGTTCTAGATAAAATCCACTGTCTTTTAATCTAATGTGCTATATTGCATTCTGAAGACTGTCTATACCTTAATCCTCAAAGGTCTTGATAGGCTGCTTTATGTATAAAAAGAGACTTTGCAGGTATTAACAAGCTAGGATCTTTAGAAAAGCAGATGCTCTTAGGTTATCCAGAGGAACCCAATATAATCATGACTTTTTTCGTAGGAAGGAGACAGGAGGCTCAATGTTAGTACAAGGTGAAGTGACAAAGAAAGTATGGGTTACAGTAAGGTGGTCATGAGCCTGAGGAAGCTGGTAGCCTCTGAAAGAGGCCCAAATTCGGATTCCTCTAGGATCCCTTTAGAAGCACCAGCCAACCAGGAACTTGATTTTAATCTCTCGTAGGATTCATTTCAGACTTGTCATCCCCGTGGATGTAAGAATAAATGGATGATTTTTTAGGCCACTCAATTTGTGGTGAATTGTTTCAGCAGCCATAGGAAGTTATCCAGGAAACAATGTAGCTTGGGAAATAAATCTTTTTCAAAAGTCAACACACTTGTCTTCTCATTCCAGTGTGGTCACTAAGCAGCTATGTGACTTAAGTTTGTCATCGAACTGCTCCCTATTTGGATTTTCTCAAAAATATGGATATATGGAGAAATAAACCAGAACTTCAGAACTGAGGGGATGTAATTTGGATTTGGCCTGTTAGTAATATGTTTTCTAGCAAAGTGCATAAAATATGGACTAGTCAAAACCTTTTAAAGTTTAGGGATAAATAAATATATAATCTTTTGAGGAATATATCATATGTAATGTATTTAATATTCTAGAAAAAATGCATTTTACATATAATCTACATATAACAGATACCAGCATGGGTGTAGATATAAACACAGAGATATAGATAAAGATTTATATATGCATTTAGATATTCATTTAGATAGATAAATATCTTTTGGAAATACGCAGGTGTCACAAAAATAAGCCATTTTTCCTTTGATATTCATCATCCTGTGCTGACATCCATAGACTACACAGAGGCAGCCTCATACATTGTTTGGTGCACATCTAGCTGTCGGATTCCAAACTCTCAGAACTCATACTTAAAACCTCTAGCTGGATCACTAGTGTTTGTGTTCATGATTGGATCATTACTTTGTGTCAAAAGTCAGGGATCATAAATAGTAATGTCATTCCTATGGGGAAATTACATTGTAATGTCATTCCTACGGGGAAATTACATTGTGATACGCAGACCTCAAAAATGAACCCCAACAGAATTTGTCCTCCTTAAATCCCATGCCTGCAAGTAACAATACAGGGAAAGTGCAAACACACGCGCGCGCGCACACACACACACACACACACACACACTGTAAATGAAATTAGGCAGACCAATCAATTGACTTTGAATTAGTCAAAAGGAAGTTATCCTAATAGACCCCATCTTATTACATACAAGTTTCACAAAGCCAGAGATTTGCTCCAGCTGGTACCAGAGGAGAAAGTTTAAAACTCTAAGCAAGAAAAGGAGTAGACAGCTGTTTCTGGCTTGGGAGATGAAAAAGAACCTGGAGGAACTGAGGGTGATTTTGGCTGAGTTAAAAAAGAAGAGGGGCCAAGGTTCCATATCTGAGGAGACCCAGCTTCTGTTCACAACCAAATGATCTTGGGAAAGGATTCCCGCCCGTGCAGCTCCAGACACAGACACAGCCCAGTCAGCATTTTGGTTTCTCCCCTATGCCCTGTAAGCAGGGAAGCCAGCTCCCTGCACCCCCCAATCTACAGAGCAATGAGCTAAGAAGAGGGTGCTGTATTCAGCTGCAGAGTTTGTGGAAATGTGTTATACCAGCAACAGAAATCCTCACAAGGAAACAATTCATCCTTGCTGCCCAGTTGAAGAGGTGGGGGAATGTGTTGTCTGGGTGAGTCCTGCCATCTTCCCATAACACCTCTCTGAGTGGAATTTATTACACTAAGGAATTTGCCACATGCCTGTGTCTGAAAGCCCCAGACTGGTAGACCCGGAAACATCTCTCTCTTTTTTAAATACACACAGAGAGTTCTTAAGGAAATATTCACATTTGCAAAACCCATGTAGCTGATGTGTAATGTTGGGGTGGGCATTTGTCACAGCAGTTAAGGAACTCCTTGGGAGAGACAAAACCCAATCAGAATGCCAAGGTTTGAATCCTGACTCCATTTCTGGTTCTAGATCCCTGCTAAGTGCACCCTGGGAGGCAGCAGATGATGCTCAGGTCTCAGGGTTAAGACCTACCAGCAGGCCCCGAGGTCACCAAGGATGAGGCAGATGGTGGCATTCGGCCATAAGAACCACTGGAGACAAGCTGGTGAGGAATGCATAATTAAGATTATGCACAGGTTACAGATTTTAAAGGGTAAGGAAAGGGAGGGCAGGAGGGACCCTTCCGGCAGAGCCCACACCCACCAAAGACGCTGCAGTTGGCTGCGTGACATGTGTATTTCCCTAGATCTTCCGGTCATGTTCTAGGTGTATTCCCCTTGACCTTGTAGTTATGTTGGAGGTCACACTCCTCATGTAGGTGTGACAGCTGTGCCTCAGGCCATGGAGAAGGTTAGGCTTAAACCAAGCCCTCCAGGCAGCAGGGCAGGGGCCTGGGGCAATAGCCCACACTCAGGTAGCTGGATCTCTGTCACTCAAGTGGGACTTGGTTACAAGCTGGTCTGGCTCCAGATGATATGGTGATTTGGAGAATGAAACAGCAATTGCAACCTGCCTCTCCCTCTCTCTCTCCCTCCATCCACTCTCTCTCCTTCTCTTCCCTCTCCTTCTCTTTCTGCCATTCAAAAGATAAATAAAATTAAAAATTGAAGATATATAAAATTTTAATGTCATATAATGTTTCACATAGGCTATGTAACACCCAAGACAACTGAGGTAGAAATGGCATCCCTTTCATAATAACATTTTAGAAAAATAAAATTGCAGTTTCTCTTACAAACAATCTTGTGATGAACATTTTTACAATCCAAACTTTGAGGACAATATGATAAGTGTCTTAAGCTGAAATTCCTGGGACACAATGTCAGTAACTGGGTCACGATTCAGATTGCTTTTCGGAGGATGAGACTCATGTGCTTTCTCACGTGTAGTTTTTACTAAGGCTTCTCTTCCCAAAATTTAATCAACAAGAGTGACATTCTCCCCTAGCTTTACTGCAGTATAATTGACAAAAAAAAAGACAAAAAAGAATGTTGTATATACTTAAGGTCTTTCAAAATATATATACATATTGTGAAATGATTACTGCACTGAAGTTAATTGATATATCCATCACCTCAATGGCTAACTTATACTTTGCATATTGAAGGAATATTTAAAATCCTCTCTCTTACCAAAGTTTAAGTATATATTATATATTTATTAACTATGGTCATGTTATATATGAAGTCTCCAATACTTATTCATAACTGAGTATTCAGACCCTGAAGATGAGTGGATTCTGGTTATTACTTTTTGATAATTATTTTTTCCGAGCAAAAACAATATTTTAAAAGCACTTTTTAAATCACTGAGTGACCTTTGTCATATTCTTATTGGCAACTTATCTTTTTTAAAAAAATCTATTTATGACCTTTGTCCAATTGTTTCATGTATATTTTCATCTGGATGTATTAGAGTCTCTCACTTATTAACACTTAGTCACACATATTGCAAATATCATTGTAAATGATTTTTTTTAGTTCATTAAGCTTTTTAAATAGAATAATTGTTGCAATTTTTATAAGGCTACATCTCTTTTGTCAATTCATATATACTTTGAAAATGTTGCTTCAGGTTCACATATTCATCTCTATCTATTTTCTTCCAAAATTTGATGGCTTATTTTTTTTCCATTTAAGTGTTTAATCCATCTGGAATTCATTTTACCATATGGTGTTAGATAGAAATACGGTCCACTTTTTTCCAAGTTGTTAGCCAGTTGTACCAACACCATTTAGAAAATAAATCAAGAGCATCTTGAAATTTAACATCTCAGAGTTCACTCAAACAACATGATTGATTTTGAAGTATTTTTCTCCCAGTAGGAGTGTCCCCTATGTTCTCGTGTGTTCATGGTCCTCCTAACAAGCTGCTCTCTGGTAAGAGTGTTACACATTCTCTTTTAATATGGTAGTCACTAGTAACAATTCATTCACTATCCAAGTATTAAATACTTCTATAATGAGATTCTAAGCTAGGTTCCTGAAGAGGCAGAACAAAATAAAACATGAAGTATCAGTTTCACAGTGAGACACAAAATTAGAAAAAAATCTTAAATGACCTGCAGAGGTCCAATGTCACATTCAGATGGCTGTACACAATTCAGAAAATCAGTAGTAAAGATGCCCCCCCGAGTGTTCATCAACAATAATCTATTTACAATTATCTATTGAGCACTTACTGTGAACCTCATCATTGAGTCAAGGATATCATCATCACACCATTTCATCCTCAAGACAATAGGAGCACTGCTCAGGTTCACTTTTTTAACCATTCATTCTCCATTAATGAGTAATTGAAGGAACAAATTTTCAAATGTTGAGACTGACTGGCAGGGTGCCATTTTCAATTCATCCTATCAGTCCTATAGCGTTACATAAAACTGGATCACATTGAGAAAACTGTAGTCAACAGGGTGAGGAAGAGATCTGTAGGCAACCACTGTTAATTAGATGACCTAACAAAGTTAAATACTAGACCAAGAACAATAATACAGGATTCAGAAAATTGGCAGGGTTCCAAGGGACCCTGCCAGTCTGCCAAGGTATTGGGTTAAGCTGACTCACAATACTTTTGGGAAATAAATTCTTTTGCCTGTAGTAGGGAGTATCTCCTCTTGCTCAATCGCAAATGATTAGAACTATTTATTTGGGGGCTTTTGATCAAAATGCAAAGGATATTCCAAACAATCTAGGAAGAAGGAAAGATCTACAATTCCAAAACCAGAACCTCATTTAATCACAAGAGAGAAAGTTCCCTGTGAGTTTGGTTTATGGAACATCTATAATTTCAGTATGGACAGGGAGAATGACTAGATCATCAATGAGAACAGACACCAACAACGGGAAAATCAGAAGAGAAGCAGAGAAAACCTGCTGAATTCGAGGCAAGGTGTTTATGACCACTCAGGGAAGCCTAGAGGCACATGGAAGAGTGGTTCTCAAAAGACAGATTCAGATGGAAATTGTACCAAAATTATTCACCCAGAACAAATTCAGAGGGAAAATAGCAAACTGCACAAATTGTAAACATTGAAAAAGAGCAAAGGATTCTTTCAAACAACATAGAAACAGACATTTCAGAGAAATAATTAAAAAATAGTCATGATAGGGACTGTCATGGTGTGACAGGCTGCGCCTTCTTTGCGGCACGCACATCCCACATGGCACTGGGTTGGTGTCTCGGTGGCTCCACTTCCAATCCAGCTCCCCACTTAGGGCTTGTGAAAGCAGTGGAAGATGGCTCAAATTATTGGGCCCCTGTACCCATGTAGGGGACTTAGAGGTACCTCTGGCTCCTGGCTCCTAGCTTCTGCCTTTGGATCTGCTGAGCTCCAGCTATTGGGACCATTTGGGAAGTGAACCAGCAGATGGAATAACTCTCCGTTTCTGTCTCTCCCTCTCTCTTTAACTCTGCCTTTCAAACGAAATCAAAAGAAATCTTTTTTAAAACGCTATGATAAGTAAGGCTGTCAAGGAAATTAATGGAAGCAAAATTTCAACAAGGAAAAAAAACAGATAAAAATATGGTTCCTACTTTATATTAATGCATAAAAACATCCCAGGTTGATTAAAAACAGAAATACGAAAGGAAGAACTTTAAAATCATTAGAAAAAAAGAAAATGACTTCATGAGTGTGGGTAAAAAAATATAAAAATTACAAAGTACAAAGGTCATAGACTTTGTCCTCCAAATTTTTAAAATTCATCCTTAACAAAATATACACCAAAAATTAAGCAGTAAGCTCAAGATTGAAAAGAGACACATTTAAGTCATGTATGCAACAAATTATAAGCTTGCAAAATATGTAAAGAACTCTCTCTCACACACAACAAATAACAAAAATCCAATGGAAAAAATGCCCAAGGGATATGAACAGAAACTTCACAGATGGAAAAATCTGAATCATTAAGGAGAGTTTTCAGGAAATTTCAATTAAAACATTAGGAAACTATTTCACTTTCATCATACTGGCCAAACTACAAAGTAGCAACAAATCTAAGTATCTGTACCAGGATGTGAAGCACCAGTGACAGTTTGGGCTAGATCATTCTTTGTTGGGTGGTGGTGACAAGGGAGGACTGTCCCATGCATGGTAAGATATTGAACAGCACCCATCTGTTTAAGCCAGAAGTTAAAAGGACCCCCTCATAATTGTGACAACTGAAAATATTATCTTGTAGTCAAAAATTGCCCCCATATCCATGAAGAGCACTGAAGTAAAAAAAAAAAATGCTGTGGGATTATAAGTGTAAAAATGTGAAGATGTCAAATGTCAATAACTGGTAAGGCTGCTGTTGTTCAAAGGTCATGATCCAATAAGATATTGTTAAGTCTGTACTTGGAGGAACTCACATAAGTGCTTAACGATATATGCAGACATATGCTCAAATCTGTTATAGCATTCAATGAATATCAAAAACTGTGGGAATAATCTAAATATTGATCAAAAAGAATAGACAAATTGTGTTACATTCTTCAATGCAATGCTATCTAGGTGATACGACATCTAAATGAATTTAAACACAATTACCATAACTAAATCTCACACAAGCATGACATGTAAGAACAGACAAATAATGATGTTACTGATACAGACTTTGAAAGTATGGAGAACGCTTTCATTACTTAAGGATATACATAACATTTTAGTGACTCAGAGTCAATGAAGAGAGCTATTTCGCATGATTTGAAAGGTAAAGAAAAGCAACCACTTGACCCCGAAGAGCCACTCGCAAAGGGAGTCAGAAGTCTTTACACATCACATACATGGTGTCTGACCAAGGTTCACATTGTTAGCAGAGATGTCAGGTGTGTGTGCTGCTGCGTGTCAAACGGGACCACACTCTTCTGTGTCACTCTCATCTCCCAGTTTTGAGGCAGTGAGTGAGAGCTTAATATATATGTCCAACTAAGTCTCCACTCTGCCTAAGTCATATCTCCCTTGGTCTTAGTTGTCAGTCCTACTAATCTTCAGAGTCACAGCTGGATGCAAAGACAAGAGAACTCCTGCTTCAGTAGCTGTTACCACCACAAAAAGTGAAATACATGTTTTCACACTTTTAAAGCTCATCGTGGAAAATGCTGATTTGTTTTTGAAATGATTCAAACTTATCATCTGTTAGGCTCACTCACCGGAGCCGGAAGACAGCTGCAAAGCTGTGTGCTCACCTTTCCTAGTGCAACTGCTGCAGGAGACAGATGAGTGAGCACTGAACACAACTTCCACTTAGGGAGACTGATCAAGCTTCATGGCTTCTGACAAGTGTCTGGGCTTGAATTGGCTGTTTTCTGTATAAATATTTTCCACTTAAACTATTAGCTTGGATGGTCACAAAAGAACTGTCAAGATCCAATTTTTTTTTCAATTATAACAGATATAACATTACAGTTTGTAATAGTTGATCAGAGCCTAAGCAATTTCTTGCTTGTTAATTTGAACATGTGGCCAGGAATAAATAGCACACAGCCTGTGTAATGCAATCTTAAAAGTGTTTTATTGGAACAATGCTTAGACCTCATACAAGGAAATGAAAAACTAAAACTAAGAAATGTAAATGAACGTAATGTCAGACTGATGAAGCAAGTCTCTAGGGATACTTGGAAGTTAGAGTGGATTTTAAAATTCATTATGGTTGAATTATAAAGTAAATGAAAACCAGCAGGGTTAAATCTGAGGCTGATGGGAGCAGGAAAGGAAGAGTTCTTTGGGTACCCATGGCAGGAAGCAAGTAAGTTCAGGTTCACCTCTGGGACAAGCAGGTCTTTTCTTCCATGTTTTCTTTTTTCAGTGTTTATTTTGTATCAGGCACAGTGGTAGTCATTTGAGATAGAAAAAAAGAACGCAATGTTGGGTATTTAAAAAGCTAAAGCTTTCCAGAAATGAGCAGATAATAGTAACAGCAGTAAAGTCATGGTTAAATATATTGGGCAATAAATACATGCCAAATACTGTTATAAGTTCTTCACAGGTAAATTCATTTCATTTTCACATCAATTCCATGTGGTAGGTATTACTGTTGCTTGTATTTTACAAAAACTAAAAATGAGGCAACGGTGGATAAAATAGCTTACTGAGGCCACACTGTTTACAAGTAGCAGAATCAGTGTCCAGATCCAAGCAGAGGTTAAAAGTTTAGGCTCCTAAAGCATACTTCATTGCCTCTGGCATCGTAACAGTGTCCTGGGACTAATAGACCTGGAGCTTGCTACCTCAAAGTTGTTTACAATTATTCTTATTTGATTTTAACAGTAGTTCAATAGTCCTAAAAGATAGATTTCTAGTAAGCTCTTGAAGGATAGGGACAGTCCCTAAAACACGGCACAAATTAAAGCATAAATGAGGAAGCATTTGTTAGTTTAGGCTCTGAGAAACCTGCCAGTGCCAAGCAGGCTCATAATTCATTTCAATTGCCTATTGCAAACGTTTGTTATATGTCAAATACTTGCTGAATATCAACTACTGTTGCCAGTGATAGGAGGAATGGTGGACTGAAGAAAATTTTCCTGACCTGCAGAAGCTTCAACTCTAATAAATAAAACAAGCCAAGTGCACAAATAATCACAGCATTGTACATGTACATAAAGGGTTGCAAAATGTTCATGAAGAGACAAGGGAATTGTCATTCAGCAGGAGCGATACTTGGGGGGTGTCCTGGGAAGAAGCTGTATCTTGAGTGCTATGAAGAATTTCAATAGATGAGATAAATAGAATGTCAAAGCATCTGACAAAGAAAACAGTGGAGTGAAAAATGGAATGGAATCCAACACAATCCAGAATTAGTCATACTGATTGGTTGAAGAAAGCTGAAGATATCATTGAAAGCAGGCACCTTGGGCCACCTGCACCCCATAGTGGGGTGTCTGGGCTGCAGTCCCAGCTCTGTTCCTGATTCTAGATTCCAACTAATGAGCACTGCAGGAGGAGACAGGTGATGACTCAAGCAGTTGAGTTCCTGCTACCCCCAAAGAAGATACAGAATGCATTTCTGGCTCTTGACTTTGGCTAGATCCAGCCCTGGCTGCTGCAGGCTTTTGCAGAGTGAAGGAACGGACAGAGGATCCCTCTTCTCTCCGTGTCTTTCAAATAAATAAAAACATTTTCCAAAAGTCATTTGAGTCATGATAGGATGATCCCTGAGGGAGCAACAACCCAGAACTCTGAGGACAAAAGAGGTCATGTACCAGAACCAGATCACATTAATTATTTATTTGTTGCTTTTGTTTGATCTCTCCTCTTTTCTCCTCTCCTGTTCTCCATTCTTCCCTCCAGTCTCACTTCTCCCCTCCTCTCACCTCTCATTTCTTCTCTTCTCCTCTCCCTTCTTTTATCCCCTTCTTTCCTTACTTCCACCCTCCTTCCCTCCCTTCCTTCTTTTGCCTCTCTCTTTTGTCCCCCTCTCTCTGTCTTTCAGAGCTTAGGGTACTTGGCTAACAAGCCATTAAATACCTCAACCCAAATCTTTTAAATTACAGTCTCTCTTTATTACTTCTGTAGAGCACACATAAAAATCTTTCTCTGACCAAGGAGAAAAACAAAACTGTAAAAGCTCTTGTATTTGTGCATGGTTGCGTAAAATATTATTAAAACATGTGCATAACTGAAAATGGAGTGTCATCTTAGAATCTGGTTATTCATTTAATAAACCTTTCTGGGGACAGCTATACACCCATTGCACAAGAAGCTTGAAAAAGCCTGAAGTGTATAAATCAAAATTCATGCTTTCTGCGTGCTCACAAATAGTAAAGAAATAAGGTAAAGAGGACTAATCAACAAGAATGAGGAAATGGATAAACCAGATAGAAATTAATTATTAAAATGCCAAAGAGATATTCTCATGAGAGAATAGAGAATGGAAGGCCAATTGCCTGAGTAATCTACAGGTTCAGCAGAAAATCCTCAGGTGGTTGGAAGGAAAAGAGCTTCCCAGCAAAGAGAACAGCTTCTGCATAAAGGCAGACTGACTTATTCAAGAAATAACAAGAACTAATGGGGGCCTTTGATACAGGAAGGGAAGTTGCAAGGAATGTGACTGCGTCTATTCCTTTATATTTTAGACTTTCGTGTATGGTGGGTGAATATTGAGCTGTGTATTAGAGGCCACTGAAAGCCAGTGGGAAAAAAAGCTAGTAGAATTGATAATGTATGCTGACAACACAAAGGATGAATTGACCTTGAAAACATGGCTGATGCAAGATTTAGTTAGAATATTATTGGAAGAATGCACATAAAAGCCAATGCTGAGGATTTTAAAATGTAAATCATCGAACATGGATTCCAAAAATAGTGAATGGCCAGTGAAATACGAAAGAGCCACTACACACTAAAATACTTGCTCTCCAGGAAATGAGTAGTGAGCCTTGAAGTAAGCTGTGACTCACAGCGATGCAAGGTGATCTCAGATGGGAGGGCAGGGGAAATGTTGAAGTTCGTAGAGTGGAAGATTAACAATCTATGGGCCTACTACGCAAGACAGGAAAGCAGAAAGAAAGAATTGAGAGTAAGATGACGGGTTCAGCCCTGTCCAATTTTTATTACACAAGTGACAAATGATAAACGAATTAGACAGAAATGAGCAGCACAGCTACTCAGTAGAGCAGACTACTCCTCGGGATCTTTGGGATAACCAGTAGCCCTGCATTTCACACTATAATTAAATTTCTTGGAAAGATGGCAATTTACCACACATTCTTTTCCTTTTTATGTTGAAGATTATACTTATTAGGGTCAGTGTGGTGGCACAGCATGTCAGGCCACTGTCTGTGACACTTGCATGCCTCATAAGTGCCAGTTCCAGTCCCAGCTGTTCCACTTTCAATCCAGCTGTCTGCTACTCATTCGGGAAAGCGGCAAAGGCTGAGCCAAATCCATGAGTCATTACATCTACTTGAGGGATCCAGAAGGAATTGCTAGGTCTCAACTTCAGTCAGGTCCAGCTCCAGCTGTTGCAACCATTTACACTTGGGGAATGAACCAACAAATAGAAGATCTCGATCTCTCTCTCTCTCTCTCTCTCTCTCTCTCTCTCTCTCTCTCTCTTTCTGTAAAAGCTCTTGTATTTGTGCATGGTTGCGTAAAATATTATTAAAACATGTGCATAACTGAAAATGGGGTGTCATCTTAGATCTTAGAATCTGGTTATTCATTTAATAAACCTTTCTGGGGACAGCTATATACCCATTGCACAAGAAGCTTGAAGAGAATGGACAAAGATCTTCCAAATCCTGAATCAGAACAACTGAATCTTTTTAAAAAAAGATTTATCTTACTTATTTGAAATGTAGAGTTACAGGGAGAGGGAGACACACACATTTGTTGCTTTGGGATCCTGTACCTGTAGGAAGACCTGGAGGAAGTTCTTGGCTCCTGGCTCCGGATCGGCACAGCACTGGCCATTGCAGTCAGTTAGGGATTGAGTCATCAGACAGAAGATCTTCTTCTATCTCTCTTCCTCTCTGTATATCTGACTTTGTTATAAAAATAAACAAATCTTAAAAAAAATTCAGATTATCTAGAATTTTTTCTGAGAATCTGATACCCTTAATTTTCTTTTAAAGTTCTTCCTTGGCTGACAATGTAGGTGTGATAATTATAATGGAAGCAAAAGATGAGGAGAAAAACTGAAACTAAGTAATGCAGCTGCAAATTTAAAGAATATGATCATTATTTAAAAGATGGATTCAACTGACCCTTGAACAAATGGTACATGTTGGGAGGTAAGGAAAGAAGAATCTAGTATGTTTTCAAGTTTTCTGACTTAAAGGAACATGTTGATGGCAGAAAAATAAATTTGTGATAGAGGAAAAAAATGAGTTTCAATTTGGGTCTTTAGAGCTCAAGATATTTTTGAGGCACAACAGAAAATAACAATCAGGATTAGAAATAGCCAAGATAAAATTGGGAAATATAAATTGAGACCATTTGTTTGGTACATGAAGCTACTAGCTACCAAAGAGGAAGATAACCATGTACCTGAATGAGGAGTCCTGAGAGACACCTGAGAAGACAAAGTAGGGCACTGAGATACAGGGATGGAGTCAGAAACAGAGACAACGGAAGCCCTAAGACGTCTTCGTGAAAGGAAGAACAAATACTGATGTTTCAAAGGAGCCAGCAGCCAACACAGAGAACGTTAGGCTGCCTTTTGGCAGTTCTAGGTTCTCCCAGGGCTCTCACACTAACAGCTGCAGCAGTGAAGTGAAGTTACCTTGAAGGCAGGAGATAACTGACAGTAGCAAACCATAGCATCAGGTAGGTAGCATCCTTCAAAAATCCTAGTTAAGAAGTAAGGTAGAATAAGAAAGAGAATAGCTTAGATGGGGCATGAAGTTCACCTGCCCAAGGAATAACAGATGTGTTGTTGTAAGTCAAGTTTTCGTTCCTTTTTCCTCTAGACTCTGCTTATAATGTACATTTTTGACCATGCATTTTAGTAACTTTTGAAGTAATCGTTCATAAAATGTGACATCTAGATGCCATCATTTCCATTAGCATAATTTCATGTAAAATATCTTATTGATTTCTACATGGCCAAGTTTATTAGAACCCTAGAATTATGTTCACCTTTATCTAGTCAATGCATTTTGAATTTATTTACACAAAATATCTATTAAAATAATTGTTAAATTAATTACTAGGAATCAATACTAATCATAACTAACACTTCTGAGCAGTTGACATAGGCCAGGCACTGTTCTGGCGGTTTTCAAGTTTTGGATCTTTACCCTCCTCACTCCTAAAGTCAATCCTGTTTATTGTCTCCATTTCACAGAGGCAAACAGTCCTAGGCTCTCCAGAATCACACAGCTGACAAGCAGCAGATCCAGACTCAAGCTGAGGAGACCACTAACCAACGTCTTTAACTTTCATGCAGTATTGACACTTGGTCATGTGTTGTAACTGTCATTGCACTCAGAGACATCTAGGACAACAGTCTCCAGTCTCTTGCTTACCCCCTTTTGTCTTTATTAACTTTTAGGAACTTGCTTCTCCATCCTGAATTGAACTTGCACAACAAAAAAAAAAAAGGACAGCTAAGCCATTTTGTATAATTAGACCAGCCTTCCAACCATTTCAACCTTGGAGATGTTTATCCCTCTGTTTAAAAGGGTTCCTTAGCTACCCCAGCTCACTCTCCAACTGGGAACAAGGACAGATCCAACTGGCATGGATAGGTCATGGTCATCAGACCACTGGGCAAGGTATGTAATTGGGAGATTTTAAAATGGTTTCTGAGATCTAGGAGGAAAGCAACATTTACTGCAAATGAAAACCATTGAGGATATGTTCATTTAAATATTTGTGAAAAACAAAACTCTTCTTTCAGGCTTGAGATCCAAATGTGAAGCTTGCTTTAAAAATAAAGGAGCTTCATCTCTCTCAGCTTGAATTCAGTGGATAGATCACAGTTTACAGCAGGATTGCACACATATTTTTTCAATTTTCTTATTATGAGCTTCACAGTTAGCAACACCAAAGAAGATGAAGTTGAAAAAAACACTCCAAAGAAAACAGGAACAATATACACATAAACTGATGCGTGGATATTATGGTAAGGAGAGAGTTTCAATAGCTTTCTGTCATCTCATAATTCTAAAAATATAATGTGACAAGAAACATGGGTGTGCCTGTAGTTATCAGGGATGTATTATGCAAAGTAATTCATAAGCCTGACATCACATTAGCATTAAACAAGATCTAATCTAAATAATCATGAGCTCCTTTCCTCTGAGTGTTTACAATCTGATAAACAAAACATTTAATATTCTTATTCAAAAAGAATCAGTTTGCTTGACTTGTCTGCACAATAAATATTTTGGGGGATGAATCTAAGCACACTAGTTTGAAAAACTTGGAAATCATACCTATTATGAGCTTTTAGATGTTTACATGTATACCACAAATTTTCCTGTACTGGCTTTGTACTACTCACTTTATCTCTCTCTGAAAGTACATTATCACTCCCAATGGAGAAAAATAAAGCTGAGGCTTAGAGTGAAATAGCTAATCCAGTTCACTGAACTAGTAAGTTACCGAGCTGAGATCAGAACCTAGTATAGTTTAACAGAATATTCCTTCCACCTCAAATGCTTCTGTAAGTAATGAGAACCATCATCTCTCACGGCCTGAATACCACTGGAGGCACTGTGCAGGGTACTAAGTCGAAAAGAAGACAACCTGTGTAAATATACAATGCAGTGACTTTCCATGGTGCCTCAAATCCACAAAATACCCTTCTCCTCAGGGCATCGGTTTATACCATCCCTTATCCTTTTATCCTGCCCATAAGTCTGCTCCCTTCATCTGTCTTCTCATCCTTAGGTTACACAGCACAAGCTATCATGACCTAATACCTTAACTTCTGACAAATTTCAAATTAGTATCCCTCCAAATGTAAAGATTCTATTGCTGGGTGAACTCTCATCACTACACGGATTACACAAAGTCTCTCTCCTGGGTTTCTATGTTGAACAATTGTCCTTTCTGAGCTTCCTTTGACTGTACCTCTGCCTCAGACTCTCAATGATCTTCTTCACCTACTTTTCATGAGAAATAGAAATAGATAGAAACATCCTTGTCCATACTCCTGTCCCTAACCCTAGACACAGCCAATCCAGAATCCTGCTTTTACCAGAAAACTTCCTCCTGAACCCACTGGCAAAGTTTGAAATTACAGCAAACAACCTGTATCATGTCCTTGAGAATTGCAGTTGCAACTAAGGAATTCAAGATTCACATTTGTGTGCTTTTTTAAATGTTGAAGCAAAGGAAAGTCAGAGGACGTGCTGAGTCCATATTGCACTCCTTGTGTAAGTAGTAGAGCCAGTTAGTATGCCTTGATCAGGGAGGAGGGTGCACTAATTTGGGGAGGGGGGAGGGAATGAGAGAAAAATAGAAAGTTCTTTATTTTTTATGACTTTGTACTTCTTGATTCCAGGTGCTTTTTAAATGACATTTTGGGATTAATGTTTTTTTACAAAGGTGAGGGGGTTGCAGACCCATGTGGGGCTCCAATTAAGATAGAGAATCGGGATGAGGGAAAGGTCATTGAGATAAATGATTCAATCTTCCTTCCTGTGTCCACTTGTGCTGAGAGGAGGGAACTTGGGTGGCTTCTTCCTGTCATACTACCACACCAGTGCCCAGGACAGACACCATCATTTGCTGTCACCTCTGGAGCCCCAATGTGGGACGATTGTGCCTGCCAGCTATTGGTTGCTTTTCTCCCAGTAGCATAACACTTGCCTAGGTACAAGGCAAGCTAGGCAGCTGCCTACAGCTAGGGCTCTAGGCACTTTATAAAAGTATATCTATATCTATCTATATATATAATTTTAATACAGGGTTCTATATATATACTTTAAGATAGATATATACAGATATATATTGATATATATATAATTTTGAACAGAGAGTTACAAAGATTTTTCCATCCAGCAGTTCAATCCCCACATTTTTACCAAACCAGGGCTAGAGTAGGCTAAAAGCAGGAGCTCCATATGGTTCTCTGGGGTGGCTGACAGGGACCAGAACACTCAAGCCATCACCTGATGCCTACAGTACACTTTAGCAGGCTGCTTGAGCAGAAGCAGAGGTAGAACTCTATCCTAGTCACTCCCACACCAAGTGCAGACATTCTAGGTAGCGTAATGTCCTGGGACACATCATCCACGCCTGGCTCCAGGCAATCTTGAATCCTAACCTGTTTGGCTTTACTTCCCAGGAGGCAGCCCTGGAATCTTATGATTAGGTTTGCTCTGCTACTATTTTTTTAAGTTTCTGTCAGTTTCAAAAATAGCAAACACAAAAGGTTTAGAGTGCCATTGTTTCAAAAAGTTTTTCTTGCCCCATCTCTCTTCTATGCATGAATCACAGCTATTATCATCTCTGAGCTAGACAAAGACAAGGGTCTTCTAGCTGATCTCCTCACATGCCACTGTGGTTAATCCAGCCAATAATCTAGCTGGATTAGATTCAGTTCACTTAATTCCACAATATAAAAGTTTACAGTGGGCACAGTACGGTAGCCTAGCGGCTAAAGTCTTCAGCTTGCATATGCCTGAATCCCATATGGGCATCAGTTCTAACCACAGTAGCCCTGCTTCCCATCCAGCTCCCTGTTGTAGCCTGGGAAAACAGTCAAGGATGGTCCTGCACCTGCATGGGAGACCCAGACGAAGATCCTGGCTTCTGATGGGTGCAGCTGCAGCCATTGCGTTCACTTGGGGAGTGAAACAGCAGACAGAAGATCTTCGTCTTTCTCTCCTCCTCTCTGTATATCTGACCTTCCAATCAAAATAAATAAATATTTAAACAAAAAGTTCACAGTGGCTTCCATTTGTTAAAAAGTAAACACTTTGGAGCCGGCATTGAGGCACAGTGGTTTGATCCACCACTTGGGATACCTGCATCCCATTTTGTAGTTCCTAGTTTGAGTCCAGCCTCACCACTTCTGAGCAACTTCCTGCCCTTGCACATGGAAGGCAGCAGATGACAGCCCAAGTACTTCAGTCCTTCCAACTACATGGGGGGCTAGATGCAGTTTTTAGCTTCAGCCTTCAGCACGGACATTGAAAACAGTGGTAGAGTAAACCAACATCCCTCCCCCTTCCTGTCTTCTTAATATTCTTTTTTCAAATAAACAAATATTTTTAAAAAGATAAAAGCTTTAACATAAACAGACCTACAATATCTAGTTTCTACCTCTATAGAAGCCACACTTTTTAGTATTTCCCTCATTGTTCACTGTGTTTTAGCCACCTTGGAACTCATCAAGTCTGTCCTCTTCATTCATTCTACTCTCTCACTTTAGTATTTCTTCCCTCTCTCTCAAATAGCTAAAGTCTTCACTTCCCTCACATCAGATATTAAATTAATATCACAATTACAAAAATGCTGCTTCAAGTATTTTGAAAGATCTACCTACTCCACAAAGATTGTAAGCCTAATAAACTAGTGACCATGTTTTCAACACCGCTATATTCATAGTGTCTGACATTTGGTAAAAAGCATTGAATATTTGTTACATAAACACATGGGTGAAAGTCAGACCCACGATACATTACCTAAATACATTAGAAAAGAAAAAAAGGGAGAATATTACAGAAGCAATAAAATGATTAAAATACTTGAAGGCAATTTTTCAGAGATGTGTTAAATCCAGGCAGAAAAGCCGTCACAAAATATAAAGCATAAAAAACAATAGCTTGATATTGCACTACCAAGGCTTACTAAGAAGAAATGGAGAATCTCAATAGACAAATAATTTTAATGACTTTGTAGTTTAAAATGTTCTCACAAAGGAAATTCCAAGGTAAATCCCAGCACTAATGGAATAAATAGCACAAAGTCTATATAAACAGTTTCAGAAAATAGAATAATAGCCAGGAGGCCATTTTCCAATACACTTTCTGAAGTCAGCATTATACTGATACAAAAACAAGAAAATATAGACCAACATTTCTCCAACAGCAACAAAAAAAGAAAGTGAAAACCCAACAAAATGGCAAATTAATCTCAGGAAAATGTATTATGAAAAATCAGTTTTAGTTCCAGCATATATATGGCTGTAAGAGAAAATATAATTCACCATATCAAAATATTAAGAAAATAAATTACATGACAATTCAAATAAATCCAGAGAAAAAAGCCACCCCTTGTGAAAGCCCAGTTCTTCCACTGATTAAAACTAAAATCCATGCACAAAACGCAAAAAGGAAGCTATGAGGGATTTTGTTAGGAAAATTATTTATATGACATTCTGTATGAGACTATGGAATGCAAAGCAGATATGCACCTATTAGGGTCTGAATACAGAAGAAGAGATTGACAACTACAATGCATGAAAGAATTTTCAGATGTGAAAGAATTATCTTAATTGCACAAATGGTTACTCGCAGAAATAAGCAATAAAAAAGAATAACTTACTGTACACAGAGTTACCTTAATAAACTGTTTGTATGAAACCAAGGAAGAGATTTTTATTTAAAATTCAAAGTAGAACAAAAATGCTGAGATGAAAAATAAGCCAGAAATTTTTTGCTTTTGATGAGAAGGTTTGGAAATTTCATATTAGGCTTAAAATATTTTGAGAAAAAGAGGGGTAGATAAAGAAAATAATCAAGTAAACAATATAAGGAAATAATTCTACATCTAAGGTACATTAAGATGGATCAATAGACAGATTGGTAGATTGATTGATAAAGTAAAGGTAGAGTGAAGATTTAAAAATCTAGAATTTTAGACAATTTTATAAAAAAAAATCAATGCAGAAGCGTATTACATTCAAAGGATTAGGAATCAAAAGGTCAGTTGAGGACCCAATGTGATGGCTCAGTTGGCTAATCTCCCCTTGCGAGTGCTGAGATCCTGTATGAGCACCGGTTTGTGTCCCAGATGCTCCACTTGTCATCCAGCTCTCTGCTTGTGGCCTCAGAGAGCAGCAGAGACGGCTCAAGTCCGTGGGAGTCTCCTGGCTTCAAACTTCAGATTGGTTCAACTCTAGCTGTTGCAGCCATTTGGGGAGTGAACCAGTAGATGGATGGAAGACTCTTTTCTCTGTCTCTCCTTCTCTTTGTAATTCTGCCTTTCCAACAAAAATAATTTTTAAATGTCACTTGAATTCTTCAAAAGCAACACTAGAAACTAGAAAATAACAGAGCAGTGGCTCTCAAATGTTTTTGATCATGATCCATGTTTTTTACTATGGCTGCTGATTTAACCTGAAGTGATAGCTGACCTAAAGATGAAAACTATACTAATTGGTGTTTCACAACATGAGGTGTTCACAATGGCTGTGGGACAAGATAAGCAAGATAAAAAGTGAGTCTCAGCTTGGGAATCCTATTGGACAAGGAAAAAAGGAAGAGCAGGTGGGAAACAGGATGTGTGAATGACCCAAGGGAATAACTTGGCAATAAGTATAAGAAAGTTAAACCCTCACCTGCCAAAGAAGGCCATAGGATAATGTACAAATGTGAAGTGTAAGGGAAAGATACCCATGGGAAAACCCAGTTAGAAGTTTAAATGCTTTAGGTTGGGTCACTCGCTGACAACTCGTCCCAACCACAAAAGGTACTGGTTTTCTCACAGCCTGTATTTACCTATCACACACTACTGAGGGAAGAGTAGGTTGATACATGCTTCTGGAAAGCAGGTTGGTACTATGTATTCCAAGTCATCAGTTATTCAAACCTTTTGTTTAATCATTCTACTTCTACACAAATATTAGAAGAAGAAAAATGAAGTCCATTAGAAGAGTCAGGAAGAAAATAAAACAAAATGTTCCAGTGTGTGTTGCTGCTGGCTAGGTTGTGAGTTTCCCCCACTGTGAATTTCACAGAACATCAGTCCCAGAGGAGGATGCTACAGACAAGGCCACTCTGTAAGCACATGAAAACACACATATTCTGCCTGCAAAGTGACCAAATGTACCCCATCCAGATAACACAAGAGAGCATTGGCTATGGAAAGAAAGAAAGGAAGAAAGGAAGGAAGAAAGGAAGGAAGGAAGGAAGGAAGGAAGGAAGGAAGGAAGGAAGGAAGGAAGGAAGGAAGGGAGAGAGAGAGAGAATGAAAGAAAATGAAAGAAGAAAATGAAAGAGAGAAAGAGAGAAAGAGAGGAAGGAAGGAAGGGAGGGAGGGAGGAGGGAGGGAGAAAGAAAGAAAGAAAATGAAAGATAGAAAGAAAGAAAGAAAGAAAGAAAGAAAGAAAGAAAGAAAGAAAGAAAGAAGAAAATGAAAGAAAGAAAGAGAAAGAAAGAAAGAGAGGAAGGAAGGAAGGAAGGAAGGAAGGAAGGAAGGAAGGAAGGAAGGAAGGAAGGAAGGAAGGGAGAAAGAGAGAAAGAAAGAAAAAAGAGAGAAAGAAAGAAAAAAGAGAGAAAGAAATAGATGTACTCATCTGGCTTGCAATAAAGGTAATTGAGATTACCAGCTATCACATTGCTTTTGCTTCCTGTCAAGTCAGAACAGAACCCAAGTCCCATCCCACCTGGCCTGAGCCCAAATCTTGCAACGCATAAGATAAGTAACCTAAGGCTTGAACCATGAATAGCCTGAAGGCCAAGGTGCTACATCACAGAAGCTATTCAGCTTGTGCCAAAATACTACCACAATCCGGTGAACAGTGCTAGCTGGTCTCCTTGGAACTTCCCCGCACAGCCAGGCCAGCAAAGAGATCAAATTATCTCTTACCCCCAACCAGTTCTTGCGTCCTCATTGTCATTTACCACCAACATCCTCTTTCTCTCTCCTGCAAAAACCTGTCAATTACAGTGCTTTCCTCTGGCCACCTCCTTCTGTAGTTCAATATAAACTCCTGAAAAATTTATGAATTTTTTGCCAATAGATAATATATCAGAGAGAGAGAATTTAAAACAGGAAAAAAAGCACTGAACTCTATAATTTGTCATTTAGAATATCTCCATAGTCGGCAGCTGTGCTCTGTTTTCCAATCTTATCTCTCATTACCTTCCTGTATTCCAGACAAATAAACCACTTATTTCCTGAACAAGTCCTGAATATTCCCTTCCTTATGCCTTTGTTTACACTGTGTCTGTTCAATCCACGTTTCCAGTTTCAAAATCTTATACAAGCTTGATCAAACGCACTGTCATTTAGTATCCAAGACAATGTGTTTTAGGGAAAAGACAAACAATAGACATGGAATTACAATTTTTTCCAATACACCCTGCCCAGCTTCAACCACAGTCATGTTCTCACAGCAAAAAAATTAATTTCATCCTTCTTTATGCTCCTATGCTGCTTTGCTTATGTTTGTTTATAGGAATTATCACATTTTGCCTGGTGCAGTAGCTATTTTTACTTTATTTTCCTATGAGGTTATAAAATCCTTGAGGATACAAAACATCTTGTTCATCTTTGATTCATACTGTGCAGTATAAAATAGTTGTCAACAAATAAATTGGCCATTGTTCTACATTCACATCGTCAAGTTCTGTGGTCACACCTCTCTTAAAATCTGTTATTGTTTCTGAAAATTCAAACATTGGGTGGAAGAGGATATCTGCGTATTTGGGAATAGGAACGCTCTCAAAAATAATCTTACCTAGTAATAAAGATGCCAATTAGCGACCCACATCTTCCCTTAGAGTACCTGGGTTTGAGTCCCAGGGCATCTCCTAACTTCAACTTCCTGTAATACACTACTTCCTGGGAGGAGGTAGTGATGGCTTAAACAGCTGGGTTTTTGCATCACCTAGGAGAGATGCATGGAGTTCCTGGCTCCTGGTTTTAACCTCCTTGCCATCATAGACATTTGAAAAGATAAAAATTTTAAAATATTTTCTCTCTCCAAAAATAGCTATTTAAAATTATTTAGGACTTTGTATTCAAGTAATACTATTTTCCTGTATTTTTGGATGGTCAGATGTATCTTCTTTAGACATGAAGCAACCAAGATAGCCTATGGTTCTATCTTCTGTTCAGTCCCAAAGTGTGTTGGTCACTGGAACCAATTTGTAGTCTAGAGAGCTCCCATGAAGGCAGTAGAGCTGATTTTACTCTACAAAGATACTACAACTCAGAGCGAATTCAAAGTGGCTCAGGGCCACATTCTTCAGCTGGGCATTGGAATGGGCAGTGCTGACACCTGGAATTGGAAATGTGGCATGAATGAACATCTGCTAAACTCCTCTTCAGCTTATACAATTTTTAAGAAAGTATTCGATTTCCAAAACGCCTATTTTCCTATAAGAAGTCTTTGGCTAATGACGTAAATGAATGCATAAGTATTTATCAATTTTTTGGTAATGTCTTATCTTGAATTGCTTTTTAAAAGTTTTTTTATTTAGTTTTTAAAACTAACTAGCAGGGCCAGACTCAATAGTTTAGTGGCTAAAGTCCTCACCTTGCACACCCAGGATCCAATATGCACCAGTTCATGTCTCAGCTGCTCCACTTCCCATTTAGCTCTCTGTTTGCAGCCTGGAAGGGCAGTGGAGGACAACCCTGCACCCATGTGAGAGAGCCAGAGGAGATCCTGGCACCTGGTTTTGGATTGGTTCAACTCCAGCCATTGCAGACATATAAGGAGTGAATTCGCAGACAAAGGACATTTCTCTCTGTCTCTCCTTCTCTCTGTGAACCTGACTTTGCAATAAAATATAAAAATAAATCTAAAATAATAATAAAATGATCAGACACAAAATTGTACATCTTGTGAAATACTCTGTGATTTCACTACATATGAGTATGATGCAATGTCCAATCAGCAGGAACGTATTTTTGTCTTCATGCATCTTCTTTATTGGAAAATGCCCAGAATCCCATTTCTCTGTTTTTATAGTGAAATATGCAATACACTAACATTACCTATATTCACCCAGTGTACAAATAAAATTTCAGATCTTCTTATTCCTTAAATTGCTTTTTCTTCATTCTTTTTCTTTAAGAAGTTCACTTTAAAGATCTTAAATATAGGCAATAAAAAGATGTTTCTAAGGATGAGAGCTCTTAACAGTGCATTTGATCTTTTACTTGCCATCACTGTTTCTTCTTTGCCCTTCACTTTTTCTGGAAAAGCAAGAATTCAAGGGGCCTGTCAGCAGAGTGAAAGGGTGTGATTGAAATTAGCCATATAACCAGAGAGCTCATAGAGCTGGCCTGCCTGGTATATGATGCAAATTACTGTGTGCTCTACTAACTCCCTAGGGCCCACAAAAAGGGACATATGAAGGAAATTCAGAAAACAGCAACAAAATTATTAAAGAGCTGTGAAGTTGATTTATGAGACACATAATGAGAGTTAACTACATGTGGCTTGGCTAAACAATGACTAAAGACACAATGTCTGTGAGTTTGCAGAGAATATAATCACGATGGAGAGGAAGGTGAGGAGGCTGTTCATAGAAGGGGTGATACAGTAAGTTCTTATTTCATCCATTTTGTTGGTATAGAAGGTCTGCGCTTTATATAGTATCAATGTTTTAGTATAATTTATAACAATGAGAAAGATTACACAGCAGTAAATAAAACAATGTAGTGTTTTGCTTTTATAATATGTGGGAAGTTTGCTAGATGTATTCTGAGCTAGAGTACTGACTGATAAGTAATAAGAATACACAACAGGGCCTGGCACATTAGCCTAGCAGCTAAAGTCCTCGCCTTGAACACACTGGGATCCAACATTGGCGCAGGTTCTAATCCCGACATCCCCACTTCCCATCCAGCTCACTGTGGCCTGGGAAAGCAGTCAAGGACGATCCAAAGCCTTGGGACCCTGTACCCAAGTGGGAGACTCAGAAAAGGCTCCTGGCTCCTGGCTTCAGATTGGCTGAGCGCTGGCCATTGTGGCCACTTGGGGAGTGAATAATCAGATGGAAGATTTTCATCTCTATCTCTCCTCTCTGCATATCTGACTTTCCAATAAAAACAAATAAATCTTTAAAAAAAAAGAACACACAACAGTTAACAGCCTTCCTGAAAGAACAAAGACAGAAATGAGCCTCTGGCATCATATCTAGGATGAGAGGGAAAGAGGAGAAGGAGAAATGAAGGGAAAAAGCAAACCAACCAAATGCCTTGCAGCTCGTAACCCATGAAGTAACCACCTTGGTCAACTGCCAAGGCCAGCAATACAGCAGGAATCTCACGAAGGACACCCTGACTTCCCCCCAGAGACCTCAACAGCCACACAATTTAGTTCAAACAGGAAAATATCATCAGTTTGTATTCTCTCATTTACACTCTTAGGGCCAGCAAAGACAGAGAGAAGTACGGGTCAGAGACAGGTGGGGGACAGCTGATAGGGCCAACTGAACCTCTGCTGTGTTGAAGATTCCGATTCTCCCTTGCTTCAGCTCATGCAGCACAGTGACAAGGAACATTGCTTAAAGTTCGATGCACAACAGCCCCAAAGTCCAAGAACAACTGAACACAAGCCTGTCCCTCAAGGAGATGCTGAGCATGGTTTGGTGAATTTGCTCTTATCCTATCTAAAAAGGGCTCCCTAGTAGGAGAGGGAAACAGGTGCAGAAACAGACACCCAATTACCATTTCCTGAGGTGAGACGCACAAAGAGAGCAGCAAAGTGAGCCTGCATGGTGGGCAGTGTCTATCCACACATGGAAGTTTCTAGACAGTGTCCAGGAGCCAATAAAGCTTGTTGGGACATGAATATCACCAGATGGTTTTCCCTTCAACCGTTGCAATGTGGAGATGCATTTAGAACAGAGTGTAGATGTGTGGTTTTGCTTGTCAAACTTGCTTTTCTCTTGAAGGATGCTGCCTGCCTTTCCAGGTGGCTTTATAAGCAGAGACAAATATCGCGCACATGTGATCATATGTCGAATGTGCACATTCCTTCCATATGGTGCAGCTGAGGAAGGGGCCCTAACCAAAGCCTGGGTCATGTTTGCTCTGAAGGTTGAGAACAGTGAACCAAAATAAGCCCTCTTTTCTTAATAAAGAAGCCCGTACCAGTGATTCAAATAGAGACATTATTTCTATGGAGGTATTTGGAATTATCATTGTCCCCTATATGGAAAAAAAAATTGATCTAGATGTGAGAGATTAAAGCTCACAGAAGAGAAGCAAAAGGGACAAGGAAGGAATTCTTTCCACCTGTGGCTTCCAAGGTCCAGCCGCACCATTCCCAATCTGTTACCACTGGCAATACCCTACTATTCTTCCAATAAAATCTTCTGGCCAAAACCCACTGAAGCTCGATTTCTGCCATGTGCAGTCAAGAGTCTTTTGTAGCCACTCACATCAGCCATGGCTTCTGGACACTTTCACGCTTATCTTAATTACATGTTCTTCTCATTCTCTCACCCTTTCCAAGCAGAGTTAGCCCGACCTCAACATTGCCAAATTTTCCTCATTCTTAGCCGAGTCATACTTTGGAAACATGGCCAATGCTGTTTGCCTTCCCATTAGCCATGCTTCTGCTTTTTCTCCCTCTCCAGGATTCCCTAAACAACAGCTCCCATTTCAAAGCACATCAAAATGCTGACTACTGAAAACCACCATCAGAAACATCCAACTGAATGGACTGAGGTAAGGGCCTGAGAATCTGTTTGGTTTGGGTTTTTCATTTACATGACGGTTGATTTTGATGCACAGCCAGGTGGAGCATCACTAGCCAGGGGACCCACAAAGCCAAGCAGTTTGAAGAGTATTTGAATACCCTCATCAAGAATGCTGAGTTAACAGTCCCCATTTCCAGCTAAGCTGTAAGTACTGCCCAGTCTTGTTAACCTCAACGAAAGTAGAATTACTAGAGGCTGTGCAAATGTGTCGCAGCACTTCCAAACCACTCAGAAAGCTTTAAGTGGCCTGGAGTGATTTCATCAACTGGGGCATTGCAGGGACAGACCCTGTCCTTTCACAAGCTGCCTTAGATTTCCTTCATCCAGGAAAGATAGATGATGTAGAGGCAATTTGTTTCTTTTTAGAGTCTACAGTTACATCATGAGACCGTATACTTTTTCATATAAAATGTCTTTCCAAAGCAGTAATCCTCAAAGGAGCTGTGCACAGTTTCCCCAGGGGTGGCAACAAAGCTGAAGTACAAAGGAAGAAAAAATGTGCTAAACTTTTTTAGCAGCATCGCCTTTGAAGCAGTAAACCTGCTCTCTCCTTCTCGTGAGGGATGACAAGTGTTTCACAGCAGCCCCGCATAAACAGCAACTGCCAGGTGAGAGCGTTGACTTTGCTCAAAGGGCAGCCAAGGCAAGCAAGCACCTTCTGCATTCTTCCCTTACCCGTTGTGGTCTGACGATGGCTAGGGCCAAACCTCGCCGTCAAGTACCCAAAGGCTCTTGGGCGTTGAGATGTGTTGCTGTGCACTTGGCAAGACACAGCAGGTGTTTCAAGGCTTTTTTTTTTTTTTCTTGTATCATACTTACTGCATTTTCCTTGCATTGTGCTTTACTTCTTAAAAAAAAAAAAACTGGGTAATAGGGACCTAGAGACTGTGAATCTTGGAATGATGAGCTTCAAAAGAGCTTTGCCATTTGGTCAATTCAAGCCTCCACTGTGACACGGATTCTCTCCCCTGCCCTCGTGCGCCCTCACTTTTTCCCTTTCTCCCTTCTTTCCTGCATCCCTCCCTCCCAACACATTCAATGAGTGCCCTAAACGGTGACAAACTTGCATGTGTTTCTCTTATGACTAAGCCTCTGGGCCTCTCGCCAATCCACTGCAGATGGCCCCAAACTTCAGACATCCCATCAAAAGAGCCCCACGTTTGCAGCCCCGGTTGGAACGGCCAGGGTGGAGGAAACTCTTGGGGATTGGCGGCCTCTTGGTCCTGGGGGAAGGTGAAGCAACTTCCAGGAGGAAACGGGCGTTTCCTTCCCACGCGCTTTCGAGCGAGCCCTGGGTCTTGGCCTCCGGCTCCACCCAGCCCCTCCCGACGCTCTGGGAAAAGCCAGTCGCCACACACAGGCACACGCAGGCCCGGCGCCGCGCCCTAAGGAGAGCAGCCGTAGAGCCAATTGCTATGACAACCCCAGGGCTCCTACCACGCCCCACCCGCGGGGCCTCCCTCCTCCGCGCTCTGCAGCCAACCGGCTTGCCCGCGTCCCGGGAGCGCGCTATAAAACCTGCGCAGCGGTTAGAGGAAGGCGTGCAGCGCATCTGCAGCCCGAAAGCCTGGTTTGGGAAAAGAGGCAGGCAAAAGCATGAGAATGCCGAGTGCGCAGAACCTTAGCCTCTATCTGCAAAAGCAGTGCCTTTGGCTGGCCTTCCTGCTCCTCCATTTCTTGGGACAGGTGAGTGGCCCACTCTTAAGATGCCCGTCAAACTTTGATCTCCTGAGCTCCCGCTGCTTGATCTCTGGGCTCGCAGCTCCTGAGAGAGTTTTTTGTTTTCTCTCCTCTCTGCCCCAGGTGGCTGCGGCTCAGCGATGCCCGTCTCCGTGCCCACACCAGTGTCCTTCCACACCTCCAACCTGCGCCCCTGGGGTGCGCGCGGTGCTTGACGGCTGCTCCTGCTGCCTTGTGTGCGCCCGTCAACGCGGTGAGAGCTGCTCGGAGCTGCAACCCTGCGACCAGAGCAGTGGCCTCTACTGTGACCGCAGCGCAGACCCCAGCAACCAGACTGGCATCTGCATGGGTAATCCTGCCCCCTCCGCCTTTTGCCCTTTTTGTTCGCACTCCTTGAGGCCGTCCCTACCATTCTCTCCCCCTTCCTCCTCTTCTCAGAGGATGGTAAGATAATAACAGTAAGAAGGATGCACTGAGTGACACTTAGGGAGCCCTTTACTGAGTGCCAGGCATGGTCTGAAGGCGCTGGAGACTGGGAGCTCCAGAAACCCCCAAGGAGACCTGTCCCGTGGAGGTGAAACTGATCACGTGCGTCCCTGGAGACACGGGATGAAATGCTAAGTTAAGGGCCAGTGAAATCATTTCCTTTGGACAGTTCCAGGAAAGCGCCTGGGGGTGATAGACTCCCTGGCTCCCAGTTGGGCCAAGTGCAGTCCAGCAGGTTTGTTTTCACACCTGCAATTGTCCTGTTTGAGCCAAAGCAGCCCTTCGTCTGCTGGGAAGACTCTGCAACCCCTCTTAGGCTAGAATAAAAATGCAAGCAATCAGTCAAACGGTTTCATAAAGTGTAATCAATCAAGGATCAATATTGCACACAGTAAAACCGGGTAGTTGGTGGCCTCCCCTGCGTCTCTGGAAACAGCTTTTTGTTATATTTTTGTCTAAAGGATGGATGATTTATTGTACTTCCATGCCAATACCCCCTTCCCAATTTGACCAGTTGACCTACTTGGAAAATACCATGTGCACTTTTTCTCTTTGTAAGCCTCAGCTGCTGGAATCGGGGAAACTAAGGCGATTGTTGCAGCTTGACATTATCACCAGGTGCCTCAGCACAGTGCCTTGAGGGTGTCACTTCACAGTTGTTCTTTCTGTTTTATCTTATTAAAGAAATAGTTTGGGGGCACAGAGGGAAATCTCAAACTATGGCGGAGAGTACTTAAGAGGCACAAACCAGATTGTTTATATTGACAATTTCTCGGGCTTAGAATATTTCTACCGTCTGTCCTCATCCATAAAAAAACGACAGGGCTTAGCAATTTTCTTTTTTTTGTTCTGGGAGTCCTCGATGAGGAGGTGGCAGGAGAGAGGCATAAGGAGCCAGATCACCTGAACTAAATAAGGAATGACTCAGGGTTTGGGATTTGTCCACCAATCTTACACAGCTTTTCCAATGTATTCTTCCCTCTCTACCTCTCTTCTCCAACATTGCAGTGCTAGAAGGAGACAACTGTGTATTCGATGGAGTCATTTACCGCAGCGGAGAGAAGTTTCAGCCAAACTGCCAATACCTCTGCACCTGCAGAGATGGGCAGATTGGTTGTGTACCCCGCTGTCAGCTCGATGTCCTACTGCCACATCCTGACTGCCCAGCTCCAAGGAAAGTTGCAGTGCCTGGAGAGTGCTGTGAAAAGTGGACGTGTGATCCAGGTGAAAAGAGAGCATTGGGAGGCATTACCCTTCCAGGTGAGACACTCCAAATTCCTGGGGAATGGAGAAACTGGGGCAGCAAAGGAGAAACAGGGGCAGGAAGCCTGGATTTGAAATGACCAACTGGCCATTCAGTTGTGGATTCCACATGGCCCACTGAGATCAAGCATATCATGACTGCACATTAACAATGTTACTGAGTATAGACCCAATTTCTTCTAAAGAAACCCTATTGAATTTGGTCACTCTTTTGGCATACTTCTGTTTTATGGATGACTACTGCTTGTAGTTTAGTTTGTCCATCACAGTTGATCCTTTAACTGTAAAACTAACGGTAGAATTTTTTTTTCTTTTCTGGATTGTGTACATGACTTCTGATGTCTGAGAACAGTCTCCTTAAAACAGCATTACTCATGCCTGCAAAGGTGTCACAGCGAAATGCCATATTTCCAAATGCTTTAGAAAGGTCATGTAATTCTTCTAGACTTTGATTTTGTGTATCATTTATAAGTTAGTTTTTGGAGGGGAAATTCAACAATAGGATTTATTTTAGAAATCAGTAACCAACCAGACTATTTACATTGGCAGTGCCAGAGTTTTACAATATTTCTGATGTCAGAAATTGTCAGCCAAATTTTAAAGATAGGAATACTGCCATGTGGAAGAGAAAGACTTGCCCCAGACCATGCATAGGAAGTGTTGAGACAAGATTTTTCTGCAAACTACAAATGTCTATATTGCATAACCCGAACAGCCAGTTCTATCTCCAGAAAGCAGCATTTCTTTCAATACTATTTTAATGTGGCTGATCTTATTTCCTCATCACAATTAAAATTTTATATTGACTCATTTTAGACATAGAATCACATGTTGAAAACACTACAGTTTATGAAATGGCTGTTTATGCCATACTTTTCTACATTCTTAAATTTACTAAACTTTTTAAGGCAAGTTCCCATATGATTTGTAAGGTCAAGTTGGACAGACAATCGACAAGGCTTGCAATGTACTAGTTATTATTTAACCTGTTAGGGATTTATAAAGAAGGAAATTCAGTTCTGTCACCTGGAAGCACCACTGTTTATTAGCTACAGAACTGAATGAGACCAATTTCAGAGAGACACTCATACAGAGAGAGCCCCTATGAATGGATTATTCCCCAAGTGTGCACACAGGCCAGGGCTGCAACCAAGGACTGGAAATGTAGGTCCAGCCTCCCAAATGGATGGCAGGAAGCCAGTTACCTGAGCCATCACCTGCAGCTCTTTATACAATCCCACAATCTTTGTACAGCCTACAGACCCGAAGCTACTCTGGGAATTGAAGTTCCTGATTCAAGCGTCAACTGCATTGAACAGACCACCGAGTGGAGTGCATGTTCCAAGACATGTGGCATGGGTTTTTCCACCCGGGTCACCAACCGGAATCGTCAGTGTGAGATGGTGAAGCAGACTCGGCTCTGCATGGTGCGACCCTGTGAGCAAGAGCTGGACCAACCAACGGATAAGGTAGAGCCTGGAGGAAGCCTGCCATCACCAAGGCTGGGCCTCAGACAGCCACAGCAATGCTAGTTGTTAGCTTAAGGAAGAGTGAACTCCAGAGAAAAGGCAGAGAGATTTCAGAAGCCAGCAACTCACAGCAGATCTACAAGAGATGTGTGAAAAGCTGGGCAACCATTATACTTTCCAAAAACTAAGAACAATCTAGAAGGCTCCATTTCTAGAGAAAATTGTGTACCCAGTTGCCAAACACAGCTACTTCTCAAGAGGTCAGTTCTGACTCAGTTTCCTTCCCCCTTCAGCTTCAATCTCTGTGAAGCAAGAAGGGCTGCTTTACTTTTCAATCCCCAACACTCCACTTAGTACAAAGCATGTGTATGATAAATAATTTTTATAATTTTTGAGGAGTAGATGAATGAACAATTGGGAATTCTTATCAGTATTTTTAAAAGTCTGTTGGAAATAGCACACATGCTGACACAAGGCAATATGGGCCAAATGAAACAGCATTTTTCATTTTGGTTTTTTTTTTTTTCTGGAATTGTATCAACTCTGTTAATACTGAGTGTCAGGCACACAGGTTGGCAGCCCTGATTAGCTCCTGATGACATCACAGGCCTTTTTACCAGAGCCCTGTGTCAGAAAAGTACAACACCCAAATCCAGTGATTTTATGGACCCTTTAAAACCCAACAATTCAAGATTTACTTATCTCTGCACTGGGACAATGTCATCTAATGCTTAAGGGAACAATTCTGCAGCCAGATAGTTTGACTTCAAATCCTGTTTTTCGACATGAAGGAGCTGTGTTATCTTGGGCAATTTTCTTAATCTCTTGACCTCAATTCCTTCCTCCATGTAATGGGACCATTGAAAGTAGTCACCTCAAAATGTTCATAAGCCTTAAATAAAATGAATTTTCAAAGAATATTAAGCAATAAGTTCTCTGTTAACATTAGGTACCATCACTTAAACTTTATATATATTGATTTTTAAAAATCCTTTAGTTGTATTAGTTGCATGACTACTTAGCTATATGACTTTTTGAGGTCTATCACAACTTCATATTTTTTTCTACCAGCTTAAAAGGAACATATACAAAAGCCATTTCTCTAAGATATGCACTTCCCTATACTTACAAAATACACATGCTGCACAGTAATGCAAGTTTAGCCACATAAACAGTCTCACACATGTGGGTGGATACTGCTAGTCTGTGCCCATTTTTGAGTTTGGTTAAACATCAACTACCAAAAAAAAAAATGGAGAAATCAAAATCCCCTAAACATCTCCAGCAACTCCGCAACTTTTATTAAATAAGATTGTTCTATGCATGCCTCTAATATACATGCCTTTTTCTATTGCTGCTATTCTCAAAATTTATAAATTTTTCTGATAACTTGAATTCTATTTAATATTGGGACATACTATATTTAGGACCCCTATTTGGTGGGAGTTGTTTTTGTTTTAAAGATTTATTTATTTTTACTGGAAATTCAGATATACAGAGAGAAATATCTTCCATGTGCTGATTCACTCCCCAAGTGGCCACAACAGCTGGAGCTGAGCTGATCCAAAGCCAGGAAACAGGAGCTTCTTCCAGGATTCCCTCATGGGTTCAGAGTCCCAAGGTCTTGGGCCATCCTCTACTGCTTTCCCAGGCCACAAGCAGAGAGCTGGATGGGAAGTGGAGCAGCCGGGATACAAACCAGCCCCCATATGGGATCCTAGCACCTGCGTAGGATCCCAGTACATGCAAGGCAAGGACTTTATCCACTAGACTACCATACCAGGCCCTAGATCCCTTAATTAAGACTTATTTTATTTAGTTGAAAAGGCAAAGTTACAGAGAGAGGAGAGGAAAGATATGCATAATAATAGAGATGCGTTTATGTCCAAGAGATTCTTAAATCTGAGAAAATGGCTCACATTGTGAGATCACCAGAAGCATATTGAGAAACCCAAACTGATGGGCCCACATCATACATACTGAGCCCAATGGAGGCCCAACAATGTGTGTTTCAACAGATCCACTAGATGATTTTGATGCCTGTCAAGTTTCAAGAGCCCCCAGTTTAGCAGAGTTTCAAATTTCATCAGCCCATGAGCTGTGGGTCATGCCCAGAAAGGTAAGGAGTAGAAAATTGTCACAGATTAGTAAATGAAGAAATTTAAACAGGAAATAAAAGTTATTTTTTAATTATCAATACTAGAGTTCCCAGTAAGCATTGCTAGTGGCATATTGGCATATTGATTAAATTGGCATTTACCTTGTCTTCAAGAAAAACAACCTCACATCCCACTGTCTTAGCATTTCCTCAGTTCATCTTACTACGGAAAGAATGGGCTTTGCATCGACAAATTCAAATAGGATCTATTTTCTGAGTGTTTAACCACATTTTTACCTAACAGCTTATAAGTATACTTTGGTTATGGAGTTCTTTTTGGTGTTGTTAAGGTCAACTGATTAATTGTCAGAAAAGTGTTTGACTAGATTTGCATTAGTGCCAAATTTATTTCCTTTGTGACACCGAAGAATGCATCTTGTTAAAAAGGAAGCCAAAGCCTGTTACAGATAGTTTAAAAATACATTTCATTATCAAACATACTCTTTCTTGAAGCTCATCACCTCAAGGTCAAAAGATAAATAATGTGTGTGATTAGGTGTAGAATTTGCATTCCAGGAAAAGAAATAATGAACACAGAAAGAAATAAGCAGTTATCTAAAAAGCGAAAGAATTCCCTTAAACCCTTAGTTATTGTTATCATTAGGCAGAAATTTGCCCATAAGACCATTTTAAGCTACAAGAAATTCTGGGAATCAAATACTCTTTAACTGACTAGATTGGCCAATCAAATTTATATTCTCTAAGCAAATAAGAATGATAATGGATATTGGGCAGGCAACTAACAAGTTATTCTTTGCCACTAAAATGATCCATTCTGTGTATCACTCCTTTTCTTCTTCTTCTTTTTTTTTTTTTTTTAGAAAGGAAAAAGGTGTCTTCGCACCAGGAAATCACTCACAGCCATGCACCTGCAGTTCAAGAACTGCACCAGTCTACACACCTACAAGCCCAGATTCTGTGGGGTCTGCAGTGATGGACGATGCTGCACGCCTCACAACACCAAAACCATTCAGGTGGAGTTCCAGTGTTCCCAAGGGCAGATCAAGAGGCCCGTGATGGTCATTGGGACCTGTACCTGTCACACCAACTGTCCTCAGAACAATGAGGCTGTCCTCCAGGTTCAGGAGCCTGAGACTAGCAGAGAAGAAATGTAACACATCCCTGAAGAAGCACAGTCACAGAAGCAAATTGTAGCTACTGCATCGTCACCAAGAAATGAATATAAGAAAAATGATGACTCATCATTATTTCATCTTTGACTCCTAGGTATTTTTCTGTGACCATATGAGTAATTTATAGCTTCTTTTTTTAAGCAGATATTCCAACTATAAGCTTGGAATCAAACTAAGCTCAGGAGATGGCTTAGGGATGACTTAATTTCCTATGGTGTTTATTACAAATGCAGTTTTTCTAAATTTAGGAAGTAAGATAAGTGCTTTACTTTGTAGACTGGACCACATTGCACTCACCTTAATTTGTTGTGCACTAGTGTAATTCCAAGAAAACATCCCTGTAATGAATGACATGGAGAAACTTGAGTCATAACAAATCTACATAGAAATATTTCACCATTTATTGGGGTTTGACTTACGAGTTCTTTATCGGGCTCCCTTCTTAGGGTAAGACAACTCTGAACTTCCAAGTCCAAGATCCAAGGGAGCACATAACTCTTCAACAGGAACTCCAGAGGCAATTTGTTTCCTGTTTAGTTGTATACTAAGAAACATGCTGTATTTACAATAATGAAATGTTTGTAAGAGTGGATTGGTATCAAACTTGCTCCACTTCAGGCTAACTGACTCCTTTCCAATAGAAAGAAGCAGAACAGAAAACTCCCAATACTGCAATGACTGGGCCCTCATGGGCCTCAGACATCTGGATGCTGGAGTCCGCTGAGGCTCACTAGTGTTTAACTCAGCAGAAGCAAGAATAGAGGAGCAGGGACCGTGTCATCAGTAAATAAATTGAGCAGACTAAGATGAATAAGTCAAGGCCTAAAGCAATGATTACAACCTCAAATGTTTTTCAAATGTACATTAGTACAATTTTAATAAAGAACAAAATCAACAGGACTGTGGTATGATAGGCTACAAATTTATGAGAGTTTAGAATTATTATGGACATGTCCCAAAGTTATCCACAAGCAAGATATGTGCATATACATAAATGAATCTAATTGGCCAGGTTAAAAAATACGTTGTGGAATTCAAGGTAGATATTCTTCTAATGTCACCAAGAGGATTTCCACTTTTTAAAAGTATTTATAAAAATGTAAATTATACAATATGTAAAATATTCTTTTTAATTTCTCTACTTGTCAGACATGACTAAATAAACATGTTAACAGTGTGTCACTCTGGTATTTTACATTTACAGGTTTAACATATTGTTTAGAAAAAACAAAAAAATTTAAATTTAAATTTATGGATTAGGGGCAAGTGTTTGGTACAGTGCATGTCACCTGAGACACCTGCAGCCTGTGTTGGAGAGCCTGGTTTGAATCCCAGCTTACTCAGCTTCTACTCCAGCTGCCTGTATACTTTGATAGCAGCAGCTGATATTCAAACCCTTGGATTTCTACCACCAACATGAATGACCCACATGGAGTTCCAGGGTCCCAACTCTGCCCTAGCCAGCCCTGACTATTGCAGGCATTTGAGGAGTGAACCTGCAGATGGATAATCTATCTTTCTCTCTCTCTTCTCCTATCCTCCTCCTCTCAAAATAATTTTTATATTTATATTGTATTTATGAATTCAATAGAGTGTCAGTAAATAATATCTAATGGTAGCTAAATGGGATGATCTTACAGTTTCTTATCAGAAAGGAAACAGAATACAGCTCGAAGTTAAATGATCCCCACTGCCAAGGCTCCAAATGTGCTCCACACTGTTTACCCAGTCGTCTGAAGCCCTGATGTGTTTTTTCTGGCTAACTCACCAGACATCTCTCTATATTCAAATCTGAAGTTTGACTGTGTGACCAAGCAGAACTCATTTCCCTGACTTCTTTAGATAATAGATGGACTTTCCATTCTCCCAGATATTCATCTTAAACAATTAGAATTTGGTTAATCACTCTTTGCTTTTGTCAACTGTTCCAGAAAGGCATATAGTGAGTTCTCCCTATCCGTAAGTTCTTTGTCTGTGGATTTAGCCAATAATGGATTGAAAATATTAGGGGGGAAGATGCTATGTTATTGCTCAGATATTTGTACTGAATGTGTACAAATGTCCTATTATTATTCCCTAAAGCTTAGAGCAGAGCAATCCTTACATAGCACCTACATTGTACTAAGGCGTAGGAATAAACCGTAAATGGTTTTAGAAAATATATGTGTGATATACCTTACAAGGTGGGACACAGAGATTAGTTGCTCCTCACTGGGGTATTGAAGATTTCTCTGCACACCCCTCCTAAAACTGTTCTGTACCTCAACTGTTGACATATGCCTTGTTAGAGTTATAAGCCAGTTTAGACTATCCTAAAATCTGCCAAGTTTAGCAAAATTATGCTTCAACACTATAAACTGCTAAATACTAAAATGAAAACAGACATGAGACAGCTGAATAGCACCCTATAGCCATTTTAAGGTATATAGCAGCCAGTTCTGTATATAAATTAAAATTGAAATGTCAATGAAGTAGTCACAGGACATGGTTAAGAACTTGCATATTGGGCCCGGCGGCGTGGCCTAGTGGCTAAGGTCCTCGCCTTGAATGCGCCAGGATCCCATATGGTTGCTGGTTCTAATCCCGGCAGCTCCACTTCCTCTCTATCTCTCCTCCTCTCTGTATATCTGACTTTGTAATAAAATAAATAAATAAATAAAAATAAAATCTTAAAAAAAAGAACTTGCATATTGATTACTCAATACCATGTCAATTAATTCCATAATGTTGTAAATTGTTGTTGATGTTGTGTTGGGGCTTTTAATTGATTGGGATGATATTCTGCCAGCTCTGCCTTCAGACCAGAGATAGTCTCCCCAAGAAACCATTGAATTTATCTGGACAATAAGATGCTGAACTGTATGCTTAATATATGTTCACAAAGAAAGAATCTTGACTGAATTTGAACTGTAATACTGCAACAAGGTGGAGGAATCCAACATGGGATGAAGGCATTTGGAGGGGTTGGGGGAATCCCAGAGCCTAGGAAACTGTGTCACATAATGCAATGTAACTAATTAAAAAAAAAAAGATGAAAACAAAACAACAGCAACAAAAAAGAAAATATGAGTGGGGCAGGTATTTTGCTATCAGTTGAGATGCCACTTGGGTTGTGTGAATCTCATAAAGGAATACCTGGGTTAAAATTCCAGGACCATCCTTCAATTCCAGCTTCCTGCTCATGTACCCCGGGAGGTGGCAAATGATGGCTCTAGGAGTTGGGTCCATGCTACCAATGTGGGAAACCGGAACTGCATCCTTGGCTCCCAGCTTCAGCCTTGCCCAACCGCAGCCATTGTAGGCAACTGAGTAGGATTTGGCTCTCTTGCTTTCAAATAAAAATAAAAATATTTTAAAGTGAAAGTTAAATTAAGCTAAAAATATTTTCAAGGAGACTGGCATCATGACATAACAAGTAAAGCCAACTCCTGAAATACCAGTATCCCATATGAGTGCCAGTTGCTGTCTCAGCTACTCCACTCCAGATACAATTATTTGATGATGACCTGGGAAAAGAAGCAGAAAATAACACAAGTGTTTTGGCTTTGCAACCCATGTGAGAAACATGGATGAAGCTCCTGGCTCCAGGCTTCAGCCTAGCCAGCACTAGCTGGCCATTCAAACAATCTGGAAGATTTCTCTCTCTCTTTGCTTTTCTCCGTCTTTTTGTTTTTGTTTTTGTTTTTGTTTTAAGATAAATAAAGCTTCCCTTAAAATGGACACTTTATAGTATGTGAGAAGAAAAGCATGGCTTACATGTAAATATGCCTTTTAAAGAAAAAGATTGATTTACTTCTATTGAAAAGGCAGATTCACAGACAGAAGGAGGGACAGAGAGAAAGATCCTCTGCCCAGTGGTTCACTCCCCAAGTGGCTCCAACAGCCGGAACTAAATTGATCCAAAGCCAGAAGCCAGGAGCCTCCTCTGGGTCTCCCACACAGGTGTAGAGTACCAAGGCCATCTTGTCCCACCTTTCCAGGCAACGGGCAGGAGCTGGATGGAAGAGGAACAGTGAGGACATGAACCATTGCCCACATGGGATCCCGGCACATGTAAGGTAAGGGTTTCAGCCACTGAGCCATTGCGCCAGGCCCAAATATGCCATTTTATTTAAGGGATTTGGCCATCTGTAGATTTTGTCTTCCACTGGGGAGGGGGAGTCATGCAATGAATCATAACTATACTGGTTATGATGGAAAACAGTGACAGGACAATGGGACAGACACCATTAATTTGTTTTCCGTGGTTTGAAGTTTCTGGCTGATGCAATGTAGATCTACAGTCTTTATAATTACACATTTTCCTATTTCCACAATCACTTCCTCTGTCCACAATCTGCCTGTTTCCCTCCTCTTCAACTATTGGTCCTATAAGATAGATTGGACAACAATATGGACTTCAGGTGGTTGACTCAAAGGAGAGCACCCAGGGCAGTGAACACCTGTTTGGGTGCACACATTGTGCAGAGCCCATCCCTTCCATCACATTGGTTCACTCACACACGAGAAACACAAAGTTGTATCACCACCTAACAGATCATGAAACTTCAAAATCAAAACTTAAAAACAAACCGTTGGATCTAGATCTCAAACAGAAGTTATGCTTCTGCTGTGCTGGAACTGACCAACATTAATCTTGACAATGACCTGTTTTTGAGGCTGTTCAGTTCCATTGTGTGCATAATAGGAAAAAAAAAGGATATCAAAAGTCCAAAAATAGAAATTTGGCTAAGTAATTAATGCCAAGACAACAAAGTGAAAAACTAAGGTAAGATGTTAAAAGAAAATACATGCTCAAAGGGTGTACCACTATGAAAAAGAGTAATTGGCTTTTGTTTGAAAATATCTGAGTAATGGAAGTAAGAGACCTAAGAAAGAATAGAGAACACAATATTAACAATGATTATATAAAGTTGGTCTTATTTTCTTTCATTCTTATAAAGGCTTCAACATTGGAAAAATGTATTACCTATAAAACAAGACTGAATTATTTGAAATAATTCTTCCAGCACAGTTCTCTACACACCTCAACTCTGTTATTGGAGTTAAATGTCCTTCCAGCTTCCCAAATATTTACTGATGCATTCATTTTGTTCATTCAACAAATACTAACTGCTTGTGTGAGCCTAGTAGTTGCTTTAGGTCCTGGAACCAGTCAAAACTTTTTAAAAAATAGCAATTTATTCCTTCTTCCTGGAATTTACATAATATGGAAAAAGATAGGCAAAAAATCAGCAAACAAGCAATTAAATAAGATAATTATAAATAAACTCTTTGAACATGCCCTAAACAGAGTTATAGGATAGATGATTTCTGGGTGGTTAGTTTATCTTGAAGTAGTCAAAGTTTTCTTTTTATGAAGAGGTGACAAGACATCTGAATGACAGAGAGAATAAATCTTCCAATCAGAGGTAACAGAAGTGCAGAAATCCAGTGTCATCCATAAGCTTGGAGCATACAAAAATCCATGTGACTCATGCACCTATAAGGAGGGAAGGTGGAAGTGAGGGCTTGCCTCCAAAGTCCCCACACCAGTCTGTAATTGACTGCGCCCCCAGATGAGCATCCTAATGCTAGCATCTCAGTTTCTTTGTATCTGCCCAAGTCTCTGACATAAAATAGGACCTCACTGTATGCCTGTTGAATGAATGAATGAATGAATGGTTTCTGCATGACAAGAGGCAGAATATTCTTTGCAATAAATGTTAGACTGTTAAACTATCACTGTCATTATCGTTGTCATATGAAGCACAATTTGAATACCAGACCTACTCCTTGCCACTTGTAAGTTATTGGGTAATTCATATGGCTTCTGAGTCCCAGTCATTGCATGCACAAAATAAAAACCCATAAATTGATAGAATGACCTAGTATTCTTTTGTTCTGGACTGAGATGTTTTCTGAGCCTCAGAAATTTAAGTTATGGACTCAGGGTAGACCTAGAGAAACTAGGACTCACTGGTCATGCTAAAGCCAATCTCATTGTCTTAGCGGACAGTAGACATACATAAGCACTTGATTGCTCCTTACTTGAATAGACACTCCCCCCCCCCAAAAAAAAATACCTGACTTATAAAGGGGATGTTTAGTAAAGCAATGTACTGCCTCTTATTCTATTCATTGAATGGTCAGAGATAAATGTCACCCCATTTTTACAAAAAGCATAGATACTTGAATGTGGGAGATCGCTCCTGGACCTCTGTCTGCTTAGCCCATGTGGGAAACCTTAGGCACATGGCACACTGTCTTCCTGGGGAATCCCCTGGCAATGGTCTTGGCTAACTGAGACCTCAACAAGGCCTGTTCACTGGGCATGCAGCAAGAGTGGTGGGTTGCACCCCTGTCTCTCTTCTCTGTCCCTGAAAGAACTGTGCTAGGACTTCTCTGATAGTAACTCTAAGAAGTTAAATGCAATCCTCATTTTGGCTGATAAGCCCTAAGGCATAGCTTTCAGCCCAGGTGCTAGCATTTGTGCACGTGTGAATCTCAGCTTACCTGCCTGTGGCTTGCAGCACAGCTTCTACCCCTGCATGCAGAACGTGATCTGTGATTAGAGGGTCCAGACAAATAGGCATGCTTATTAGCCAATCACAATGATTGCTGGGTGGAGTATTGTTGGGACTACCCCTCTGTCATACCCCGTTTTCCTTATATAAGCTTGTATGTTCTCCCTAATAAACAGAACATCCCTCACCAGTTTGTTTTTGGTGGCTCTTGCCACCAAAGAACACTGTTGCCTCGCCCTTCTGTGGTCTCAGGACCTGTTGGTCAGGAAACCCCGCAGACTTGAAGATGTTGTTGACTTGTTAAGATACAGTAATTGAAGGAGCAAGGATTCAAACTCAAGCTCCGCCTGAGCTCAGAGCCAAAACCCAATCCTTTTTACAGTGCCTCAGTCTCTGAAGCCAAGTATATTTTCAGCAACCAAAACAATTGCAACAGTTTTTACTTTTATGCTGTTTCCCAAACCAAAAATGTGCTCTTTCAGAAGTATCATTGCAAATAGTGAGGCTGTTGAAATCATCGCATGAATATGAAATTTTGGAAACACTTAATTGCTGTTACAGTGATAAGGCACAATTCATTGGCAATTACTATCAAAAAAATTTGGGGAATTTTTCTTCGCCTTATCCACACAAGGATTCAATTACATGGCAAGGCAAGAACAGCCTTGAATACAGAATAAAACAATTTGTAATATATGATATATATCCTCTATATGTTCTTGATGGTATTGTTAGGAAGTTTTCATAAAGATTTCTGGGTTAAAAGTACACTTCTTTCCCAGTGTTGTCCTTGTAGGTACACACTGTCAAGCTTCTGAATAAGTTTCACTCTAAAATGCTCAAAATCATAAGTCAAATCATCAAAACAGTGTGTCCTTTTGGCTGTGCGCTATCAAGCTCAGTTTGAAGATCCATTACTGCTGGAAATGTATTCATCTTAACCACATCACATGGTTCTTGCAGGCAAGGCTATGCTGGCTTAGCCACAGAGGGCTCACAAAATTCAATTACCACTTCAATAGCAATGCTGGCACTTGCTGAACCCTGAATAATGAAGAATTTCTCCTGCCTTCCATCTGAGGGAGGACTATGAATTACTGTTACATTAAGCCAGCTGTTCTGGGGATAATCACGAGGTGCAAAGGGTAAGAATGACAGTGTTGTGCCTGTCTTCTTAAAGGATGTGGGTCTTTCCGCTAGGAACAAGAAACCGAAGATCTGGATTTCAGCCCAGGGAGCTGTACAAGAGAACACACAGTTCCATTTGAATGGCAAGTTTTCACTGAATGACCACTCCACGGATCCTCCAACAGGGAGCTTGGAAACAAATATTATATAATCCAGGAGGAAGATATTGCTTGGACTTACATTTTAATAGCAAAATCGGAAAAGCAGGCCCTGCTGTAGCATAGTTTCAGAAGTTTGCAAGAGGTTACAAAGTTTTGAGCTTGAGTTAGATATAGGTCAGTATTCTTCGACCCAAGCCAGATTTGTGCACTGAAGCAGGGACTCCCCCTCCCAGGAGATCTTTGGAGGACTTTGGCATAGAATATATCAGTTTGCGAGAGGTCAAGTTGCTCTCGAAGTCAGCAGCAACAACTCTCTGCAACAATTAATAGAGCAATGTAGCCACCACCAACACCCTCCACACACACACACACACACACACACACACACACACATCCCAAGGAGAGAGGATGAAAAGCTTGAGAATTTTATTTACCAGGGCATGCCTTCTCCTCAAACACCATAGCATGCTCCAAGAGTCTATTCAACCATCTCATAGAAAACTTCTTGACTGACACCCTTTTATTTGATACAAATGACTCCAACCTTTGCATCCAACCTCTTCTTGTAACACCTGCTAACAAAGCAGCTGAAATCCTATCTCTGTTATTTGCTTTCATGACTGTCTACCACTAGACTCTGAGCTCCATCAGATCAGGGAGCTTGTCCGGCTTCCTCACCAGTTTTTTTCCCAGGGCTTCGTGATTGTTCCTGGACTGTATTCTATAAGGCAGAATATCCTAAACATTTGTTATCTGAAGTTCAGGCAGCAGCAATTTCGACCAAAGTTTCTGAAATATGTCACATTTTCCCATTGAAGTGGAAGTAAATTTGGACTTGTGCTTAGTAAATCCATGTTTCTTTAAATACAGAAAACATTTTTAATTTTTAATACAAAAAAATCAGATTTCCTGTGTTTCCTAGGTATAATCCTAAGAAGATAACCAGATTTCTTTCTCTTTTTTCTCTCCCTCATTCCTTCTCCTCCATTCTTCTTTTGTCTTTCATATTTTTGCAAAAGCATAATTTCAGTCCACTATAATCACAGCATTCCTGCACCACTAAGCATAATTGTGAAACAAGTAAGAGGTACAAAGACCACTGTTTCATAGAACTATAAGCAAAAGCTGAAAACAACAAATTGCAAACTCTGCATTACATCATTATATATTTTTCTGTATTCTATAACTACCACATATCAGAGAAAACATATTATATTTGGGCCCGGCGCAATAGTGTAGTGGTTAAAGTCCTCTCCTTGAACGCGCCAGGATCCCATATTGTCACCAGTTCTAATCCCAGCGACCCTGCTTCCTGTCCAGTTCCCTGCTTGTGGCCTGGGAAAGCAATTGAGGACAGCCCAAAGCTTTGGGACCCTGCACTAGCATGGGAGAGCCAGAAGAGCTCCTGGCTCCTGGCTTCAGATTGGCTCAGTTTTAGCCGTTGTGGACAGTTGGGGAGTGAATCATTGGATGGAAGATCTTCCTCTCTGTCTCTCCTCCTCTCTGCATATCTGCCTTTCCAATAAAAATAAATAAATCTTCAAAAAATATATAATATTCGTCTTTTGGAACTGGCTTATTTCACTAAGCATAGTGCTTTCCGATTGCATACATTTTGTTGCAAAAGATAGAATTTCATTCTCTCAATAACTGAGTCATATTTTGTCATGTATATATGTCACATTTTCTTTGTTAGTTGATGAGTATGAGTCAATTTCATATTTTAGCTATTGCAAATTGAGATTCAATAAAAGTGATGGTACAGATAACCGTTTTATACGCTGATTTCATTTCCTTTGGAAATGAGATGGTGGGGTCGTGTGGGAGATTTATTTTCAGATCTCTCGGGAATCCACATACTGTCTTGCGTAATGGTGGTACTAGGTTATAGTCCCCTTTACCTTTTTCTTCACCTCTTCAACATCACTTACCATTTTTAGAATTTTTGGGTGACAATCATTCTAACTGGATTAAGGCGATGTCTCATCGTGTTTTTCATTTGCACCTCTTGATGGCTAGTGATCTTACCACTGTCCTCAAGTGTCTATTAGCCATTTGAATTTCTTTCTTTGAAAAATGCCTGTTTATATCCTTTGCCCATTTCTTAACTGGATTGTTTGATGAAATTCTTGAGCTCTTTTTTTTCTCACTTTGAAAAATCTATTTACTTTTTTTCCAAATATTTGTTCTACAGACAAGGGTGACTATGGCCCAGATACATTCTATAGGAGAAACAAATTTTTACAGTCATTGAGATATTACTCTAATAGAAGAAAAAACTCACATTTATCTAGCTGGGGCTAAGTTTCATGGGAAAATTTTAGTATATAAAGTGCGAACACAAAATGACTGTGGCTTGGGCCTGGCACAGTAGCCTAGTGGCTTAAGTCCTCACCTTGCACAGGCCCAGATCCCATATGGGAACCAGTTCTAATCCTGGCAGCCCCGTTTCCCATCCAGCTCCCTGCCTGTGGCCTGGGAAAGCAGTCAAGTATGATCCAAAGCCTTGGGACCCTGCACCCTTATGGGCGACCAGAAAGAAGCTCCTGGCTCAACTCTGGCCATTGCAGCCTCTTGGGGAGTGAATCAATGGATGGACGATCTTCCTCTCATTTTTTTCTCTCCATATATTTGACTTTCCAATAAAAATAAAATAAATCTGTAAAAAAATGACTGTGGCTCTTCTTACCACATGAATTATTCACAACTTTCCCTTACATCCTATCCTTACTTGTTAGCTAGGATGCAAAATAAACATACTGAACATTAGAACTAGGGTTCAACCAGACAAGGTGCCTCCACACTTCACCGGGGAAGGGCAAGATGGGGAAAAGAAGAGGCAAGGTCAAGGATCAGATTAAGTTTAACATTAGAACTGGCTTTGACCCCAATTAAACCCAAGGACAAATAAAGGGCCCAATAAAGATAAATGCAATGAATCCTTAATTAGTTGCATGGTTTGCAAATGTTTTCTCCGATTCTGTTGGTTGCTTCTTCATTTTGTGAAGTATTTTCTTTGCAGTGCAGAAGCTTCTTAGTATGATGTAATCCCATTTGTCTATTTTTGCTTTTATTGCCTATAATTCCGGGGTCTTTTACAAGAAGTCTTTGCCTATGTCAATGTCTTGCAGAATTTCCCCCAACTTTTTCTTCAGCAAATTGATGATATCTGGTTGTAAATTTAGTTCCTTGATCCACTGTGAGTTGATTTTTGTATGATATGTAAATTAGTGATATTGAATTGTACATCTGCAAGCACAGATCCAATTTTCCAAGAAACATTTGTTGAAGATAATGTCCTTTTTCCAGGGACTGATTTTAGTTCATTTGTTAAAGATTAGTTAGTTGGGCATTTGCATTCTGTTCCACTGATCCACATGTATATTTTCATGCCAGTATCAGGCTGTTCTGATTATAACTACCCTGTAGTACATCTGGTATTATGATGCCTTTGGCTTTGCTTTTGCTGTTTAAAATTTCCTGAGCTGTTGGGGGTCTCTTGTGTTTCCATACAAATTTTGTCATTATCTTTTCTAGATCTGAGAAGAATTTTCTTTGCAATTTGATTGAGATGATTGCATTGAATTTGTAAATTGCTTTGGGTAGTTGGGCATTTAGATTATATTAATGCTTCAAATCCATGAGCATGGAAGATTTTTTCCACTTTTTTGTGTCTTTTGTTACTTTAATGCTTTCTAATTTTCATTGTACAGATCTCTCACTTCCTTAGTCAGATGTATTCCAAGGCATCTAAGTTCTTTTTTATTTATTTGCAGCTATTGGTACTGATCTCATAAGTTATTTCTCAGCCATGACATTACGTATTTATACAAAGACGACTTACTGATTGTTGTGCATTGATTTTATATCCTGAAATTTTTCAAACTCTCTAATTATGAGTGCCAACACTCTCTTAGCAGAGTCTTGGTTCCTCTCTATATAGGATCATGTCATCTGCAAGCAAAGATATTTTGAGTCCTTCCCAATTTATATCCTTTCGATTCATTTTTCTTGACTACTAACAGTTGCCCAAACTTCCTGAACTATACTAAATAGCAACAGTGAAAATAGGCATCCTTATGTGGTTCTAGATCTTAGTGAGAAATCATCTCACTTTTTCCCCATTAAAGGGTAATGACATCTGTATCCCATGTTGAAATGCCTGCGTTTGGTGGAGAATCAAGATGGCGGAATAGGGTAAGGACACGTTTATACAGACGGAAAAACATTTAATCAGGATGAAGCAGAGAGGACATATTTCAGGAAATAGGAAAGGACAGAACAACAGCAGAGGGGTACCTGGAGACTGACAGACACAGGAAGGCAGCGGACACAATGGTGTGGTGTTGCAGAGACTGATATTCCAGCACGGCAATCTGAACTCCACCAGCAGCCGGAACTCCACCAGCAATCAGGTGGGAAGGGACTTTCACTGGGAGCTTGGGAGGTGAACCCAGACAAAGAACTGTCCGTTCTGCTGGTCCATTTGATTTGACCAAGCGCAGAGACAGAGCAGCAGATCTCAGACGGGCAGTGCGAGAACAGGGGGGATTTCACAGCCCAGTCAGCCCCCTAGAGCTGAATTGGGCGCCATTTTGTGTAAGGAGGAAAGGGCGAGGGAGAGGACTGAGCATGCGCTGAGCTGGGAGTGAGCTCATTTCTGTCTGGGTGAACTGCAATGACGTGGCATTCTACGGGATCCACTCAGGGCAGGTCTGGGATAGCCCTCGGATCTGACGGCCAGCAGATCAAGAACCTTAGTGGTTGTACGGCAGGTGCCATTTTGGGCACTGTGGCAATAGCTTTGGGACTTCAGGGGACAACAGTGAACTGCGCATGTGCTGATCTCGCGAGAACTTGCTGAGGCCCGAGATTGCACTGGTCCCGCAGGAAAATAATACTGACTGTGTCATCGTATGGGTCAAAATAGGTCCGTGTGGCACCCAGACCTAATGTCCAACAGGTTCCGACAAGATCAGCGCCACCAACAACCTAATTATATAGGACACCTGGTGTCTCTCTAATCCTGGGACCTGCTCCAACTGGAAGTGGGAGAAAGGTTGCAGAGACAACGGTGCAGCCTCACCACAGTATCACAGGAGGTGGTGAGTGGTGAGCCAAGAGCTGGGGCTGTGGTGACCACAGTGGAAATCTGACATAAGAACCCAGACCTGGAACTTGCTGGAGGTTGTGGCACAAGTGGCTGCAAGCAAAAAGTTGTGTACCAACTGCAATAAGTAAAATCGCATTGTAGACCTGTGGGTGACACAGCTTAGAAACCTACCCCAAGGAGAAGACTCTGCTAACCAGAAGTACAATGATCAAGAGCAAAAGAAGAGACAAAGGCACAATGAATATTGCCAAAAACTCTCCTGCAAGGGAGAAAAACCCTACGCGACTCTTAGAGTTAACTGAGGAAGACATCGAGAAAATGGGGCACACAGAATCCATAAAACTCATTTTAAAGATTCTGATCAACAATGAGAAGCACATGCAAGAGTTCAAGGAATTTAAGGAAACGATAAAGCAAATCAAGGCTGGTATATCAGAAATTAAGAACACATTAGAGCAAATTAAAAGCACAGTGGAGAGTCTCTAAAATAGAATGAAGCAAGCAGAACAAAGAATCTCAGAATTGGAAGATATTTCCTGTCATCATGAGGAAGCAAACAAGAAGCTGGAAGCAGAGCTGGATCAGGCCAAAAAAAGTATTCAAGAATTGAAAGACTCTACTAAGAGGCCAAATCTAAGAGTTATGGGAGTCCCAGAAGGTGCAGAAAGAGAGGCTGAGTTTGCAAATGTATTTAATGAAATAATAAAGGAAAATTTCCCTAATCTAGAGAAAGAATTGGGAAACAAGTTCCAGGAGGGGCACAGAACTCCCAACAGGCTTGACCAAAAGCGATCTTCACCACCACACATGATCATCAAGCTCTCTTCAATTGAACATAAGGAAAAGATCCTTAAATGTGCACGTGAAAAAAATCAATTGACATATAAAGGAATGCCAATGAAACTCACAGGAGATCTCTCACACAGGAAACTCTACATGCCAGAAGAGAATGGAGTGACATATTCCAGATTCTAAAAGAAAAAATTGTCAGCCTAGGATAACATATCCAGCAAAGCTTTCTTTTGTCTTTGAAAATGAAATAAAATTCTTCCACAGTAAAGAAAAGCTAAAAGAATTTGCCTCTTCCAAACCTGCCCTACAAATGATACTTCAAGATGTTCTCTTGGCAGAGAAGAGGAATAGCTCCTACCAAAACCAAAGGCAAACGGGAAGAACACCCCAGTAAAATGACAACGGAAGACTAAACCAATGAACAACCCATTGCTAAAATGACAGGACCAACGTAACACCCACACATATTAACCCTGAATGTAAATGGCTTAAGCTTAATCAAACATAATAGAGTAGTACACTTGATTAAAAAACAAAACCCATCTCTTTTTTTTTTTTAAAGATTTATTCATTTTATTACAGCCAGATATATACAGAGGAGAGACAGAGAGGAAGATCTTCCGTCCGATGATTCACTCCCCAAGTGAGCCGCAACGGGCCGATGCGCGCCGATCCGAAGCCTGGAACCTGGAACCTCTTCCGGGTCTCCCACGCGGGTGCAGTGTCCCAAAGCATTGGGCCGTCCTCAACTGCTTTCCCAGGCCACAAGCAGGGAGCTGGATGGGAAGTGGAGCTGCCGGGATTAGAACCGGCGCCCATATGGGATCCCGGGGCTTTCAAGGCGAGGACTTTAGCCGCTAGGCCACGCCGCCGGGCCCAAAAACCCATCTCTTATTGTCTGGAGGAGACACACTTCAACAAAGATTAGCAGAAACTATATCACATGGGTTTTGTTATTCTCTGTTAGTTTCATCTCTTCAAAACACTTTCTTCAGATTAAATCATTCAATGACTCGTAGATCATACGGCAGCATCATTTTCTTCAAGAAGGTTCTTGATTTTCATTTCTTCAGCTATACATTAGTCATTTAATAGCATGTTATTTAACTTCTTGGTGTTGTAAATTTCTTTTTTCTTCCTGTTGTTGATTTTGTTTTGTGGCTCTTCATTTAAGGGGATGTATAGTAGCTGTGTAATGGAGACTGTCATATCTAGTAACATGTCATTTAACTTCAGGCATTGTAAATTTCTATTTGTTGATTTTGTATCATGACTTTTCATTTAAAGGGATGTACAGTAGTTGTGTAATGGAGACTGTCATATCTAGTAACATGTCATTTAACTTCATGGCATTGTAAATTTCCTCTTTTCTTTCTATTGTTGACTTTGAAACATGAGTTTTCATTTAAGGGGATGTACAGTAGCTGTGAATTGGAGACTAACATTCAGATGTTAGGATGTAGTGTGGTATGCATTTCTGCCTCCAGACAAAAATAGACTTACAATGAAACTATTTACTGTATGTTGACAATAGGATTCTGGACTCTCTGCCATTGTCCAGGCCCGCAATGATGGACATATGACTGAGTATGAAGAACTATATGCTAGTAATGATATAGAGGAACTGGGGGGGAGGGAACTGGGGAGGGGATAAGGGAATATGAAACTGTACTATAAAATAATAATAATAATAATAAAATGTATATAAAAATGCAAACAAATAAAACTATACTGCTAAAACTAAAAAAAAAAAAAAATGCCTGGATTCATCGCCCGACTCCTCGCTTCATTCCAGCTTCCTGCATTCTGGAACCTGGGAAACAGTGATGGCTCAGGTAAGTGGAGTTCTTTTACCCGCAAGGTAGACCTAGACTGAGTCCTGGCTTCCCAGTTTGGCTATGGCCTTTAGTCATTGTTGGCCTTTGGGAAGTCATAGCACACAGGAATTTCTATCTTCCATTTTCTCTGCCTCTCAAATACATTTTTTAAAAAAGTATTTGCTAGATTATACAGCTTTTCTCATCCAAATTTTCAAGTGAAATTCATGCTCTGAAATAATGTGCCATTTTTATTCCAAATCCTCCTAAATCTTGCAATTTTACACACTGAAATTACCCCCTAAAAATAGCAATTCCAATGCTTATCTCACTGAACCACTGATTATTGAATAAACTATTAGACTTTTTTCATTTGACCTAGGACACATTATCAAGTGTAACATTGATGCAATTTTCTGTAAGATTAACCCATTTTAGTATTTATTTTAGAATGCATGAAATTTAAAAGAAAAATGACAAGATGGAAAAAGAGGAAGGAGAGACGAAGTAATCTTTATTAAACCTATGATGTATCAGGCACTATGAAAGTGTGCTACACACATTACTTCATTTCTTTTATTCTTAATTATTCACACATATACATTAATTATTAACTATATTAATCTCACTTAAAAGAGTAACTTTATGAAATCCCTCAAAATGGTAGAGATGTGAAAAAAGTCATTTAGGAAACCAGTTGTTGAACTATTACACAAGTGAGTGAATGGCTTGATTTCTTTATGAAAATGATGACTTTTCAGAATACTCAGTTGAGATATTGAAGGTGCACTTTAAACACAGTGCTTTGCAGATAGATCTATTGAATTGATCACATCACTTTTGAATAAATTATTTCAATAAATCAATTTGTTAGAAATTGAAGTCACTAACTAATGCCCGTTTAATCAATTCAAAACAACATGTAACTATTCTTAGTGTCAGGAGCATGTTTGAAATCAATATGTACTATATATTTAATATATATTATCATTTCATGCAACCAAAATAAATACTAGGCCCAGTGCAACAGCCTAGTGGCTAATCTTTGCCTTGCATGCACCAGAAGCCCATATGGCGCTGATTCAAGTCCTGGTCTCTCCACTTCCCATTCAGCTTCCTGTTACAGCCTGGAAAAGTGATAGAGGATGGCCCAAAGCATTGGGACCCTGCTCCCACATGGGAGAGCCAGAAGAAGCTCCTGGTTCCTGGCTTTGGATCTGCTCAGTTCTGGCCATTGTGTTCACGTGGGGAGGGAACCATTGGATGGAAAATCTTTCTGTCTCTTCTTTTTTCTGTAAATCTGCATTCCCAATAAAAATAAACAAATATTTTTTTAAAAAATTAAATACTAGGGCTGGCATCATGGCATGGCAAGTGAGTAAACTCCTGCAGTGTCAGCATCCTATATGGATGCTGGTTCAAGTCCCTATTCTACTTCTCGTTGAGCTCCTTGTTAGTGCACCTGGGAGAGTAGCAAAGTATGGCCTGAATTCTTGGGATCCTTCTCCCATTTGGCAAACCCAGATGAAGCTCCTGGCTTTAAAATGGCAAAGGTCTGACAATTGCAATCTTTTGTAGAATGGACCAATGGGTGGAAGATATTCTCTCTCTCTCTCTCTCTCTCTCTCTCTCTCTCTGACTCTTTCAAATAAAAAAGTAAAATGAGTGTTTGAAAAAAAGAAAAGTGAAACACCCTTTATCATAGTAGATTGATCACCAATCTTAGACATGGAATCTTTAACAAAAAGATGTATCTCCCATATGCAGTAGTAGTAAAGAATTCATATAGGTCAAGCTTAGCACAAAGTATGTCCACATATTGTAATAACAGGAAGTCCAGCTTCTTAATGGGCACTTCTTTCTCCTAAAACTTTGCATCAGTTTATACATCTCCTCAATCCTATAAGTCAATTGTAGATTTATAAGACCTTATAAGATTCACATACCTATTTTCAGATCTCTTTTTCACTTCTTAGTTTTATATTTTTACCTTTATATTTCTCATGCCAGCAAAAAGTTGAAAACTTATTGGGCAATACCTTTCTCTATCATGATCTAATTTAACAAGACAATATTTACTGAGCAGTAAATTTGCTCAGATAACTCTACCCTTTTCCAATAAAACTCTTCCATCATGTGTTAAAGTTTGCAAACTCAAGTGATTCAGGCATTGTCCTGACATCATAGAGGTTCTACCCGATCTGATCCTTTGTGGATTATGAAGGACAGAGCCAAATCATTCCAATGAGGCATAAATGAATATATTGTCACCTGACATCAACAGGTGCTTGTGATCTCTTCATAAGTTTTTTATTAAGGCAGAGTACCTCCGGGCATTGGATTGATTTTTTTTTCCTTAAAAACAAAACCAACCAACCAAGCAACCTGGTTTATGCTGATCATGAAGGTTATATGTCTCCTCTTAACTGTAATCTCACTTTGTGGAAATAATGACCATAGGATAATTGAAGTGGAGCTTTTAACTGTTTCTTAGGCCTGATGAGTACTCTGTCTTCCCAAAGGACTAGCTTCAGCTCCAATAGGCTGGTTGCCATTAAAAACACTTTTACACAATTGTCTCACTCAATGCTCATAAATACCTACTGAAGTACTCTTTTTTCTGCCTATTTTACTTGTTACTATCTGAGAAAATTTTTCAGATTTTAGTTAATGTGTCTGGCATCCAAGAAGAAATTGCAATAGGTTCTTTTAAGCCATCAGTTATATTTTCTACAAATGGCTTAAACCTTTTATTGCCTTACTTTTCCAAGTATAAGTAGATTATCCTTCTAGCTTTGTGACTCTTTCCTTTTCTAGAAAACTCATAAAGAGTCTCCATTAGAGGACCTAGAGGAGACAATCTACATGAAATGCACATGAAGTCATTATCATTGGCTGGGAGTGTGCCTATTGTGAGGCATGGCAAAATATGTTACACATTACAGTATCACAGACTTTATGAATTTTGCAGATAACTGACCTACTCAAGAATAATCAAGCAGTGAGGATGAGATTTCTATTTTACAGAAATCATGCTTCATTTTAATTCATCTTCAATATCAGAGAAGGGCAACTAATGCTACTTGGATGAGCTTATTTAAACATGTCAAACTCTTACAAAGATTAATTACAACGTGTCAGTTATGGTGGTGGCAAAGATATCTTGCTTAAACTCTTCAAGAAGTAATATACAAAGCAGTATTATAACGGCTCAATCTTTAACATGACATACACAAATTCAATATTTCAAGTTCCTTGGGGAGTTACAGCCCAACATGCTGCATATAAATCGTCATAATGACCTCACCCAGCCCCTCCTGTCTAGTGGGGAAAATGGAATTACTCAGTCTTCAAGGAGAGATCCAAAGACTGGGCAGTTCACATGGGCTGTGGACAGGCTGATGGTTTTCTAGAAGACAAATGTCATCTGTAGAAGTTTCCTAGATGCCATGCCATAATTAGTCCCATCTGCTCCAAACTCAGAAAGCCAAACTTACTCGATGGAAAAGCTCTGGGAGAGCAGAGCTTGAGCGTGTGCAAAGACCATCTTGAATGACATCTCACTGAGAGAGTTCACATAGCAGGATTGCGACGCATTCCATGTAGATAGAGACCTCAAAATTTCCACGAGGAAATGGCCATTTGGATCACACTGAATTAAGTACTTCCCATGAACTAATCTCTGCTCTTACCAACATTTTCAATTTCTGAAATTCTCAAATTTGAAAAAGTTGAGGCTCTTTTTTTTTTTTTTTTTTTTTTTTGCTGTTTGGGAAGCCCAAGATTTCTACCATTTGTACTACCGGTCATTTGAAATTTTAGTCCCACTTGAGGATTATTTTAAGGATTTCTTAGTATGTGTTCTCAAGAAGGTGTTTTTCCTCGATAAGACATCTTGTAATATATGGAGACATTTTTTTATTTTAACAAATAGGGTGGGGTGGGGAGGCGCAGGGGGATGTGGGAGGCCACCCTAGGCATCTAGTAAGTAGAGGCCAAGGATGATTCTAAATATTCTCTGCACGATAGCATTCCATCACAGGGAGTCGTCTACACCTAAAATGTCAAATAGTGCCTCTGCTGAAAACCTGGCAATAACATAATGGCATAACACTCCATTTAATCCATGGTAAAAACTCAAATGTAACCACAGATAAAAATTCCATAATATCAGGTTACAGGGGGCAAAGAAAAAAAAAATAGCAGAATAATCATTCCAAAGTTGAATAACCAGAAATCCCTAAAAAGAGGTATTACAGAAGCAATGTTTGTGACATAATCAAGCAAGCCAGAAAATACATGTGGTCCAACAGTTGGCTACTACAATGCAATTTGGAGAAGTAAATCCCACAGACAACTGAAGAAAAAGAACAGATAGCCAGAAGTTTCCCACTGGTGATGCATTTTAGCTGGCTGAAGGCCCCACAAATCCTAAAGAGTTATTTTCAAGACAAATTGAAAAAGAAACAAAAGGGTTAAGTTAAACATCAGCTGTGGGTTGTTCAGCCACAGCTGAAGAAAGATCCTGAAATCTATTTTCTCATTCATTTTTTCTCTTTGTAGCTCCCCTATGTGAGAAACATGGCATGCACAATTGGCGCCTATATTATCCTCTGGCCAATACTTTACCCCAGTTGCCTTAGTAACTGTCAATATTTGTCTGGTATGTCACAGTCCCAGTTGGCTGATGTCTGTTTCAACATTTACTGTGGAACATTTAGCAAAGAGAGACACCCAGTGGCCTAAGTTAGCGGAACTGCTAAACGCAATCTCCTGCTTCCTATTTCATTTTGTCTTCACTTAAGAAATGATCATTAATTTTTTAAATCCCATCTTCTTTTAGTGGTCAAAAATCTTGACAATGGATGTCATGGAAATTGAGAACACAAGTTGGCACATTACTTCTTCCATGAAGAGCCAGACAATATTATAAATTTCATGGGCCATCTGGTCTGATGACACTGCTCAACTCTGCCATTACAGAGCAAAAGAGACATCTTGTTGTCTTCCAGGGACATCCTAGTTAGAAAAGCAGACAGCCAACCAGATTCAACATACAGGCAACAGATTACCAGCTCCTACAAAAGGTGTAATATATGTGCTCTTTCGATATGCACATGCAATTATACTTTGACTCCCCCAAATTTCAATGCAAATGGAAGAATCACTTTAGAAATACACAACATTTGTACAAGATGTAACGTGCTCTGAATACTGTTTTGTGTCCTGGGATAATGTCAATGTGCTAGACAGTTGCTATGGATTGAATGTTATGTCCCCTCTAAATTCAAATGTTAATGATGCTTTCTGGAGCTGAAACATTTGAAAGGTAATTAATGTCATGAGAGCTGATCCTTCATCAATGAGCTTGGTACCTAATAAGCCAGTCTCAGAAAGACAAAAACCATATGTTTTCACTGATAGGTGATAACTAATACACTGAGTACAAACAAATGTAATCTGTGTGAGCAAGATGGGCATTCTGGGAATTCATTGTTATTTATAGTCTTTGGCTATACTCCTTAGGCAAAGCAGGGTAGTGGATTTTTTTTCTATTTGTTTTGCATTGATATTTTACCTAATGGAGTTAGGCCTGTGATGTAGAAGTGAAAAGAAAGTATGCCGATTGTAAAAATTTGGAAAAGATGGAGATGGAGGAAGACAAGAAAAAAGAGCAGGAAGAGAATGAGGAGGGTGAGGAGGAGGAAGAGAAGGAGAAATAAGAAAGAAAAAGGGTGACTGGAAGTATCACGAGGCTTCCAAATCTGTATGGTGAAGTATGTAAAATTTTTTCATTTTATATAAATAAAATATTGCTTTAAGAGAAAAGGACACATTGAACAGTTTGCCACTTCTCTGCACACTGTGCCAGGTGAGGACACGATGATATGTAGATGTCAACACACAAGAAAAACAACCCTCCCCCAGTGTCCATCTGCCAACCCTCCCCCAGTGCCCATATGCCAACCCTTCCCCAGTGCCCATATGCCAACCCTCCCCCAGTGTCCATCTGCCAACCATCTCCCAGTGCCCATCTGCCAACCCTCTCCCAGTGCCCATATGCCAACCCTCCCCAGTCTCCATATGCCAACCCTTCCTCAGTGCCCATATGCCAACCCCATGGTGTTGGCTATCCTAGCATTCAGACTGTGAAAAACAGATGTTTATTATTTAAGCTATCAAGTTTCTTAAATCCTGTTCTAGCAGCAGTAACTACTCATATATAACTAAAATGTCTTCCTTTTTGTTTTATATTTTCCTTTTATTACTTATTTTTCATGATGAAATATTATAGGCATAGGGATTCATCCTTCTCTTCCTCCAGCTCTATTCCCCCCATCATTTGTCCCCATGCTATCAGAATAGTATAGCCTCCTAGTACAAGTTACAAACCTACCTTTCTGATATTTAAATGTATCATGACATGGTAAGTACAAGAAAAGATCAAAAACCTAATATCATAATGCAAAGGTATATTTAAAAATTTCATTCAGAGTCTAACTTTTATTAGGGTAGAGACACCTCCTATATAGTATTCCTTTCCCTATATGCTGATCTCCCTGTAATTAAAATGTCATCTAAATCAAATGATAATAACTGCCATTAGCAAATTGTGAGGAGGAATAAGATAGAAAATATTCATTTGAAGAAATGTTAGGGATTGAGTGAGTTGTGTCTCCCAAAAGAGAAACTGAAGTTCTAACCACTGGTACTTGTGAATTTGGCCTTGTTTGATAAAATGATCTTTGCAGGTGTGATGAAATTGATTTGTAATCATTCAAATCATACTGGATAAAGGTAGATCCTATCCAATATAGCTGGTAAGCTCAGAGAAACAATAATGTCATGTAAAAAGAGACACAGAGGGAGAATCCCATGTGAGAACAAAGCTAAAGTGATGCAGCCCCAAGCCAGAGATGTCAAAGATTGCTGGCCACTTCACAGAAACGAAGAGTTCCATAGCTCAGAGAACTGTGGCAGTCTCACGCTTTGATTTCAGGCGCTTAGCTGGCAGAACTGTGAGAAAGCAAATTTCTACAGTTTTAAGTCCACAATTTGTGGTCCTGTGTTCAGATAGATCTCATGAAACAATACAGGAAGGAAGAGGGTGGTTCTTTAAAAAGAGGATGGCAAGGAAATGCTTCAGTGATGGGGTTAGGATTATCCAAGCAGAAGAAGCAAAAGGTAAGCTTCCTAGGAAGAAAAAATCAGAAGGGCGCTCTTGTGCCTGCAGCAAAGAGAGGAATGGGAAGAATAGAAGTAAAGGCAATTGGGGGCCGGGGGGGGGGGGTAAATGCAACAGGCTAACAGTTCTTTGTATAGCAGGCTAACAGCTCTTTGCATAGCAAAAACAGTTATTTGGGTCCAGCACAGTGGTCCAACTGGCTAATCCTCCACCTCCAAATACCAACATTGCATATGGGCACCAGTTCATGTCCTGGCTGCTCCACTTCTCCCTGTCTATCTCCCTGCTTATGTCCTGGGAAAGCAGTGGAGGATGGCCCAGGTCCTTGCATTCCCGCACTGGCATGGGAGACCTAGAAGAGGCTCCTGACTCCTGCATTCAGATTGGCTCAGTTCCAGCCATTGCAGCCTTTGGGACAGTGAACCTGGGAATGGAGATCGCCTCTGTCTTCTCTCTGTAAATCTTCCTTTCCAATAAAAATGAATAAATCTTTAAAGAAAAGAAAAAAGAAATTTATTTATTTATTTATTTATTTATTCATTCATTCATTCATTTATTTACTTGTACTGGAAAAGCAGATTTGCCAAGAAACGAAGGGAAACCTTCCATCTATAGCCCAAATGGCCACCGCAATGACCCAAGCTGGGCTAATCTGAAACCCAGGCCCTGGAGCTTCTTCCAGATCTCCTTCTTGGGTGAAGGATTTGAATCATCTTTGCTGCTTCACTAGACACATTAGCAGGAAGCTGGATCAGAAATGGAGCAACAGGGACTTGAATTCGTGTTGATATGGAATGCCAGTGCCACAGATGAAGGCTCAAACTACCATGCCACAGCACTGGCCCCAGCTGGTCTGTCTTTTAAATTGATTGAGATATCATATTAAAGTATTTGGAGCAAAAAGGTAGCATACAGTGTGAATGATCTGTCAGTGGTGTGCTCCGTGTACTCCACTGAGAATTCAACCCAACAAAGCAAAGATGAAAATAGGAAGGACAGCTGTCACACGGCAACCTAAGCCACTGCTTGCAACACTGGCATCCCCCATTGGAGTGTCATTTGGGTCCTGTCTGCTCCACTTTCAATCCAGTTTTCTGGCAATGTGCCTTGCAAGCCAGCAGGAAATGACACAGAAAGAGGCCCAGCTGGCTTAGGCCTGGGCAAGCCCTGGCCATTGCAGCCATTGGGAGTGAACTCACTGATAAAAGATATTCTTCCCTCCAACCCTGCCCATCACCCTACCAAATAAAAAATAAGATGATACATGCATTTGTTCTATGTTCAATGTCTGCCTCTCTGACTTCTCAGTTAACTTCTAGTTTATGTGTTGGAAAGTGTATTACTATTCAGAAGATTCATTTCCTCATTCTATGGAAGATGACATCTTTCAGCAAATATGTAAGCTGGACGTGGTCATGGACCTTTGCCTAGCCAATGATACATGGATGTAAATTACATGTGCTATCTCTGATCAGAAATCCCATATTATCTGGATCTCCATGATTTCAGCTTGAGGAGAGGAGGGATTACAAAGGGAAAGGTTATGAATTGCCCTTTTTAAAATTGAGGTAAAGTGTACATAACACAGTATTAACCATTAGTAAGTTCAAAACCTTCAAATTCATTCAGGAGCTGCTTCTGTCCTAAGTGACTCAGGACAAAGCGAGGTCCCTTGTGAGAAGTAATTTTCACAGAATTTGCAAATGAAAATCACAGGAAAATGTCCCCCTTCTGAGTCACTCTCAGCTTTGTTTCCATTTTAAATCATCCTCATTAAACCAATTACATCTAGAGAACAATGGTCAGGATGCAAATCTTATTTTATCCATGTAAGTGAAACAACTTGAGAAACCAATGATGGTTTAATACCAAATTCACAAATAATGTAGAAGGAATGGGTCAAAATAGATTTTAAAAACTTACTTAAAGTGTTGAGGACTTAGTATCAATTCACCATTTTTTGTTTTGCTTTTTGAAATTTATTTATTTTTATTGAGATGGCAGATTTACAGAGAGAAGGAGAGACAAAGATCTTCTGTCTACTGGCTCACTCCCCAAGTGGTTACATGGGCTGAAGCTGAGTCTGTCGAAGCCAGAAGCAAGAAGCTTCCTCTGGGTCTCCAATGTGAGTGCAGGATCCCAAGGCTTTGGGCCATCCCCAACGGCTTTCCCAGGCTATAAGCAGGGAGTTGGAAGGGAAGTGGAGCACCCAGAACATGAACCGATGCCCATAAGGGACCCAATGCATGCAAGGTGAGGATTTAGCTACTGAGCTATATTCACTCTGTTTAGTAAACATTTCCAGCATGATGTGCTGGAAGAAAGCATTAATTACAGAATCGATCTATGGAGGGAAGTTAGCAGAGTATAATCATGACGGGCTGAGACAGAGGACATCGGTAAGTAGATGTGTTGGGATGGGTCCTGAAAACTGAACGCAATAAGAAAAGAAGTGAAGCTGGGAGGCCGGAGAGATTTCTCCCCCCATGGTGAGTACACCATGAGGAAATACTGGGACAGGATTAAGGCCTCTAGCCCCACCCTGCAACCATGACCTTGTGGCAGCAGGAAACTAGGGGGTGGGAGTTCTACCCTGGCAACTCCAGTGAGAGCAGCCCTTCCAGTGGTGGCATGCGGAGAGTATCCGAGCCAGGTCAGATCCAATGCCCAGGACTTGGCCCATGGGCACTGTCACCACATAGTGAATGAGTCCTAGGCTTTGGGTGGCCAGTGCCCCCAGCGGGTGCCAGGCTCTGCCTGCGGGCCGCTCAGTGGCAAGCTCTAGGGTCTTAGGGTAGTAATTGCTGCCTAGGGACATCCAGGAATCAGGCCAGTGCTAGTGTAGGTGAGGGATGAATTCTGGGTGATTCCCAGCAACAGGGTCACAGAACTTGCTTGCAAGCATGGGGACTGAGACCTGGTGCTTTGGAGGGGAGAGGTCATAAGTTCTATTTGGGTCAGACTCATTCACTAACTCACATGTGAATCCTGAGATGGGCTTTAGCATAGAGCATCACTGACTGCCACACACCAGTCCACATGAAAGCTATGGCTGGGGGATAGATCCCAGCATCTGACTGAGTGGTAGAACAGAGGATGGGTCTCACTCAGCAGGGTCAAGACACTAACCAACACGTGAGCGAACCAGGTCTGGGGGTAGATTCTGTGGGGGGAAGTGTGGGCCAACCCTATGGAAATACAAGTCATGCTGGTTAGTTTATGAGTTGGGGTGGTGATGGGCTGAGCTACGTGTGACCATGGAGCTTTCCATCACTTATGGGTAAAGGAACTGACAAGAGCTTGACAGCTCAAGGCAGCAGCACCCAAATGTGCATCCTAAAACAGGATGTGGGGTGGACCAAACTTCAACTGGAAGGGGGCAGACTGGGCAGGGCCAAGCAAACCTTAACTCACAAGGAAGAACAGAAATCAGGATAGAGCACAGGTCATGCCGAGCTAGGCTCTTACATGGACTGGTCTGTGTAAGCTGGGAATACTAGGCCACAGCATCGAAGGCAAAGGCCAAGACAGGTGAGGGGCTATGCCAAGCTGGGTCAGAGCAACCACTGGCATGCATGCTTAAAACCTAGGGCTGGGAATAGGCCAGGTTTGAGAGATGTGAGAGCTCACCCTGGCTGGGTTGGGGTTCCTGCTGGTGAGTGTGGGGGCTGGAGTGGGGGCTGCATTCTGGTCTGGATATGGCTGCAATCTCCCTTGGCACAAGTGTGAACTGGGACTGGATGCACCAGGCCAGGCTAGACTCCAGCACCATCAGGTGCTCTGGAGTACCAGGGTAGATGTAGGATGGACTAGGCTAGGTCTCTGCCCCTACTGAGCCAAGTGTGAGCAGTGTCTGGGTATGGATAAGCCTTGGCTGGGTAGAAACATCCAACAGTAAGAACCAAAATGGGTTGAAGGCCAGTCAGGAAAGGCCACTGTTGATGCTAGGATAAGAGGTGAACTAAGTAGGGCAGGCTCATGGACCTACTGGTATGTGCAAGATCTGAAATAGGGAGAGGTTGATGGAGGAGTCTGGGCCACTGCTCTGGCAGGACACAGTCCCTGCAGTTGAGTGCAAGAACCATGATAGGGAGCAGCCCAGACCAAGCCACGGCATGCATGCATCAGGGGCAGACCCTATGCGGATGTTACACTGCTGGGAGAAAAGCTACGGATAGCTGGCTAGCACTCTGGCTAATGCCAAACTGTGCTAACTGTAGCAATGTGCCAGCATAGTTGCCTATTTTATTCTCTCTCTCTCACTTTTTTTAAAGGATTTGGGCAAACAGGGAGCAGAGCATTCACTGGGACCAACTATGGACACAGAGCAGTAGGAGCCACCCTATTGCTATCAATACTGGCTGTGTACAACGGGGATGCTCTTAGTGCCAAGGGTTGGAATGGAGGCCACTAAGTGCCTGTTTAACATCTATAAAATGAATTCTGGAAGCTTCCACAGACCAGGATACTCCACATGAAAGTAATCGAGGGAGCTGATCCAGATTAGATCAGGAGGATCCCTGGATCAAGCGAAAGCACCCACCTCTGGGCCCAATAGCTGAGAGGGAGAGCCGACTGGGCCAGGATGGGTCACAGCATCTACTGGTGTTCAGAACTATGTATGGGCTTGGGTGCTGTAGGAGTTCTTTGGAGTCACCCTGACTAGGCTACAGCACCACCAGAAAACTTGGAACCAGAGCAGGCATAGTCCTGGTAGGGAATCCTAGAGGCTACCACTGCGAAGTCTCAGCACCCACCAGTGCACATGAGAGTCTGGGCTGGGGATGGGCCAGGCAGGTCCACCACCAGTGACTGTTGGGATTAGGAATGAGCAGGCCCAGGCTAGGCCATAGGACCCACCTGCACACACAAGAACTGGAACTGGAGGTGGGCACAGTAGAGGTTTGTAGGGGTCACCCCAACGAGGCCACAGTACCTACCAGTGCACAACAAAACTGGGGTTGGAGCAGGCCAGCCTGGGTTAAACTGCAGCACTCACTGGTGCACACAAGAATCAGGGCTGGAAGCAGGTTGGGTCGGGCTAGGCTACAACACTCCCTGGCATGCACAAAAACCAACGCTAGGGAAAGGTTTGATAGGGGTTCTTTAGGATTGCCATGACTAGGCCACAGTACTGCCAGAGCTTGCAAGACCAGGGCCTGGGAACTGGCTGTGCTGGGTTAAGCCATGGTACCCACCGATTTGCGTGCAGCCAGAGCTGGAAGCAGGACTGATCAGGTAACTACACCCACGGGTACATGCATTGACTGGTGCAGGGGGCAGAATGAGCCAGACCCTACAGCAGCTGGCACAAACAACAGCAGAATCTGAGCACTTCACAGGTGAGGTTTCCTAGGGGACACTTGATCCCTGGTCTCAGGGAAAATCACATAGACCTGGATCCAATCCTGGAGCACAAGTTGCAGGACTCTGGCATCTCAGTGGCTGATTGCAAGAATGAAGAACACACGCAGATGAATACAAACAACAAGACAGCCAGCTCATCTAAGCCAACAGAAGGCTTCTAGAACCTCATGAAAAGGTGAAAAGAGGATCAAGTTGAACAATACTCCAGCCAGGCTCTGCACTGAGTGCCTGGGTCTGTGGGCACAGGGAGGTAGACAAGGAAAAGCCAACAGGCCTTAGAAAGAATTTCTCACCTCTGGTGTACAAAGCCAACGACCTAGAACAATCAAGACCACTCAAGTAACACCCTTGGAATGTCCTTCCCCACAAGGGATGCTCAAAGGTGACCAAAGGTCCATCTCCATCCCAGGTGCTGATGTACTCTGGCAGCAAGGAGCAGCACACTTTCTCCTCCTTCCCAAACACCCTCCAGTGGACACAAGATGGAAAACCAACGTTTGCCCAGCCTACCTTCCCTGCCTCCAACCCGACCCCCTCCATTCTAGTCAGAGACCCACAGGGGTCTGCAAGCCCCTCAATTGTGTAATAAATATTCAAATAAAATTGTTCAGATTAATTTTAAAAGAAAATAAGCACTATGGGATAAAATTCTTTCTTTTACAAATTATTTTCTTCACACAAGCCCACACATACCATTCCTTCATTAGTGTGACTTTGTTCAATCTTCCACTAGAAGAGGACATAGCCCTGCTTCCATTTTCGTCTTTGATCCCATATCCTTTTCCTCATGGATTTTATAACTATTTCCCTTATCTTTGGTTTTCCCCAGCCTTTTTCTGTACATTGATTCTTTCCCTTTGGAGAAGACTGGTCTAGAAATTCAAATAAATACTTCATATCACCCTGAGTAAAATCTTTCTTTTTTTTAGAATTCTAATTTTTAAACTCTCAGTTTGACAAATTTACATTTGAAAAAAAAGATTGTGTACAAATGAAGAAATTCAAACATAGGAAGAACATTTGGCCATTGTAATTTACTTTCTTCTTGGTTCTCATATTTAATATTGTGGCTATAGAATCTATTATCTACTGATTGCAGATACTTGTACAAGAAAAAAAATGACCATTCAACATCATTCTAAAATACTTAAAGAAGGATCTACTGTTGCTTTCATGCAACTCCTGCTTCCTGCTCTGCGTTCACACCAAAGTTTATTAAAAGGGTGTTTCATATCCCCTCTTATCATATCAGCATTACATCTTGCTGTGGCAGCAAGAACAAGATTACACAACCAGACATTCCTAAAACAAACAAGATTTTATTGAGTTTCATGAAACACAGGAGCAAGGTTGTCCCAGGGTTGGTTTAACGCACAGTAACACCTGCAAAGGAGCGTGCCCTTTAAGCACCAGTCCCTGTACTACTAGCTCCCGTCTTCAAGACTGTTTCCCATAGTTACAACATTATTACTACCCCTTCCAGGTGCACATCCTCAGCCAATTCCTTCCAAAAGACAGAAAAGAAGGATCATCTTAAACATTCACCTCTCTTTATTTTCATCCAGGACAAAAGCTTTGTTCAGTAGTCTTCCAATCGATTCATATCTACTGACAGAGAAGACTGGGAAACATTTCCAGCCTCACTCCAGAGGAGGACTTTACTGGGAGGGAAGAAGGCAAGAGAATGAGTACTAGAAGAGAGAGAGAGAGAGAGAATCACTGTGGATAACAGGACCCAGAATACTGAAGGCATATGCCATGCTTTCACTGTTCTCCACCATGGCACTCCCCCGACACTGATTCCTCTTCCAGCTACAAACACCAAGCCAACCCAGGCATCCTTTATCTTTTTATATCTTACTGTTTGGTCACTTGCTCTCCTTGCCATGGATTTCTCCCAGAATTGGTGAACTCATACCACACAGGTTGCAGTATCTGTGCCCTGTCCTTTCTGTCTTCCACACTGTGCTTCTTCCATCTACATCAAATGTTCATAATCCTTGATTATTCTGGCTTTTATCACTCTGAGTCACTGTTTTTGGACTATAGACTGCTTGTATCAAACGGAAGAAATTATGATTAAAATGCATAACCCCAAAAATTATAGTTAGGTATCCAAGTTCAAGACATTTAGAGTCTCCTCTAAAACCCAACCACTTGTCACTCTACGGATCTTGTGTTGCGCTTTTTAAGTCTCTGTTCAATGCGTTTGAACTGAGTCAGGCTGTGTTTCCAGCTATAACCAATATCCCCCACACGAGCCCACATTAGACCTCTGTCTTGCAGTCCTGACTTACAACTGTCCAGTGAAATCTCCCTCTACACATGGCGCACATGTATTACATTGAGCTTGCCCACAAATACTCATTGTTCTTATTCACTAACACCCTGTCCTCATCAGCTCCTCCTCTCCTACCATTTCTCTCAGCTGAGAGCATTCTCTGGCAGGCAAACAGGTTCAAAATACCTTTTCCCTCTTCCTTTCTTCCAACCACCAACACACAGTTGGTGATCAAATCTACTCAAATGTTTCACAAATGCTCTCTGAATATTGTCCTCCAATGTTCCATATTTATTGCAACATTCTACATAGGTATTTTATGAGTTTTTTTTTCTATATTATTACAATATATTTGTTCTGCTAATGTGATAGTTTCTCCTCCATGTTCACACCAGGGATCTCTAACTAAAAATGTTTAAAAACTTTTCTTTTTCATGACATAGTTCCATAGGCATAGGGATCTCCCCTCCCGTCTTCTCCCCTCCATTCTCCTTCTGCCACAGTCAAATTTTTACCTGAAAAGTGATTTGCCTCATTTTAGTCAAATTTTATACACAAGGGCCCGGCGGCGTGGCCTAGTGGCTAAAGTCCTCGCCTTGAAAGCCCCAGGATCCCATATGGGCGCCGGTTCTAATCCTGGCAGCTCCACTTCCCATCCAGCTCCCTGCTTGTGGCCTGGGAAAGCAGTTGAGGACGGCCCAAAGCTTTGAGATCCTGCACCCGCATGGGAGACCCGGAAGAGGTTCCAGGTTCCCGGCATCAGATCGGCGCGCACCGGCCCGTTGCGGCTCACTTGGGGAGTGAATCATCGGACGGAAGATCTTCCTCTCTGTCTCTCCTCCTCTCTGTATATCTGGCTGTAATAAAATGAATAAATCTTTTTAAAAAATTTTATACACAAGTGTATAATGAATTACCACGGTGAATAATTTATATTGAAAACTCCTGAGTTCACCTGAATATTCTGAGCCATGAGGTACATGGGCCATGAGTTCTTCCATTTCTTGATTGTTGGTGGAGTCTACACGTTGGCAGGAAAAAAAAAACAATGTTAGTATGTATGTGTGATTTTTATACAGAGAGAAGCAGAGACAGAGAGGAAGATCTTCCATCTGATGATTTACTCCCCAAGTGACCGCAACAGCTGGAGTTGAGCCAATCTGAAGCCAGGAGCCAGGAACCTCTTCCTGGTCTCCCACACAGGTGCAGGGTCCTAAAGCTTTGGGCCGTCCTCGACTGCTTTCCCAGGCCACAAGCAGGGAGCTGGATGGGAAGTGGGGCTGCCGGGATTAGAACCAGTGCCCATATGGGATCCTGGCACATTCAAGGCAAGGACTTTAGCTGCTAGGCCATTGCACCAGGCCTGTATGTATGATTTTTATTAGAAAGTTGCTTTTGTTCAACTGAGTTATGCTATTTGGCCTCCATGGATTCTGTATCTGCAAATTCAACCAACTATGGAGTGAAGATACCTGGAAAAAAATTATACCTGTGCTGAAAATGTACAGACACTTTACCCTTATCATTATTTCCTAAGCAATGCAGCAAGTACTGACACAGGCTTTACACTGTATTACATATTATAAGAAACCTAGAAATTATTTAAACAGGGGCTGCATAAGTTACAGCAAATATTATATTACTTCACATAAGGTGTTTAAACACCTGTAGATTTTAGTATCCTCCGGGCATCCTAGAACTAATCCATAACCAATGCCAACTATAATTTTACGCATAATTGAAGTATTTTCTTATGCAAGGGCATTTTCTTGAAGTTAAAGTGTAGAAAACTATGATTTTTAGAAGGAAAATGACTATTTCTGCAGCTCAACAGTAGTACCCAACACATCTAATGCCACGTTTATTCTGTCCATTGCACTGGCAAAACATGGCCACAAGGTGGCACACCAGTTCTATACATGTCTTTCTGTGCCTTGCCATCATTTACTTCAGAGCAAAAAAAAAAAAAAAAAATACTTTTGAAAACAAAAAGCTGCTTACATTTTCATTTGCAAAAGATGTTGGAGTGTAAATTTCTTTCCCTCTATCACTGTTAGTCACGTCACTCAGAAATTTCTCCGAAGTCATGTGTTTTCCAAAGAAGAAAACTAACCATTTCCCTCTGCCTAGAAAATGCTTCACCCAGCAGACTTCATATCCCGCCACGAACATGGAGGTTTGATAGAAAACTTTCAGTAACAGTTTACCAAGTGCCAGGCTGTGGCCTGAGAATAGAGAGGAAAAGTAAGAGACAGAATGCATCTACCATTATTCTGTTCATACTCTAGGGTTAAAAGGCAAACAATGACTTAACATTTTATAAAGGTGTCAATCCCAAATGACTGTGCCTTTTATTATCCTATCATGGATATTGGAGTAAAAGAGGAATTTAACATTTTTTTGGATGGAATCTAAGAGAGTCAGGCAGGCTTGGAGGAGAGGGACACCATTTGAGAAAGAGTCTGTACAGAGATTCAAAAGGGCAGTCTTCTGGTTTTACTGCGACCCTGGGATCAAACAGTGAGGGTCTGCTTGACCTTGGAACCGGCAGGACAAGGCTGAATTTTTCAGCAAGTTAATGGAAGCCAGAATGATGGCTCACTGGCTAATCCTCCACACGGAAGCACCAGCATGCCATATGCATGCCCATTCTTGTCCTGGGGTCACACTTGCAATCCAGCTCCCTGCTTATGGCCTGGAAAAACAGAGGATGGCCCGAGTCAGCTGCACACATCTGGCTCCGGATTTGCTCAGTTCCAGGTCGATACAGTTGTCCTGGCAGTGAGCCAGCAGATGGAAGAGCTTTCTCTCCGGCTCTCTGTAAATCTGCCTTTCCAATCAAAATAAATACATCTTTTTAAAAAAACTAATGATTTTGCCCCAAATTTGCAACCAAAACTTCACTTAACCATAATCTGAAACTGAACAGAAGATTGCTGTGTCTCGGATTTCCTAGAGCTTGAGACAGTGAAGCCATGAGACCATGGGAACGCGGCACAGCCTCTGCCAAGTGCCCTGCAGGATTTAAAGTTAGGCCTGCAACAAACTTGGAGAGTGGACAAAAAAAAAATATCACCTTGGAAGCTTTTTTTTTTAATTTTAAATTCCAGGACTCTTCCAGAAGGATCAAATTCGAAACAGGGCCCTCTACTAGGTCACATCCTGAGTGGCATTGATTAGCTCTGCTTCACATTTGGCAAGACGAAATGAGATTGGATTATCAGCCGTTCACCTGAGGCTCATTTAAATATCAATAGACATGTACAATGTAAAGACATGCAAAAAACACGTAAAATATGAAGCATAAGAAAGCAGGTGTAGTTCATTTGAAATAAAAATATATTCCCACCAAAAGTTGTCATCAGCTAAGAGGCCTAAAGCACACTTAATTTATTAAAATAATAATTCTCAAAATGTGTAAGACATTAATATTAGACCTCAAGAAGCTTGACCAAGTTAAGTGGAGAAGTAAATACATCCTCACTTAGAGATTTTTCTGTGTATTTGATATTAGTGGATTAAAAAGGGGGTTAGGGTAGTTGAACACTTAAATCAGTTAACATATTTGCTTTAACAAAAAGCTAAATCGAATAGCTGAGGCATTTATCCTTCACTGGAACATTAGTAAATATCCTTTATGGTGGCCATTAAAATCCAAGGATCATCATCTTATTAAGTATGCCTTTTGACTAGATCTATTTAAATTGCTAGATACATAAATATCTGGAAAACCAATGTACTGGGAAGGCCAGCCTGCATCTCTTTGTAGCAAATTTGATCAAGTGACAAATTACAAGAAAAACTAAAAAATAGTCCATGCTTGAAAATAAAAGCATGATATAAAAACTTCAAGGTTGCACCTAAAGCATTATTTTATTTTATTTTCGATGATGTTTACATAGCTGATCAAGGTGGAAAGAGTCGAGGATCAGGGGAAAGTGGGCAAGACATTGTTTATACATTTGCTTTTCCTTCTTCCTGTATCTGGGGGAGGGGAGAAAACAATGCAAGAGACACACCCAGCCTCCCAGTACCTGATGTCATCCCAGGCTCCCTGTGTGGAGCATGTTCTGAAGGTTCTGCTCAAGTGGTTTCGATAGTTCTGAGATGCTATTGACATCACCAATCCAAGAAATTGGCTAACATAGTCCACCTCAATTTGTTCTGCCCTCCTTCCTCTGCAAACAAATGGGTGCTGTGACCCAGCCCAACCCTGCCCACCAAACTCTCAGTCCTCACATCCACCAGGGGGAGCTGAAGCTCCCCAAAAACCCCCCCAATAACTCGCTGAACTGGTCCCCAGCTCCCGCTCCCATTCTCCCATAAGAAAAGCGCAGCATGTGCAGTGCACTGGTCTGGTCTGTCCCACATCCCATTCAGCTCTCTTACATATCACTGGGCGTTGAAGCCTAACTCAGCTGACCACCCTTCAGCCCACACCTGTCCAGCCTGGCCCACTCTCAATCCTGGTTCTCATATTCACCAGTAGGAGTCGCAGCCCATCAGAGAGGTGCCCACGGCCTTCCCACTGGACCCACTCCCTTGACCCAGATCTTGCACTATCCGAATGGTTCCGGAGTCTAGCTCAACAGCATTTGCCTCTAGTCCCAGCACTTGCCAGCTGATGCTGCAGCAAATCCTAACCCACCTGCCATTACTCCTGCTCATGCCTGTACCAATGCATACAATCAGCCCAGCCTGGCTCTCCTCCTAACCCAGTTCACATGCAGGCTAACAGGTGTTGTAGCCCTGCCCAGCCTGATCTGCCCCCAGTCACAGCTCTCATGCTCACCAGCAGGAGCAGTGGCCCAGCAGGAGTGTACCCACTACTCCCCCACAGGGCTCACACTCCTTCCTCCCCCAGTCCTCCCACCCCTTTGCCCTATCCCACCCCACCTCACCCCATGGTCTTGTGTATGCTGGTGGATGCTGTGGCCCAGTCTAACATGGCCCATCTAATCTCAGCCTTTGCCAGCAAGTGCCACAGCCCGACTCAGCCAGGTCTGCCCCATGCCAGATCACACTGACCTAAAGCATTTCGTAAAGAGAGATATACAACATGCAACATTTTTGTGAGAAAAGTAGTGTGACGTTGATACTTCAATGATCCATTCTTTCAATATAATTCTACCTTTGTGTCTCATGTCACTCAAATGGCCCATGAGAAAAGCACACAGGTAGAAAAACCAATTCTTACTGAAAGCCAGCCTTAGCTGGCCACCCATATGAGTATAGCATGCTGATGGGGGTCTTCCTGCCCAGTCAAGACACAAGCACTCCAGCTGGTGTCCCGCTACAACTCTACAAGAAATTCCAATCCCAACTTCTCCACATGGACTATTTTTAAGTTCTTAGAGTATTTATGAGCAGAGATCACTGTTTTATTTAAATTTTGTGATCATTTGCGCTGTAATATTGATCGCTGAAAGAAGAACTATGTAAAATCATGGATCTAAAGTTTTGGCCACAAATTCTAGAAACAGGACATCAAACATTCTTGAATAGCAGTTGTTTTAGAAAAGCTCTTTTGCACTATCATTTTCCTTGAACTTTTTAAAAGTTGTCTTTGTTGTAAGTACCTAGCACTTAACTTACACTATGAAAGACTATTCTTAAAACAGTCTTGGAAAAAAATATCTTGTGTTTAGTATATTATTTTTTAAATACAGGTTTAAAAAAAGGTATTTCCAGCAAAATGAAAATTAAGAGATGTTGTTCCTAGCAGATCTACTACACACACCAAGAAAAAAAAAGCTAATGGAAGTTTTCTGGCTGAAAGCAAATAAGCCCAAGCAGTAATTGGAACACAGAGAAACATAGAGTACTAGTACATGCAGTGGCATAGCTACTACTCAAGGCGAGATTGTCAATTTCTTCTCATTTCTACTGATTTATGGACTGCCGGAAGGAGATGTAATTTAGAATCAAATGTGTAGTATGAAAGTAAAAAAGAACAAGAAGATTATATCAAGCAAACAGCAAGCATAAGAAAATTGCCACTATCCTAATTTTAAGCAACAGCAACAAAAGACTTTAAAACAAATATGTACTAGGCACAAAGAAGAGTATTTCATAACAATGACAGGGCATGTTTATTAGGAAAATATAACAAAATTCTAAATGTATTCACACCTGGTTCTAGAGTCTTCAAATACAAGCAATGTTACCTAAGCACTGATATAATTGAAGACAGAGATTAAATAATTGAGCAGTGATGGTCAGAGACGTCAATAGTTCACATCCATCAAAGAGCAGGACAGTTAGGCAGAGATCAACAAGGAAGAAGAAGTGCTGAACAGAAACTAAGAACAGACATATACAAAACACTCCACCCATTGAAAGCAGAGCACATAGTCTTCTCAAGTTCCATGGAACACACTCTAGAAAAACAGTATGTTGAGCCATAAAAATGTGCCTCGATAAATTCAAAAGGATCAAAACCACTCAAAATATTTTCAAACTACAGCAGAGAAAAATTGAAAATTAAACAATGTACTCCTGAATATTCAAGAGCTCAAAAAAAATTACAAAGGAAATGAGGAAAGACATGATGAATGGAAATGAAGACACGACATACCAAAACTTACGGGATACAGCCAAGCTGAGTGCCTTCAGCACAAAAGAATTATCTGAAAGTAATATCCTAAATTTCTACTTTAGTGGCACAGTAGAAAGAGAAGTGCAGATAAAATACTAATCAAACGGAAGCAGAAAAAGTAGAGTGTAATCATGAATCTATATAAGGAACTAGGATAAAGAAAGCTATGCTAATATCACATAATTTAATTAAAATGAACAAATTCTTAGAAAGCCGCCAGCTACCGATACTAAGCCAATAAGATACATAAGATCTAAATTTACATAAAAAGAAAGATTGGATTATTTTTACAAATACAAAGGAAAGCCCAGATCTAGGTGGGTTGACTGGGCAATTCTACCAATCAAGTATACAGATTAATAACAATTCCAAAGAATCTCCAAAAAATAAATAGAACTAGTAAATTGGGCTCAGCCAAGTTGTAGTATGCCACACAAAAATATATAGACCAATTGTATTTCTAAGTGCTGGCAATGAACATGTAGAAACCAAAACCAGAAATATAATGCAATTTAAAACTGCTGAAACAATGAAAGGTAGAAATCTAACACATAGATGATACATATGTCAAACCTACTGAACACTATGAAAGAAATGAAAGATCCAGAGAGATGGGTTCATGGATTGAAAGACTCAGCATGGTAAATCTGCCCATTTCCCACTAAGTAATATCAAGCTTTAATGAAATTGATATCTGAATTCCAGCAAAGGGTTCCGTGCTGTGGTTTAGTGGCTAAAGCCACTACCTGTGTTGTCAGTGTCTCATATGGGCACAGGTTGCCTGCTAATGTGCATGGGAAAGCAACAAAAAATGGCCCAATTCCGCGGACCTCTGCACCCACATGGGACATCGGGAAGAAAGTCCTGGTTCCTGTCTTCCCAGTGGTACAGCTCCAGAAATTGCAGGCATTTCATGGAGAGTGAACCAGTGGATAGAAGATCTTTATGTTTCTATGTTCTCCCCGTCTCTCTAACTCTGCGTTTCAAATAAATAATTGCTTTTAAAAAAAAAATCTCAGTGAGGCCTTTTGACTGGTAACCAATATGTTTTGACAAATAGCCTATATTACTCTAAAATTTACACAGAATAGCAAAGGCAAAGGAGTAGCTAAAACAATCTTGGAAAAATATTACTTGCTATATAGTAACCGTAACAACACTATGTGGTGTCACTGGCAAAAGTGGAGACCTATAAATCAATGGAGTAGAATAGAGAATCCAGACATAAATCCACAAAAATTTGCCAGTTGCTCTTTACAAAGATGGAAAAGAAATTTAGTGGTAGAAAGAAAGACTTTTCAACAAATGACACTAGACTAAGTGGATATCAAAATCAAAAGAATAAACACTGATCTCAACCTCATGTCTTCTAAAACATTAACTCAAAAAATATCACAAACATAACTTTATGGAAAATAGTACACAAAATAAAGTCCTCAGATTATAGAGTTGGCATCAAAAGCCTGACCATAAAAAGAAAAAGTTGGTATTGTTGATCTTGTCAAAACGTAAAATATTTGCTCTGCAAAAGATCTTTACAAGAGAGTAAAAAGGAACTCTACAAAATAGAATAAAATATTTGCAACATCATTTGTCAAAGAAAGAAGTTGCAAAATTGCACACTTAGAAACAGTCCAACTGGGGCTGGCATCAACCTGTACAGCAGGTCGGGCATTTAGTTATGATGTTGGCATCCCACACTGGCGTCCCTTACCTTGCCAGTGTCATGCACTCTGCTTCCAACCCAGATCCCAATTAACATACCTGGGAAAGCAGCAGAGGGCGGCTCAAGCGCTTGCGCTCCCACAGTCCACAGGGGATACCAGGATGGAATTCTTGGCTCTGGGTTTTGTCTGGGCCCAGTCTGAGCTGTTGTGGCCATTTGGAAAGAAAATCAATGGGTGGAAATCTTTGTCTCTCTGAGGCTCTACCTTTCAAAGAAACAAAATACATCTTTAAAGAATAGTTCACAGCAGCCTTATCTATAATAGCCAAATCAGGAAAAAGTTTGAAATCTAGTATTAAGTAATTGGTTATATAAATTATGGTATGTTTATTCCATGAAGTACTACTAAAAGTAATGAACTAATGGGATAAAGCAAGTGTTTTCCTTTTTACTGCTGTGGTTATCATATGACTAAAGTATTTAAGAAAAAAAAAACTAAAACAACTGTATTCCAATAAAAGCAAATTTTACTGCTTGAAAATCCTTTTAAAAATGCAACCAAGAAGGGAGAAGCTAAAATGGAGTGTAGACCCTAACTTAGTTCACTTTTCTTAAAAATGAGTATGATAACCTAACCAGAGAGTATAGAGAGAAATTAGTTAAGCTATTTTTATAAAAAAAAAAAAAAGGAAATATTTTTACTGTATTTGCAAGGTTAAAAGCTGTAGCTAAACACTGCATTCTTAGTGGTGAAATTTGCCTTTTAAAGAGATGGAAATGACACCATTCTGAAACTAGTTTCAGGATATTTTCTAGAATAAATTGGAGCTCGTGAGAGCCAGGGGGAAAAGTACAAGTGAAGGGGAAACATTAGAATCAACCTTACCGTTTTACTAGAACAGAGTCAGAGATCTCAATGTGGCCACATAATGATGCTAATGTGCGTTGTTTTATATGTGTTGCAGAATCTACACTGATCCATGTGTAAGTATGTATATCTGGTTATACAAATAGATACAAAATGTAGATCTATGTCTGCATGTATTCATAGACCTGTGTGTATTTCCCAGCTTATTTGTCTGCAGATAGTGATACCCCAGCAGCAGCAACAAATACATGTGTGGCCCAGAATTTGGTTTCTGAATACCACTGTCTCATACAAGACACCAGGATTCCTAGAAGAAAAAGTTCGCTCCAGAACCTGAATGGGGAAAACACAGGTGCCAAAGTAAAAAAAAAAAAAAAAAGCGAAAAAAAAATTTAAAATGGGGCCTCCTGCAAGAGATTCTAATAATCAAAGCAGAGATAACATGAATAACAAAAATAAATAAGTCACAACAATTTGGAACACAACTCAAACAATAAGATGCAACTGGCCATGAGCTACTACTCATATAAACAAACAAATAATTGATAAATAAAGACAAAATGGGAAACCAGAACATAACTACTGTAACTCTGGAGTCAAACTTCACTGGTGAATGCTAAACTCTGGTCAACCAAGCTTTAAAAAGAATCATCCAACCTGTTTAGCCTCATTATCTCCCTGGAAATACTCATTACAATAAAAATGAATATGTACACCCAAATTCTTCTTCTTTACCAAAGGCCAAGTAAGTGGAAGGAGGAGAAGCAGGGAGAGAAAGGGAAGAGGCAGAGGGAGACAGAGGATGGATGGTCCATTTCCTGATCTACTCCCCAACAGCTGTCAGCAGCCAGGACTGGGTCAGGTTGAAGCCAGCTGCCTGACACAACATCTGGTTATACCGTATCTGTGTCAGAGGTCCAACCGTGTGAGCCATTTCCTGTTGCCTTCCCAGGTGAAACAGCAGAAAGTCACGGAGCCAGGACCAAACTGACACTCCCACATGCCCATGTTGCAATCATCAGCTCAACTGGCTATACCACAAAGCTATCCCCTGCCCAGACACTGTTTAATGCCATTTCTCCAGAGGAAGAGCCTAATCCTCCTCATCTGGAGTATGGAGTGGACTTAATTTTGTGTTCCTAACATGGAATAAGAACAGGGAGGTATATAATAACTTCACAATCAAGAAAACTCACAGACACCATCTGAACAATGGCCAGAGTTGTAGTAAGCTATCTTAAGGTCTAGTAACATCATACACACACAACATCCCCTCCATGGTTTTCCTTCCCCCAAATACAGAGTCCCAATTCAGTCATGAGGAAAATTCAGTCAGCACGCATAATGGGAGCTCTTCAGAAGTGTCAACTCATGGAAGACAGAGACAAAAGAATTGACTGGGACCACGGCAACTAAGCTCAATAGTATATCAAGGTTTGGAATTTGGTACAGAAAAAAAGAAGAGATCACTTAAAAAAAATAGGTAAATGCAAACACAGTATATAGTAAAGTTAATAAAATGTTACACTAATTTTCAGTTTTTATCATTGCATTATGGTTCCATACGATGCTCAAATTGGGGAAAGCTGGATATGTAAAAATAATGGCAAGATACCGAAACAGATGAATATCAGAAACATTGTGCTAAAAAGCTGGATGCAGAAGAGCGTATGCTGTGTGATTCTGTTTACACTCACTTCTCATCCATGTAAAAGCAACGGTGATAGAAATCTTAGTCACAAATGTCTCCAGATAGGGAAGGACTGACTTCAAAAGGACAGGGTGAAGTCATGAAAATACCACATATCATCACTAGGGTAATGTTTACATGGTTGTTTGTGTTGCTGAAATCTCAGGGAACTGAACAGATAAGTCACATTTCTTATATGTCACTTATACCTCAAATGAAGCTGCTTTTCTTACAAAAGATTGGAACATGAAGACAAAAATATTTATAAAATACATGGGATATAAATAAAAACACTAACTTGATCAGGGAAAATATCCAAGAGCAGGCTTAAGTCTGTTTAAAACTTTAAAAATAATCATAACCCCAGCGTTGGCCATAACCTTCTGAGCACTAAAACTGGGATATGTTATGAATTTCCAGGAAGCAAGACTGAGCACAGCCTGTTCCCACTCCTTCAGCTAGTTCTGTCCTTCATATATATTTGAGATTAATTTATAACTATTAATATGCTAATAAATGATCAGAACTCATGGAACTACGCAAGGCTCACTTTGAAGTTGAGGCCATTTCCTTCGTCCGTTTGGAAGCACTTGAGGCAAGAAACTGCTGTGTTATCCAAAGAGCCTGTGAAGTTGACCTGAAATAAAACTGGGCAGCATTTTCAAAGAGTTAATCCAAGCAAACCTGGCGTCGCCATCATCCACACCTCTAGTCCCAAACAAAATCCCCCAGGGGCAGCCAAGCACAGAAACCATGGGCAGAGAAAATCACAGGCAAAGAATAAAAGATGTGGGACCATTTCTCTCATTGCATTTATTGACTTGATATCTTTGCGGGGGGGGGGGGGGAAACACATGAAATTCTTAGTATTCTTTTGTCAGTGGGTATAGAAATCAACTTGGAATAGTATCTGTTGGTAGAGCCTAAGAAATAGTCTTGAGTGTAGTGAGTGCCCACCTCTGATGCCATAGGTACTTGTTGGGACCAGCACATCTGAAATGTAGCTTCCATGGAACCTGTCGGAAAACATCACAGAGTGGCAAAAAGAAGAGACAACAGAGAGAAAAGCAAAAATGAAATGATCAAAACAGCAGAGGGACGATAGACCATGACGAAACTTACAACAAGACCACCCACTCGACTGATCATTTCTCTGTCGCCAATAGTTCGACTACATCTGTTCATCAAAACACAGCATTTCTAAATCCCTTCCAGTTCTGTTAATCCTTCTTTTTGTCAAATGAGGAGGTTCCAAAAGGATTGTTTAAAAAAAGGAAATTAAAAAATATATTTATTTTGGGTAGAGAATAATGTTAAGATCAATGCATGAGACTTTTTAAAAATTTAAGAAAATGCAAAATGTGAACCTTCTGCATGGGATTCAAAACTCTTTGTATCCAAGCAACTAACTTTCAATTCTATGCTTCCTAAATTGAAAAGCGCATTGATAGAGTCCTTTCCTTGATATTTTTTTTTATCTCTCATTCCCTTAAAAAACTTTCTTTTTAAATTTGTCTTATACTTGAGAGATAGAGAAGGAGAAACAGACAAAGCCCCATCTACTTGTTTACTCCCCGCAACAGCCAAGGCTGGGTCCCACCCAAACCCTGGCCTCCATATCTCTTACCCAGATACCAGGCACCCAAGTGCCTCAGCCATTATCTGCTGCCTCCCAGGGTACGTATTAACAGAAAGCCACAGTACTGACTCAGGAACTTAACCCCAGGCACTGTGATAGATTTGGACACCTCAAGCAGTGTCTTAACCTCTAAGCCAAGCACCCACACCCCAGATTTCTTTCTGAAAGGAGTTTCCATTTTCTCACCTCCATCACTTTCCTCACTTTTGAGTCAGCTTCTTCCCTCACCCTCCCTAAAGCTCTCATTGCCAAAATCAACTAGGACCATCCTGTTGCTAAATCCAACAGACAAATATTTATCACAGTCTGCAGATTCACCTCTCAGCAACCTGGGGCTCTGGATGCTGCCTTCTCCTGGCTCACATTCAGCCATTGGCTTGCCTGTCCTTGCTTCATTGCTTGTTTTCAGTGATCTCCACACGGGCCTCTCACTCTCCTGTAAGGTATTCACCAGGTTCCCTCCCCATCCTCCGAGTGATCTACCATCTCACCTCCCTGCCTTACAGACATAGCCAGTGAGCCTGAATGGACAACTCCCACCTGCAGCTTGCTCTTAAAACCAGTTTTCTGGATAGTACTATCAGGGAATGACTCTATTGTATCTCTGAGCTTTTGCATTGTTCATCTGAGATTTATGATGTCAACAACTGAACTCCAGAGCGTCAACACAAAACCTTTACCTCTGACCCCTTTCTACTTGGTGTGTATGGGGTGGGAAGATACCATCAATGCAATTTACCAAGCCAAAGCCTAGGACGTTCTAGTCTCATCATTCTGCAAATCTCATTGAAGGTAAATCTCACTGAAGATTACTCTGAAATAGCTCTGCAGTCTCTCTTTGAAATTTCTTCTGTCATTAGCAAGTTCAAAGACCACTGAGCCTCTGAAAAAGTGCTGAATGTGTCCTGCCTTAGTGGTTTTCTTCATCAACCTAGTCTTTTTGACTCAACAATCAGATTATTTGAATCATGTGCTTAAACGTTTACTCAAAGACTTACTGTGGCCCACGGAATAAATGGCAAAGTGTCCAAGGTGCTTTATGAACGTAGGCCAATCTCTCAAACTTCCTCCCTCTAGATTCAAAAACTTGTGTATAAGGATTTAGAATCTCTAACCCTTTCCAGCTCTCCCAGCACAGCATGCTTCACACAAGTCCCTGGCTTGCTGAAGAAATCATGCCACTATGACGGGTGTTGGCCACAAAGGTTAAGAATTCATGGCACATTACACCTTCCACTTACTAACCAGTGTTATGCAGACTTGGCCCACTCAAATGTCACCTTCTCCAGAAAGTCTGTTCTGTGTTCCCCACCCAGGCTAGGTGCCTTGCCTTTCTGCTCCGATACCACCCAGCCTCCCTCTTACAACCATCAAATTGCTGTATGAGTATTGTTCTTCTTGCTTCTCTCCATTTGCAGTTCATAAGATAACTTCTCACAGTCTGTATCCAACCCATTGAATCACATTTTCACCCAATGCTTTAAAATATCATTTTAAATTCATTTCCCATAATAAAAATCAGGAGACTTTCTGTAATATAAGACTTCTGTCATAAGGCATCAGCCTTAAACTCTAGATGTCTGATGTTACATGAAACATCAGGACACAGAGTTCATCTTCCTGAATAGTAACAGTTTCTCAAAGTGGTGTTCTGTATGCCTCTCAGCAAAGAGAAATTGCTTCCCCAAATTCCACAACCCTCGTACAATCTTCTTTCCTCATTACTCTTACCTGGTCCCTAGGAAGAGGGGAGCATGGATATTTGATTTTTGCAAACTCACAACAATGTGCTCCCTAAGAACAGGAATAGCATGTTGTTTATTTTACTATCCTTAGCGCAGCTTAATAATTTCGCTTTATTTTCTGCCACTCACCACGGTCAGCCCAAAAGAGCACTCTGCCTTCTATGGCTGCTAACTAAACAACAGCTGGTAATCACCACAACCACCGTAAGGAACCCAGTTGACTGGGTCTGCGGCCACACATCCACCCCGGCAGATGGGAAAGAGGGAAGCTAGAGACATGGGAGAGAACTACACAGACTGGAGGTAAGCCACTGCCCTCCTACGCTGCCAACGCTGGGCTTCGGCACATGGACGATGAGCCTCCTTTTCTAAACGCTATCTGGAGAAGGAAAATCCTTCTCATGTTTCCCATACCTAGGACATGGCGTTTTTCCTTCTCTTTGGAGAAAAGGTCAAGCTTAAAGATCAGTTTTCTCAAAGAGCTGAAGAGTTTTATAACTGGTTCATATTGAATGTGTGACAGCAAACTGTCTTATTCCAGTCCCAAGTTAGTCACGATTATGCAAGAGTAATACTCAAGACTGTGGTTTCCAGAAAGAAAAAAAAAATTTCCTAAGAATAACAGTGGAATGAGGAACAAATGTTATTTCAAAGGTGTTCCACCTCACCCACCGTACATGCCAGGTGAGCACACCGCTGTCTGGCCGAGCCCAAGCCCAAACAAGCTAGCATCTCCCCTGTTTGTCTAAGGGGAGCAGGCTCCCCAAGCTTTGAACTTTCAACTGTGTTGAAGACTCAATGCCCAAATAAGTACAACTCCAAATCATCTTCCCTTAGTGAGTGAGCTCAGATAAAACCTATTTTTATACTTTTCTTTCTTTCCCATACCCAACACACACACACGCACACACATTTTATTTTTTTCTAGTTAAGACATTTATAATTTTAAATTTATGCCCTATCCTGACAGTGTTACATTTCATTCTTTATTTTTCTTATGTTTCAGAGATGGACATTTTAGATAAATAAAGCGCAGTTAATTTTCTTTCTTAGGCAAGATCGTCAAAATGGAATAAACTTTGATGCCAAAGAGAACTGTATTCCTATGCCGATCTAACTTTTCCTGAGTGACCCAAGTCCATGCAGTTCATTTTACATCATAAGCTAAGTATTATACATCAGTTTGGAAGAAATCTTATACATTCAAATATTATGGAAATTATGAGATAAGAACAATATTTACAATATTAGGAGAACACAAATTTTTTCATCATCAGTAAAACTAGCATTTGTAGAATATCCTTTTTCACATATGCAAATACAAGAGCACCTCAAAAAAATTTGTGGCAAGGTGAATGGAAAGGTAAGTTTATCCTGTGGCAAAACAATCTGAAATCCCTGTGTGTGACTATGGTGGAATAGCAAAGTGAACACAGAAATGAGAAACGGCAAATACCAAGCCTATAGATGTAGATTGTGATGTCTTGGCAGATGAGACAGAAAAGAAGAAAATCAATGGCCAGGTTCAGGGAATTAATCCATGTCTCATCACATACTGGCAAGCACAGGAAGCAGGGCTGGGGGTGGGCCTCGTGGGGCTTATTGGGGTCACTTGGACTAGACTGCAGTTCCCGCTGGTGTGTGTGAGGGTGCTATGGTTCAGCCCAGTATGGCCCGCCTCACCTCAGCATTTGCCAGCGGATGCTGTAACCTGGCCCAGCCCAGTCTTCACCTGATTCCAACTCACGCTGGTGGGTGTTACAGCCTAGCCCAACTCAGTCAGCCGTTAGTCCTGGCCTTAATGTGAACAGCCTGGTATTGTGGCCAGACCTGGCCCCTCCTGCACCTCATCCTGGTTCTCATACTGTCAGTAGGTGTTATAAACTGGCCCAACTGGCCCTTCCCTAGACCTGACCCACATGTATGCTGACAGGTACTATAACCTGGTCTGATCCGGGCTGCTCCCTGCCTTGGTTCTTGCGCTCAGCTGCAGGGACTGTGTCATGATAGAGGAGTTCCCCAAGCTCCTTTATCACGTCTCCTCCCAGTGTTAGATCTCATGCACACTGGTAGGTCCTTGGCCCAGGCTGACTTAATCCACCCCCTGTCCTGACAGGAAGAGTGGCCTTGCCCAGCAGGCCCACGCCTATTCTAGTTCTTACTGTTGGGTGTTATAGCCCACCCACACCTGTCCATGCCCTAACATAGTGCTCACAAAGGTAGAGACCTAGCCCAATCTGTCCTACACCCACCCTGATTCTCATTCGCACCATTGGGTGCTGCAGCCTAACCCAGTCTGTACCACCCCCGAGACCCAGTCCACAGCCAACCTGAGGAACACTGCAGCCATGCCCAGCCAGCCCACATTGCTGCCCCCATTCCAGGTCTCATACTCACCAGCTGAAACCACAATCCAGCCAGGGTGTGTCCCCTTAGCTCCCCAACCAGGCCTGTTTCCAGCCACAGCTCTTGTGCATGCCAATGATTACTCTGACCCAGCTCAGCATAATCCATCTCCCGTCTTGGTCTTTGCCATCAGATGCTGCAACCTAGCCTGACCCGACCAGCCCCCAGTCCCAACTCCTGCTGGTAGATGCTGCAGCCTAGTCATTTGCAACCTGCCCCCATTCTTGGCTCACACAAACTGGTAGGTGTGATAGCTTAGTCCTGCATGGTTTGCACTCAAGCCTGGATCCTGCACAAGCCAGTGTGCTAAGGTTTGGGTTGACCCTGCTTGGTCCACCACACACTTGCCAATTGGTGGAGCTACCTGTGCCAGTCTTACCAATACCCGGGCCTGAATCACATGGCCTCCAGCGGGAGCTACAGCCCATCAGAGGAGTTTCCAAGTTCCCCCACCAGGCCCATTCCCAGACCCAGATCTCGCACATGCCAGTGGATGCTAGGCCCTTACCTGGCATAGTATGCCTGCTCTGTCCTGGCTTATGTATGAGCTGGTGAATGCTGCAGCCCTGCCTGCCCCACGCCCTGTTTTTAGGTATGCCTGCAGTGTAGCAGCCTGGACCAGCATGGCCTGAACTCAACTCCACTGCCCATGAGTGTCAAAGGTTCAATGGTCATGCCTAGCTCACCCTGTCACCACCCCTAACTCTCAAGCAAACTAGTGAAAATTGCAGTTTGACAGAGGTGGATTTTCATATTCCCCACAGAATCTGCCCCCAGACCTGGGTAGTGTTGTGGCCTATCCTACCATTACCCATCCCCTGTTCCAACTCTCATTGGCAGGTACTGTGATCTAACCCTACCAGGTAGACCCCAAGCCCTAGCTTTAGTGTGCACCAGTGAGTGGTATTCGGTGGTGGTTGATGTTAACTAGCACAGCTCAGGTCTCCCACATGGGCTGGTGCATTGGTCTGACCCATAAAGGTCTTCCCATTCCCCACCACCAAACTGCTCGGTCTCAGCCTCCTCACTTACCTGCAAGTACAGTGACCTTGTCTGTGGAAGCCCTCTGTAGTCATTCCTCACCTACAACACATCTCCTCACCTCTTCACTGGGCAATCTGCTCTCCATCCTCTGCTATGGTATCAGATGTCCTCTGCAATGTTTTCTATGTGCATCTGGATAGCATCTGGGTATGCTACCCCCTGTTCCATCTATGTCACTGATCAGATCTGCAGGAACAGTTGTTTTGTTGACTCAAGTCCCTCAGAGGTCATTCCTCAGCTTGACATGAGCCCCCAGGTCTCCACACACCCACCTATGTCATCCCCCAGGTGCCCTGAAGGTGCACATCTCCAAACCCCCATGAGAACACCTCCAGGCAGCCCTTGGGCTAGTCCAGTGCCATTGGCACCTTGATCCACCTAACCCAGTCTCATTGGGGCCCCACCTGGGGCTCATAAACCCGGCTTTCACCATGTATTCAGGCCAAAGGACCCAGGTCAGGCACTGGTGAAATTGCTATTTCTGTACCTAGTTTAAATCTTGATTCCTCTATCTGTTTTCTGCTTGGGGACATCTATAGGTCCTCAGCTTCTCTTTCTCATATTTTAACCTGTTTCTGGATGCAGTGATCTCCCAACCTAGCCTCTCCCTAGAATCACTGTTTCCTCAACTTTTCATATCTCTTCCTTGTTAAACATAAGGCTAAGATTCCCCGAGGTTCTATTATTTTCTAAATTATGGTAGAACATATAATATGTGTTACATTCTAACTGGATTTTGGTGCATACAGAACAGTAGGTCTCCAGAATTCATTTGTCTTGCGTATCTTATATTTTATAGAACTCAACAGCAACTCCACACTCAACATCATTGCACTTTCTGTTTCTATTGAGTTTGACTATTTTACACACTTCATGGAAGTGGGATAACCTAGAAATTCATCTGTAGACAAATGGATAAAGAGAACATGTAATATATACATATAACGAAGCATTATTTATTTATAACAAGAAGGCAGTCCTGCCATGTTGTGTGTGACAACAAGAGTAAACACTGAGGATTATTATCCTGTCATTCCTCCAAAATTCTTCATGTGGAAATGGACCAATGTAAGAGATGGGAGCTGCTCAATGAGAGCTGCTCCCACTGTAAAAGGGCTTGAGGAATGGGTTCTTTCTCTACAAAGTATTTGTCCCCATCTTACCCTTGTCATCTCTCCCACCATGTGAAGTTGCCACAGTAAACACCATCTTAGAAGCCAAATCTACCAACATTTGAGCTTGATTTTCCCAGCCTCTAGAACTCTAAAAACATATGTTTCTCTATTTTTTCAATTACCCAAGCTGAGATACTGTGTCATAGCAAAATAAACAAGCTAACACAAAGACTTTCCAGGAAGTAAAATAGACAGGTCCCATTTCTATAGCACACAAGAGACTTGGAACATGGAAAATCATCTGAGAGAGTCTTTGCTTCAGTTCTATGTACCCAATATATAGAAGACACTTGCATATATCATTGCATATATCACAGAATAAATTTTGTTCTACTGAAATTCTGACCGTCAGGACTCTGCTAAATACTAGCCACATGTTGACATTCCTTGCATCCATTCCTAAGTAAGTCCTTATTAAATGGCCTCAGGTATTGTTCCAAATCTTTCACATACGCCTCACACCCATCCCCCCCACCATCAACTCCCTTCTTTTAGTCAGCCCATTCTCTCCTTTGAAACTACCTGGTGGGAACAATCTTTGCATGTGATCTTTTAAATTTACGCTTCACAATTTCCGCTGACAGAATGCTTTTTCCAAATCACACTATTATGATCAAGTCCACACTTTTTCCTACAAAACTTCTAAAACATGCTTTGAACCACATGGAACCGTTTTTGAGCCCAGTGTTTTCTCACAGAAGTCTTTATTTCCCTCCAAGTTAGACAGCCTCCACAATGTGCTTTATAAGAAACCAGAGAAAAAAGAAAGAAATGCCTGTACAAATATATCAGCCAGCTTTAACCTGAAAATATTTTCTTCTAAAAACCTCCCAGTTTAAAAAAAATTTGAGCTATTCCACATCAAAAAAATCTCACACATCCTTTCTGGGCTCTAAATATCCTCTAGTTACCTAACTAACAATAGAAAGGTGGATGCAAGGAGGTATTCACAGAGCGGCACACATCAGTCTTTTAAACAAATATGGAACTGATTTCTTTGGGTGAAAAATTCCTGGCCATCAAGATATTTCCCTGTGTCATGTTAGGATGGAAGAGGCTTGGGCCAATTCAATATGGGAAAAGGCATTTAAGCAGTTTCAGTAAGAATGGTTCTCAAAAGACAATGGAGAATTATTTTTGCCAAATGCTCTTTGCTCAGGTCTTGTTCTCTAGAAGCAGGAATTGGGGTGGCCAAAGAAGTGTGATTTGTTGAAGAAGGAATAATAGACAAGGAAGCAAAGAATGTACAGAGGAGACAAACAAGAACACTCAGTAAGAGCTAGTCTTGACCTGACCCACCAAGTAAATTGTACTACAGAGTCACAGTGCATTAAAGCCAGGGTCAGTCTTTTGTACCACTGAATTAATTGGTTGCTAATTATATCACTGTGTGCTAATCTAGACCAGTGGCTTCCTTTACCTAAGAGCAGGTAGCTGTAAGTTACTAACAGTCAATATCCATAGCAGTGTTGAATGAGTAGATGGGAGAATGGGAATTAGTTTATGCCAGCCATCTTTTTCTTAGCACTACATTGGGCACTTAGTACATCTGTAAGCAACCTCCTGTAATCTTCCTTAGCCTTTGAGAATGGTATTCTATCCTCATTCTATAAAAAAGTAAATTGAGGCTCGTCTGGGTTATGTTACCATTCTGACATTATTTAAGGAGCAGGGAAGGATAGCCAAGCTTACTTATGAGGAATTCCAGAACCATTCTCCTCTCCGGGAATCTAGGACCTAACCTAAAATAATGCCATAGGAGCCAGCTTTATTCTATCATACACCCAAAAATTGGAACTTCCTGCACGAACTAAATGGGAGTGTCATTGTCCTAGAAACAACTGGGAAGTACGTAAACCCTATAAGAAAGAGGAACTCCAGGATCAAAATGTACAGAAACTCAAAGAATGTTTAGAACTCAAACCATTTTACTGGATTATAAAATTAAACTAACCCCTGTGCACAGGAGTACTGACTTAATGCCTCTATCAATAACTGAATTAACATTCTCAACTGGGAAAATTTTGCTGAGTGGTTTCTATCAGTCAAACTTGACATACACACTGCTTCACTAGTCTTCCCAAATACCCTGTGACTTACACGCTAACATGATCCAAACATGTTCAGTGTGGTATGAAGTTGTGTTATGCCAGTGGGATAATGAGGGCACAGACACATCATGAGAGTTGCCCCACATCAGGCAGTAAAAATAATGGTAACATCCATTAGCAATAAGAGCAGCCAATCTATTGCAGCTCACTTGAAAACTTCCTGGCCTGTCTACCTACTTTAAGGACTACACAAAATGTAAATACTTATTCTGAATTTGCTGCAAAGCTTTAGAAAGTCAGCATTGCACTTGCTCTTCATGGAAGCAGTGTGATGGAGGTAATTCCCTGTCAACATCAAAACCCTAAATTCGGTTCAGCTGTGGGGTTGGGTGAAGGGAGCCCTTAGTAGTGTGGTTGCTGCTAAGTGTACCTGAGCCATGTCAGACTCAGTGCTTGGGACTCTGGCCATGGCCACCGCTGCCATGCAGTGAGTGAGTCCTGGGCTTTCGGTAGCCAGCATGCCAAGTGGCACCAGGCTCTGCCTGCTGGCTGCCCCGTGGCAAACTCTAGGGTTTTGGGAATATGTAATTGATGCCTAGGAATATCCATGGATAAGGCCAATGGGCATGCAGGTGAGGAATTAATACTGTGTGACTCCCAGAAGTGGGATCACTGAACTTGCTTGCAAGCATGGGGACTGAGACCTGGTGGTTTGGAGGGAAGAGTCTGTAAGATCTCTTTGGGTCAAACTGATTCACCAGCCCACATGGGAGTCCTGAGATGGGTTGTTAGTGCAGAAAAGTGCTGACTGCCACACACCAACCCACACAAAGCTAGGCCTGGGGGGCCTATCTGGCAGGGCTAGATCCCAGTACCTGACTGTTAGAACAGGGGATGGGCCACATTAGGTAGGTCATGACACTAATCGGAACACGAGAGAACCAGGTCCAGGGGTAGATACTGTGGGACATAGTGGGCCCAACCCACTATGGAAATACAATTCCCACTGGTGATCTTAAGAGTTGGGGTGGTGATGGGCTGAGCTAGGTGTGACCATGGAACTTGCCCATACTCATGGGCGCTGAAGCTGGAAACAGGCTGGGCAGGTCCAGGCTGCAGTAACTGCATGTGCATCCTAAAAGGTGCGGGGCCGACTGGGTCAAAACATCCTTTAGCTCACACAAAGGCCAAGATGGAGTGGCAGGCTATGCCGGGCAAGGACCTAGCACCTGCTGGAGCATGTGAGATCTGGGTAAGGAAGTGGACCAGGTGGGGAAACCTGGGAAATTCCCCTATTGGGGTCATAGCTCCCACTGGTGAGCACGTGGTCCAGGCCCGGTGTTGGGCAGCCTGAATAGGGTAACTCCAACTGTTGGCTAATGCGTGGGTTGGTTTTGGAGGAGGGCAGACTGGGCAGGACTGAGCCAACCTTACCTCACTGGCAAGTGCAGAAACCAGGCTGGAGTACAGATCAAGCTCAGCTAGGCTGTCACATCTATCAAGTTGCATGAGACTGGGATAGGAGCAAATGGAACAGGGCCAGGTTCCAGCACCATCCAGTGAGTGGTGAGACTTGGGGTAGGCTAGGTCAGGCCAGGCTACAGCATCTGAAGGCAATGGTCATAATGGGTGAAGGACTAGGCCAAGCTGGGTCAGAGCAACCACTGCCACGTGCAAGATCTACAGCTGGGAAGAAAACCGGTTGGGGAGCTAAGGGGACACCCAGGCTGGGTTATGGTTCCCAATGGTAAGCACAGGGCTGGAGCGGGAGCCACATTCTGGTCTGGACATGGCTACAGCATATCTTAGCACAAGTGTGGACTGGAGCTGAGTGCACCAGACTGGGCTGGACCCCAGCATCCACTGGTGCTCATGAGGCCCAGGGTAGGTGTAGGGTAGGTTTTTGCCCCTGCTGAGCCAGATGTGAGTTGTGTCTGCATGTGGACCAGGATAGATTGGGCTTTAACACACAATAATAATTATCAGAATGAGTTGAAGGCCAGTCAGGAAAGGCCATTGTTCCTGCTATGTCAGGAGGTAGACTGAGTAGGGCTGGCCCATGGACTCACCCATGTGCACAAGATCTAGCATTGGGAGAGGTTATGATGGAGGAGCCTGGGAAACTTCTGTCAGGACACAGTCTATGCAGGTGAGCTCAAGAACCACGAAAAGGAGCAGACCAGACCAGGCCAGGAAACGTACCCAGCGGCATACATATGGCACTAGTGGGGGCAAACCAGGCAGGGCCAATTCACATCACCCAGTGGTGATACCATGCACCAGAATGGAAAGTAGGTCAGGCCTGGTTCAGTCACAACACACACCAGTACACATGAGGGCTTGGGCTGGCTGGGCTTGACTAGGCTATAGCCCCCACCAACCTGAGGATGGGCCGGGCCAGGCTACAGCACCCACTGGTAAAAGCTGATGTGAGGCAGGCCATGCCAGACCTGGCCGCAATGCCCTACCAGCACACACAAGACCCGGTGGGGGAAGGGGCAAAGCTGGAAGGGGGCTGTGGAGGGCTCACCTGCTGGATCACCACTCCCTCTGGGGAGTGTGAGTTGGGATAAGGGCAGACCAGATCTGGCAGAGCTACAACACTTGTTGACCTCATATGAGCTGGACCAGGGAAAAGCCAGGCTGGGTTGACTGTTTCTACCAGTGCAAGTATTAGTCAGCGTCAGTATGGGTTAGTTGGGCTCTGCCACAGCATCAGATAGCCATACAGCAGCTGCTAGCATGGGAGGCTAATTCTGTCAAGCCAAACTGCAGAGTTACCTGGAGAGTGCATGATTCAGGAGTGGGAATAGGCTCAGTAGGGAAACAGTGGGCATCTCCCTCCTGGGTTGCCACCCTGTCTGGCGAGCACAAAAACCAAGACTGGGACAGGCATGGCTAGACAAAGAGTGGCACCCATCAGTGGGTGTGTGGGCTGGATAGTGGGGCTGGTTGGCTTGAACTAGGCTTCAATGCCCATTGACATGTATGTGAGCTGAATGGGGTGTGAAACAGACTGGACCTGTCTCTATACATACTGAAAAGCATGGGAACCAGGGCAGGGGGCGGGCCTGCTGAGGGTTATTGGAAGTCGCCCCAACTAGGCTGTAGCTCCTACTGGTTTACGTGGCCAAGTGTGTGGTAGGCAGGATTTGGATGAGCTCCAACATCCATTGGTTTGTGTAGGAGATGGGGCTGCAGACAAAACTGACTCAGCAATTGCAACCACCAGCATATGAATAGGCTGATAGGGGTGACAGACTGTGCCAGACCGTGTACTGGCAAGCATACACAAGAATTTTGTCTGGGATAACTTCAGACAACATTTCTTTGGGAATTCCCCCAATCAAACTGTCAGACTCAGAACCCTAACCATGAAGAGAACTGCAGATTTCATGGTCTGACCATGGAGTGCGTGTGTCAAAGCTGAGCCTCTTCATTAGCACAGATGGAGCAGTCGACAACATATCCAGGCGCATATGGAAGATATGGCAGTACAATGGAGTCTGTAGAGGACACCTTGTACCATAACAGAGGACGGAGGACAGAACAAATTGATCAACTACCCCAGTCAAGTGTTGACAGTGAATATCTGAGCAAACAGAGACTCTAAGGTGGAATGTGTCAACCAGTGTATTTGTCAAACTCATCTTCTCTCAGCTCCTTTCTGCTCCCACCTTCTCTTTGGGTCCACCCTACATTTTGTCTTTAAAAGCCACATAGACATCTGCTGAACTGTGCTGGAAGTAACAGAAGCCGTGGCTGGAGAGCTGGAGCCTGGAGACACTGGAAAGTCTCCCTGGCAAACAAGCACCTGCATGCTCCTACATGGAGAGTTTGGTTTCATGGTTTATGCAAAGGCCCTCCAGAAAGTTCATGCAAAATCAAAGTAAAGGTCAAGTTTATTTTGATGCAAAAAAGAGTTGTGAAATCATACATAGAATGGACTTGCAAAAAAGCTCATGGAAAAAATGCATATGATTAAAAAAACTATGCAAGGATTTCAAACTTTTCTTGTATGAAAATAAACTTCTATTTCCATTTCTCACAAGCTTTTTGAAGTGCTTTCATATGCATTCTCTCTAGAGTGAAACACTCCCCAATTTCAGGATAGCCATGAGGCACCAGCATTCATGGTGGGCAGGTTGGGCTGAGATCTGTGCTTGGGCTTCCGCATGCCCATGGGAGACTTGGAGGAAGCTGCAGGCAACTCACTTTAGCCTTACATAGTCCAGGCCATTGCAGCTATTTGGGGAGTGGACCAGCAAGGGATAGATCTCCCTTTATCTGTCTCTCCCTCTCTTTCTCTTTAATTCTGCCTTTTAAATAAATGTAAAAATATCATATATGTACTAATATGGCACACGTGTGTGTGTCTCTAGCCTTTGCTTTTTATCCATTCTGGGACACCAAAAAAGTTTTAACATTGTTTTTATGCTTTAATTGACATATAATAATTGTATATATTTTTGAGGTACAGTGTGACATTCCAAAACATGTATACAATAGGTAATGATCAAATCTGGGTAACCAATACATATATATCACTTCCAATATTTATCATTTCTCTGTGTTCACCAATACCATTCAAAATCCTCCCTACTGTTCATTTATTTAGCATTGTAAAAGTGAGAGGGCAGACAGAGAAGGAAAGAAATATATTCTTTCCTCTGGTTCATTCCCGAAATGGCCACAACAGGAAGCTCACGGCCAGTCCTAAACCTCATTTCAGGAACTCCATCCTGGTCTCTGAGGTGATGGGGTACTTGGACCATTGTAGGCTGCTTTCCCAGGTGCATTAGCAAGGAACTGGATCAGAAATGGAACAGAAGGAACTTCAACTGTCACTTTGACATGTGACACTGATGTCGCAAGAGGTGAATTAGCATGCTAGGCAAGAAGGCCAGCCCTTCGACTTAATATTAATCAAAGGAAAAGTGGGGATGATAATGAACACTCAAATCTTAGGGTGATAAGGCTTTGGCCACGGGATTTCTAGAAGTCATTTAAGAGAACCTTGTAGGTCCGGTATGATGGTCTAGTGGCTAAGTCTTTGTCTTGCATGCTCTGGGATCCCCTATGGGTGCTGATTTGTGTCCTGTATGCTCCACTTCCCATTCAGCTCCTGCTTCTGGCCGAGGACAGCAGCAGAGGTACCAAATCCTGGGACCCTTCACCTGCATGGGAGACCAGGAAGAAGCTCCCGACTTGGGGAGTGAACCAGCAGATGGCAGATCTTCCTCTCTGTCTCTCTTTCTCTCTAAAAAAAAATCTGCTTTTACAATAAAAATAGAAGAAAGAGAGGGAGCTTTACAAGCAGGGGATATGAACTGTAGAGGTGTTGGGAGCAGAATAATTCACAATAGTATTGCTGGTCACTTCACAGAAATGGTTCAGGTCAGGTAAAAGCAATCTCCAGATGACGAACAAGGAAGCAGGGAATACAGCATTTTTTAAAATTATTCAGCACTTACAAGAGGTCTGTACTGAGTATTGTAATTTTTTGTCTAATACTTTGCCAGTTCTTTCACATTATCAATAATGACTTCACCCATCACATCTGTAAACAATCAGATCAAGGACAAAATCTTTCAGCCCAAGACTGGGGACTCTCTTCTCCCCTCCATCAGCATGCTTAGATTGCTTTTCCAGCCTTCTAATACCATAAGCACACGCACACAGACTTGCTGAGATATACTTTGTGCATGAGAGTGGGAATAAAAAGAAAAAAGAAACATAATTTAAGATCAAACATTGTTTTCAAGTCTAGGTTAGCATTCCTGGAAAATCCATCTACAGTATTTTTCAAGCAGGTTAAAATCTCCAAACTATGACCAAATAGTGTGCCAAGAATATTGTCAGACAGACAGGTTTGGAAAACTGGAAAAGAAAGTTTGTTTCCAATGAAAAGTATAGTGCAGTCACAGCTGGCATCCCAGCATGAAAGCTCTGAGATTAAGACCCTGTCTTGGAGATGAATTTGGGGCCTTGGTCACTACCAGAGTGCAGCTTGAGTGCTGTGTGGTTCATTTAAGCAAAAAGAACTGTAGTACATTCGCCTCCACCAAAATATTGTCAAATTTTAGAGGTGGTATAATTATGTACTGTATTGTTTGGTTTTATGTTTTCTATTGTAGTTAATTTGATTCCCATGACAAATATTGTCCCTAAAACCTGTGAACTAGATATACTTTTCACGTGATAGTATGCTTCCTCTTTGTACTGGGGTTCCTAGAAAAAAGTTGAAGAGCTGGACAGGAATATCAAGAGCCCTTCGTTTTCCAAGAGCCATCACAGAAAGGAACTGGTTTTAGATTTGCTAGACAGGGTAAGCTGGGAACAGAAGGCATCCAGAGCAGAGGTAAGGAACAGTCCTAGACAAAAGAAGGGTAGTCTCCTCTGCTGATATGAATGTTCCCTCATTATTGAACAGGTAATTATTTGCACTTACCCTTAGTAACCACTGGTCTAGAATCTAACACCTTGACCTTGAAAGGCTTGTTATAGGTTTGGCTTGCCAGGAAGCCAACTTTAACATGAAGATTAGTATACAAGCTATCCATTGCGATCAAAACCTGAATAAGGGAGAAGACAGAAGTAAGATTGAGCAAAGAGAGGGGTCTAGCCTCAGGGCACACATATAGAGAACCTCAGCAAACCCACAGGGATTCTTGGAGTTACAGTGGCCCGTCCAAATGGATGTCACTTTGGCTGAGACAGCCATGTGGGCCAGTCATCAGATGAAACCACCCTGTGATATGGTAGTGGGCAGGCTGGTCCTTTGCTAATAAGACAAAGACGAAAGGAGACGATAGCTAAAGACTATCTACCCACAGCACTACCAATATCTGTAGAAACAAGCATATCATTGGTCAGAGATTTGAAAGGCATCACAGTGCTTACCCCAAGGAACAGCGCAGTCGCAGCTTCCAGTAGGATATACACTTCCAAGGTACAGATGGTAAACTGTGCATCCACCAGGGGGCAGCATCATGACTCAGGTCAGCCAGATGAAAGTAGAATTTGTTGAGTCAGGATGCTTGGTTGCAAACTGAAAGGGACTCTAGCTACTCAAAATTCAAAGGGGTTCCAAATGAGAAACTCAGGCAGGAGCATCTGTTGGGCAAGCATTGGCAGGTGCCCACATTCCACCTGCCAAGGTCGAAGGTAAAAAATGCGTTTGGCCTTTCAGGCATTCACAGGGGGAGGTGAGGGCTTGCCTCCCACCTCAGTTTAAACAGATACGGATACTCAAGCAAAGATAGTTCAATTACTGCATGGACTGAAAACAGATAATGAAACATAAGAGCAAAGACTTAATCCTCAGCTTGGCGTGGCACTCCTGGGAAGGGTTAATGAGAATTATGCAGGTGATGGGGTCTCCAAGCACATTAAGAAGATTGAAGCAGTAGACTGATCAAAGAAAGTCACATAAACACTAAAAGCCAAACTATCATTTGAGGTCAGCACCCATGAAGGAAATTAGTACAAATCATGTAGGTGCAGGGCCCAGTTGGGTAGATGTGGGTCTTGACAGAAGACTGAAATGTACTCAGGAGGCCAAGACTAAGCCTGAGTTGGGAAATGAATGTTCACAAAGAGATTGAAGCTGAAAGAATGGGCAGATGCCTATGGAGCACTCTCCTCCTCCCCGCCACCCCCAGGACAGCCTTGGAAACAAGACAAATTCCAAGGGTTGGGTCCTTAAATGTAGCCACATTTGTCCTGGACTGCCTGAAGCACCAAGTAAAGACTCACAGACTTTGAGTTGAAAGTCATCTAATCCAGTGAAAGAATGGGACTGGTCACAAGGATGATAAGTAACCCAGAAAGAGGTTTGAATAGACTTCTTCTATTTATCTCTGACTCCTCCAGAGCCTTCCCCCAAAGAGAGGAAATGGCAAGTAATGTTTACATGGTGCCTATTATAATAAACACTGTGCTACTTCAAAACCTAAGAAAAAGAGATCTGTAATCCTCAGTTTGTTCTCTGTAGCAGCTGAATATCACAGATGTTAATAAGTGTCCTAAGTCTTAGAGATTTGGAATTCAAACTCTAGCCTTCCCCTGAGCAGAACACGCTCATGTTCTCTTATCTGTACTCTCGTCCATCACTTAACTAATTCTAGATTCCTTATCCTAAACTTTTGTGCCTCTTACAACTTTGCTTCTCAAGCTGAAATTTATACTCTCATCGTAATATGTCAAGAAATATTTGAGGTCACAGGGTTAGCATAATGCATACTCTGGAGAGGAGAGTGTTTTTCAAGATAGAGGCAGGTAGAAGATTCACTTAGTTGGTTCAAATTTAAAGACGTTTTGTATTGAAATACCCATAGATGCATTTAATGTGTGAATATTAAGACAAAATTGTTAATGCCAAGGAAATATAAAGTCATCTTCAGCAACCCTAAAACCTTTCTGAGATGCATGGTCATGTTTTTCTACAATATGGATATATATATAACTCATCTGAAAACTAACTGCAAGGAAAAGTCCTGGAGAAAATTCAAGTAGTATCACCACCCCTTCTCTAGAGCACTATCGACACAAAATTCTGGGCTTCATCCTGAAAGGTCTCATTTTAGAAGAAGGTAATGTGCTAATGACCATTCAGAAATGCCCAGGCACAAGATAGCTGTGAAATGACCAGCCCTAGGAAACCATGGACATTTCTAGAGACAGTAGAACAAGTCAAAAGCCCAGAAGTTAAGGAGGAATACTGAGATATGAAATGGAGCAAAGGAAAACTTGAATATGGGGTGGGGAAAATGTCCAAGCAGGAAGAACAGTTAGATGACCGACTCATCAAGATGGGAATGACAAACCCCTGACATGGAGCTCATCAGAAGCAGTAGGATTCAGGCAGCCTCCCCTGCAGGGAACATCTAACCCGACTGCGGAAGGTAGCATGGCCAAGCAGCTCATTTTCAGCTCCTATTTCAGTTACTCTATGGAACAGGATGATTCAAACCGTATGGCTTTAAAGCCACTCTTCATTTTGGTGGTTTGGTTGTTTGGGTTCTTTTAAGATATCACGTGACAAAGGCCCTTGTGAAAAAACAAAGGCCTCTCACAAACCAAATTTGCTTCAAACCCAACCCTCTTATCTTCTCTTCCCCATGCATGTGCTTTCTTTTAGAACTCGTTCCAGGGTAAACTGGATTGATGTAGTGCTTTATGGAAAATGTGTGCCAAGGAACAGAAGAATAATGAGAGCTCCCACACTGGGTCAGATCAAATTTCAGGGCAGCCTGGGCTTCTGAAGCTGACAGTGGTACCCAGGGATATGTGGTTAAAAACACAGCAGTTGTTGTTAACCTCAAAAGGACAGGGAAGAGCCCCAAGTGGACAAATATGCCTATCTGTGGGTCGAAAGTTTTACAATGTCTTACTTCGTCTCCAAAGTGCAGTAAAAAACAACCTCAGCTTCGGAAGCAGAAGAAACTGGATTTGGGCTTACCCCAAACAGACTTGGGTGAGTGACTTAATCTTTTCTGAGTTTCATCTGAAAGAACGACATAACAAAACCTACCACAGAGCATGGCTGAGAACCTGAAATAAGAAGATGTGGAAGGGGCCAGCGTTCTAGTGCTGTGGATGCAGTGGTAACATGCTATACAGTTGCTAGTTCGAGTCTCAGCTGCTCCACTTCAGATCCAGCTCCCTACTGATGTGCCTGGGGATGCATTGGGCCCATCCCACCCATGTAAGAGACCCAGATACAGTTCCAGGTTACAGGCTTTGGTCTGGCATGACCATGGCCATTGCAGCTATATGGGGAGTGAACCTGCAGATGGAAAATATTCTTGTCTCTCCTTCTCTCTAGTTCTTTTAAATAATAAATAAATCTTAAAGAAAGCTCAAGGACAAAATACATCACGTGTGAGTGCAGTTGGAGACCATTATGTTTAGTGAAACAGGCGTGTGGTAACTAATTCACAGAGTACCAAAAAAAGGTGATGGATGATTGAAATTGACATTTTTGAAATTTGATTCCTTATAGCCCTTATCTATACTCTTGAGTAACAGTGTCTTTTCTACTTACTAGTTGTTGAATTCTGTATTTAGTGGCAGGTTAAACTTGTGATTATAAAATAAGTTGAAAATAGTCATTCTGAAATTAACAGAAAAATAAGGATGGAAAGAAGAGGGAGGGTGAGAGGCATACGGGAGGCTGGAGTAGGAAGTATTACTTTGCTTTTACAACTAGGTAAATGAAAAACATGAAATTTGTTCCTTTAATATGAAAAAACATACTTAAAAAAGAAAATGTGCAATACTACACACAATGTCTGACACTTGGCAAGTGCTTAATAAATTATAACAAATATGGTGGAAGATGGAAGTTGTGTTTAAAATCCCTAAAGACTCCATGCTGTTCTCTCAATTTCTGCTACAATAATATTACATCTTATGCCTGTATGAAGATCCGAGCCAGAGCCAGCACCATGGGGTAGCAGGCTAACCTTCACTGGCAACACAGACATCCCATATGGGTGCCAGTTCAAGTCCCAGCAGCTCTGCTTCTAATTACTCTTTGCTAATGGCCTGGGAAGGCAGTAGAGGATGGTGCAAGACCTTGGGTCCCTGCAACCTTGTGGAAAACCCAGAAGAAGCTCCTGATTCCTGGCTTTAGATTGACTGAGCTCTAGCTGTTGCAGCAATTTGGAGAATAAACCATCATTTAAATGTTTTCTCTTCCTTTTTCTCTCTTCTCTCTATAACTCTGCCTTTCAAATAAAAATGAAATAAAATTTTTAAAATATATTTTTTAAAAGAATGTTGAGGCCAATATTAGAATTGCACTCCTTTAATGGTTTCCCACTTAACTAGGAGATGGCCTACCATGGAGAGAGAAAAAGAAGTCTTACAACTGTCAATTCATTCTCCAAATGGCCACAAGAGCCAGACCTAGGCTGGGCAAGGCCAAAGCCAGAAGCTTTATCCATATCTCCCATGAGGATAGCAGAAGTCTGAGTACTTGGACTATCCTCCAGTACTTTCCCAGGTACTTTTTCAGAAAGCTGAATTGGAAGTGGAGCAACATGGGCTCAACTGTTGGTCATTTAAGATGCTGGTGTCCGAGGCAGTGATATAACCCACTGTGTCATAATACTGATCCCCGCCACTCAGTGCAGTTTTAATCACTGACATTTTTTTCTCTCTTCCCAGCTTCTACGGGATTAACATATAACCTAATCCTCTAGATGTTACAGGCTAATCTTCCTCTTTCATGGATTTACCTAAATAAAAAAAATTATTCTTTTGATATCTTCCATTTAAAGCAAAGATTTCTTTCTTGTTATGGTACAAATGCAAGAGTGAAAAAGGAACATGAAACAACATGGATTGCCTGGCAGGACGTGGGTCTTCATCAGGGTCAGCCAAGCAACCTCTTTTCTTATATTGGTAAAAGTGTTTCTGGATCCCACACGGAATTTCAGAATGTGCCTATGTGGCTAAGTTAGAATCCTCTCTGATAGGGAGAAGGGATACAGCTTCACAACTCCCTACCCAGAGAAGCCCACAAGCTGGTTTGTTTCCACCAATTTTATAGCTGCTGCTGACTCAGAAAGGGATCCTTCAAAATCAGCCCAAGCCTGTGTCAGATCAGACCCTTGGTGGGCTCCTCATCATTCATCAATACAACTGGGGTCTTGTTCATCTTGGTCATATTCCTTGCCACACCAACTGTGCTGATGTCACAGGTAAATACGGAAACCTGAACAAAAGACTATGAGGAATTGAGTTGGGGCCACAGCAGAACAGTTAAGTCCCTGTTACTTACATTAGGAGCTTCAAAATTCATACAGAGAAATGCTTACATGAAAAGATAAGATTACTTAGGTGCAAAAACATTTGTAAAATCTGAATGGCTTTTCCATAACATGGGTTTTCAATGAACTTGCTGAAAACTCCTTCTATTTGTTCAGTCACCATAGGGTCATTTCTCCCACTAAAAGATCTAGGCTGGCTAGGGCAAAGGACATAGAAGTTATGTCATCTGCAAATTTCATCTGTATCTGCCTTGAACTGATTGGCCCTGCAATTTAACTAGACACTGGTAACTATCTGCACTTCTAGGAATATCCTGGAGGATTTGTGTTCTAGGATTTAGGAATTCAAACTAGAATTATACTCTTTGGAGAACTGAAGCAGAAAAGGAATTGACTTCATAGATACCAGAAACTTTACAAAGTTGGTAAGAAGTTGTGACAACCAGACTTTGCAGGAACCAAAGGAAAATTTAGCCAAAGTCCTACATGAGCTACAGGGAATTCCACCAATGTTCTTCAGCCACCAGACAATGGACATGACATATTCTTCCATAGTCTCCAGGAGTAGTTTTTAAGTGGCCATGCCACTCATTCTTCCAATATTCCAATTTTGATGTTAGGGACTCTATGGCTGCATCTGGGTCACGTGACAATGCTAAACCCCTAGACGGTTGCCTAAGTATAATGTCAGTGGGGTGAAGCATATAGTGCCCCCTCTCCAAACCGAGCAGGAATAGTGATATCAAAAGGCAAATTGCTCCATGTAAGAGCACAATGCCTTTTAGGAAAAGTTACATGTGAGATTCCAGACTGAAGGCCTGGACTCTGGGCTACCTGAGCATAGTTAAAGAAAGGCTTACAAGCATTTGTAGGTTTATAAAACATAAGGGAATATACAGGTTGTTGTATGAGATTTATTTACTGTCACATAGAAATAGCCCTTAGGCCTCTTGCTGGCCTGTTCTGATAAGCACTTGAACTTTAAGGCTGGAGGGTGGTGCTGGTTAGGCTGACAGGTGATCAATTCATCCTGAGCGGGAGCAAGACTCAATTTGGAATCACTGTGGTTTGTTGTCGTACAATAACTATGTGAAATTATTCCCTCCATTTCTTCAGAGAAAATAACTTCCCACCAATCTTGGAATTCCACCTCCCAATGTAAAAAGAACATAGAATTCCAAGAAGTCAAAATAAATAATACCCGTCACAATCTGCCAGTTTGGCTAATCATTTCCCAGGTCATCTATTCATCCGTAACAACCAAAAACTCACCAAACAACAACTCTAAAAACAACCGTGGCTACTAAACACAATTATCTTTACCTTTAACTAAATGGGATTCTACAATCAATGCACAAACAACCCCACATTTTTATTCCTTCAGATACAAATGTCCAAACTCACCCTAAATTCTTTTTATTCTATAGCAGTAACCATATCTGCATAGGTTGAGCTGTTATTCTAGAAAAACTATTGCTTGGAAGAAAAAAGATATGGCCAGTTACATCCCTGAAGCATTGTTGCACTCAAACCCATTCTTAACACCTTTACGTTGAACAGGTTTCTTGGTCAGAAGCAATTTTGTTGGCGATTCCACGACACACCATCAATGATCACAGGCTTATAAAAGGTAACTCTGGCACAGGGCAGGGAGGCTCAATCATGCCCGTTCTGAGAGAGAGGCTCAAATTAATCAACCTGTTGTCACCGCTCTGGGAATATCAATGTCACCAGCAATCTGACTAACCCATAGTGACAGATCATGGCCAGGTTTAGTGTTCAACCTAGCATTACCACTGACCCTAAAAGACCTCACGGCCTGCTGTTCATCTGTCAGTTATCAAGTATCAGGATAAATTAGAAAACACTCCCTGACATCTTGGTTCCTAGGTTAAAATTATTATCCACAGACGAAGCAGTTTATTGGCAACTGACAAAACTTAGAACTGATTTTTGATACACTATGTCAATATTTAAATTAGTAGACACTGCTTGTATAGCAGTTATAGGTATCCCCAAAAACTGAGCAGAAAATACAGAGTTTCCACCCAGATGCCTAGTATACCAACCTGAAGATACATTTTCTCCTTGAACTTCCTAAAAGGCAGTATAGTCAATGGTGAAGGTAAACTTTTTCAAACAAGACTATCTGGGTTTGAATCTTTGCTCTGAAACTTACTGGCAAATGTTACTTTTGAGCAACTTAACTCCCTGTGCCTTCAGTTTTCTCAGCTTTAAAATGGGAATGACAATAACAGTCCTTATGTACATAATTGCAGGCCATGTAATCGGCAGACCTTCTCTTCAGAAAGAAGAAAATACTGATTTCAGATAAGCACTAATGTGCCATCAATTACAGATACATTGTAACTTCAGAGATATTTAATGCCTCTTATTGTACAAGTCAGGAAGACATGTGAGGATTTTTCACATGCTTAAGGATATTTTTTGGCTATTGGAATGCTTTTAAGTATAAGACTTGCCTCTTCCTTGCCTGGTTCCGACTTTGGGTCTCCACCCTCTCTCGCAATGACCCTCAGGATCGCTCCAGAAACCCCTCAAAACAAACAAGCAAACAAACAAAAAATCTGGGATAGAGAACAACAAGGAAAGCTTAGAAACAGACAGGAAACGGTCAGCGGGGATGCACTTAAAACTCACTGGGTGGGACACAAAGATTAGTTACTCCTCACTAGGGTATTGAAGATTTCTCTGCACACCCCACCTAAAACTGTTCACCTAAACTGTTGACATATGTCTTGTTAGAGTTATAGAGTTAGACTACCGAAAAAACAGCCAGGTTCAGCAAAATCATGCTTCAACGCTATAAACTGCTAAATACTACAATGAAAATAGACACGAGACAGCTGAATAGTAATCTATAGCCATTTTAAGGTGTATAGAACCCAGTTGTATATAAACTAATAATTGAAATGTCAATGAAGAGGTCACAGGATGTAGTTAAGAACTTGCATTCTTTTTTTTTCTTTTAACATATTGGTTACTCAATACCATGTCAATTAATTCCATAATGTTATAAATTGTTGCTGATGTTATGTCGGGGCTTTTAATTGATCGGGATGATACTCTGCTGGCTCTACCTTCAGACCAGAGATGGTCTCCCCAAGAAGCCGTTGAACTTATCTGGACAATAAGATGCTGGACTCTATGCTTGGTATTTGCTTGCAATGAAAGAATCTCAACTGAACTTGAACTGTGGTAATGAAACAAGGTGGAGGAATCCACCATGTGGGGAGGGTTTGGGGAGGGGTGGGGGGAATCCCAGTGCCTATAAAACTGTGTCACATAGTGCAATGTAATCAATAAAAAAAAAAGACTTCTTCTCTCATATTTAACTTCACCCTGGGTGTTCTAGAAATAAAGGAGAATTGGAATTTTGTAGGAATTAGGATCTCTGACAAAGCTGTAATACTTTATTAGCAATGGAAGAGCCATTTCAAGTGGTAATGGAGACACAGTGGAATCATGAGTTAGACACTGATTTCTTCCACATATTTGCATTATAATCCATAGGGTCTTATGCTATTTTGCCATCCCAATGTTAAAATAAGATTAATCAAACTTTAAATTCTACAGACTCTGTAATTTGGCAGATCACTGATTCAAACTTTGTATGACTTTTGGCCATTTTAGCCCGCAGGCTCTGAAACATAAGATTTTCTTTCCATAGTAACAGAAAATAGTTCTACTTCAGAAGACTGTGAGCCAAGAATGTAGGAATTTGGGTTACTCAATGTCTTGAAATCTATCTAGTGCCAATAGTCCAATTGGCTCACCATGATCTGTAGGTCCACTTTTCCACCTTGCTCCTTGCTCCTGGCTCCTAAAAGCTGGCATCTAAGTACTTCATCGGCCAGTTAACCTTAACCTTCCAGATTTAGGCTGGTGAAGCCATAGGGTGCCCAAGGAAGAGTTCATACACAGAAAGATAATGAAGAGTTTATCCTGGCCCCTCCCGGTGACGCTAAGTTAGCCGTGGCTACGTTGTTTTACTGAAGTCGGCAGCTCCTGTTCTAAAACCCTCTTTCATAGCCACAGCAATTGCTCTGTCTCACCTGGGGCTAACAGCTACTTACCTTGCTTTCTCAGGCACAGAGTAAGGGACTTTGTAGTTCAAGTCCCTAATGTGCTTCACCATCCTTTAATCTTACCCACGACACTGTAAATAGACCATTTTTAAGATCTCAAATGCTTCATTTGGGTGTATCATCTGTTTCCAGCTGAGAACCCAAATAATACAGATCCTAAAGCGTAATTCTGCAGTTACTAGGCTCTTCATTCTATACTAAACCACTCCGTCAACCCAAGCCTTGCCTTGGAATACATGCTTCATTCTAACTTACCAAGAATGATCGCTTCACTGAAAGACTTCCAGATATGTGGCAGGGAAGAGACAAAACACAGTCAGGACGCCACCACATGTACCACTGATGTCATTGCCACCATTTGCTCAACTGCCAACATCAGTGGCACCAGCACTACTGAACTCGAACCACCCTGGCTACTCAACTCCACTACAGTTGGGCTCCCACATCCTCTAACTTTGACTTTTCCTTCTCTAATTCACTGGCACCAACATTTTCTCACAACATAAACCAACCCTGGAGTTAGGGTCAACATGCAGTTCAAGTTTCTTTTGTTTGTCTGTTTTGTTTTTATCCTGTTTGGACTCAGAGCTCTGTATCTGTTCCTATTCCTCATTCTTTTTATTGCTCCCCTTTCTAAGCATTCCAACATAATACAGCTTATTCTGTTCCCTTTCATGTTGGAGTGAAGTATAGTTCTTATAAGCATTTGCAAATCTGATGTTTATATAGGTGTAAACTCGTTGTTGCTATATGAATTATTACTAAGATTTCTTTATTGATTCCATTTAGTCTCTAAATTCCAGGAGAAATTTGTACTGCTATACAAATGCTATCCAAATATTCATGCATCACGAAAGCTTTAAGTTTTTCAGTCATCTTGGACACTGCTTTATTATGTAAGTTAGATCGTCAAAACATCAGCTTATTTATAGCTTTGTTACATAAAAGATGATGAGGATATATTCTTTTAGTTGATTGTTGACAGAATCAAGGAGTCATTTTTAAAGTATTTTCTGCACTAAATTGGATAAAAGTAAGGAAAATTCACATTAGTTGCAACTATTTGGGGGTATTTATCAAAGCCTGTCCCTCATGATTTTCTTTGTTGAAATAATGACATTGACTATATGGTAAATTTTCATAGAAGTTAGGACTGTTTAGAAGTCTTTGGTAGAGGCTCCAATGTTTCCATTCTTATGTTCAACACTGGGTTCTTTTGAGTGAGCTGGGATGACCTCAGTTTAAGTTCACCAAAGGTCTTCTAAAAGGGCCTCACACTAAGCAAAGATGGGGTATGTACAGAAGACCCAGGTTCAAAACCAAAGTTTACTGCTTATAGGAAAGAGGGTGATTTCAACCAAATGTGGGGTTTATGTTAAAGTTCTCCCCGCTCCAACAGCTATGGAAACACCTTGAGAGAAATGCATGGGAATGAATCAGAGACCTGTAACAGTGACAGGTCATTCATGAGATACTTTGGCCCTACACAAGAATAAGGAAGTTTGTCTCCCGTGACCTTGAAGTATCACTGTGGCAGGCATAAAAATTGGACCAGCAACATTGTTATAATAAGGCAACTAATGATATAATGAGTTTAATATTTTTAAGTGAGCCTAGGTATTTTTTAATCGTGAGAACATTTTATTATGATTGGTAACAAAATCCACAGAATTCCAAGAACAAGAAATAAGACAAGGCTAAATACCTCGCACACTACTGGTGCAGGTGATACTAGAATGACTCTCACTCTGGAGATCAAACTGTGGCGCTTCCCTCCAGCTCCGCACTGAGGAACTCTTTCATTTTGTTTTGTTTTGTTTTGTTTTGTTTGATAATCATACAGAGTTAATTAGGGCACAGAGGGTCAAGGGCTACTGGAAAGTGGGTAATACCATTGTTTCCACATTAATATTATCTTTTTTTTCTGTATCTGGGGTAAGGGGAAAAACAAAGGGAAAAGCCGCACCCAGCCTCCCACCCATCCCAGGTCCCTGATGTGGGGCATGCTCCAAGGATCCTGCTCAAGCACTTTTGATAGTTCAACAGTTCTGAACTGCTGCCAAACTCACCATTCCAAGCACGATGAACTCTATTCAGAATCCATTGGCTGACATAGTCTGTTCATGGTTGGGGTTCTGAGATCAGCAGTTCAGAGGGAGGGATCTCCAAAGAAACTTCATCTGAGGTGATCCCAGACCTGATTCTGTGCATGCTTGTCAGTATATGGTCCAGCACAGTCTGTCACCCCAATCAGCTTATGCATGCTGGTTGTTGCAATTGCTGGGTCAGTTTTATTTCCAGCCCTGTCTTCCATGTGAACCGATGTTTATTGCAGTTCAGCCCGATCCTGCCCACTTCATACTCAGCCCTCATGCAAACCAGTGGGAGCAGCAGCCTAGTTGGGGAGACTCCCCATAACCTCTACCAGGCCTGCCCCCTACCTTGGTTCCCATGCATGCCAGTCTGTCCCATATCCCACTAATATGTGTTGCGACCATACCTGGCCCAACCCACACTCTGTTCTGGTGCTCAGATTCACCAGCAGATGATGTGGACTGGTTCAACCTGGCCTGCCCCTGATGTATGCCAGTGGTTATCTTTCCCTGGCCTGGTCTGGGCTGCTCCCTATCATGGTTCTTGCACTCACCTGCAAGGACTGTGTCCTGCCAGAGCAGTGACCCAGACTCCTCCATCAACCTCGCCCTATTTCAGATCTTGCACATACCAGTTGGCACATGGGACAGCCCTCCTTAGTCCAGATCTTGTCCTAGCAGCAACAGTGGCCTTTCCTGACTGGCCTTCAACCCATTCTGGTTCTTACTGTTGGATGTTTCTACCCAGCCAAGGCTTATCCATACCCAGACACTGCTCACACTTGGCTCAGTAGGGGCAGAGACCTAGCCTAGTCCATCCTACATCTACCCTGGTACTCAGAGCACCTGATGGTGCTGGAGTCTAGCCTGGCCTGGTGCATCCAGTCCCAGTTCACACCTGTGCCAAGGGAGATTGCAGCCATATCCAGACCAGAATGCAGCCCCCACTCCAGCCCCCGCACTCACCAGCAGGAACCCCAACCCAGCCAGGGTGAGCTCTCACATCTCTCAAACCTGGCCTATTCCCAGCCCTAGGTTTTAAGCATGCATGCCAGTGGTTGCTCTGACCCAGCTTGGCATAACCCCTCACCTGTCTTGGCCTTTGCCTTTGATGCTGTGGCCTAGTATTCCCAGCTTACGCAGACCAGTCCATGTAAGAACCTAGCTCGGCATGACCTGTGCTCTATCCTGATTTCTGTTCTTCCTTGTGAGTTAAGGTTTGCTTGGCCCTGCCCAGTCTGCCCCCTTCCAGTTGAAGTTTGGTCCACCCCACATCCTGTTTTAGGATGCACATTTGGGTGCTGCTGCCTTGAGCTGTCAAACTCTTGTCAGTTCCTTTACTCATAAGTGATGGAAAGCTCCATGGTCACACGTAGCTCAGCCCATTACCACCCCAACTCATGAACTAACAAGCATGACTTGTATTTCCACAGGGTTGAGCCCACATTTTTCTCCCACAGAATCTACCCCCAGATCTGGTTCGCTCACGTGTTGGTTAATGTCTTGACCCTGCTGAGTGAGACCCATCCTCTGTTCTACCACTCAGTCAGATACTGGGATCTATCCCCCAGCCAGACAGGCTCCCAGCCATAGCTTTCATGTGGACTGGTGTGTGGCAGTCAGTGATGCTATACACTAAAGCCCATCTCAGGATTCACATGTGAGTTAGTGAATGAGTCTGACCCAAATAGGTCTTTTGGACTTCCCTTCCAAAGCACCAGATCTCAGTCCCCATGCTTGCAAGCAAGTTCTGTGACCCTGTTGCTGGGAATCACCCAGAATTCATCCCTCACCTACACTAGCACTGGCCTGATTCCTGGATGTCCCTAGGTAGCAATTACTACCCTAAAACCCTAGAGCTTGCCACTGAGCGGCCCGCAGGCAGAGCCTGGCACCCGCTGGGGGCACTGGCCACCCAAAGCCTAGGACTCATTCACCATGTGGTAGCAGTGACCATGTCCCATCTCCTATTCATTGGGTCAGGCTTGGCTTGGGCACCCCACGCAGCCACCACACTGCAGAGGGCTCCTTTTTCCCAGCCTCCTGGCTGAACCTAGCTTGTTTATATCATTGACTCTTTAAGTGTATTATTAATTAAATGTAATTTATTGCTATTAAATATTGCTATTGCAATGATCTTCCACAGTATTTATACAGTTATGTATAACATCTTGGAAGGAAGGAGATAGATGATAGATAGAGAGATAGATAGAAATGATGAAGTACCATCCTTTGTAATTGGCGCACCAGTAAAACCATAACTTTACTGACAGCAAGATGCACCAAAGTTAAATCCTTGAAGAACAAAGGCACTCCATTTAGTTTGTTTTCTATCTCCCTTCTTTGTGTCTGCCTAAATCTGTGATGTGAACATTATCCATTGCAAAGATTGAATTGTTTTTCATTCAATGAGTATATTTAAAGTTTTACCAGTAAGCCTTCATGATTAGGTGTAAGAAGTGCTAGACTGGGGATGGACAGGCGAAGTTGATTTCCAGAATTCCCAGACCTTATAAAACCTTTAATTATCTGTGCAACTATCGACAAACAAGTTGCTTTTATTCAGTGTTGTCCTCATCTGTAAAAATCCATAAAACGAACAAAGCAAAACCATTCTTGCCTACAACCCAGGGTTGCAATAAAGCCAAATGGGAGAATGCATGCGATATTGCATTGCAAATCGGTTTAAACAACACATAAATGTGAGAGATGACTTCATTCATCTTCAGATTTTAACTGGTAAATTTGGACTTGGCAAACTCATTTGAAATAACAGTTCCCTAAGGAGTTCAGGGCCTCTGGATCATCAGTTCCCAAAGGCTTTTAAAGAGAGTCACAAAGCTAAATCTCCACTGCTACATTCAGAGTATGAAAAGCCCATTTAGCTGTCATCCCCTGCTGTTGGCAGGCGCTCAGGGAATGCCAGCAAAATGTCTGAAATTGGAACAGCAACCCGCCAAGTACATCCAAATCTTTCATCAAACTGTGCCTAGTTTAGCAGCAATATTATGTTAACATTGCCCCCACCATGGATTATTTCTAATGAAACCAATCTGCCAAGGTGAAATGAGAACATGTGTCACCAAGAAGCACAGTTGGGTTGACCTGAAAGCCAAGTTTAAAAGTAAATATCCTGTCAATTAAAGATGAGCAGAAAAATTCCAGAGAATAATCAACACTCTTAACTCCTTAAAATCTGCAGCCTGTCATGTAGAGCACAATATAATCAAATCTTTCACAAGTTTCCCGAAGTCACTAGTGTAGAAATCTGTCATTCTGTTTATTGAGTCAGACTCCCCTGGTGGTTACATTCTCCTAATTGCAGGCTAGCAAATTTCAAAGGCAAAATCAACTCTTTCAGGCTAAATTGACACAATTCAGAATGTGGACTTTCGATTTGCTCTCTAGGTGTCACCATTTCTTTCACCTCTTTCATTGCTTTATCATCTTCCTTTTGTTTCTATTTATAACTATGTTCTGTGAGACACTAGCATTTTTACTTTCCATTTTCTGTACCCCAATAGAAATACAAAGATTTGTACAACATGAGCATTGGCATTGAACACTCGATTTTTCTTCTCCACCACCATCATTGTTTCTTCTTCAGGTCTCTGGTCAACTTCCTCTTTTATGCTTATCTTTAATGGGCCAGAAGACTTTAAAGTTCTGTGTGATGTAACTTCCCCTTGATCATAATATCATTCCAATATTTATGTTCTATATACTCTAATTAAGAGTTTCAAAGTGTCTTTGAAATCAGCAATCAAGTCTTTTCATCTAATATTCTATTGTGGTACAAAATAAACACTAAAAATATTTGTTGAGTAAATGATTCCCCAATCCAGCCATTCCCCAGTCATCAAATCATTTTACTTCTTCCCTGTTAATGCTTCTATTGTCAAAGTCCTTTTACTTTACTAGTGCTATTGTTTAATGTTGATTCTTCATCACCTCATATTTACCTGTTTCATTTTTCTATTCTTACATATTTCGTATCTATTTTGTGCTCCCATCAGGAATACCTAAACAATGTGTCAAATCATCTTATTCACTTTCATCAGGTATTCTCTCCTATTTTCACAGTAAAAATGCCTGAACTTCTTCAATTTACCTTCTTCAATATATTGTCACCCACTCCAGCAAAGCTTCCTATGCTGTTAAATATCTTAAAACTTTTTTATATCTTTATGGTCTTTCTCATGTGTTCCTTAAGCTGAGGGCTCTTTCCTCTTAACTGTCTGTCAAAAACCTTTACATCTTTAATTTTCTAGCTCAAAGATCATTTTAAAATCACAGACACACAGGTCAGTAAGAACCCGTGTTACAATTAACTGAAGTAGCTTGCCATAATCAAAACTACAGGCAAAGTTAGAAATAAAAGCTGAAGCTCTTAACCCTAGATCTCTTTAAATGACTTTGGTGTTTCTCCTGTAAATCAACAAAAACTTAAGATGGACCACATTTGAGAGTTAGAAAAGGCACTATTAACATTAAACCTGAACAAAAACATGTAAATCAGCACATACGGTCAACCTACCTAAATCTAGTTTTTTGATTATGGCAAAATTGCCCAAGTCCTAACAAACAAAATGCTCTAAATCTTTCTTTTAACATCAGCCTAGAAAATAATAAAAGTATTTTGAAGCATCAGCAATTTATTTTGTACCATGGTTCGCTTTTTAAAGATAATAGCAGCAACAATAAGCACAGGCATAGGAAATTGTAATAAGAGTTTTACCAACTATTATAATGGAGACAGATACACCTGTCACACTTATACAACTCTACCATGTATTGTCTGAGCCTCATTTTCTTCATCTACAAAACGAACACAAAGGATCCTATTTAGGAGCATGGACCCAGCACAATAGCCTAGTGGCTAACGTCCTCACCTTGCACATGCCAGGATCCTGGCTCTAATGCCATGGTCACTGGCTCTAATACCAGGAGCCCCGCTTCCCATCCAGCTCCCTGCTTGTGGCCTGGGAAAGCAGTCAAGGACAGCCCAAAGCCTTGGAACCCTGCATCTGTGTGGGAGACCTGGAAGAAGCTCCAGACTCCTGGCTTCAGATCAGCTCAGCTCTGGCTATTACGGCCACTTAGGGAGTGAATCAGCAGAGGGAAGAGCTTCATCTCTGTCTCTCCTCTCTGTATATCTGACTTTCCAATAAAAGTAAATAAATCTTAAAGAATAAAAGATTTGTGAGGCTGTTTATGCAATGTTGAAAGCTATGGTCAGAATATCTGTCCTCCAAAGTTAAGACTTTGCCTTCTAAAATGCGATTCTGTTTGTATTAAGCAGCTGAATATTCACTCATATAGTATGTTCAGAATAGGGTATTTGGGGATGACTGTATTGATTAGGTTAAGGTATGGCTTCCATGATTGATCGCAGTGGCTTTATATCGACATAAATAGACGTGTACACTCTCTCTTCCCACATGGTACTCAGCACTACTTCAGAACTCTGCCAGCAAGAGGGCCAGCACCAGATGAAGTCCTTACACCTTGAACCTCCAGAACCAAAAGCCAAAACAAAGCTTCTTTCTTTTTAAAGTTAGGGTACTCCAAGTGTTTCAGTACAGTAATGGAAAGCCAGCTACACACTGAATGAATGGTTTTCTAAATTACAATCTAGACAGGAACACAGATTTTAAACCCAATACATGTGCACCACAACAAGCATGAGCACTATGATCCTATGCCACCACATAACAAAGTAAGCCTGATCTGCATTGCAGGCTCATGAACTGCTTGAAAACATGATATTTACTTTGAGAACTTAAAAATAACCTAAGCGTAAGAGGAGAGAAAGTTCATTCTAGGATTAGGGAAGAACAATGTACAAAATCCCCAGCAACCATGTGGATGCCGGCCCAATCTAAGAACACATAAAAATGTCATGTGATAGGCACATATTAAAGAGAAGAACAATTGATGGGAAATAAGACTAAACTGACATATTGAGTGACACTGAGAGGCTCACCCCAGCTTTGGGTGACAATTTCAATTATGCATATTAATGAGATGCCTGACAGATAATACATAGAGGAAAAGAGGATGAGACCCCAAACCAAGTGTTGAACAATCTTAATATTTAATATCAAAGTAAATAATATTAATAACAGCAAACAGAAAGAAACTTTAGCCAACAACGGAAGCATCAATCCAAGGAGGCAGCCACTAGTGGAGTCAAGTATGGTAGAAAGAGTAAGAGAACGTAAAGCCAGTAACTGTCACTGGATTTAGGATCATGAAGGATTTTAGTGCCTTCATGGGCTATATTGGAAAGTTAGAGTTCTCGTGTGGTCAGCAGCGATCACAGGCTGCCAACTGACTCTTTTACTGGTTCTTGAATTACAACTGAAGCCAGCTCAGCTTCAAGTTCTCACACAGACATCACATTGTCTTTAAAAAAATACATTTATTTTTATTGGAAAGACAAATTTACAGAGAGAAGAAGAGGCAAAGAGAAATAGCTTCCATCCACTGGTTCAGTCCCCAAATGACTACAATGGCTGGAGCTGAGCTGATCTGAAGCCAGGAGCCAGAAGCTGCATCTGAGTCTCCCATATAGGTCCAGGGTCCAAAGGCTTTGTGCCATCCTCCACTGCTATCCCAGGCCACAAACAGGGAGATGGATAGGAAGTGGAGCAGCCAGGAAAGGAATCAGTTCCCATATAGGATGCCAGTGCTTGTAGGTGGAGGATTAGCCAATTCAGCCATTGCCCCAGCCCCTTGATGTTACATTCTGAAAAGAACCTCCAACACTGGCTGCCAATAATTAGAGTCAGGCTTATGCCTTTCTGCCTTCCTCTCACTTCTTCCATCAGGGCCTACCAGGACAAGATAGGCCCCAACGACACAGCATTTCACTTCCAAATCTACCCTACTCGATCATCAAATATCCATCCAAACACACTTTATTATTACTTTAAAAAGAAAAGACTGAACAGGAGACTTTCAGAATTGTTCAGAAGCAGTCCCAAAGTTCTGGTCTTTGCCCAAGGTGTCTGAGGGAAGAACTAAAATAGTTATAGTTTATATCTCAAATTCCAGTCATCGTCTCCACCTTAACAAGTAAGCCACGTTAGCTACTCCTGTGATCTGTAGCATGCGTTCATAGGAAGTAGGCATTGCACATGGATCTGTGTTTTTGTCAACCTCACTCCGTTGTTACTTTCCCCTTGTGCTTCTCTCTCTCTGCTTCTCACTTTCCCTCGTATTTCTAAATCAATGTTTCTGTTTCCTCTATTCCCAAAGTCAGAAAGTGGAAGGGAGATAAGGGCCACGGTTGGAAAATTCTGCCCAGAGTGCCATTGGTGCTTGCTTTTCTTCTGCAGCTTCTATTTGCCCAGAAAAAAAAAAAGCAAGAAACAGGTCCTGGCCTCCATCTCCTTTGCCAGCGCTGTGGAACAGGGAGCATGGGCTGTCTCCTGTAGGTCCTCTGGGAACTGGGGCTTTTCTTCACAGTCTGGGGGACATGGCACCTCTCCCGGAGTCAGAACAGAGCAGGGGCTGACTGCCAGCATCTCAGCCCCTCTGGTGCGATGAGGTCTTACCTTAGTGCAAATCCATCACTCAGGTCCAAAGCAGTGACTTCCTCTGCCCTGTCCAAAACCAACACTCAACTATTTGATGAGTCATTGGTTCCCTGATTATTTGTAGAATACACTTGAAACGTTCCCAGAGAGAGGAAAGTTATACTGTAATCAAACCACTCACTGTCCCCTTTCACCTCCCTCTTTCCTCAAGCCTTTACAAGTGAGGAGCCTGCAAGCTTCAAGTGGATGCCTCAGGATTTGTTAGATCTTTCTCATCTTGTTCAGCTAAATAAGCTGGTCCCTGGGCTTCCAAAAAGGGAGTGAACCAGGTTCCCCTTAAGCCTCAGACAGAATTAGCATATTTTGGTTTTTCCTTATAACTAAGAGCTGGGGAGGGAAAAGATGGGGTCACTTGCTAGGTTGATGTTATAACGTGTGTGTGTTAAAGCATTTGAGTGTTGCTAGCACATCGGAGGCAGTCAAAGCATTCATAAGGAAGGCAGCACCAGGAGGGAGCTATGAGGAAGACGGCAGGGGTCAGGTGAGCCAGCAGGCTGTGGAGAAGGTGAGATGAAGAAGAGCTGATTGTGAGGCAAAGAGAAGTTGCACCAAGGATCTTGAAACAAAATAGCTGCTGATGGAATTATGCAATATGTATGTGACTAACCAGACACTGATCATGGGAGTCAAAACTTTTAAGCAGGTGCCAAAGCCCAGAAACCCTGAAACTAACTCAAGTAAAAAACACAGGTGCTGGCCTGAAAGGGTGTGGCTCTGAAGAATGTAGTGGTTTGGCTTAGACAGGGAAGCTGGGTTCTTCCCCGTTACCTTAGCTCTATATCCCCTGTAATGATGCCACATTTCCTGACTTGAGAAATAAGCAAGTGTGTCTAAGGCCAGCATCGCATCCTCCTGGGATCAGCTAAAGGGGAAATGAAATTCCTTCCATTTTTGAAGTTCCCCCAACAAGGTGCCACTGTATTTTGTTGGTCTTGACCATGTCATAGGCCACTCATTGTGGCACATGTGCTACATCCCATATTGCAGTGTTTGTATGAGAACTGGCTAGCCCATTTCAGATGCAGCTTTCTGCTAGTACATGAGAGAGAAATATTGGGTCCCGATTCCAAGTCCTTGGGTCCCTGCCACCCGAAAGTGAGATTCAGGAGACACTCCGGGATCCTAAGTCTGGTCTGGCCCTAGTCATAGCTGCTGGCATTTGGAGAGTCAAGTAGCAAGTGAAGGATTTATCCTTCTCACTCTCTCTTACTTTCATTTGCAAATAAATTTTTTTCTCCCTCAAATCAACTAAATTATAATCAACTAGTCTGACATGTGATATTGTGAATTTTCTGCAATAAACATGGGTAATTTTCTTTTTAGACACTAACAGACTCCCTTAAATTCATTTTCGTTCCAAGTTAAATGCAAACAAAAGCTTGATTGCCCAGGCAAAATGTCATTGAGTTCTAGAGTTCAGCCCATCTGGCTTGGCTGTTTGAATCTGTTTCAGAAGCCAACTGGGAAAGAAGAAACAGAAAGCAGGAGCAGAGGTTGATGAGGAGGTGTGAGGAGAGATGGGTTTTGGAAAATCCAGCAATTGGCAAAGCCCCTGGGTAGCAATACACCCAAAAGCAAATTTTATTGCATTTGATTAAATAAGGCAATTTTGTTCTCCCCTTCCTACCAAAACAAAAATTTTACAAACACTTAAACACCTTTTTCTTACGCATTCATCCATTCCTCAGACATTTAAGCTTTGGGCAGACACTGACACAGAATAGGAATCAAAAGCAGACAGTTTGTAATTCAGGCAGGAAAGACTCAGTGGCAAACTGCTAACTAAAGACTGCAAAAAAATGATAGCTGCTATCTCTTACTTGGATAAGTTGTAAGGAGAGCGCAAAGACAAGGTTAAATAATATTGGTTTTGGAACAAACTGTTGATGATAATTATATGAATAATTCCACTTTGGAACTCAGTAGAGTAAAATCTTCAGAGATGAAAGATGGAGCGGGGGGAAATTCAGGGGAAAAAATTGACTCCAAATTTCCAGTTCTGATCACTGAATCAGACCAGGTAGCTTCTCTTGGGAAAATGGAACTCCGAGCAGGCAAAAGCACTCTGACACCTACCAGCAGCGCAGGACTAGAACCCAGGTTATTAAATTTATGGTTTAAACCAAGGTTCATCCGTATGTTTTTATCCAATGTAGTTCATTTAGTACATATTGAATGTCTGCTAGAGATCACACATGATTCCAAGCCACGTGATTGGCAAAGCCATCAGATGACTTTGCTTTCTTTGCACCAAGAAGGAAGTGCCCAAATGATACCAGCTACCCCTCATCCTTTCAACGTTACAAGTCTGTGGAGCGCTCTCCTGAAGTTTTTCTTATTTAGCCTGTCACACAACACACACACGAAAACTACATTTTCATTAGTGAACCCCAAGTATCAGTTACTCATTGAGCATTCCCATGAATTAGTATCATCTTTAGTAACTATTGTTCAGAAACAAAATTACTGGAACCCAAAGCTTCATTTTTTCCTTCAAATACTTTTATCATAATAGGGGTGGATGTGACGTCAGAAACAAAGCACAAGTTTCAGATCCAGACCCAGTGCTAGTGTTTATATCTCTAGATAAGACTTTTGACCTGCAAATACAGAGGAAAAACTGCTTTATTTACTCACGGGGCAGCAGAACTTTTTATGTCAACAGATAACTGTGATGTAGCTTTATATGAGCCAAAGAGCTACAAGGGCTCTCTCAGGGCTGAGCACTGTGCTGGCACAAAAAGCACGAAATAGAAAAGAGAGTAAAACACATTTCCACCCTCAATCTCCGCTTCATGTTTAAAATACTTCTCCACTAAGAAAAGATGTTTTGCTTCTGGTGTTAAATAAGAGATAGGCTTTAAACTGCCACCCTTCCCATCATCCCACAAAAGTCAGTTTACTGTGAAACTGAGTGCTAGGCAAATTTCCTGATGTGAAGAAGTCTGCAATTGACAGCCCAACTCTCCTATAGCCCTGGTAGCTATAAGAGAGGAGAAAACATTAAGTTAATACTGAGAGTGCCTGGATTAGACCATGTATTGACATGACGTCATTCTATCTCACACGTGTGATATAGGACAAGTTACATAGCTTCTCTGAACTTCAGCTTTCTCATCCGTTAAATGGGCTCATTAACACACCTACACAATGTAAGAAGACCTATTCATCGCAGTTTGTCTAGGATTGTCTGAAAATCACAGGACTGACATTGTGTTGTAGCGAATAAAGCTGCTGCTTGCAATACCAACTTCCCAAGTGGGTCCTGGTTTGAGTCCCAGCTGCTGCACTTCTGATCCAGCTCCTTGCAAACGGCCTGGGAAAGCAGCGGACGACGGTCCAAGTGCTTGGGTACTTGCTAGTCATTGAGAGACCCACATGCAGCTCCTGGCTCCTGATTTTAGCTTGGCCCAGCCCTGGCCATTGCCATCATCCAGAGGTAAACCAATGGATGGAAGAGCTCTCTCTCCTCTTCTCTCCTCTCCTCTCTCTGTAACTTTGACATTCAAATAGATAAATAAATCTTTGAGGGAAAAAATATCCTAAAAGTCCTACAACCTAGAAACTCCCTCATCCCCAAGACAGTGGGTCACCCTATGTTTTGTAAAGATTGGCTACAACAATACTTATGAAGTATCGCCATTAATGTTTGGAACATGAGAAACTCTCAAAACATTAATGATTTTGCAGAAGTCCCCAAGGGCTGTGGGGTGTGTGTGTGTGTGTGTGTGTGTGAATGTGAATGTGAGTGTGTGTGTGTGGTTTTGGTTACCCATAGTCAGCTGAAGTCTGGAAATACTAACTAGATATTCTTTTGAAACAATTCATCAGCTTTGAATTGCACATTGTTCTGAGTAGCATGATGAACTAACTCTCCTGCCATCTTCCTGTAGTCCATCCCATTGGATGGGCCTTTAAGGCCCTTGAAATCAGTTGAACTGGCTCTTCCACGACAGGTACAAGTTCAACTCAAAACACAATATTTACAGCAGGCTACTTTGTAAATTAATAATCTTATATGGCCCGTGAATGATAGATATCCAAATTACCCTTGGCAGAACAAAAATTCCAACACTACCCACCCTTAGTAGCTGTCTCAATTATCAAATGATCCTTGTAGTATCAAAGTGCTTGTGGCCAAGTAACCTTTGTCTAGTATCCTAATGCTCTGTAACAGTGCCAATATAATTCACCTAGTTTATCATCATACCATCTCACATCCTTATAGGAAATGAGAATATAGTAAAATCAAAAGCTTTGAAAATGAAGCAGATGATATTCGCATCACTTCTATGACAGTATTTTTATAGTCATCCTAGTTTATTATTAGTATACATAATACTTGATGGCTTAATTTAGAAATTAAACTTTATCAAATGTATGAATGCATAGGAAAAAGCATTGTATTCAACTAAGCACTGCAGTACTATTTCACTTCAGGCATTCACTAGGAGTCCTGGACCGTTCTCCCACCCGGAGAAGACAGGAATACTACAACCCCATCTCAGGCGCTTGAGATTTCTTCTCCACAAAGGTGATACTTGCTGAGCCAGGAACTGTGAAGCCAATATCTCTAATTTTCACAAATATCCAGAGAGGTAAATATGACCATTTGTAGTTGTCAATGATGTGAGAAACATGTGCAAGAACTAGTATGTGGCTGAGTTTGGACTCGAACCCTGATCTAATATGAAAGTTTTAGAGTACTTGAATACATCATGTTGCAGATTCAAGCTATTTTTTGAAAGAAACAGGAAGGATGTAGTTAATTAAGTGGACAACTGAGTTTTAGCAGAATGGAGATACAACACACAAATAAATAAACCCTTCATGTCTCTAGCTGGGCTGTTTCAGTGGTCCAAAAAGAATATCGTGAATGCCATGCCGGAGACCAGCAGTGTTCATCCTAGCAAGCCAGAAGCCATAAGATAAGGGCTTCTGGATTACCACTTTGTTTTCTTTTTTTTTTTTTTTTTTTTTATCCATTTTATTGTATTGTTGTTGACAATCTTTACATAGTTAACTATAGTTGAAGGAAAAACAAGAAAAAGAAAAAAAAAAGGTTCAGGGGGATAGGGAGGTGGGCAATGCTATTATGTCCATATTGTTTCCATCATGTATCTGAGGTAAAGGGGGATATTGAGGGAGAAGCCCCACCTGGTTTCCCGCCCACCCCAAGTCCCGGATGTGGGGCATGCTCTGAGATATGTGCTCAAGTGGAGTTAATAGTTCTCCAGTTATGAGTCACTGCCAGTTTCGCTCGATGAGGTGGTCCACTGATTGATATGGTCCATCATGAAGTTCTCCATTTGTCCCATATTTCGCTGCCAACATGTAGCTGAGATGAATGATTGTCCTATTCTGTCTTCTGTCTTTTCTTGGTTAGAATTCTGAGTCCAGCAGTTCAAGTGGGGAGATCTCCAATGATACTTTGAGGTATTCCCAGATTAGTTTCTTGTGTGTTCTAGCAAGCACAGGGCCCGGCACAGTCCATCACCCTGATCAGCTGGTGGTTGCAATTGCTGGGTTGGTTCTGTTTTCAGTCCCGAGTTGCACTGGAACCAATGGGTGTTGCAGTCCAGTCTGGTTCGGCCCTTACATCAACCAGTGGTAGCTGCAGCCTAGTTGGGGCGACCCACAACAACCCCCACCAGACCGCCCCCTATCCTGGTTTGCCAGTATGTGTAGCAGAAGACCAATCTGTCCCCCATCCCATTTGGCTCTGGTACTTGTCAATGGGTATTAAAGCTTAGTTTTATCTAACCAACTCAACCATCCAGCCCTCACAGATATTGTTGAGTACCTCTCTATCTAGCCATCCCAGGCCCCATCCTAGTTTTCATGCCCTCCCACGGGAATAGTGACCCAAGAAGGGGGAACCCACTTTTTCCCTCCCAGGTCTCTCTGTCCCGGTTTATGCACTCTTTAGGTGGTCCTGTGATTTGACTCGACAGAATTAGTCCCCAGTGCCAGCTTCTGCCAGCTGAAGCTGTGGCCCTGATCTAGTCCACATGCAGCGCACAGGTGTTGTAGCCTTGCTTAGTCGTGTCTGTCTCTATCCCAGCCCACGCTCTCCAGTGGGAGTGGTTGTCCAGCGAGGGGGCCAGCCCCTTAACCCCCCCGCCAGCTTTGCCCCTCCCTTCCTGGATCTCACGTGTGCTGGATGGGTGCTGCATTCATATCCAGTACAGGCAACCACGCCCTGGCGTTCCATAATGTGTACTGGTTTTGTCGCAACCGAACCCGGCCCATTCCACACTCTGTTCTGGTGATCGGATTTGCCAGAGGATGACATGAACTGATTCAGCCTGGTCTGCTCCTGACCCATGCCGAATGCATGCCAGTGGGAAACTTTCCATGGCCTATTCTGGGCTGTTTCCAATCATGCTTCTCGCGCTTACCTGCAGGGACTGTGTCCTGCCAGAGGAGTTGCCCAGGCTCCTCCATCAGAACCCCTCCCAATGCCAGATTTTGCGCTTGCCAGGGGGTTCTTGAGCCAACCCTACTCAGTTCACCTCCTGTCCTAGCAGGAACAGTGGCTTTTCCTGGCTGGCTTTCACCCCATTCTGACTCTTGTTGTTGGATGTTTCAGCCCAGCCATGGCTCGTCCATACCCACATACAGCTCACACATGGCTCAGAAGGGGATTGAGACCCAGCCTAGTCAGTCCCACATCTACCCTGTTTCTCCATAACACCAGATGGTGCTGGGATCTGAACCGGCCTGGTGCATCCAATCCCAGCCCACACTAGTGCCTCGGGTGACTGCAACTGTTTTCTAGATAGAACGCAGCCCCCATTCCAGCACATACACCCCTTGGTGGGAACCTCATCCCAGCTGTGGCATCCCAGATTGGGACCGTTCCTAGCTTTAAATCACGCACCTGCACGTGGTTGCTACAAGGACCATTAGGTGCCAGCCTGCTAGACAAGCCGGAGCTTATCTTTTACTTGATAGGTGTTCAAAGCTCAGCCTTATTGAGGGATTGGAAGTTCTTCAAAGGAAGAGTTGCTGGTATTGGGAATCTTTAGGATTGACTCAGATCCCAGAAACAGTGGGGTCACTCTAGAGCTATCTCAGCAGCGATTCAGACGTCCAATACCCCAGAGCTCCCCGGCCGGGCGGCCAGCAGGCTCAGCCTGGCGCCAAATGGCGCACTGGCCGCCCGGGCCCAGCCCGCCATGAGCCATGGGCACATGGCGGACTGGGTTCGGGATCCGAGCTAGACGTCCTCTCCCACAGCCCTCGGCTCGCCTCTGGCAGCCGGAGGTGTAATCCTGCAGGCCTGAGGTTGCGCCCCTCCCCAGTCCCGTTCACCACCCAATGAGGGTGGCGGGTGGGCCCCGGACATGCCCAGTCACGGAGGCCTCCCCCCTCGGCGTACTCACCCCGGAAGGAAGCAGGCCCCGCGCCCAGGCATGTCCGGGCCCAGCCCGCCATGAGCCATGGGCACATGGCGGACTGGGTTCGGGATCCGAGCTAGACGTCCTCTCCCACAGCCCTCGGCTCGCCTCTGGCAGCCGGAGGTGTAATCCTGCAGGCCTGAGGTTGCGCCCCTCCCCAGTCCCGTTCACCACCCAATGAGGGTGGCGGGTGGGCCCCGGACATGCCCAGTCACGGAGGCCTCCCCCCTCGGCGTACTCACCCCGGAAGGAAGCAGGCCCCGCGCCCAGGCATGTCCGGGCCCAGCCCGCCATGAGCCATGGGCACATGGCGGACTGGGTTCGGGATCCGAGCTAGACGTCCTCTCCCACAGCCCTCGGCTCGCCTCTGGCAGCCGGAGGTGTAATCCTGCAGGCCTGAGGTTGCGCCCCTCCCCAGTCCCGTTCACCACCCAATGAGGGTGGCGGGTGGGCCCCGGACATGCCCAGTCACGGAGGCCTCCCCCCTCGGCGTACTCACCCCGGAAGGAAGCAGGCCCCGCGCCCAGGCATGTCCGGGCCCAGCCCGCCATGAGCCATGGGCACATGGCGGACTGGGTTCGGGATCCGAGCTAGACGTCCTCTCCCACAGCCCTCGGCTCGCCTCTGGCAGCCGGAGGTGTAATCCTGCAGGCCTGAGGTTGCGCCCCTCCCCAGTCCCGTTCACCACCCAATGAGGGTGGCGGGTGGGCCCCGGACATGCCCAGTCACGGAGGCCTCCCCCCTCGGCGTACTCACCCCGGAAGGAAGCAGGCCCCGCGCCCAGGCATGTCCGGGCCCAGCCCGCCATGAGCCATGGGCACATGGCGGACTGGGTTCGGGATCCGAGCTAGACGTCCTCTCCCACAGCCCTCGGCTCGCCTCTGGCAGCCGGAGGTGTAATCCTGCAGGCCTGAGGTTGCGCCCCTCCCCAGTCCCGTTCACCACCCAATGAGGGTGGCGGGTGGGCCCCGGACATGCCCAGTCACGGAGGCCTCCCCCCTCGGCGTACTCACCCCGGAAGGAAGCAGGCCCCGCGCCCAGGCATGTCCGGGCCCAGCCCGCCATGAGCCATGGGCACATGGCGGACTGGGTTCGGGATCCGAGCTAGACGTCCTCTCCCACAGCCCTCGGCTCGCCTCTGGCAGCCGGAGGTGTAATCCTGCAGGCCTGAGGTTGCGCCCCTCCCCAGTCCCGTTCACCACCCAATGAGGGTGGCGGGTGGGCCCCGGACATGCCCAGTCACGGAGGCCTCCCCCCTCGGCGTACTCACCCCGGAAGGAAGCAGGCCCCGCGCCCAGGCATGTCCGGGCCCAGCCCGCCATGAGCCATGGGCACATGGCGGACTGGGTTCGGGATCCGAGCTAGACGTCCTCTCCCACAGCCCTCGGCTCGCCTCTGGCAGCCGGAGGTGTAATCCTGCAGGCCTGAGGTTGCGCCCCTCCCCAGTCCCGTTCACCACCCAATGAGGGTGGCGGGTGGGCCCCGGACATGCCCAGTCACGGAGGCCTCCCCCCTCGGCGTACTCACCCCGGAAGGAAGCAGGCCCCGCGCCCAGGCATGTCCGGGCCCAGCCCGCCATGAGCCATGGGCACATGGCGGACTGGGTTCGGGATCCGAGCTAGACGTCCTCTCCCACAGCCCTCGGCTCGCCTCTGGCAGCCGGAGGTGTAATCCTGCAGGCCTGAGGTTGCGCCCCTCCCCAGTCCCGTTCACCACCCAATGAGGGTGGCGGGTGGGCCCCGGACATGCCCAGTCACGGAGGCCTCCCCCCTCGGCGTACTCACCCCGGAAGGAAGCAGGCCCCGCGCCCAGGCATGTCCGGGCCCAGCCCGCCATGAGCCATGGGCACATGGCGGACTGGGTTCGGGATCCGAGCTAGACGTCCTCTCCCACAGCCCTCGGCTCGCCTCTGGCAGCCGGAGGTGTAATCCTGCAGGCCTGAGGTTGCGCCCCTCCCCAATCCCGTTCACCACCCAATGAGGGTGGCGGGTGGGCCCCGGACATGCCCAGTCACGGAGGCCTCCCCCCTCGGCGTACTCACCCCGGAAGGAAGCAGGCCCCGCGCCCAGGCATGTCCGGGCCCAGCCCGCCATGAGCCATGGGCACATGGCGGACTGGGTTCGGGATCCGAGCTAGACGTCCTCTCCCACAGCCCTCGGCTCGCCTCTGGCAGCCGGAGGTGTAATCCTGCAGGCCTGAGGTTGCGCCCCTCCCCAGTCCCGTTCACCACCCAATGAGGGTGGCGGGTGGGCCCCGGACATGCCCAGTCACGGAGGCCTCCCCCCTCGGCGTACTCACCCCGGAAGGAAGCAGGCCCCGCGCCCAGGCATGTCCGGGCCCAGCCCGCCATGAGCCATGGGCACATGGCGGACTGGGTTCGGGATCCGAGCTAGACGTCCTCTCCCACAGCCCTCGGCTCGCCTCTGGCAGCCGGAGGTGTAATCCTGCAGGCCTGAGGTTGCGCCCCTCCCCAGTCCCGTTCACCACCCAATGAGGGTGGCGGGTGGGCCCCGGACATGCCCAGTCACGGAGGCCTCCCCCCTCGGCGTACTCACCCCGGAAGGAAGCAGGCCCCGCGCCCAGGCATGTCCGGGCCCAGCCCGCCATGAGCCATGGGCACATGGCGGACTGGGTTCGGGATCCGAGCTAGACGTCCTCTCCCACAGCCCTCGGCTCGCCTCTGGCAGCCGGAGGTGTAATCCTGCAGGCCTGAGGTTGCGCCCCTCCCCAGTCCCGTTCACCACCCAATGAGGGTGGCGGGTGGGCCCCGGACATGCCCAGTCACGGAGGCCTCCCCCCTCGGCGTACTCACCCCGGAAGGAAGCAGGCCCCGCGCCCAGGCATGTCCGGGCCCAGCCCGCCATGAGCCATGGGCACATGGCGGACTGGGTTCGGGATCCGAGCTAGACGTCCTCTCCCACAGCCCTCGGCTCGCCTCTGGCAGCCGGAGGTGTAATCCTGCAGGCCTGAGGTTGCGCCCCTCCCCAGTCCCGTTCACCACCCAATGAGGGTGGCGGGTGGGCCCCGGACATGCCCAGTCACGGAGGCCTCCCCCCTCGGCGTACTCACCCCGGAAGGAAGCAGGCCCCGCGCCCAGGCATGTCCGGGCCCAGCCCGCCATGAGCCATGGGCACATGGCGGACTGGGTTCGGGATCCGAGCTAGACGTCCTCTCCCACAGCCCTCGGCTCGCCTCTGGCAGCCGGAGGTGTAATCCTGCAGGCCTGAGGTTGCGCCCCTCCCCAATCCCGTTCACCACCCAATGAGGGTGGCGGGTGGGCCCCGGACATGCCCAGTCACGGAGGCCTCCCCCCTCGGCGTACTCACCCCGGAAGGAAGCAGGCCCCGCGCCCAGGCATGTCCGGGCCCAGCCCGCCATGAGCCATGGGCACATGGCGGACTGGGTTCGGGATCCGAGCTAGACGTCCTCTCCCACAGCCCTCGGCTCGCCTCTGGCAGCCGGAGGTGTAATCCTGCAGGCCTGAGGTTGCGCCCCTCCCCAGTCCCGTTCACCACCCAATGAGGGTGGCGGGTGGGCCCCGGACATGCCCAGTCACGGAGGCCTCCCCCCTCGGCGTACTCACCCCGGAAGGAAGCAGGCCCCGCGCCCAGGCATGTCCGGGCCCAGCCCGCCATGAGCCATGGGCACATGGCGGACTGGGTTCGGGATCCGAGCTAGACGTCCTCTCCCACAGCCCTCGGCTCGCCTCTGGCAGCCGGAGGTGTAATCCTGCAGGCCTGAGGTTGCGCCCCTCCCCAATCCCGTTCACCACCCAATGAGGGTGGCGGGTGGGCCCCGGACATGCCCAGTCACGGAGGCCTCCCCCCTCGGCGTACTCACCCCGGAAGGAAGCAGGCCCCGCGCCCAGGCATGTCCGGGCCCAGCCCGCCATGAGCCATGGGCACATGGCGGACTGGGTTCGGGATCCGAGCTAGACGTCCTCTCCCACAGCCCTCGGCTCGCCTCTGGCAGCCGGAGGTGTAATCCTGCAGGCCTGAGGTTGCGCCCCTCCCCAATCCCGTTCACCACCCAATGAGGGTGGCGGGTGGGCCCCGGACATGCCCAGTCACGGAGGCCTCCCCCCTCGGCGTACTCACCCCGGAAGGAAGCAGGCCCCGCGCCCAGGCATGTCCGGGCCCAGCCCGCCATGAGCCATGGGCACATGGCGGACTGGGTTCGGGATCCGAGCTAGACGTCCTCTCCCACAGCCCTCGGCTCGCCTCTGGCAGCCGGAGGTGTAATCCTGCAGGCCTGAGGTTGCGCCCCTCCCCAATCCCGTTCACCACCCAATGAGGGTGGCGGGTGGGCCCCGGACATGCCCAGTCACGGAGGCCTCCCCCCTCGGCGTACTCACCCCGGAAGGAAGCAGGCCCCGCGCCCAGGCATGTCCGGGCCCAGCCCGCCATGAGCCATGGGCACATGGCGGACTGGGTTCGGGATCCGAGCTAGACGTCCTCTCCCACAGCCCTCGGCTCGCCTCTGGCAGCCGGAGGTGTAATCCTGCAGGCCTGAGGTTGCGCCCCTCCCCAATCCCGTTCACCACCCAATGAGGGTGGCGGGTGGGCCCCGGACATGCCCAGTCACGGAGGCCTCCCCCCTCGGCGTACTCACCCCGGAAGGAAGCAGGCCCCGCGCCCAGGCATGTCCGGGCCCAGCCCGCCATGAGCCATGGGCACATGGCGGACTGGGTTCGGGATCCGAGCTAGACGTCCTCTCCCACAGCCCTCGGCTCGCCTCTGGCAGCCGGAGGTGTAATCCTGCAGGCCTGAGGTTGCGCCCCTCCCCAATCCCGTTCACCACCCAATGAGGGTGGCGGGTGGGCCCCGGACATGCCCAGTCACGGAGGCCTCCCCCCTCGGCGTACTCACCCCGGAAGGAAGCAGGCCCCGCGCCCAGGCATGTCCGGGCCCAGCCCGCCATGAGCCATGGGCACATGGCGGACTGGGTTCGGGATCCGAGCTAGACGTCCTCTCCCACAGCCCTCGGCTCGCCTCTGGCAGCCGGAGGTGTAATCCTGCAGGCCTGAGGTTGCGCCCCTCCCCAATCCCGTTCACCACCCAATGAGGGTGGCGGGTGGGCCCCGGACATGCCCAGTCACGGAGGCCTCCCCCCTCGGCGTACTCACCCCGGAAGGAAGCAGGCCCCGCGCCCAGGCATGTCCGGGCCCAGCCCGCCATGAGCCATGGGCACATGGCGGACTGGGTTCGGGATCCGAGCTAGACGTCCTCTCCCACAGCCCTCGGCTCGCCTCTGGCAGCCGGAGGTGTAATCCTGCAGGCCTGAGGTTGCGCCCCTCCCCAATCCCGTTCACCACCCAATGAGGGTGGCGGGTGGGCCCCGGACATGCCCAGTCACGGAGGCCTCCCCCCTCGGCGTACTCACCCCGGAAGGAAGCAGGCCCCGCGCCCAGGCATGTCCGGGCCCAGCCCGCCATGAGCCATGGGCACATGGCGGACTGGGTTCGGGATCCGAGCTAGACGTCCTCTCCCACAGCCCTCGGCTCGCCTCTGGCAGCCGGAGGTGTAATCCTGCAGGCCTGAGGTTGCGCCCCTCCCCAATCCCGTTCACCACCCAATGAGGGTGGCGGGTGGGCCCCGGACATGCCCAGTCACGGAGGCCTCCCCCCTCGGCGTACTCACCCCGGAAGGAAGCAGGCCCCGCGCCCAGGCATGTCCGGGCCCAGCCCGCCATGAGCCATGGGCACATGGCGGACTGGGTTCGGGATCCGAGCTAGACGTCCTCTCCCACAGCCCTCGGCTCGCCTCTGGCAGCCGGAGGTGTAATCCTGCAGGCCTGAGGTTGCGCCCCTCCCCAATCCCGTTCACCACCCAATGAGGGTGGCGGGTGGGCCCCGGACATGCCCAGTCACGGAGGCCTCCCCCCTCGGCGTACTCACCCCGGAAGGAAGCAGGCCCCGCGCCCAGGCATGTCCGGGCCCAGCCCGCCATGAGCCATGGGCACATGGCGGACTGGGTTCGGGATCCGAGCTAGACGTCCTCTCCCACAGCCCTCGGCTCGCCTCTGGCCTACCACTTTGTTTTCATACAGCCTAAGGATTTCTACCCTTAGTGACATTAACTCTATCTGAAAGTTAGGCTGATAAGCCCATTTAACTTTCATGTCAGGGAAATCAAATGCCTGCCAGGCACTGTGCAAAGTTCTTTGAATAGGCTGATGATTAAAACAAACTCTGTCCCTTTCAAAACTAAAGAGATAAAGATTTAGAAGTTAAATTCCAGCCAGAGTTACTGCTGAGATGACCAAGTTGTAAGAGATGAACAAAATGAAGATTATTAAATTATTTAATTGAAATGGTAATGTATGTTTGCTAGGAAAACGCTGATACAAGTATAAGAAAATGCAAAAATATAGGAATAACCTTACCAGATCACCCAAATTTTATGCAAGATCTTCCAGTTTTAATGCAAAAATTCTTCTAATTTAGGAGATTGGAGTTGCCTAGTCTTTTTTATATAAAGTTCAAAATCAAATATAAAGTTCAAATCCTGGCTACTCCACTTCTGATACAGCTCCCCATTTGTAACCTGGGAAAAGAGCAGAGTCTTGACCAGAATCTTGGGACCCTGCACCCGTGTGGGAAGCCCGGAAGCAGCTCCTGGCCCTTGTTTCAGATCAGCCCAGCTCCAGCCTCTGTGCTCATCTGAGGAGTGAATCAGTGGATGAAAGATTCTTTCTTTCTCTCTCTCTCTCTCTCTCTCTTTCATTCCTCCTCTTCCTCTGTAACTCTGGCTTTCCAATAAAAATAAATGAATCTGTAAGAAAAATTGAATATGAATAGACAAGTAAATTAATAAAGGAAGGTAAGCATGAGGGGGAAAAAAGGACCAGCATAGTAAAAACTGGCAATTTGTGCTCTGCCTGTGGTAGAAACAGGAAACAAAAGAACTGTGACATCTATAGCAACAGACACAAATGAAGACCCACCAGCAAACCCAGACTGACACCTGTTGCTGTCTGGTCAACTAGCTAACAATAGCAGTTAAAGGGTTTTTGTTTTTGATGGCTGATAAACTATTTAAAAAAGAAAACTGTTTCTTGATGCATGAAAATTCTGCAAAATTCAAGTTTCAGTGTTCATAAATGAAGTTTCTTGCCACAGAGCTCACTCCCTGACCTATTCTCTTTGGTTGCTTTCAAACATCATGAGCGGGATGGAACAGGGGCTGTAGAGCAAAGCCTGAGATATCTCCTATCCAAGCTTTCCAGAAAATCTTTGCCACCTTCTACTCAAAAGGCAATTAAGTACCTACTGACAGGAGCAGCACCCTAGAAGCAATTATTAATTTTTAAAATGACTTTGATATCTTGGGGTAGTATTGTTGCTGTAGTGGGTTACACTGCTCTGCCTGGAATACTGCCATTCTATACAGGCAGTATCCATTCCATTCCTGTCCTGGTAGCTCTACCTCTGATCCAACTCCCTGCTAGTGGCCAAGGAAAAGCAGCAGAAAATGGGGCCCTGCCACAAGTGTTTGGGTCTTGCCAACCACATGGGAGAATCAGACAAAATTCCTGGCTCCTGGCTTCAGTCTGACCCAGCACTGGCAGTTGACCATGGGAGGAGTGAATCCGTGGGTGGAAAAAATCTCTCTATGTGTCTCTTCCCTTCTCTTTTCAACATCAGCTTTCAAATTAAATAAATATTTTTTAAATAAAAAAGATCTCTTCAGGGAAGTCAAAACTTGTTAGATGAAGTTTGTTGATTTAACATATTAGGGTCTAATTCAATTTTTAAAATATCTTGTGGTCCCTATAGGCCAGACATGGTCTTTATCTAGGTTGCAGGGCCACATTTTACAAAACCTGATGCAAATCATCTGGTCTTTAATAACACCTACTTTGTGATGTCATTGCGTTAGCACCTAAACTGGAAAGCAAATAAATATACATCAGCTGTTTTCAATTTCAAATGTTTATAATTTAATTATGTATCCATTAGTTCCTTTATGAAATCTTAAAGGCTTCTTCTCAACTGCCTGCGAAAGCCTTTTTCATCTGGAATAAAATAAAATCCTCTTTCAACTCTACCTCCTTCCTGCAGTTTCTGTTTATTTCTTCTATCTCCTTCTCAAATTTCTTCAAAGGGTATTTTCTGCTCACTATAACCAGTGTAAACTCCCAGGCCTTTTCCATCCCAGTACAGTTTGGCTATTTTTCAGGCCACTTTATTGAATGTGCTTTCAACAAGGTCACCAAAAACTATCTCATTGCAAAATGCAGTGAATGCTTTGAAATCACTCATCACCGCTCCTTCTTGCGGGAGTCTCTGGCCTGTGAGTCCACATTTCCCACTGTTTCCAGGTTCTCTCCCACCTCCCTGCTCCTGTTGTTCTCTTTTAATGTCGTTTTTATCTGTTTCAGTTTTAGTTACAATTCATTGAATATCCAACATATAATAAATTATGTGCTATGAATTTCAAATACAGCTGATACCATCTGATCGAAAAAAACCTTCATTTCCTTACATGTTAAACTAATAACCCAAACATCCAGCTTGTATGACTTGTCTGAAGTGTTAATTCAACCTGTTATTGAAGTTTCCATTTCTTTTAATCAGAATCTGGTAAATAGAAAATAATAGAAGCATCATCACGCATGTCTTCACTGTACATGTCTCATGATCTTTTGAAACTTACTAGCTCTCTATTTCCAAGTCCACTCCTTGACCCCAGGTCTATGGTTCTGCCTCCCTAATGAGATCACATGCAGTACTTGACATGATGAACCACCTCCTCCAACCCACAGACTTCTCTCCTCTTCCATGCCCAGGGAAAGCTCTGCCTGCCTCCTGGCATGCTGCAGATAATTTATGCTCACCTCTTCAGGGGATGTAGGCTTTCATGAACTTTAGGGAATCTGTTCATTTCAGATTACTTATGATCTCTGTTCCTCTTCTTTAAAGAAAGCAACAGCAAAGCCAAGAAACACACCCAAAGGTAACTCTTCTTGGGTGAGAAATAGCAATAAAATGCAATGGAAATTTTCCCAATGGATGTTTCAATGAGACTTACCACAAATCTTATGCCAACTCTGAGAAATCAAAATAATTAACCTCATTTGGTAGATATGACATTTAGCCCCAGAGTTTAAATAGCCAAGGACGCATTCTGTAAACCTTGGGCTTTTAACTGAAACACTGCCCAAGGCATCTTGTCTTTGTTTCCAGCCGAAGGTGGTGCGTTTCTGTCCCTGGTATGAGTTTGTAACTATTTATGTTTTCCAAGGGCTATGTGACCCACATGGGCCCTTTACACCAGCACTCACACACCAGGTCCACAGATCCCTCCTTAATGACCTGCTTCCTGGTCCTCTTGATGAGAATGCCATTTTCAAACTTGAATCTCAGACTGTCCAAAATTGCATTTATCGGCTTGTTCCCTCTCAATCTTTTGCTTAGAGTTCATGTTTAGTGGCCTCATCATCTCTACAACCATCAGAATTAAAGCTTCTAAATTACTCGTATTCTTTTTTTTTACATTTTATTATTATTATTATCACTTTATTACACAATTCCATAGGCTCCTGGCATTTCCCTTATCCCCTCCCCAATTCCCTCTCCCCCCACCTAGTTCTTCTATATCATTACTAAAATATAGTTCTTCATACACAGTCATATGTCCATCATTGCGGGCATGGACAATGGCAGAGAGTCCAGCATCCTATTGGCAAGATATAGTGAACAGTTTCATAAGTCCATCTTTGTCTGGAAGTAGAAATGCATACTACATTGTATCCTAACATCTGGATGTTAGTCTTCATTTCACAGCTATTGTACATCCCCTCAAATGGAAAGTCATAATACAAAATCAACAATAGAAAGAAAAATAGAAATTCACAATGCCATGAAGTTAAATGACATGTTACCATGACAGTCTCCATTACACAGCTAATATACATCCCCTTAATGAAGAGCCACAAAACAAAATCAACATCAGGGAGAAAAGAGAAATTAACGACACCATGAAGTTAAATAACATGCTACTAAATGACTAATGTGTAGCTGAAGAAATGAAAATCAAGAACCTTCTTGAAGAAAATGATGCTACTGCATGATCTACGAGTCATTGAATGATTTAATCAGAAGAAGAAAGTGTTTTGAAGAGATGAAACTAACAGAAAACAACAAAACCAATGCAATATAGTTTCCACTGATCTTTGTTGGTGAAGTGTGTCTCTTCTAGCCAACAAATAGATGGGTTTTGTTTTTTAATCAAGTGTACTACTCTATGACGTTTGATTGAGCTTAAGCCATTTACATTCAGAATTTAATATGTATGGATAGTACTTTGGTCCTGTCATTTTAGGAATAGGTTGTTCATTGGTTTAGTCTTCTGTCGTCATTTTACTGTGATGTTCTTCACATTTGTCTTTGGTTTTGTTTGGTGCTATTCCTCTTCTCTTTCAAGAGAACGTCTTGAAGTATCATTTGTAGGACAGGTTTGGAAGAGGCAAATTCTTTTAACTTTTCTTTACTGTGGAAGAATTTTATTTCATTTTCAAAGACAAAAGAAAGCTTTGCTGGATATGTTATCCTAGGCCGAAAATTTTTTTCTTTTAGAATCTGGAATATGTCACTCCATTCTCTTTTGGCATGTAGAGTTTCCTGTGTGAGAGATCTCCTGTGAGTTTAATTGGCATTCCTTTATATGTCAGTTGATTTTTTTCACGTGCACATTTAAGGATCTTTTCCTTATGTTCAATTGAAGAGAGCTTGATGATCATGTGTCTTGGTGAAGATCGCTTTTGATCAAACCTGTTGGGAGTTCTGTACCCCTCCTGGATCTTGTTTCCCAATTCTTTCTCCAGATGAGGGAAATTTTCCTTTATTATTTCATTAAATACATTTGCAAACTCAACTTCTCTTTGTGCACCTTCTGGGACTCCCATAACTCTTATATTAGGTCTCTTAATAGTGTCTTTCAATTCTTGAATACTTTTTTTTGGCCTGATCCAGCTCTGCTTCCAGCTTTTTGTTTGTTTCTCCCTGATGACAGGAAATATCTTCCAATTCTGAGATTCTTTCTTCTGCTTGCTTGATTCTGTTTTGGAGACTCTCCACTGTACTTTTAATTTGCTCTACTGTGTTCTTAATTTCTGATATATCAACCTTGATTTGCTTTATTGCTTCCTTAAATTCTTTGAACTCTTGTATGTGCTTCTCATTGCTGATCAGAAGCTTTAAAATGAGTTTTATGAATTCTGTATGCCCCATTTTCTCGATGTCTTCCTCAGTTAACTCTGAGTTTGGAATGGGGTTTTGCTCCTTTGCAGGGGAGTTTTCAGTAATATTCATTGTGCCTTTGTCTCTTCTTTTGCTCTTGGTCATTGTACTTCTGGTTAGCAGAGTCTTTTCCTTGGGGCAGGTTTCTAAGCTGTGTCACCCACAGGTCTACAGTTCAATTTTACTTATTGCAGTTGGTACACAACTCTTTGCTTGCAGCCACTTGTGCCACAACCTCCAGCGAGTTCCAGGGCTGGGTTCTTATGTTAGATTTCCACCAAGAACTCCATAGCCCCAACTCCTGGCTCACCACTCTCCACCTGCTGTGATACTGTGGTGAGGCCTCACCGTTGTGTGTACAACCTTTCTCCCACTTCTGGTTGGAGCAGGTCCCAGGATTAGGGAGACACCAGGTGTCCTATATAGTTAGGTTGTTGGTGGCGCTGATCTTGTCGGAACCTGTTGGACATTAGGTCTGGGTGCAACACAGACCTATTTTGACCCATACGATGCCACAGTTGGTTATATTTTCCTGCGGGACCAGTGCAATCCACTGAACTCAGTGAATTCTCATGAGCTCAGCACATGTGCAGTTCACTGTTGTCCCCTGAAGTCCTAAAGCATTTGCCACAATGTACAAAATGGTGCCTGATAGACCACTACAGAGTTCTTGATCTTCTGGCCATTAGGCCGTAGGGCTACCCAGACCTCTCTTGGGTGGAACCTGTAGAATGCCATGTTGTTGCAGTTCACTGAGTCAGAAATGAATTCACTCCCACCTCAGCGCATGCTCAGTCCTTTCCCTTGCTTTTGCCTCCTTATGCAAAATGGTGCCCAATTCAGCTCTAGGGGGCTGACTGGACTGTGAAATCCCCCCTGTTCTTGCACTGTCTGACTGGGATCTGCTGCTCTGTCTCTGCTCCTGGTCAAATCAAACGGACCAGCAGAATGGACAGTTCTTTGGGCTCACCTCCCAAGCTCCCAGTGAAAGTCCCTTCCCACCTGGTTGCTGGTGGAGTTCTGGCTGCTGGTGTAGAGTTCAGATCACCATTAGCTGAATGCTGCTGGAGTATCAGTCACTGAGACACCACACTATTGTTTTGCTGCTTTCCTGTGTCTGTCAGTCTCCAGGTACCTCTCTGCTGTTGTTCTGTCCTTTCCTATTTCCCGGAATATGTCCTCTCTGCTTCATCCTGATTAAATGTTTCTCTGTCCGTTTAAACATGTCCTTACCCTATTACGCCATCTTGATTCTCTCCATATTCTTCTTTCTGTCATCAATCTTCTATGTTTCTGAACAAAAAAATCCATCTTTTCATCCCCAGTACTGGTAACATTGCTTGGGATTTCACCTTTGTGCTCAGTGACAATGGGAACGTGGACATGTGCATAGCTGCTTTAACCTTTGCATTAAAGGCAGAGCTAACAAAAGAGTTAGTCAGCTGCTAGTTAACTGGTTGGTTACAGAAAAAGAATGAAAAAGGGAGGGAAGAAAGGAGGGAAATGAGAGAGAGAGAGAGAAAGAAATATCATCTGCTAATTTCCTCCCAAAATGCACTCAACAGATTGAGAAGTCCGAAGCTAGGAACTCAGTCTAGATCTCCCTGACTGGCAAGAACCCGATTGCTTGAGGTATCTACCACCCCTCAGGTTTCCCATTAGCTGGTACCTAACAATAGGAGCAGAGCTGGGATTTGAACCAGGTCATTCCAATACTGCATGCAGGTGTCCTGCTCAGCAGTTTCACCGGGACACCAAATGCCTGTCCCAGCAGATGGAACTTTCTTTGGAGATTTATTTTATTTTTATTGCAAAATCAGATTTACAGAGAGGAGGAGAGACACAAAGATCTTCCATCCATTGATTAACTCCCCAAGCAGCCACAATGACCAAAGCTGAGCCAATCTGAAGCCAATAGCCAGGAACCTCTGCTGGGTCTCCCATTGCAGGTGCAGGGTCCCAAGATTTTGAGCCATCCTCGATTGCTTTTCCAGACCACAAGCAGGGAACTGGGTAGAAAGTGGGGATGTTTGTATTAGAACCAGTGCCCATATGAGATCCCGGAGCATACAAACATGAGAAATTTAGCCACTAGGCTACTACACCGGGCCTGGAAAGAGCTTCCTAAGACACATCCTTGCTCAAGTAAGTCTTCAGTAATACAGTGTTCCATGACAACCAAGTGCGAACAGAATGAAACTTAACATTCCTCCTTTGTGAACTCAGCCTCACAAGTCTAACCCATGCTTCCAGCACCGCAAGTCCAAATCTGGCCTGAGTACACCACATGAGTCTACATTGAGCACGCCCAATGAGTGTACTGTGATCTTTCAGAGCTTTACAATTGCTTCTTTAACTTTCTCCATGGAAGTTTTTAATGCTTCAAGTATTTTTCTGGCTCACATGGCTGCATTGGATGATTGGATGCCTTTTCTGATCAGTTATTCCCCTTTCTTCCTGAAAGACATCACAGCATGTAGTAGGAATTATCTGGGTCTTGTAATTGGAATACGATGCAAATGCTGCCTTTCTGCTCTTGATACCTACGACATTAGCGAACTAATTTTGTCCAGTGATCTTAATTTTTTCTCATCCATTAAACAAGGAGCTTAAATATACCTTAAGATTTTTGCAATGGTGGAAGAAATACCACAAAAATGTACGATTGATCATTGGCTCAAAGTTTCACATATAGTATTTGCTTAATAGACACAAATTGCAACACAGGGATAGAGTTATTCTTCATTCCTGTCTTCACTAAGTTATTTTATACTTAAAATACAGAGAATTTACAATGTACAGAATTACTGAAAAAGAACAAACTTAGGTGACTGACACTATCTGACTTTAAAAATTAATATAAAGTTGCTATAATTAAAATACTAGATGCTAATGTAAGAGCACACAAATCGACCAATAAAACAGAATAAAGAGGCCATAAGTACTCCCACATCTACCTTCATAAACTGCTTTATGACAAAACCATAAAAGGAACAATGGTGGGAAAAGGATGGTGTTTTTTCTTTTTTAAATATAACTAGAAAAGTGGGTATTTGTATGTAACATGAGAAATTTGGATACATACTTCTTACCACATGCAAAACTAACAGAATATGAATCATAAACTTCAAGACAAAAACTGAAGTTTAAAATTTATATAAAGGGAAGAAATGCTGTAATCTTGAGTTAGACAAATATTTCATATTTAGATGAAATACCAAATAAGTAATCTATGTAAGAACAAGTCAATGAGTTAGGTACCATCAAACATTTTTTAAAAAAAAACTCTTAATTTTTAAGAGATACTGGAGAGACTGGAAAAGTAAAACTCAGATTGAGAAATATCTCTACAGATGATATCTGAGGCATTTAATCTGGAAAACACTGAGACCTTTTAAAACTAAATTGTGGGGAAACAACTCCATTTTGAAATGAGAAAAATATTTTAAAAGACACTTTCTAAATAAAATATGTAGGTGATGAATAATTGTGGAAAAGGATGCTAACCAGTGGTGATCATTAGGGAAAACGCATGTAAAAGCAGCAGTGAGGAAGCAAACTAGAAAATGGGGAACTTGGGGTATCATCCCAGACAAGGACGTGAAGGAGGCAGCACTGGTGGGAAGGCAAGATACAACCACCACTTGGGAGGTCAGTGAAATACATAGCTCTCTAACATTAGATCACGGCATGGTATAGAGAAAGGTGGAAAGAAAGCATGAGTTCATACGAAGATTAAAACACTCATATTGCTAGGAGTTCTTTGTTTCTGATTAGTGAAACTGGAGCTAACCCAAATGTCCATCAGCAGATGGACAAAAGTGGTGTGTCTGCACCAATGGAGAACTGCAGTATTCCAATCAATGGAATATTACTAAATAGCTGAAAAGTCATAAACTATTGGTACACACACTAATTCGAATGAGAATCAAAATTTTCTGCTAAGGTCAAGGTAGTGGCAGAGTAACCCTTTGCCTAGGTGTCAGTGTTCCATATAGGCACTGGTTCAAGTCCCAACTGCTCCACTTTTGATCCAGTTACCTGCTTATGTCCTGGAAAAGCGGTAAACATATGGCTCAATTCCTTGGGTCCCTGCACTCACATGGGGAACCCAGAGGAAGCTCTTGGCTCCCAGCTTCAGACCAGCCCAGTTCCAACCATGGTGCTCATTTGGGGAATGAAGTAACAGAAGGACAATCTCTCTCTCTCTCTCTCTCTCTCTCTCTCTCTCTTTATCTCTCTCTATATATTTATTTATATATATAAAACTCTTTCAAGTAAAATAAACAAATCTTGAATAATAATAATTAATAATAACACCATTCTGCTTAGTCAAGGAATCCAGACATGGTGCAATATTCCATGTGTGTAAAACTGTAAAAGTGTTATCCACTTTACAGTGAGAAAAAGCTTGGGGATTAACAGAAAAGGGATAGAATGGGGTGGGTATGATAAGGTTGCTAAGGGACCCAAGGAAGCGTTTCAGCATAATGCATGGGTACACTAACTGAAGCGTAGTGATTGATACATATGTAGCAAAAATTATCAAGCCGTGTTGTTTAAAAATAAATGTGCATTTTTGTCAGTTTTATCTCAATGAATCTGCTTTTCTGGAAAAAAAAAAAGAGAGAAGATGAAGACATTTCATGCAGACCTGGACATCCTTGCCAAGAGGGGCCAAGAACATATACTTTGTAGAAATAGAGCCCAAACAGGAACCTCTCCCGCTCAAGGCTGGGCCACCAGCAAGCCCTCTGCACACACTTGAACATCTGTATCTTGCTCATCACTGTCTCATACAATCCCTCTCTTCATAGCCATGGGAAAATTCCTAACGCCTTTGACCACTTCCCACCACAAGGCAGTCTGATCCTGACTCAGCAAAGAGATATTGAGGAAGACATGAAGAAAGAAGAATACAAACAGCAGGCATCATCTGGAGTCAAATGTGGTCACCCTTGTCCAACCACTACAAGGACTAAAGGGCACCAGAAATCGGGGGCTGTGGCTCTTGGCAAGGTTATGCAAGCCCAGTTGGCACCAGACTCTGCTTTTGTTCAGGAATTTAAAAAGCAACCCCGTTATAAACAATTCAGAAGATTTCCAACCTTAGAAAACTATGCGGCTTGTTTCCTGGTTTCCCCTGTCATCATGACTTTATTTTAGAGAGACTGTTTCTGATTCCATGCCCTGGGACGGGACCACCATGCTAGAGAGTGGTTCTCGGCTTGTTCCATCAATGGAATCATGAATGGACCAAGGTTTCAACATAAAAAGAAATACCCCAACCTAAAATAGTCTTCTAGACTTTATTTTAATAGAGTCCTTGTCCATTCAGGGACTTCATAAATAACCCCACAATTAATGACATGTGTTTATCGGCAAAGCCACTCACCTGAAATACACCGTGGTTGATGTTCTCTCTGGGCATGGTTTATTTATGAAGAAGAAAGGCTTGACCTAAGTATAAAAATAGAGTGGCAGTACTCAACTAAATTTGCAAATGTTCTCCCCAGGAGCCTCGGGTATAACTATTTCGAGAAGAGTTCAATCTGAGGTGATATAGAAATATAGCTTGGCAAGAAGCTCACAAATGTTTTTTTTTCAAAATTAGAGTTAAATCTTCCACCTTGGAAGGCCTCTTCCACCTTGGAATGCCTGTGCTAGGAAACGTTGACAACCTTTATTAAGTGTCTCCTCTTAATCAGGTGTATTTTTTCGTTGAATTTTATCTAGAGCATTGTAAGCCTTACTGAATGTCCACATCAATGTACTGAAATTTTAAATCAGATCTTGTCACACCCCTTCTTAAGATTTACTTTTAAATCTATTCTACTATGACCAGAATCAAGATGTTTCAGTGGAAATCACTGAGCTTCAGTGGGACCTGACCTCATCCTTACCAACCTTACGATTGTATTCAGGCATGCTTGTTTTCTCTCAGGACCTCACACCCCCCAAGATCTTTCCATCCACCATTTCCTGACCACATACTTCCTGTGGCTTATTCTTCAAGAAACCAGCTTTCTCATCCCCCACATTGTCTGCAGTGTCACTGGCAAGGCCATTTCCTTTCTGCCTTCTGGGCACCCTTCACCTCCTTGATTCTGTTCATAACTTTTCATTGATTCAGGTTTGTGGGCATAGGGATTCGCCCTTCCTATTTCCCTATTTTCCTCTCCCATCCTTTGTCCTTGTGTTAACTTAGTAGTATAGTACCTCAGTACAAGTTACAAGTCTAAGAAAGGTAGGAAAGTATAAGAAAAGGTAGAAGACCTAATGTCCCAGTGGAAAGGTGTATTTGTAAGTTTCACTGGGAGTCTTATATTCAGGAGTAGAAATACATATTATAGAGTACCTCTACTTCCCAATATGCTAAATCTCCCGTGTAATTCTTTCACAGCACACACCGTAACTGAACTTTAGAGCTGTTCAATAAAATCTTTCTCTCATTAAAGCATAAGGGTTTTTGTTGTTTGTTTACATAAAGAGGATGGATTCCGTGTATTTCAGACATACAGTTATAAGAACATGGTAATTCTTCCTACTTTCATCCCCCCTTGTTCCCACCAACCGTCATTCCTTTCTTTCTTTATTTGTGCCATGATGTAGTTGCAGTGTACAGTGTTATGAGGTCAGGAACCATGATCACTCATTGTTTTATCCCAACGGCAAGTATGGGTGATGGCACAGTAGATACTTGCTGCTGAATAGCAAATTAAGAATGAAGCATATTGCAACTCCTTTCGATCGGTGCTTGCATTCTAGCCCAAACTACAAAGCCTAATACAAACACTCTTGCCTATTCATGTATTCATTCTCTCCACTTCCATAGAATCTTCCCTGAGATTCTGATTTTTCAATGTTTACAGCAAAGGCAGATGAAGTGCCAAGGATATACCTGGAACATAGTAAGTACTCGGCAAATGCGGCCATCATTAGTATGACTGTGGTCATTCTCTTCCAATGTGATTGTACAGCTCTAATTCTCAAACATTATTCTCTTATTACCTTGATAGTTTCCACACATGGCAGTACCTTTACTCTTATACTTGATGTAATACATTTTTGATACAATGTCTTCTTTTATAAACAAATGTAATTTTAAAGGAAAATATATAGAAATTAAAACTTTTTCAGCCTGTAATTATAAAGTAAATTTAAAGTGTGCTATGATAAAAAATGAAAAGTAAAAAGGAAGGGCTGAAGGATAGAAGGAAAAAGAAAATGGAAAGTGTCACCATGTGCTTAACATTATCTATATGAAGTATATGAAATCCATTCTCTTTATATAAAGGACATTGCAGTAAGAGAAAAATAAAATACAACTAGGAATAAAATTCTGCACCAATCATAAAAGGGAGCAACTAGAAGCATCAACATAATGAAAATTAAGCAACTTGTTGTCTTCGTATGTTTCCTTTTTCTAAAAAGAGAAATTAATAATTGTTAGAAATGTGATAATTTGGGCACACTATGATGGCTGAATGTTTAAATCCTTCCCTTGCACAATCCAGGATCCCATATGGGAACCAGTTCATGTTCCAGCTGCTCCACTTCCATTCCAAATCTCTGCCTGTGGTCTGGGAAAGCAGTAGAGGATGACTCAAAGCCTTGGGATCCTGCACCTGCGTGGGAGACCTGGAAGAAGCTCCTGACTCCTGACTTTGGATTGGCTCAGCTCCATTTGTTATAGACACTTGGTGACTGAACCAGTGGAGATAAGATCTTTTACTGTGTTTTCTTCTCTCTGAATATCTGCCTTTTCAATGAAAATAAATAAATATTTGAAGGGAAATTATGGGGTAGAAGGGGGACAGGAAATCCCAGAGCCTATGGAACTGTATCATAAAATAATAATGATAATAATAATAATACGAAAAAGTTAAAGATATGAGAGTTTCCTCATAATACAATCAGAAAGATTGAAACATTGCTATGCTTTCCTCACTCAAGCATCATTACTAATTAAAGAAAAACTGCTTCTCTCCAAAAGCATCCTGCTTTCCAATCAGACCATTCTTAGAGTATTGTTACTAACACTTTTAATTTGTTATTTTTTTTTGTTATCTCCCTTGGTGAATTATACTGTATCATCCCACTCTTCCTATTCTTCATGGATCTTAGGGTGATATACCTGGTATGGAATATGTGCTTAATGTAGCTTAAGTTGAATCGAATGCCTCAAGTTTTGAACCTAAGTGCTTAGGAGACTGTTCCTGAGCCTAGTGTGATAGCCTAGTGGCTAAAGTCCTTGCCTTGATGCGCCAGGATCTCGTATGGGCACCAGTTCTAATCCTGGCTGCCCCACTTCCCATCCAACTCTCTGCTTGTGGCCTGGGAAAGCAGTCAGGGACAGCCTAAAGCCTTGGGATCCTGTACCAACATGGGAGACCCAGATGAAGCTCCAGGCTCCTCGCTTCACATCAGCGACACTCTAGGTGTTGCAGTGGCCTGGGGAGTGAATCAACAGATGGAAGATCTTCCTCTCTGTCTCCGCCTCTCTGTATATGTGACTTTGCAATAAAAATAAATAACACTTATTAAAATAAAAAGAAGAGGCTGTTCTTCCAAATTTCAAAATCGTTTAACAAAATGGCCATTAAAGAATCTGGCTCCACTTTCCCTCCATGGTCCTGATTTCCCATAGATATGGACGTAACCCATCCCAAGCCAACCACAAATATCCCAGAATCAACCAGGAAGAGGGCCTAGGGAAACAGTGTGTTCCTTCCACGCATGCACAGACCTACAGAAAAGCTTGTCATTTACAAATGCAATAAAGGCCACAGAAAACCAGGAAAAAAACTGAATGTGTGATTTATTATTTTGAAGATTTGGTCTATAAGGCTTAAATATGTCTGTCATAGTTAACAGCAAATGAATGCAACTTTACAAGATCAGCATTCTGATATAGTACAGGACTAAATGTGGCAACTGTGCATTGGAAAATTAGTATTTCCTCAATGCAAATATCAAATCTGCAGCACCGTTAAGAAGCTTCCACTAAAAACTCATGCTGCAGTATTTATTACAAGCTCTACTCAGAACACAAGACTACCTAAATCAAGCATTAGAGAAAAACAGTGGAGTCATTCAGGCTTAACATGTCAGATTTAGTACAGGATTAAAAGACTAACTTTTTGTAATGTCCTGGTTTCAAATTAATAAATACAAACACAATATAAAAATATACACCAGTTGATACGACTGCACACTGCCGATGATTAAAAAGTCAGATCTCGCTCTCATACGTATGCAGGTAGGTCTTGAGCGTCAGAATTTCTGGATAGCTGCGGCTAGTCTTTCGGAAGAAGTCGAGACTGGTGAGATGTTCGATGTCTCGCACCCGAGCTGTATGCATCTTTATGAGGTCTTCTACCCATCTGGACTCATCCTCTGAGCTCTGAGATGAAAATTAAAAAGAAAAAAAAATCAGACTAAGAATTATCCAGTGGAGATTTTCCAAATGGTCAGTCGGTTTCAAGTGCACCAATGACCCCTACATTCTCCAGCACACAGAGCCAATGCCTGCTGCTCCTTCCTGACCTCGCTCTGTCCCCCTATTGCAATCCTGTGTGGAATGTGCTACAAAGACCTGTCCTTGGCTGTCAACATCTTCACCAGCAATTAGTGTACCGAATAAATAAGACATGTGGTATGAGAGGTCATTTTTCTCAATAGGCTCTTACAACATAAATCAAAATTAGGAAAACCAAAGACCCTGGAGAATTCAATTATGTGGGTCTTTTCCCAGCTGTCAAATTGCAATATTGCACACACAGAAAACATGTCATTTGGTATATTCTTCTGCCTCCCAAGAAAAGTAAAGACCTTGTACCTAATGAACAAAAGTACTTGTGTGTGTGTGCACGTTGAACTTTGGTGTCTTTATTTTTGTTTTGTTTTGTTATTTAAAGTGCACTACATTAACTGCATCCTCTCTTGCGTGGCCATGAACTGATGTTCAAACACGGAATTCAATGTGAAGCATCTCAGCAGATACATATGCAACTTGGGGTTGGAGACACCTGAGCCGGAAATGTGGGTCTGCCACTTCCTGTCTAGCAGACTTTGTTCAGCTATTTGACCTTTCAAAACCTCCGTTTCTTCACTCATTTGCAAGGTTAACATTCTGTACATCCACAGTTCCCCTGAGAAGCAGAAAAGAGATAAAGGGAAAAGGATAGTTGGGAGAAAGTGAGGAAATGTCATGGAAGAAACTAATCACTTTCTGTTTGAACTGCTAGCCAAAACCACTACCTCTCACCACAAATTCCAGGTAAAAGACATTCCAATGAACTCCATTAGCCGCATTAAACAAAGTCTATCCTTTCATGTTGGAGTGAAAGAATAAGATCCAAGACCTTTGTGAATGAAGGACTAATGCCTGCCTTCATTAGCAGCCATGGGGCAGGTATGCCTTTTATTGAGTAATTCCCTTCCTGAATGTTCCTATGGTTACAGTGGTCTCCGAGAGTCCTCCTTAATGTTGAAGGTTCAGTGCAAGCCCCAGGGCTAGGAATGACCAGACATGCCTTCACCCAGCTCTTAATACTAATGGTCTCAGGGAACTGCCCACCAAAACTCAAAGATCTGCAGAAATTTCCTCGGAAAGCTCCAACACACACGGGCCTGGACAGAGAACTACAACAGCTTGTGGCAGGGCTAAATTTGTACTATGAGGGTGTTGGTTCAGGAACTTGATGCCTGGCCATCCCAGGCATGATGAAGAAATGGGAAGAAATTGCTTTGCAGGCTGAGGAAGTAAGGATTTTAACCTTCCATGCCCTAGCCTCCTCCCAACCTAACCAAGGTCTCTGCAAATTCACAGAAAGGGAAAGACCTAAATATAACTTTATCCATAAGAACGCTGACCAGTCCTCAGAGAGAGCTTGTAATTAACAAACTAGGAGGTCTCCTGATAGTTCAAGACCTCCTCAGAGCAAGCAGAGAATACATGAGGGTGTGTTTTGGGAGAATTTTTGTATTCAGCTCATTTGCTTGATTTTTTTCAATGGTCAGTCAGTCCAATTTCCCCCTTATAAATGCAGTGAATTAAACATGTGAAAAGGAGTATAAAGGTTTTTCATAATTTATATAATGGCAAATGGAGAGTTTCAGAATTCAGAAACAAAATCTGCCTTTCACTATTGCTCTCCTTGGGTAATGATGTACCCATGTCCCCAAAGGGACATTCTCTTCTGATACTCACCCAATGAAATCTATTCCCTAATTTATCTTTAGGAAACACTAGCTGGGGTGTACAGGATGAAAATAACATCTGCCTTACTACAAGCTGCCGATTCACAGAAGTCTTTGCTGATTGAGGCCGTAGTGTGTAAGACACAAAAGTGACAAAAAGTCAGGTGAACCAATCCAGGAAACACATGTTAAAGCAATCTGAACTACTGACGTGAACCAAATATACCAACTTGCTTCCTGTCCTTTTTCATGTGGACATATATTCTTTATGTGTCTTTTCTCTATGGCTTTCTCCTAAAAAAGTTTGTGAATTGAAGCGCCAGCAGCTTAAAAGCAAGGGAAGCTTCCTTTAGGGACAGGAGGCTCTTTGATAAGCAACAAAATGTCAGTGAACTCTGTTAAGAGTTACTGGAGAGGGACAGGAAGACCTTTGTGGATTTCATTTTGCAGAGTTTAAAATGCAGTGTTTCCAGTATCAGCTGGCAGAAGCTGGCACTGGGGGCCAGTTCAGTCAGATTAAACCACAGAATCACCTGAAGAGCGCATAATCTGGGAGTGGGAGTGGCCTGGGAGGGAAATAGGGGACAGCGCCCTCTTGGGTTACTACCCCCACGGAAGGGTGTGAGAACTAGAATGGGGGCTGGGGTGGCTAGACAGAGTGACACCCAACAACATCCGTGAAGGCTAGATAGTTGAGCTGGATAGATGGGACAAGGTCTTAATACCCATTGACATGTATGAGAGGAGAAGGGGATGTGGGACAGACTGGACTAGTCTGCCACACAAGCTGGTAGGCCAGGGTAGGGGGCGGGCCTGGTTGGGGTTATTGTGGGTCGCTCTGTCTAGGCTGGGATGCAGCCCCCACTGGTTTACACAAGGGCCCAGTATGTGCTGGTCAGAACCGGGTGGGACAGCAAACGCCCATCGGCTCCAGTAGAAAACAGGGATGGAAACGGAACCAACCCAGCAACTGCAACCAACAACTGATGGGGGCGATGGACTGTGCCGGGCCCTGTGCTTGCTGGTGCATGCAGGAATCTGGTCTGGGAACACCTCACGCAAAGTTTCTTCTGGGATCCCCCCGATTGAGCTTTCAGTCTCCGAACGCTAAACATCAAATGGCAGAGAACAGAATGGGTCAATGAACCACCTCAGCTATATATTGGCAGTGAAAAGACGGGGCAAATGGAGACTATATGATGGACTATATAAATCAGTGGATTTTCCAACGACCACATCAGGCCTGGAGTGGTGAGAGTGGCAACACAGTTCTGTGGAACTATCAAAACCACTCTGCCAGCTCTACCTTTGGACCAGAGATGGTCTCCCCAAGAAACTGATGGGCTTTTCTGGACAATAAGATGCTGGACTTCTTGCCTGGTAGATGCATGCAATGAAAGAATCACAACTAAATTTGATCTGTGGTAATGCAACAAGGTGGAGGAATACACCATGGTGGGGGGGTATCGCAGGGTCTATAAAACCATGTCACATAATGCAATGTAATCCAAAAAAAGAGAGAAAAATGTAATACAGCAACAGGGTGCCTCCACCCTGTTGGTGGTGCATCCACTATGTGGGGAGGGTACGGGGAGGGGCTGGGGCATGCGCAGAGCCTGTGAAACTGTGTCACATAATGCAATGTAATTAATAAAATATATATTAAAAAAAAAGAAATGCATTGTTTCAAACTCTCCTATTACCACATTCCCATCATGAAAGATGAACTTGAACATGCTTCTACCTGTACCTTAAACAGGCTGCAATCTGTAGAAAATTTCTTTCCAGTGTTAGATTTACCTTTAAGAATGCATAATAATTTTGAATTTCACACAATAATATCTATTTGACTTTTGGCAAGAATTTTCTATCCCCAGAAATTTTTAGTAAAACCGAAGCACAAAGAAAATACAGTACATTGAACACCACTGAATGTGGCTCTTATAATTAAACATTTTCCATGGCTAATGAGTGCCTGGCCAAGAAGAACAAACCCTAATGTCCCATGATTTACCAAATAAAAATCAGGTAACCTGGAAAGAGGATGGGATTTGAGGGTCAAAGGTCTTGAACTTATAGCTTTGATGTACTAATACCCCACCAAGTAACCATGCAACATATTTTCCTTTTATCGAACAGGGGCTTCTCCATAGTTAATAAAGGGGCAAGGAAAACAAAAGATCTATATTCCTGCCTCATACAATGATGAGACTATTGGTCAGGCTGTACGTACAGGCCTTCTCTAGCACTTGCATACTTGGAAATGAGGACAACTACTATTGCTGCTGGTACAATCAATGATAACTGTTATTAACATTGTACATTATACTACTTTTTAAAAATCTTAAAAAGCACTCTTAAAAATGTTGTTGCCTCCTCTACGTACATTCCCCATGTTCTAGACAAATCCCACTAGCTTCCCAGACCATATTTCAAGTTTCTATTTTTCCTGCACCCTTTATTTCACTTTGAATATTTGTAGCGCCAACAGCTACTCACAACTGAAGCCATAGACCAAACGTTACATCGCCCATAAAGGTGATCATCTCTGTGTGATATACTCCTGTGGCACTTTGCCTTTCAGTGCTGGAACTGCCCCAGTCCATAGAGCAGACTACCAGAGTTCCTTCTATAACTTAGGAATTTGAGCACAACTTGTTAAATAAAATTCTTTGTGTATTATAGCCCTTCTCCTTCGTAGAAGTGAAACAAAACCATAGAAACCATTACTTCAAAAATAAATCTTAGAGTAAAGAATTTCAATCACATTAAAGAGAGTTTTTTAAATTACAAGATTTGTCCTGAGTAGCAGGTGAGTACGGAACTAGCACACACAGCATAGCTCCTAACTTCCTTCCCAAGAGTTACTCATCAGGCCATCCTGTCCCAGGGTCTCCAGGAACAAATGGGTCAGAAGTCATCTGTGCTGTGTGAGAATGGCATGACTATTGCATCTCTTACATAATGAATAGTAAAAAAAAAAAGTTGATGTGCAAGGTATATGAAAATGAATATTATGAAAAATTATGTATGAATTTCAATGTTTTTGCACCAAAATAACCATATTTTCATTACATTTCTATCATCTTTTTGAAATACCTATGTATATTCTTTGGTCTTTTTGTTTCTTTGTGGGTACATTTATGTATGTATGTATGTGTGTGCACGTGTGTGTGTGTTTTAAAGTTGTCACTGTGGGAATTTCCAAATATGCCCAAGAATGCAGAAAATACAATGAATTTCTATAATTCTTACCTAGTTTCAATCATTATTAAAATTGTACTAATGCTCACTTTCTCTTCATAAAATGTGGTAAATATAAAAGGAATAAAATATAAAAGGTAGTTCTTATCTTTTGCAAAACTGAAGACATTTGGACATGACTCATTTATCAAAAATTGAGCAGATAAATAGTACTATGCTAAATGCACAACCCCCAACACACCCACATATAAAAACATTGAAAAATCAACTATAATTCAAAGTTCCTAAGCATTAATCAAAGTTCTTGTTGATTCTTCTTCCTACTTTGCTGCATAGTCTGAATACTTTAAAGTAACAGTGTTGTCATTCAGTAATGGGAATATGAGTTAAGCAACAATGATTGGGTGAAACAGACTAAGCCACCACTCTAAGGCTGGCATTCAATACTGCAGTTCTGCCTCCAATCCTTGCTCCTCCACTTAGACCCAGCTTTCTGCTAACATTCCTGGTAAGGCAGTAGAGTGGGGAAAGCCCAAGGATTTGAGCACCTCCCACTCATGTGGGAGATCAGGGTGGAGTTCCAGGGTCCTAACTTTGGTCTGACCCCATCTCTATTGTCTCAACCCATTGGAGAGTAAACTAATCAATGGAAAAATCTCTTTCTCCCTCGCTCTCTCCTTCCCACTCTTTCACTCTACCTCTCAAATACACAAAATATTTTTAAAAATGAATTAACAAACAAACAAAAACTAGAATAGATAGAGAACAACAAGGAAAGCTTAGAAACAGACAGGAAACAGTCAGCGGGGATGCATTTATAACTCACTGGGTGGGACACAAAGATTAGTTACTCCTCACTGGGGTATTGAAGATTTCTCTGCACACCCCTCCTAAAACTGTTCTGCACCTAAACTGTTGACATATGTCTTGTTAGAGTTATAGAGTTAGACTACCAGAAAAACAGCCAGGTTCAGCAAAATCATGCTTCAACGCTATAAACTGCTAAATACTACAATGAAAATAGACACGAGACAGCTGAATAGTAATCTATAGACATTCTAAGGTGCATAGAACCCGGTTGTATATAAACTAATAATTGAAATGTCAATGTAGAAGTCATAGGATGTGGTTCAGAACTTGCATTCTTTTGGTTTTTTTTTCTCTTTTAACATATTGGTTACTCAATACCATGTCAACTAATTCCATCACGTTATAAATTGTTACTGATGTAATGTCAGGGCTTTTAATTGATTGGGATGATACTCTGCTGGCTCTACCTTCAGACCAGAGATGGTCTCCCCAAGAAACCGTTGAACTTATCTGGACAATAAGATGCTGGACTTTATGCTTGGTTGATGTTTGCAATGAAAGAATCTCAACTGAATCTGAACTGTGGTAATGAAACAAGGTGGAGGAATCCACCGTTGGGTGGGGGGAGGTTTGGGGAGGGTTGGGGTGGAATCCCAGTGCCTATAAAACTGTGTCACATAGTGCAATGTAATCAATAGAAAAAAAAAGAAAAAAAATTAATTATGCAAGCCAACCCACAAATCGCTCCCTCTTTGCACTCACATTGCAGCTCTCATCGTTGTCAGCTCGGTGAGGAAGGATGAAAGACGACACAGAAAGGGGGCCATCACACTTGTCTGCAGGCTGCGTGAAGTCCAAACAGCTGGTGATGATACTGTAATAGTGAGTCGGGACAGGAATGGGGCTGCCTTCCACATACCTGAAATGGCGGGGGAAGGGGGAATAAAATTTCACCTGTTAACGCTTTCTTGCTTAAATCCCGGTCAATGAATATTGCCCAAGTCTCTAAAAGAAATTCACACTTAGATGGGTCATTTTTTCACTTCAAAGTGCTAGCTTTCCTCTTTATCACTAAACATCACATTTCCTTTGCCCAGAATCCTCTCTCAGTCTTGCACAGTGAGAAAGAGTTCAGACAAGAAAACAGCTTCATCCATGACTTGGAGTCAGGAAATGGTAAACGGGGCAGTGTCGTGGAAATGAAAGCCTAGAAGAGCTAATAAAAGACAAATGACAAAAAAAAAAACAAACAAAAAAAACAAATGACAATGGGTTCCCAGTGCTAAGATGGGAGTTTAGGGTTCTATTGTTTATGCTGCATCCTTCTAATAAAGGTTTTCGTGTTGGTGAGTCTTATGATTAAATTCATGTTTCCTAGACTAAAAAAAGGAAAGAGACAGTGGAGTTAGGGGGATAACAGCTTTCTCAAGCCACAGTGAAGGCCCAAGGTTGGTACAAAGAACTCATTGGCCAAAGGCAGTACTAAGGACTATTAGGCAAGAATCTACAGGTACAAAAACATCTTTTCCAGTACAGTAGAATACAGAAATTTGCGATTCCTTGCCAGGAATTCTACTATCTTAATTGTAATCACTTTTCCAAATACCAAAATGACTGAGCTAATAATTTTCGTTAAAAATTATAGCAATGGAAAACAAAAAGGGAAATGTAAAATAAGGTAAAATTTCTTTTATCAATATTAGAAAAGGAATATTTTCTGTTACAGTTATCTATATATCCTCTCTCTGTCTCTCTCCCTCTCTTTCTCCCTGTCTCCCTCCATCACTCTATGCTACGGTGCCTTTCAAATAAATAAGCTTTTAAAAATTTTTAGACATATTTTCTTTCATGGAATGGAAAAGCACATTTAACACAATTTTGGAATTGTCTCTTCAAAGACCAATGCCACTTTAACCAGAAACCTATAAGAATCAAAGAATTCAAAAGAATGAAAGAAAAAAAAGCTTAGATGCTATCATCTGCTTCCTAGTATATGAATAATTGTAAAACAGGCTACATGAGATCTTGGAGTTTAAGAACCTTACAATGAGTGAAAACGAAAGACTTACTGTTTGATTTTGTCCTCTGTGTCATGCAAGCCATCGTAGTCATAGTCAAAAATTGGCCCACTTATCACATTCACTCCATTTCTTTCTGAAGCATATTTCTTCACCAGTACTCTCTGGAAATAATTCCAGACCCCTGCACAAAGACAAACATCAGTTGTTCATGAACTAAACTCCTTACTTTGGCCAAACTCTCCCTAGGATACATTGTAAAAGGCAAATGCCACAAGGGGAAACTACAGTGAAGATGTTGTGACCCATAATAAGAATCAATCCATTCCAAAGTGTGTGTGTGTGTGTGTGTGTGTGTGTGTGTGTGAAAAGGAGAGAGAGAGAGAGAGAGAGGGAGAGAGAGAGAGAGAGAGAGATTAACTTTATGGACCAGCAAAGGGAAAGATAGAAACCTAAGAAACAATGGTAGGGGAATTTAGCCTAGTCTAGCAATTCAAGAAATGATTCCCAGATGAAGTTACTGAGCTGAGATGTGAAAGATGGATAAATAAGTATTTCCTAAACAAAACAGCCAAGGTAGAACATGCAGGTAGAGGGAACAATGTGTTCGAAAAAGCAATTGATATGTTTCTAAGTAACTGAAAAATAAGGCCTTACTTTACTGTCTTTTCATGGTCTCATTAGCATGCTAGTTCTCAAATCTATCTCTATCCCTGATATTTCCAAAGACTTCCAGATATGTTTTCCAGGAATCAATGGAAACAATCCACTTGAAAATCTAATAATTATATAAAACATTATCCAAACAGGATTCCTGATTTCGCTTGGCAATCCTTCCCTAGCCCTTCTGTTCACCCAGATGTTCAGTTTACACCACTAACCAACATCTCTGACTCGTCAGTATGCCCATAGAAACACGTGCCATCAGTGTCATCTACCAAGGCATCCCAAGCCCCCCTGAGCTGGCCAGCTTTCATCAGTTTTCCCTGCTGCCATCCCGGTCTCACTTACCAGCCTCTCTAAATGAGCCACCTGGGCTCCCTGGAAGAAAGTCTTACTTTCCTGTAGCCACCACAGCCACTGTATTTCGTGTGGTAGCCAGCACAGAACCTTTTTAAAATTTTTTTTATTTTAAATTTTGAATTCTATGGTACAATTCTATAAAGTCTGGGATTTACACTCCCCTCTCCGGAAATTCCCACACCTGGCTGATTTTCCCAATATTGTTACAATAATATAGTCCTTCATAAGGAGTTCATCAGTTTGTTATTTAACATTTTATACCTTAAGTTAGATTGTAATACACACATACCCCCATGCATTTCTAAAGTTCTACATGATTCTTCACTATAATTCAAATAAAATGCCAACTCTCATTCTGCCTATCTCTGTGATTTGCCTTCCCAACTGTCCTCCTTCAGCTATAGGGCTTATTTTTTTACTCTCAACATTACCAAACTTGTTCTAGTCTAAACTTTTATATTTGCTTGCCCCGTTGGTGGAAAACTCATTCCCTGGTAGACATGTTGGGTTTTTATTCTACTATCCATTTCTCTTCTTTTTTTTTTTTTTGATTTATTTGTTTTTATTGGAAATGTAAATTTACAGAGAGAAGGAGAGACAGAGAAAAAGATCTTCCATCTGCTGGTTCACTCCCCAAATGACCACAAAGGCAGAAACTGAGCCAAAGTCAGGGGCTTCCTCCAGATCTCCCACACAGGCGCAGGGTCCCAAGACTTTGGGCCATCCTCTACTGTTTTCCCAGTCCACAAGCAGAGAGCTAGAAGGAAAGTGGAGCAGCTGGGATATGAACCAGCACCCACATGGGATCCCAGCACATGCAAAATGAGGACTTTAGCCACAAGGTTATCGCTGGGCCCCCATTTCTCACTTTCCATGCTATCCAATTCAGAGAACTTCCTTGTCCACATTAACCTCATTTCAAAGCATGATCACCCAGAGCATGAGGGGAGCGTAGCGCAAGAGAAGAAGGGCTGGAGAAGAGAATAACAGGACAGGGAGGCAGGCAATGGGCTGGTTCTCAAACACTAAGCTCAACTCAGCAACAGTTCTTCCTTCCTCTTAACAAAAAGCACCTGACTATCTTCCTTGTACAGCATCAACTGCACTTTAGATCATCTGACCCTCCACTCTGAACAAGAAGTCAAATAGCCCACAACCCCAAACCCCAGGATCATTATTTGCAGTACAGAGACAAAAGGGACAGTGGGAGAGAAAGAATCTGAAATGTTCATTTAAGCGTTAACAAGAGAGAGAGAGACAGAGAAAGAGAGAAAGAAAAGAAAAAACAATGAGAACAGTGAAAAGGTCAGGCCCACAGAAGTGCGGCGTGAGCCAATCTATTTCCGCAGGGCAGAAAAACAGCCAGCTCTCTGTGCAAGGTCCTTTCCACATCAGCCTCAGGGTGGTACCGTGTGTTTCCTTTATTACCCTTTGGTCAAAAGAAGGCATCCATAAAGAAGTTCAGAAAATCCTCATTTGTACAAATTAAATGAAGTTGCATTTCATGCATCATGGTGATAAATATACCAACGTGAGTTTGTGAAATGTTTCTCGCTTGGGTTGTAAAAGAAATCAGGAAACTTGTTTTTTAGGGGAAAAATTTTGATTTTTCACTCACAGGCAATAGAATCTGTCTTTGAACAAAACTTCATTCACTAGCTTGGACATCAAATAAACTTCTTCTTTAAGCCATGTGTGCCATTTCGCCAATGTAAAACAGGCAAAACTTGCCACAGAAGTAGCAATCATAATGACTCTTCCAATTGTGAAAGGCTGTTTCAGCCCTGAGAGTCCTAGGACAGTGCCCACTCCTACTCTAGCAATTCAGCTAAGGTAATGATGCTTCATTTTCCTGTCATCCCAGGGAACAGAATGATCTATTCACTGTAAATGAACTAGTAAAAGGTAATCCAGAATGGTTTCTCAGTTTCTGAAGGCATGAGTGAATGAAAGGATAGCTAGATGGAATTAGTTGTTGACAAATTTAAAAATGGGTTGTGTTAGCCACTGGACAATTAAATCACAAATCCATATAAGTCTTACAGGTCACACAATCAAACTTCATAATTTTGCCACTGATACATGAGATAGTTTATCTGTGTCCACACAGCCATTAATAATACTAAAAAAAAAAAAAAAAACAAAAAACAAGAATAATACTCCAGAGACAAGAACTTTGTCTGTGGGGCCAGGTATTATCATGCAAATTCGTAGCGTCACCACAATCCATAAAAATGTGTGTTATACATTAATCAGGTGTAAGTGTTCAAAGACTCTAAAACAATAATTTCCATGGCCTTAAAACAATCAGAAGGCCTTTTGCATTTCTGCTGGGCTTCAGGGTCAACATTCTGAATAAAATCATCACCTTGAAGGCAAGATGCACTCACAATTTTGACTGTAATGAACAACAGATACAGGTGTGAAAGGATGTCAGTGAGCACCCAAGCACTGAAATAGAATGGCTGGAAGAAAAGTATAAACTCGGTTTAGTTCAGCTTCTATCATCACTTGGGATGTCAACTTCTTAATTAAATCAAGGGATGAACAGTCTGCCAACTTCCCTCACACATTCAGAGTTTATATCAACAGCAGAGAATTTAAACAAAAGGCCTTTAAAGATTATAAAAGCTCAACACCTGAAAGGCATTATTATTAATATTAAAGTCAATAGAGAGGAAGAAATGGGAAGTGGTACAGTTGGGGATATTTATTCTCATAAAGAACACGTTAGTAGGTGAAGAGTGGACTTACGTTTGAAAGCAGGATACATTGGAACCATATTAGTTACGAGGAATGCATCATATTTAGCTTCTGGGGAAGAGCTCAGATCTAAACAAGGGAAAACAAATAGTGTGTGCTGTTTACCAAAATCCACATCAATAGGAAAGTGATTGCTACTGGTGTAAAACAGCAAGAAGGAGAGAGACCTGTCCTTCCATGCTGCTCGATGTCTCCTTTACACATTTCCCAATTGCCCTCCCACCCAAACGCTGCTCTTCACTGGGTCGTTATCTCTTAGAAAGTGTTGATCAAGCTTTATCTTCCTACCTGGTTCTTGAGTCTACTAAGCATTGTATTAAAGAATTCCTTGATTTTGTCAGTACAATTCAGACAGTAAAGAAATGTCACCAAGGTAATGAGAGATGATTAAAGGGATTCGTGTGTTCTTAACAGATCGTCTCTACCCTGTTCACCAGAGGACACTTGTCACGCAGATTTCCTGGTTTGGTTTTAGGTCCCCTTTAGTGAAGTGAGAGGGAGCACACAAAAGATTCCTTTGCATTTTAGAATTCCCCCCTGAAAACCAGCTGTTTTGAAGCTGATTGGTTTTCAGCCAATTTTTTGAAAGATTCAATAAGCGTTCATCTCTACAATCTCTTTTGTGCCCCATTTCAAAGAAAGCTCTAGCCCCTGAATGCCTAAAACGAACTTTCATGCTCCACAAAGCCCAGAACTGTAACCTCCATCTGCAGTAATTCAATCTTAGTACCAAGAAACTTACACGGAGGAAAGAGGAATCCATAGGACATCTGCTTATCATTTTTGTAGGCCAGACAGTTCTGACTGAAGCTCGGAGAAATGCGGACATCTGGTCTCACGCAGTTGGTCAGATGCTCAGGAATGCCAGAGACCTCAGCCTGCACGGGAAGTCAGAGGATTGGTAATGCCATCACAGAGACAACACCAAACCAGCAATCATCCTCAGGCTCTTGGCTTTTGAAGCATTACTCTCATATCAAAGTCTTAATAAAACAAAATAACAATAGCAATAGCAATAAGTACAACACAACACAAAGCAAACATCCCATTGTTGAAATAATGAATAGGATTCTATAGAAGCTGACTGAAAAATAGCACTCTAAGGAATAAGAAACATCCTCCCTAAAAAAACAAGGCTACAAATATACACCTTTACAGAGGTCAATATATAGGTTTGATATACACATATATGTGTCTATATATAGATTTATTTTATGTATATTTGTTAAGCACCAAAACATTCACAGGTGTACATAGCACAAACAAAATAAGAAATTGTGTCTGGAAATAAAAGTATTTTTAGTTTATATTCAAAACTTACAAATATTTTCCAACTGCCAAGTAACCTTTTCTAATTCATGATATATATATCAACCTATCTCATCCTCATTAAAACTGAAACTAACAAAAAAATGCTTATACTAGGAGAGGGTGGCCAGGGACTGGGGTGGGGTAGGGAGTATATGGGAGCTCTATGTACTTTCCACTTAATCTTGCTGTAAGCCAAAAACTGCTCTAAAAAATAAAGCCTATTAAAATAAACAAGCAAACAAACCTTGGTAATTTCTGTTAATTATTGAGCAGTGACTTAAGCAGAGTAAAATAAACTAAGAGAGTTAGCATGTTCCCTTCAAAACTGAGCATACATACCACTATGAAATTATTAGAACACTGAACAAAGACTATTTCAAAATATCTTGCAATAGATCCAAAGCAGAGATTCTTTCATTAGGAAAAATTAAGCTATTTTGTAAAACAAACTTCTATTAAGCAAGCAATGATTCAAATAATGTGAGGAATGCAATGGAACGCAGAACACGCAACATCCAATTTCCTTAATGACCTGTTTGGAAACAGTATATGACGTCCAGAGTGGCATTAGAAATATTTCACTGTAACCACTTTCAAAGTCAGTATGATATAAGATATCATATCTAGTCCGATAAAGCACTGCTGGCCGTCCATAGAGGAGGTGTCTCTCTAGGGAAGAAAAAAAGAAGAAACTGCTTTAAATGCAAATGCTACGCAAATATTGGAAGAGAGTCAAGTTGCCTAGAATTTGCTAACTTACTTATTAATAACAGCACCTTCTCCTTAATTTAATCAACTGGTTTTCTTAGCCTTTTGTTTGTTTATCTGATCACCCAAGCCTGGGTCAGGCTTACAGTTACCAAAAGCATAATGAAAATGCCATATTTCTGTTAATGCTTTCTTGTCTTATAATTACTTGACAACTTTATAAGAAAGAAATATTATGTAATCAATTTTGAAAAGATTCAGCTGAATGAAACCCAATAGTGTTGTATATTTTTATAAAAATAATTAATTTGACCCCTGGAGTTCATGGAGTTAATGATTTAATTAAGAGGAAGGCTCAGTTGATCAGTATTTGCAAACTACAACTGAAATGTGCATTACTTCAGCATAAGAAATGAGTAGTAATGAGCATTTAACATAAGCAGCTTGGTCACACATGGTAACACTCTTTAGGTAAGAACTTAAAGAAACATGTATAGATAAAATAAGTGGACATTCACAAGGGTTCTTTCATTATAGAAGAGGGGGACTATGCATCAGTTACTAAAGAACTCAGTTGAGCTGCAGATTCAAATCCCCAGGGGTCTACTTTTTCTCAGAGGGGAAGGCCTGAAACATTTACTGTTTGAGGAAGGAAAGATGTAACTTTAATATGCAAAGCTTCTCTTATATATGCAAAATAAGTGCCTGGGGATTGACCTGCACACTTTGGATAGGATAAAGTTAAAATTTTCACAGATTCTTGAAAATTGGGTTCCTTACCAATCAAAACATTTAGGGATTGAGGTTTAGGAAACTCGTGATTCCCTAAGTGATAATAATAATAAAAAAAATCATTACTTTCATTAGAGGAACTCAGTTCTGGCAATCACTTATTAAATTATGTATACATGTTGCTTTAATTAAAATATTACCAATCTATGCAAGTAGTGGAGAAAACCTTAGTAGAATACTTTGCAAGTCCCTCCCAAGTAGAACTGCTGATTTGAGGCATAACAGCCTACACTATTACAACACAAGTCTGTTCTGGGTAGTTTGGCTTTGCAAACTACCATTACAGTAAATGTACAAGTCTTGGTTAAGCCGCCAAATTTAGGGACCCACCCATAAGCATTAGAACATGACATGACAATATTAAGCAAATAATAAGCAAATAGAAAGCCAGCAAATCATAACAGTAATACTTGGGGGTAGTTGATTAACCCGGGCTTTCCTTCAAAACTCAAACCAAACCTTTTCTAGGTTCAAAATTTCCATTAATGTTTTCCTTGTTTTCATTTTTGCTGCCTCTGAATTTCCTGGTTTCAGCTGGAAGCAGAAGTATCAAAATTCTTTGAGAAGCTCTTCTCCTTTATGATTGACTTTTAATTCTTACCAAATACACTCATCCAAACTCAAATTCAAGCCTAGCACGCAATTTGTTCCATTAAAAGCACAACAAAGTAGCAGTCACATTTTTGCACGCTTTGCAGTCACTGAACAATAGTGTTGGACAATGATAAGGCTCCACCATTAGGCGTTTTCCTCTTCCCAACCCCAACATTTCTCGACAGTCCTCAACACGACACTCCATTGCATTAGGGCTGATTTTTTTGTTCAACCCTGTTCATGAAGATGAATATCAACTCATTACGGTAATGACACATATTATTTCCAGCAATTAGCAGCCTCAACAGCTACTCTATGAGATTACCCATGGTTTTGCTTCTCTCTTTACCCAGGATTCACTTCTTCTTGGTCACCAATTCTGCCACCTATCTCCTTCCAGGTTTATCCACGAATGTACTCCCTGTCATCAAACATCCACTAAGTCCTCACTGTGTGCTTCAGCATACAGAATGGAAATAGTGGGCAAAGATGATTAAGACAAAGCCCTTACTCTTAAAAGAACTTATGGTTCAGCGGAAGAAACAAGAATGACACAAAGGTCAATAAAGCAATAGGCTCTGCATTAAGTCGAAGACAACTGCAGAGTGTGGCAGGTACATGGAGGAAGATGAATATCACAGGCCTGGGAGGGCACCAGTAGTGTTCTGTAAAACGACAGAACTGTGAACAGAATATATAAGTTCAGCCAGCATTCCCCATGTTCCAGTTTATGCCAGTTGCCCTCCCATCCAAAGTGCATGTCAAGTAATATGGAAGAACCATGAGGAGAAGAGGGAATGGGGGCACAAGAGGGAAAGACACCTGAAAAATCACTTTCTCCTGGAAATATACCCTAATGGTACATCTCTTATCTCTGCTATACATAGAGAGAATCAATTTACTTCTGACATTTGGCATTCCAAGCTTCCAAGCTATTGTTACAATAGCAGTTCATGGCATTCATCTAGATCACAAATATGTTATTACATAATTGACTTTTTCTCAGTTGTCACTGAGCATAAATGGTGCACAGAAAAAAAAGTATGAGTTTCAACAGCCTGCTAAAATTCAACCATGATGCCAGTCTACTTCAAACTTCCTGGAGCTTACAAGATTTATGTAAGAATGAGTAGTTAATAGTGTTTGCAGTAAGAAATGTGAATGTTTATGTCCAGAATCAAAATTTTGATTCTATTTTTGCAGTTTACCCGAGTACCAGAGCCTGGCTCTGCTAGGTTGAGGACAGCTAGGGCAGGACACTCAGTGCGTTTGTGTTTCACAGAAAATCCCTGCTCAGGCCACAGGATAGGCTGGGATCTCGGTCTGCATATGTTAAAGTCTTTGGAGCAGCAGCCCGCGGGTCACATGCACACCTCTGTCTGTCTCTGCCACATGTTCCTGCTATTTCATGAAGTGAACCTAATGTAGTCAGTGTCTTCTCAGAATTCCAGACAGGACCTTCATTCCACAACCCGGTCGCCTGTTTACAATACTGTCTCTGGTATTTTCAGACATGCCAAAAGGCCTCCTCCAGATACCACATTTGGCCAAATCCTGGGAGGCAAATCTTTTTAAGTGGTGTGGACTTCCCTAGCACTCATTCTTCTTGTTTTCCAAAATTTGGTCATACAGACTTACGTGTGTGTTTCTTTTCCCTCCTCAGTTTCCTGATTCATATTCCCAAAGAGTAGCTGGCAAACTTGGGGGCCACATGAAAATCTCTTGGCTTTTTTATTTTGTTAAGTGCTCACTACCATAATAATTCGCTTTTCAGTTTCAGCACAAAATTTCTACCCAAAGTTTTCCTGTTCCTGTCTGGTTTCCCCCCTTTGCTTTATAAGTGTTTATTATGATTCATTGCCATTTCAACCTTTCATTGGTTTCTAGTCAATATCCTCATCCGTGCCCTTTTCTTTTTTAATATTTATTTATTTATTTATTTATTTCAAAGTCCTAGTCACAAACAGTGGGAGAGACCAACAGAGAGAGAGACAAACCTTCCATCTACTGGTTCACTCTCCCAGTTGGCTCCAATGGCTGAGGCTGAGCCAGGTCAAAATCCGGAGCCAGAAGCTTCATTAGGGTTTCATAAATGGATGGAGGGACCCAAGTATTTGAGGCATCATCTGCTGCCTTTCTAGGCCACTAACAGGCAGGCAGATCCGAAGTGGAGCAGCTGAGGCACGATTTGGCACCATTGTGGGATACTGGAACTTCAGGCAGCTATCTTTTTTTAACAATCCTTTTTTTAACAATCAAAACAATATGTTAAAATTCGTCAGCTGCCTAAATTTTGCAATAAAACACTAATTTTATGAGGACAGGAGTTTCATGTCAAATCTATCTCTGTATCCTGTCTCTAACACTGGCAATCATGTAATATCTTTTTGGGGAAATACTGGGTGACATAAATTATTGTTTTATTATTTATTTTAATCCTGGTTTTGTACACATTACCTGCCTCACCATCATGAAGGCTAAACATAGCAGACCAGTGCCTTTCCATCTCACCGATCAAGGAATAATGGTTTCAGATTTATAGACTATTCAGCTACAGAGAAGCACCCACAGAGGAGGCTTCCCTCCTCGACCCCATTCTTCCCGTAGCCTGTGGAGCCATGTCCAGTTGGATTCTGATTTGCTGATTATTGCAATGAAGGTTATATTGAAATGATATCCACAGGATCCTGGGCAATAGCTCTGAGTTATACGTGCTGAAAAGCTAATGAGGACAGCATCCTGTATTAGCAACAACTTCTAAATCTTGCGATGCTCTGAAATTCTCTCCTGACATGCTTTCTCTCTCTTAGAATAAGAAGATTTTTTCCAGGAAAACATGTGGGCTTCAGAGTCATACATAACTAAAGTCAAATCTCAGCTCAGTTGCTCATAGCCCTGGAGCTCTGAACTTAATCTCCCAAAGCCTCCTATCTCCCTGGAATGCTTCACTGTTCCAAGGACAAACATGGAAAGCACCTGGCACAGTCGTGGCCCAGAGAAGATGTAGCTGTAGTAATCGCTGTTGCAATGAACTTTACTTCAACATCAGCAGAGGATAATGATAAATAAGGTTTATTACAATTCAGTGACTATCATCAAATACATCATGAAACCTTCTAAAAATTGCAGTTATATTACGCATTGATGTCTTTCAAGTCTTCCACACTTGAAAACACACACAGAAACATGATTATATCTCTGTCTTTAGTAAACCAGTATTTCCAAAGAAGTAACAAAATGAGAAATAATTCATATTTGAGAAGAGCTACAGAGGAGTTTCCTTCTCAAATCATACTCAGTCTTCTGAAAATAACAAAAACCAGTAAAAAAATTCGCCTTTTTAGCCAAAACGTATGTTAAGGAATCAAGGTCAAAGAAACAGTAAAATGATTTTAATTCCTTTTCTTACAAAGTTGACAGTGCTAATCTAAGAAAATATAAAACATTGTCATACCAGTGTAAGTAGATAAAACTGAAAAAGTAATATAATTATCTTACAGTTAAATGATACTTGTTATTATGTCAAAACTGATTGCTGTGAGAGATATAAATTTTTCTGTTTCAATCACCCCATTCATCTGTTGATTCAATGTCACAGGAAATGACATTTCATTGCCCAGAAAGTTTGGTCAAGACATCTGGAACAGCAGCATCAAGCAATTAAGATCCAGAACTTATCTAGAAATACTAGGGCTTTTACAGCAGTTCAGATCTGTGTTTTCTGAATATTACATTTGTGTTCATCTTTATGTCACTAAAGGATTTCATTATTCTATAACAGCTTCAATGTTTATAGCAAATCCCTGTGATTAACTAAAGATTCTTATTTTTAACTCCACGGCCCTCCTGGGCTTCCCCATCACTGATACATGCATTGACACATGTGTTCTGTAAGAGGGCACACCAAAAAATTCATGGAAAATGGAATTCAAAGTTTGCTTAGGTGCGAAAAGAGTTTGAAATCCATTCATTTTGTTTCATATGATAAACATTTTCCAGGAAGTAGTTGAGAATATTCTCCAGTTTTTTTAAAAATTGCACCAAAACAAACTCATCTTTTAAATGCATCTTCCATTAAAAAAATGTTGAGGCACCTAGTAAAGATATCTGAGGTGCTGTTCAGCATATGGCATTAAAAGAACCACCCATGAATGTTCTAAGTAGGGGACACTTAGCAAACACAGCTTACTCCAAAAAGTATCCACTGTCTACATATGTGTTTTAGGGCTAATGATAAAAAATAATCCAGGTTTATACTTGAATAATTTAAGCCACGTTAAAAGCCTCAAAAGGCCCCCGAAGGTATCCACACAGCAGAAGATTCACGAGGGCTCACACCACGGAGAGTCTCATTCACAAGATTCTACTCTCCTGGAACAGACGCTGAGTATATGAAATCCTTCTGACACAGGAAACAAAAGAAGGCTTGAACGAACCAAAAACAAGAAAGCCACGCTGCACATAAAGCAACGACTGAGCAAAAGGTCTGAAAGAGACAGAGTCAAAAACCAAGAGACAAGTAGAGAAGCAGAAGTGAGAAGTAAGGATGTTGATGTTTGTACACACAGCAGAAATCAAAACAAGAGCACTCTACACACAATAAAATAAAGATGTGCGACTATCAATTATTTTATATTTCACACAGTGCTTTTACAGTCCCTCTTGTATCTTCAAAGTCACTTCTCATTTAGCTATGAGTAGCCAAGGTCCTGCATTCCCATGATTCTCCCTGCTATTGGACTCCACCCTTTTTGGAAACTCTCAGAGGCCCACCTGCCTCACAGAAACCAGTGTTCTCTCTCAGAGCATGCCACAACACATGCCTTTGAAGGAGTCCATGAGGTTACACTTTCATATGCATACCTAAGTTAGTGTATTAAAGATTAAGCTTTTATACCAGTGCTGCAACAACACTGTTATTTTCATCTCTGAGCAGAACAATGGAGAGGTGATAGCACTAAGGCTCTTCCCAGCACGGGAAGTCTGTGACTCATGGTGCAAGTGCTTTCATGACTCCAAGAACTTTGAGAACAGTGTTAATGCTGATCGAGGGGCTGGCTCTGTCACCTTTACTGCACTGTCACCCATAAACTAGAATCTTTTTTTCTCGGATGGATATGTTTTCATGTCATGAAAAGCCTGAGTTCAAATCAGAAAAACATGGAGATCCACCAAAAGTTGTCATAACTAGCAAGCTCATTCGTGAATTTTGGAAGACAAGATCTTAGACCTAAACCTCTGTGTTAGTAACGAACTATGTGGAAAGTGCAAATCACAAGACTCTCCATTGCTTTTCTCTAGAAATAGTCCTATCTTTTAATTACGACAATCCAGTCCACTAGAAGTCAGGTAACAAACATTTCAACTTGCTTGTACGGTTGGTGAAGGGTTAGTGCACCCTCCACCAGCAAAATCTTATCCTTAAAGTTAGGTTCATCCCACCACATGCTACAGCATCTGTGTTCAAAAGGAGAAGGGAGAGGATAGTGGTGCAGAAAAGAAAGAAGGAAACAGATGAAGGTCTTTATAAACAGGAAAAATAAGTCAAGTAAATAAAATCTCCTGCTTCCCTCTACCTCCACTTAATCAGATTGGAAACAGTGCATGTGATAAACAAAACCATATGCACGCTTAGGACTCAGGAGATGCTCTCGGGGGAGCTGGACCATGCAGCATGTGCGTCTTTACTGCGTGGCTGGAGCTGCTGTAATTGCGTTCCATCTGTTTTTTAAACACAATTTTAGGCATTCCTGCTTATTACAACAGGGTGTCTATCCACTATAATAACCTCTAGGAGCTTTTCCCTCCCTTTCTATTTTCTCCTAGTGTTGTGGAACTCCAAAATCAAAAAAAAAGAGAGACTGATGGTAGATTGTATCAAATTTCCTAATTATTTGCCATCTCCACCAATTGACGCATGACTTGCAAGGTAAGAGTCCCTGCAGAAAGTACAGAAAGACTCTCACATGTTCATCCTTGGCCAGCAAACTGCAAATGAAAGTACCATATGCCTCAGAGAAGCAGAAGAGCTGAGACCCAATACATAGTTTCACTGCTCCTTCTCCCTCTGCCATGAGCAGGGAAATTCAGTTCCAAACAGGAGCACCTCCTTCAGCCTGGGTTTCAGAATCAAGCATACACAAAGGACAGAGCTGCACTTGGCCAACAGCATATTGAATTATGAACAATAAACACATCTTTCTTGATACAAATTTCATTGTGTTATGTCACAAGCTTGCAAAAATTTCATTAATACATGCTTGTCATTGGCCATAAAATAAGAAGAGAATGAGTTAGGGCTTTATTATAAAAAGAGAGATTTGATTTGATTTTTTCATGTTTCTCTAACCCTGCCCCCCCATAACATGTGCACTCACTCTTCAAAAAGGTATATTTCAACCTATGTACCAGTTACTGTTATTTTTCATTATGATTATAATTCCTTTTATGGGAATTCTCATGATCAACCTTTGAGAAGTTATGTTTCCAATAGAAACACAGTGGAGCATCTGTTTTTCTAAAGGTTTAAAGACTGATGAGTAAAAGAAGTTAGCTACCTGAATTTTTCTGTAACACAGCTAACATCTTAGCTATGTAGAATAAATGAATACCCTTTGCCAAGTAGATACAAAAATCACTTTGTAGTACAAATTTGAATATTAAGATACTATTCTTATACTACAGACACTATGGAATATCTCTTCAATATTTGAAAGCTAGAAAACAAAACTTATCTGCTAGTTTTCTCTAGCACCCACATACCTTCTGTAGACCCTTTTGTGTGAAGACGTTTGTTGAGTTCATCCAATTTGTTCTTCATGTGGGAAAACCAGAAAAGAAAACAGGAAAGCAAATCAGAAATATTACTCTCACTTTGAACCCTTCTCCCTATTTAGCCATCTGATAAACCCCCAAAAGCACCCTAAACTCTCACTATAACATAATATTTTCTGAAACTACCATTTTGTCTCAAACTCACACTCTGAGCTGCCCTTCCTATAAGTCTTATGGCTGTGGACACCCTTTCTAATCTCTTTGTAACTATCGTTTTCCATGCTAGTGATGACAATGCTCTGTATATGTATAAATGATATCAATTCCAAGTTCCTGAAACTAATTACCAAACCAATTTATGAAATTTCTTTTTCTAAAGCTATAAAGGACATAGCAATTCTGAAAAGTAACGGTTCAGCAACTCCACACTTCACTATACATCCAAGATGTATACCGACATAAGTGGACAAAAAGTCACTTGCAGTATGGCTGTACAAAACTATTTGTAATAGGCCCTGTTGGACTCAACTAGGTGAATGCTCATATCATCGTATCATCATGGTTTATTTATACAGATAAATATATTAACTATTAGCAGTAAAAATTAGCTAAAGTTTCATATATTAATAAATATATCTCAGAAACAATAAACGAGCTACTTACAGAATATATAAAGCATAATGGCATTTATAGAAACATAGTATGCAAAACTACATTACAGGTTCTTTCAGGAAGCCACATGCGTACTAATCCTTATTTCTATGTCATTTTAGATATACATGATTAAAGATGAAGTACAGAAACATGCATGAAAATGATATACTCTGTTTAGGATATATTCATACTAATAACCTTTCAGTAGTAGGAAGAAAGTGGGGCTTGTGGCACCTACCCCGAATCTGTGACATTTTTTTATGATGTATAGAAGTGCTCATCTTATTCATCTATACATTTTTCAGAATTGCTAGATTACATTTTTTAAAGAAACTTGGACATAGTAAGTGGGTAAAGAAACTGCCTTCAATGCTGTCATTTGAGGTGGGCACTAGTTCATATACTGACTGCTCCACTTACAGTTCAGTTCCCTGTTAATGGCATGGGCAAAGCAGAGGAAGATGGCCCAAGTCTTTGGGCCTCTGCTAACCACATGCAAGACCTGGATGAAGCTCAAGGCTCTGAGATCCTGGCTTCAGCTTTGCCCAGCCCAGCCACTGATTGTGGCCATCCGGGGAGTGAAACAGCAGATGGAAGATTCTCTCTCTCTCTCTCTGTCTCTCTCTCTCTCATCTCTCTTTCTAGAACAATTACTTTCAAGTAAACAAATGAATTTAAAAAAAAAAAAAGAAAATGACATTGTTTTTGTGAAACTCATAGACAAATTCCGAATTTCTCAAAAAGGTCCCTCCAAAATTCTGTGTCTTATCTATGTCACAAGGCTCCTTTCAATTGAATTGGCAACTTAACTCATTGCCATTAGGTGCTCAGCATTATTAACTTATAGTAATGAGCTTCCTTGGTTCTTGTTTGGGGCATGGGAAGGAAGAAGAAGAAAACAGGGAGTGGGAAGAACAACAACTGAATCCTTCACACGGTGAGCTTCCAGGTCTGTGGCTTCCAGGCCACAGGAAAACCTGAATGCAAGCAAAGGAGAATAGGAGATGGGGTGGTAGGAAACTTACTTTGCATTTTTCTAAGGCCTCAGAGAAAAATCAAATATTTATATATAATAAAAGCAAACATGCAAACATATCAGATTTCTTTGCCTTGGGTTGCTATCATATCAATTCATTGTAGTAACATTGCTTAATCCTGCTATCAGAACTACTGATTGAACACTATGAAGATATTTTTTTTTTTATCAACATAAAATTCAACCTATGGCATGATGGGTCTTCTCTGTTCATATCACCACCAAGCCATCCACGTTGCATCCTTCTCCCCTTTGCCTTATGGTCTGGGAGCTGATTTCTAAGGATGCTTCCAAGAGCATCTAGCCTGAGGGGAGGGGTGTCCCAGGATTCTATATCCCATATCAGAGTACCTGCATTTGACAATTGTCTCTGGCTCCCATCCTTAGGTTTTCATGCAGACCCTAGGAGGCAGTGATGATGGCTCCCATCACTGGGTTCTCACCATGTATATGGAATATGTGTGCTGAGTTCCCAGCTTTGTTGCAGGTGTCTGAGGAGTGTTCATGTGAATGAAATGACTCCTCTATCTCTTTCTCTCTCTCTCTCTCTCTCCCTCACTTTCTCATGTTCTTGCTTGCTCTCTCTGGAAAAAAATTAAGAGCACATTTGCTGTCTGTCTGGAATACAGCAATGGGATACACTTGCTGGAAGCTACAGGTAAAAGGAGGGTGTTGATTCCATAAAACCTTCCCCAGTGGGTTGTGGTTTATTCGCTGCTCTCATCCATCAAATACAGAGCTCCCTCCAATCAAGGTCCTCACCATGTCTTAGTAATTTGCTCCCTTCCCCGCATGCTTCCCATCTTGAAAGGTTTCCTGGTAACCCTATGGCACTTCTCCATTCCTCACTGACTTCATCCAAATTGCCCGGCCTATGTAAATAGTTCTTTCATGAAACATAACCGTCAAAACATCTTTCTAAGCTTTCACTCCACAGGCCACCATAAGGAATTGTGGCTAAGGACTATGACTCTACAGAATAGCATTGTAAATCCTACATTTTGCCCTTCATCCCTTAAACGTATAATATTTGAAATAGGAGTCAGGAAGCACAGATCTCTCTTTAAATTTAGAGTAAATAAATTAAACTTTCAGCTCCTTGGTCACTAGCCAACTACCATGTTCAAGAGCAGAAATATAGAATCATTCACATTATCAGTCTAGAAAGTTCTATTAGACAGTTATTACATAGGCAACAGTGTTTCATATGACAAGTACAAAGATTGTTTCTACCTTGGGCTCTACCTTATCATCACAGGTGCAGCCCAGATCAAAATCAGACTGAAGGTACATAATCCCTGGATAATTGGGTCTGGTGACTTCCTCAGGCATGGTAGGTCTGAAAGTATTAACACGTAGGAGATGATTCAAGCTTCCATGGGTTCCATTATTAGGAGCTGGCTTCAATCCCAGGAGATCTGACGAAAAGAAGCAAAGTGTTAAATGTTTTTTTGATTAAATATGGGAAGCATCAAAACATTCACTATCCAATGGTCTCAAGACCCTGAATACAAATCAGAATTGAACAAAACCAAATTAGGATGGCAGGTAACTCCTCTGTACTCCCTGAACTGTTCTGACTTGATCATGCCTTGTGATACTTTTCTAAATTAGGCATGTTCATTGTTTGACGATGAATAGAGATAGTTACCAGAGAGAGAAAAGACACAGTTCCATATTTAGATACCATCTGTGCCTACGACAGTTACAACTCAACAACTATCATTGTTGGTATCACTGCCTTTGTGCAGTTCTCTGGCATATTTTCATGCCAAATCTTGAAATGAGACACAATCAATAAATAACCACAAATCTGCCCTCTAATGCACTCCACAGAAATGTGGGGACAAGAGGAGATTTTGGCTGTGTGCCTCAAATGAGCACTGTGAGCTGAACAGACTGATTTCATAGCAAGTGAAGGGATGCCAAGTGGGCATACAGAGACTTGCCTAAGCTGAGAGGCAGGGCAAGGGAGAGCTAGCAGCCAAGATGGGAAAAGAACCCAGGAGACCCGACATGCAGGCTCCCCCTCTAACCACCAGACTGGCACTCCCTTACTAAATAGGAAAAGTTGTCCTCATTCAGCAACTGGAAGCTCAAGGAAGAAAAATAATTAGGAGTACATAAATAGCTGGCCGGGACACAAGTTGGCAAAATTGTAACTGGGCCACAACACGAGAGCAGGAGGTAGGAGAAAGCTCTGTGAGGAACTCTTGCTTCATCGGGTCCCTGACCAGTGGTGTCAAACTGTAATGCTATGTTGGATCAGCCAGAGGCTGCCAACAGCAACACTATGAAAATTATCCATTAGTCAACTGTTCGAGGAAGACAAGGAGGCCTTAGAATGGGGTGATAGTCTGCCCTTTGAATCAATGGGTAAGTTACCACATCCTTCTGCATGGAGAGGAGGTGGTCCCAGGAAATAGACACCTCATTTCTTTCTCTGACATTGAGGAATTTCACATACTAAGGATTTGATTAAATAAGTGACTTACCACACATAACATTGTAAAGCTCAATGTTTTCAAATGGAGGCACTTTAGTCTTATACTTAAATGTTGGTCCATAACCTACAAATACAGTCTTCCAGGAGAAAACAAGCAAACACAATTACAAATTCTTGCTAACTGGAAGCAACCCCTCCTCCCTTATAAATACCACCTAACTTCACTCATATCATTTCCCATCACATTGAAGAACAACCATAACCAAGTTCCGATTGAGAGTTTGTTATCATACCTGCATGCTGTTGACCTTGTTATCAAACCCATGGTCTCCCTGGAAAAAACATTTTCCTGTTGGCTTCTTATAAACATCCAAAGGTTTCCTACATTGAAACAATTTTATGATCAGCCAGGATTTCTCATTAAGTCATTCCAATAAAAATCCAATTTCAGGATACAAAGACTCTCTAAGAAAAAGTTTTGAAAGCCTCTTTGTCTCTGTTTTAATTGCATCATCGTTTGGGTCCTGAGAAAAAGACCTTGTGTTCATTTCTCCCAGTATCTTTGTTTTGATTATCACCCAGGAATAAATGAGGACTCACGAAGAGCAGCCATGATGCCCTCGTCACACCTCACGCTGAAGCTGAACACAAGATCTGCCGCAGGTAATGCTCCAATCATGTGTGTGGCTCACTAGTTCCTCTATGGCACCCTGTGGGCCCGCTTCACCTAGATACACCTCTCACTGAACTCCATATTAAGACATCTTAGGTACTTTTAAAATACATTACTTTTAATCTATAAAGGGGGACCTACAGTCTATGAAAAAATATGCAGCTTTATCTATCAGTTTAATACAACTGAAGTACAACTGAGGGGTCAACTTAACAGTTGCAGACACATATCTGCCAAGAGCCTAAACTCACTGAAAAATATCCCAGTTCAGAAATAAAAAATGGGAAGTGTCTTCCAGGCATCAAAATCATTTGATGCTCCCTTTTCGACCAGCAAAACATCTTCCATAAATCTATCGTGTAGCTTTAATAAATCTTTTTGATATTTATTAATACAAATATTGGCTAAGTATCTACAAGGTCCACAGCACTGAAGTGAAGTACTTGGGAAAAACACACAAATCAAACAAGTGGTTTTTCTACTCAGGAGCAGTACCTTGGGGTTAGGATAATAAGATACGTGTATATAATAATTCAACAATGCAAGCACTAAATTAAAAATACTGACTGCTAACTGAAAGGTCTGGCCTTGACCCAAGCTAACTTGCTCAAGTGTCATCACCTTTCACTTCTACTCAGTTTCCATGTTTTCTTTATATAAAACCACAACTGCGCCAAAGTCAATCTCCTCCAAGTGCCTCATACACAAAAACGATCCCGCAGAAGTTATAGTCAGCCAAGGCAAATTGTCCCTTCCCTGTTACGTTTCCATGAGCTTGCTCAAGTGTATTCTAAATGAGTCCAATAATTTCTCATCTTTATAATCCCATATATATTGTATTCGTCTACCCCCCATACAGTTATAGTAGGATATTTATCTATGTGCTGAAACATGTGTTTCAGTGTCCAGTACTGAAGGAAGTTCCTAACAGAGCAACATCTATTTCATTAACTTCTCTCCCTTGTTTCTTATTAGTGTCCTTATCTAGAACGTGTGGGGTAATGGAGCTATTCGGTTTTTGCAAGGCTGATTCACAACACTTTTCTTTGAGAGGAAGTTAGAGCAAGGTTGAGGGGTAAAATAGGACTGCATCCAGATCTGTGCAAAAAACAATAAACTGCGAGTGATTTAACTCTTTGAAATTGATAGTCTCCAGATATATCCTGCACTGGATTCAAAAGCAAGAAATGGTCTTTTTAGGATAGGAGAGTCTTCTGCAGATCAAAAGAAGGTAAGCTTAGGAAATGCTTCAAGTAATATTTTAAAAATGCCCATCGTAACAGATGTTTCAAGATTAACAACATTTTCTACAGTCTTCTAGAAACACTGCTGCAAACAATGTTTTGTCACCTTAAACCCTATCAGTCCGATGGGCTAAGGCAATGGGAAAGGTCAAAACTGAACTTTTGATTTCTTAAAGTAAGCAAATTAGGAACAAGAATAATGTAAATTCAAAAACTGAAAGACACACCTAGACACACACACAGAGGCCGTGGGAGACAACAAAGATACTTCAGACCTATGAGAATCAGGACACAGAGACGTCTGGTCACAACACCAGCTTCTTATTTTACATGCACAAAAAAAATCTTAAAAAAGAGTCAGCGTTCTAATTTTAATTTCTTTTATAGACAACGGCAGACCTTAAGACATTTTCAGTTGCAAAAGAGGTGACCATGATGATAGAAACAGGGGCAGCTGATCCACAGGTTACCTTGCCACATGCCATCGGCGTTCCACCAATAAATGGATATCCTCAATTCTTCTGTTGTTGGCATAGTGCAAACGTTTCGGAAGGTGCTGCTTCAAGTAAGGCTTAAAGTGCTGATCTGGCTTTTTACACTACAATATAAACGGAAGCGGGCCTTGAGATGGGGTGTCACGTAGAAAAAGTCCTGTGTCCTTCTCTGGGAAGTTGAAGGAGGCTCTAACTCATCCAAGAGGATCAATTCTTGGCCTTTTGGCTAGGATCAAGTGTATCCATCCAAAAGGTTAATTTGTGATTCAATTACATGTGAGATAGCTCTGTTGGCTCATACAAGCTGTAAACAAAAGGCTGGAAGGGGGCTAGATAACTTCGGAGACCATACAGCAAGTTATAAGCAAGGAGTGAGGAATTTTAAGACACATCCCTGATTCATGAGAGCAGAACTGAGAGCAATTCAACCTGCAAGGCCTTTCTGGAAAGCTTCAAGTCAAAAGGTGAGAGGTGAAGCAGGAAGGGATGAACCCATGGGAGCCCATCAAATTGCATGCTGAAGCGCTTTAATGTCTCAACCCTGGATGGGGGAACAATGGAACAGCAGGGTAGTTCAGAGAAAGCAAGCGTTTGTTGAACCATGAATGAATCCTTTTCAGTTCTGAAGGAAAGCCCAACCACCCTGTATCATCGCCAAGACTGTTAGTCTGTGGCCATCCACAGGACAGGAGTTTTGAAAAATCTTAAGGAAACAGATGCATAACGCTTCTGAGAAATGGGAAGAACACTGTTCCATCCTCCAAGGAGAAGCCAACACAGGTGAGTTGCTTCCTAGAACTTGCAACACTTACCGTGAGATTAGCGATGATAGCTTTAGGGTCATCTGTTCAAAGAGAAAAGGAGCCTGATTACCAAAGAGATGACAATCAACACAGAGAAATAGCTTTGGCAGCAAAAGATTCAGTTACTCCCCTTCCATTCCTCCACCATCCCACCCCCTGTCACCTTCCAGAAAGGACTATCTCTTTAGTGTTTTGTTGTAAGATAGAGCAGGCATTTGACAGTAGTTAAGATGCCACTTGGAATGACCCATAGCCAGAGTGCCTGGGTCCAAATATTAGCTCTGCTCCGGGTTCCATGTCCTGCTTCCATGTACCCTAAGGTGCAGCAGGTGATTGCCCAAGTAGCTCAATCTCTGCTACTCAACTGGAGACCTGGATTGAGTTCGTATCTCCCAGCCTCAGTCTGTCCCATCACTGGCTGTTGCAGACACCATGGAGTGAATTCAAAAGTTTTTGAGCCAAAATAATATTATCTTTCAATTCCATCTTCCATGCAGTTTTTTAAAGTCCCTCTTAGAATTGTGTGTGGCTATTTCATATTTCAGTATGTGGAATGCACGTAAGCAACTGGAACAAGTCCTGTGATCAAGCTCTTAGCTAGATCCAGAGCTCCACTTCTGTAAGGGAAACTCTCCTTGCATGGCCTTGGGATACTGCTAGGTAAATTGCTTCTTCAAGTTCCCCTAAATGGTTCCTGTATAGCACAGGACTAGGTCATTTGCAATTTGACAACAGAAATTAAACTGGACAGGGGCTGGCACTATGGCATCATGGCATAGTGGCTTATGCCACTGCCTGCATCTCTGAAATCCTATATGGATGTCAGAACATGCCTTGGCTGCTCCCACACTCAGTCCAGTTCCTGTTGATGTACCTGGGAAAAGCAGCACAAATGGTCCAAATACTTGGATCTCTGTACCTAAGTGAGAAGCTCAGATGGAAATTCTGGCTCCTGGTTTCAGACTGGTCCAGCCGCAGCTGTTGCGGCCATTTGAGGAATGAGCAAGCAAATGAAAGATTTCCCTCTCTCTAACTCTAAATTTCAAGTACATAATCTTTTTTAAATTTCTTTTTTAATCAGAAATTGACATTTAGGGCTTTGAATGCAACTTCTGCTGATCTATACATCTTTCAAAAAAGTTACTATCTAGCATAAGATGAATATTCTAATACACTGAGTTATCTGGTTACAGGAAATTTGTTTCCTCAGTAGTATCATAGGTCTGATCAGATAGTAGCTGCTCCTTTCCAGCCTCGTTGAATACATGAAGGCTCTGCCTTTGCTTTCACTACCAGCAAACAAAGGATATTTTAGCCACTACTCTGAACTAGCTGGAAGCAAGCAATGCAAATGATGGCTCTACACAAGCAGGATTGTGTTATCTGAAGGTCCATCCCCTTTTCTGGAGGTTGTAGAGAGAAAGAAGAGATTGTAGGCTGTTTGGATTTTGTTTTGTTTTCAAACAATTTGCCTCAGTCTGTCATTATAGAATCAGCAGAGAAGGAAAGCAGAGTTCAGAGGAGACACCAACTGCCAGGATGCAGCCCTCCCAGGACTATAAACACCAGTGGAGCAGGCCTGCATGCCACCAGGGGCCTAGTACACAGCAGCCAGGCAGTAACACTTACTGCCACGTGTCAACACGTATCTGCTCATATGTGTTAAAAAGGAATGGATACGCTTGCCTTGGAGTACAACTATACATGCTCCAAAAACTTCTCAGACTCAGTTCTTCATCTTTCATTTTATTATTGTTTCTGGCTCTTGCCTATTTTTCAGCTGGACTGTGGTCTTTATAATCTGACTTGTTGAACTCTATCTAGTAGACCCACTAAGCCTTTAACTAAAAGGTAAATTAAAAATATGCCTTCTTTAAAAAAAAAAAAAAAAGAAGAAAAAATTGAAACAAAAATTTTTTTATTCTAAAGCCATGAAATCCAAAATTAAAATGTGGATTACATTCTGCTTAGATTGGGGTTCAATTTTGAACTGCATCATAGTAACCCATAGTAGGGAAAATGATGAGCCTCAACTGAGTCTACAGCATGCATCAATCACTTTACAAGCTCTTTGCAGACACTTTGTCTCTGGTCATTCATGGCAACCCTTTAAGTTACTACTGAGTCCTCAGTGTGCCAGCAGAGAGGGGAGAGCTTCTACTTCCTGACTCCCAAAACATCTCCAACAGTCAGAATCCAGAAGCCAGGAATGCAATACAGGTCTCTCCCACACAGGTGGTAGGAGCCAATGCCCTGAGCAATCAGCAGCACAGCCCAGGGTCTGCATGAACTGAAAGCTGGATCCAGGAGGTGAAACTAGGTGTGAAACTCTGGAACTCTGACACAGGATGAGGACTTCTCTGTTGCTGAGCAAACACCTTGCCCCCAGTGGGCCTGCAGAAGGTTGACAAGCTCGCATGCTGGAATTACTCAACATTCCCAAGTGATCTGATGGAATCAACCCTGCTTTAAATCTCTACACTCTTTGGCCTCATGGATTGTGCTCCTCAAACGTAACAAAGAGAGTAAGTTCATGGTGTTTGAAAATGAAACATAAGAGATTCGGGGCGGCAACCTTCTTAGATATATCCCAGAGAGTTACTAGAAAATGAAAAATGCCCGAGTCCATGCTCGGGACCCCAGATCCTTCAGTTGTCAACTCCATGGTGCTTTCATGCTCGTCCTGGTGAGGGAAGGGCAGTCAATCAAAACCTGCACATTTGGGTTCTGAGCCCCATTCTGCCACTAATTGTCAGCCTCTTTCATCCTTCTCTGAACCTTGATTTGCACTGTGTGTAAAGGGATAATAATGCATACAGAGGGCTAGTGGAAGGACTGAAGAATATGTATTATTTGTATTATTTATTTAATATTGTATATATGTATATAGGTATATACATGTATACGTGTGTGTGTGTATATGTGTGTGTGTGTGTGTGTGTGTGTATATATATATATATATATATATATATATATATATATATATATATATATATATATAAAATCCAGGTGATGTAATGACCATCATCACAGCTAACACTGACACAGTTTTGACTAACCTGTCACACAAACACAATCTCTCATGGAATCTTCCAAACAATCTTATTTACAGATGAGGAAGCTGATACACAGGCTGCTGAAGTGCTGCCTGCTGTGACAGTGAGTACCTGACCCTGCTGGATTTAGAACCCAGACATTCCATCCCCTGGCTATGTTCTGTACCTAGCTCTACCTTCTCTCCCACAAAGGAATCACACAGGACCATGTTTGGTAACAAACAAACAAACAAAAAGAACAAGGCATCTCACCATTAGAACTATTTTTTTCATTCCCTCCCATCCCCACCTCCTGCCTTCCCTAGCCCAGCAAGAATTTTTTCCTCCCCTGAAAATAATCTCCACGTGACACTTATTGATATCAGAAATGCTTTTCAAACCAGAAAACATCTTTCTTGCATAAGCCCAAACACGAAGACGAAACTTAAACGACTAGGCAGTGACTGAGGTCCAGCGTGGCCTGAGGGTCAGCCCTCTGAAATGAGCTGTGCAGAGAGGACACAGAGGGCAGGAAAAGCCAGGAAAAAGGAAAGCAAGAACACCAAGGCTTTGTTTATTTCACAACGTTGCCTGGAGCTGACCTTGGAACGATTCCCAATTGTGTTGACTCAGAAACATAATTTGGGGAAAGCTTAATTTCCCAAAGCCTTAAGTTTAGTGTCAATGGTTTCTTATTCCGAAAGCTAAAAATGTGAAGGGATTATAATTTTCTTTTTTTCTTTTAAAAATTGCAGCATGTCTCCAATAAGTCTATGGACTTCTCAAAAGCCGGGTGGGGTGACTAAAAGTCTCAGTCCATAATTATATTTATGGACTATAATAAACTAAATGTGTAGAACCCGAGAGCCAAGATTTCTATTTGTTTGCTCCTAATCTTCCAAAACAGCTGTCTCTTTGCAGGGACTTCTTGCGGGGGGCCCACATGGGTACTGCCAGTCATTTGCACACAGGGGAAGAACCCACCCCTCCCCACCTTTGCAACAAGGCTGCTAAGAACCTTCCGGGACTACGTGGAGTTCTGCCAGCCATGTCACAGACTCACCAGTTTCAGCTTAACGAGCCAGACTGACCCTCTTGTAGAAAATGTTTTTTTTTTTTTCACGCAAACAGAAGTTTATGATTATACACATGCCTCAGATGAAGAACAATTTTAACACACAGAGACACACACAAAAAACCCAAGAGTAAATAATTCTATAATGCTGCAACATGCCAGGAACCACAGTCAGAATTACATATATAGATTAATTGCCATGGCAACCTTATGAGATAGCTACTGTCACCTATTATCCTCACATTTCAGATTAAAAAATAAAAACAGAGGCATGGAGATTAAGTGACTAATTGAATGTCATTCAGCTAAGAAGCTAATGGAGCTAGGATTTTTCCCAAAAGATTCTAGTTTTATAGAGCAAGACCTTACCTAGTCCACAATGTTATCATTTTAAATTCATCTCCTAGTAATCAACTTACATTTGGGATTGTTGCTAAATTTGGATCGAATTCTTCCTAGCGTTCCAGGCACTAAAGTAATATCATCCACATTGGTCAGGTAATTACTCAAAAACTCAGTTCTATCACAAGTGACATCTTCCATTCCTATAACGGGAGGGAGAGGAAAAAATACTTTGAAGCAACCTTAAAATTACCATATCAAACATTCAGAGACATTAAAAATGACAGTCACAGTATATTTTCTATTAGTTTTTAACCAACTTACTGGAAAGATCCCTCACATTTGAGATTATATTTGACTTTGCTACATTTTTAATGTGTCTATACAATTGTTTCACTAGACTTTGGTTCAACCATATCATCTCGAAAGCTCTAGAAGACTGAAAGTGAATCATCTTGATTTAACATTTAAAGTTATTTAGCAAAAACATCAGGACAAAAGAAGTAACCATGTTTAAAAAAAAAAACTATTTAGAGAGTCATTACGGAAAATATCTGCGCTTAAAAATATTTTTTAAAAAAGTAGATTGCTTTAAACTCTTCCCAGCTGTAAATCAAGTAAATAACTGGAATCTACGGCTCTGTGTCTCTTTCACAAAGTGTCATTTCCTAACTGTCTCTAATGCGCCTCCTGTCCTGAATGCATGATCATTAGTCCTCCCTGTGTCTCCACTGGTGGCCTTGAGTGTTACTAACAAAGCAATACTGGCAACAAGAGATAAAAGAAAAAAATTCAGCTCCAATGACCACCCGTACTGAAAAACAAAATTGAGCAGAAAACAAGTCGTAAACAATGCAATTAGTCAGAACTGAACACTGGCAACTACAGCACACAGTCTAGGTAGTGAATATATTTTAACCGACAAACACTCCTCTCATATTTTGTTTTCTGTCCTTTGTCGAGTCAACTTTCTTTCTCAATATGAAAAAAAAAAAAAAACCAGAAACACAAAAACACATTCAACTCAGACTCAAACTACAAAGGCTACTAGAGACTTCCATTGTTGCTTCGTAGTGTATGAGATGACTTGGAATACTGAAGGTTCACTATTTGGTAGTTCCTCCTGCTCCACAATTTCACTTTCAATAGTTAGAGCTACCTGCACCATTTGAAAATATTTATGGAAAGATCCAGGAAGAAAAAAAAAACAGTATGTTTCAAAATGCAGTTCGGAACAGCATGATGAAATCCGGCATTGTTTGACTCCACTCTGCTCCAGATATGAATGAGCCATTGGTCCAGAATATTCACATTATATATGCTACCCTCACCATGGAAGCTGACAAAGACCACGTTTGTGCAATTTTCGTTTCATTATGTAGTAATTTCACAATTTTCATAATTCTGTTTTGTATTGTGAGAAATTTATGACTTGAACTTTACTAAATGTAGGTGTATATATATATAAAAGCGACACAGAGTTAGATATTTTGTGCTTTCTGTAGTTTCAGGTATGCATGGGGCATCTTGGAATATCTCCTTAGGATAAGGAGAGACTATTATTATACTGCTCTACTCAGTCCAGGATATGAATATCTCTTGGAGAAAGAATAACTGACTCTATAAAGATCCTCCTAAGACTTTGGAAAGAAGAAATATAACTCAGAGCAGTCCAGATCCAGCAAAATTTAAATTATAACTCCTAGAATCCATAACTGAAATATACCACTGCCCCCTCCTTTTTCTTTAAGTAAATCTGGAGTGAAAAGGGGAAAAAAAATAAACATCGTAACACAGCCCAAGAGTCATGCATGTTGCCTTTTAAACTCAAAGCCCTCAGGAAGGAAAATTAAAATAAATAAACAAATAAATGAATGAATAAGTAAATAAATAAATAAATAACAGTTACCATAATTTAGTCCAATGTGAGCCCAGAAAGACAGTATCCATGTATTTATTAATTGAATGCTAGAAGGTTCTTCCGTTTGTTACATGCCTAAGTGATTCACACCAGCTAAGTGGTAAGCAGTATTCCAAGCTTTCAAAGACCACCAGGCACTGATATAAGTGGTTCTTCACCCAAAACAACTTTGTGGGGATGCTGGCAGTGTCCCCCTGACTCTATAGTTGAGGAACCTAAAACTTAGAGGGGCCACCTAACTGGAACAGCATCACATGGCTCGAGTGGCACAGTGAATGTTGAACTCTGATGAAATTCATTCCGACTCCAAGACTGTACTACCTATTCTGGAAGAGAAGCTGCGATTCCCCAAGATCAAATGAATATACTCATCTTGGAAGCCTGCCTGTAGCCAACACAAGATTTCGATCTCTCCGTGACCTTTACAGCGCTTCAGCCTGTGACATGCCTCAAATCCTCTCTCTGGTCTGTTGCTTTCCTCTAAACCAAACTCATGAAGCACGGTTTTGAGAAGAGAAATATTTTAGTCCCTTTGGGGAATCAAGTTAGTACCCACAGCTTTGTTTTCCCTAGTTTCTCATAGATCTTCCAGAACACTCTGGACAGAATTTCTAGCTCAAAGCTGAACTTTGACTATAGAGCTTTGTCTTCACTCTTAACACAACTGGCAAGGAGTCAACCAATTTTCCTCTCCCAAACTTCCCTACAGAGGAGGAGCCCCAAATTCCAAGGCCGCTATTTCAAACGAATATGTCAGTAATGCAGAAACACTCCCTAGAACTCAGTCTCATTTTTGTGCAGTAAGAATGCACTTGAGGGCCTGGCGCAATGGCTCAGTGGCTAAAGACCTAGCCTTGTACATGCTAGGCTCCCGTATGGGCACCAGTGTATGTCCTGGCCACTCCACTTCCCATCCAGCTCCCTGCTGTGGTCTGAAAAAGCCCAAAGCCTTGGGACCATGCATCTACTTGGGAAACCTGGAAGAAGCTCCTGGTTTCTGCCTTCAGATCGGCTCAGCTCCGACCATTGCAGCCACTTGGGGAGTGAACCAGTGGATAGAAGATCTTTCTCCCTATCTCTCCGTGAGTCTGTCTTTCCAGTAAAAAATAGACAAATAAATAAATGAAAGACCATTCTGGAAAGGCATTCAGTCTCGCAGTTAAAGTGTTGAAGCTTCATGTCAGAGCACCTCTGTTACACCACCAACTCTGGTTCCTAGCTCCAGTATTTTACTAATGTGACTCCTGTGAGTCACAGGTGATGACCCACAGAGTGGCATCCCTGATAACCTTGTGGGGGAGCAGGATTGAGTTTCTGGCTCCCAGCCCAATCTCTGCCATTGCAGGTTTTTGAGATGTGGACTAACAGATAAGAGTTCTAGCTTTCTGCGCATCTATCTCTACTTCATTAAATTAAACAAAGCAAAGCAAAACAAAACAAAAATAATGTTCTCTGTGAGCCCTCCTACCTGCCACCATCCAGCTCTAAAATCACATTTAGGATGTTCTTGGTGACCCCAGTTAGTTGGCCATGTTTTTTCTATTTTATGAAGCCACTTAGAAAATCTGCTTCTACCAACTGCTTCTTGCCATCAGTAATAGACTTTTGTAATGCAACAGGGCCCTCTGTGTTGGCCTTGATTTCCTCAGCACATTCAGGAAAACCATTTGATTTATGTCTCTTCCACAACAGCCCTGTTATCACACCTACATTAATTTGCATTTCATTTCTATTTATTTCTTTTTATTTTGAGACAGAAGGAGAGATCTTATCTACTGGTTTAATACCCTATGCTCACCACAACCAAGGTTGGGTCAAGCTGAAACCAGGAGCCTAGAATTTCATCAGGATTTCCCACATGGAAGGCAGAAACCCACGTCCATGAGCCAGCACCTTCTGCCTCCTAGACTGCACTTAAGCAAGAAGCTGGGTTGGAAGCACAGAGCAGCTGGGACTTACACCAGGCACTCGGCTGCGGAGTATGGGTACTTCAAGGATAACCACTATACCAAACGTCTGCCCTTTCGTTTATTTTTTTTAACCACATAAATGCTACAGGCATCCTTCAGGGATGGCAGGGATATGGAATAATCCCCTGTTAAAGCACATCACAGAGGAAGCCACCAATATCACAAGGAAATTGTCTGTAGCACTTTAATAAGAGACACATTTTTAGAAAGGCCTTTCCAGAAAAAGCAGGAAAAGACAGGAAGTCTCTATGTTTCATCAAAAGGAACCCAGGGTCATTTCAGTTTGTCTTCCCTGTTTGAGTCAGGCTCTAATTTCTTTCTTCATCCTGAAGAAAAGGGAAAGGCCTCCAAAAACAGAACCTTACAGGGTCAGTGTGCGTTGCAGAGGTCAAGACTACTAAGCAGGCTCACACCGCATGTAAGAAGAGCCAAGGTCATGTCCAGGCTCTGCTGCTAATTTCAGCTTCCTGCTCATACACATCCTGGGGGCTGGAGGTGGGGGTAGCAGGCGATATCCCAAATAGCTGGATTTCTGCCACCCATGTAGGAGACCTCATTTGAGTCCCCAGGTTCCAACTTTAGCCTGACCCAGCTCCTGGCTGCCACAGGCGTTTGGAGAAGGATCCAACAAATGGAAGGTCCGTGTCTTTGTCTCTCTTCCCGTCTCCACCCCACCTTTCCTCCTATCATCTGTTTCTCTCTTTCTGCCTCTCAAATTAAAAAAATAAATAAAGATTGAAACAAAAATAGAACTTTGGGTGCTGAGGGCAAGGACCCCTCTCCTCATTATCATCAGAAACATTATTTATTTATTTCTCCTATTAGCAAAGGAAAAACAAAGCTTTACCGTGGTCTCCAACAAAGATGACATTTACACACCGATGCAGGTTGAGCTGCTTTAGTCCGTCCATTAACTGTCCCACAGTTTTATCAATTTCCCTCAGAGGATTTGTCATCTGGAAAGAGGAGTTAGTTAATTCCCATGAGTATTTCCCCCCTTTTAATGTCTCATTGATCTTCTACCCCTAGAACATAACTGGAAAGAAAACTTCAGGCTCAGAGGCAGAGCTTTGTCAAGGGGGAAATTTTGCCTGCCAGGCTTCAAGAAAATCTCATTGAAACACTTTCTATGCATATTTTCTCAGGAGAATAAAAAACGTCTCCTCATCCAATCCCTGTACGGAGTCTTTGATATAAAAATAACAGCAATACGGCTAAGGAAATTCTTTTTCTTTAAAGATGAAATGCCCTTTCCAAGCACACGAATATCCTTTCGATCCAAGAGTTTTGAGAGTGAACAGAATGTCAGATGGAGCGTTAAGTCTCCTAAGTGAAATCACATTAGGCTTTGAACCATGGCAAGAAGATAGAGGCTAAGTGAATCAAAGCAGCTCTGAAGTCAAAATCACAACCTTCCACTGGGTAATAAATTAGAGCATCATTAATCTAATAGGATCCATCTCCCAAAGAACATAACTGTCGACTTCTGAGTGCCATACAGATTCCTGAAGAACAAGCCGTCTATGAAAGAAGCTGCCACTTTTCAATTCAGTCCCTTTCCAGCTGATTTTGAGTGAAATAAGAAACTATAAGAATTCTAACTTAAACAGGAGGGAATAACGAAGTTGGTTCTAGTAAGTTTCTTGTTTAGTCTAACAACAACAACAAAAAAAACCTCAATTCTTTTCTGAAAATCATTTCCAAAACCCAAGAAACGTAATCCAGCTTCCATTTTCAGCTCCAAGTGAAAGTTTCTGACAACTTGAATGCCCCACCTCCTTGAAGCTTCCCTCCCCATTGTCATCTCTAACTACGCAATGGAGATCGTTTTAAGAAATCTCCCAGCACCCAATACTTAGCAGTACCTTGGGTGACTTTCTCCAACCTCATACTTGTACCCATCACAGCTAAGGTGAGAAGAGAAGAACTGAAAATTCTTTCCACTCAGACACATCCCATCTTCCTTTAGCACAGTCTCAGATGAATCAAGACCATTTCTCGTATCATTTAAACAGCAAGATCAGATGTCACTTTGGTTTTCTCTACGACAAGAATCAGTATGCCAAATGCTGTCACACTTGAGAGCTGCAAAATAGTAGAAGGGACTAGCAAATGTGAGACCAGGTGGCATTGACCTCTGAGAAAACTATGCTTTCCTCTAAGACCTTTGTCTACACCGAAAAACACAAAATGCACAGCATCTGTTTTTCCTTGGCAATGATTTGTGTCTCTTTACTTGGCAGAACAATTCAGGTAAAATCCATAACTTGCCTCACTTGGACCATTTCAGACAGTCATGCATAGAACACTGCCTCAGAAGCATTGGAAGGCTTCAGGAAGAGGCTCCTCTGAATGTACTGTAAAGAGCAAATACCGCCCCATCATTATGGGAACCCACACACAACTCTATCTTCCCATTGTTTTCCCTTTCAATCTTAGTTACTCGCTGGTCCAGAATCCCAGTGCTCCTCTGATCTCAGAAAGTACAGACCACTAATCCAAGGCAATCTTTCATTGAGTTCTAATCTGCTCTAATCTACATTGTCTTTGTGTGGACCTCCCTCACTGCCTTGTGGTATTGTTCTCAAGAATCACTGGGACGAAGTTTGCAAGTAAGTTCAAGCAAAACAAACCTGTCACCCTCTTAGAGCTACTCCAGCTTAAACGTCAACATAAGTTTCAAGGAAAGAGACCCTAAAGAAATAAAAGGCTGCTTTCAGGAAAACATCGCATCAGTGTTAACCCCTGAACTGCCAGATCCTATTGGACTCAAAGCCAAGAACCACAGATCAGCATTTTTCTAGAACATGTGGAACCAATGTTCAAGCCAAGGTGCTAGAAGAAACCTTCAACTCAGACCTGCCCGCCACCAAGCTTCAGAACAACAGATGAACTTACTTTGTCCTGGCGAGATTCCGCAGCATCCTGATCGATGCTAGGTAATTTTCTTCTTCTTTTCTTTGGAGGAGAAACTGGTCTTTGCTGTCTCCTCTTAGGGGCAACTTTCCTCTTAGGTCTCTTAGCCGGAGAAAGAGGTGGGCCATAACTACTCTCCTGTACTGGCGGACAGAGATGTCTGGACTCAGAAGTCGCCTGTCCCTTTGGGTCAGACAACAAAACTCACACTTTTCCAGCTGGGATCAGCAGGGTCTTGGCAAGAAAACCTAAGGCTCCTTGACTGAAAACAAATTGGCACGAGGTACTGATTCAGAAAGCTCGTATCGAGAGAAGCCTCCCTAAATCAATCTCCCTGCTGCCACCACAGCTTCTTCATTGAGAACGAGCATGTAATTTCAGAGAATTGAGTCACATGGTTGTTTTTGGCTGAGGAGCCTACTTGTGGACATATCTGAGGGTGACATGGTTCTGCAGTTCGTAACTCCAACATTACGGACAGGCTGATCCTTGCTTATAAATCACCCTCTGCTTACAAGATATTAACTTAAAAAGAAATGGAATACCAGTCACTGGGTCATGTTACCATGATAGGGAGCTTCAGACAGTTCCACTGCAGAATGTGATTGGTCCTTTGGACCACATCACCAGATGTATCAAAGCAATGGTCACCTCTCTTGACAAGGATCAGAAAGAACATTTTTAGAACCAAGGATGGAATGACGCATGAATAATAAGCAGATTTCCTTAGTTATCATTAATTCAGAAATTTTCACCAGGCTAGAGATCTTCCCACTGACTGTTGAGGTTTTTAGCACAAAGGAGCTCTAAGCTCAGGTGTAGGCCCATTGTCCTCGTGACATTTAGGTAAACTGTGCCAAGCATCCAGATCTCTCCAGCCCAGTGTGCAGATCTAGGAAGCATCTCCTCACATTCCTGCTATCAGGAAGCTCCTTCCTGTGAAAGTGGCAGAGCTACCCCCTTTGTCTTGAAACTCCAGACAACAATCAAAGCTGACCCATACACTGAGCAAAGAGGGCACCCTTTAGGGATTTCCAAATGCTGGAGAGAAACAGGCCCCTGATTTGTTGATGGTGCAAAGGTGAATTCAAGCAGCAAGCCCTGCTGTCCGCCTAGCTAACCTCTCTTTGTAGGTCTGCCCTAAGAGCCATTCCGATGCAGGTAGGGGCAGGCGGAGGAACAAAATGTTAGTGAATCCAAGAACATCTGCCATGCGATTTCACTGTTTCCAGGGCAAGCAACTGCACAGGCTTTCCTGAGTCTGCCTCATCCTCTTCCTCGGGCAGAGTGATGGAAAGACGAAGCCCCCACAGACTCTGCTTTGGTTTGGTTTAATGCTTCTAGGGAGAGGCAAATCTCCTTGAGAAGAGTAGCAAAAGGAAAGAGGCTTTTCTAGGTCATGGTCACCCAATACATTCTGCCAGCGCTCAGTTTTGACCAAAAGACACTAGGCCGATTGCAAGAGACTTCAACATTCCAAAGACTCCAAAGGCACGCCCTTCCCAAGGCAGCAGGTTAGAGGAGCAGAAGGAAACATGAGGTTTAGCCAAACTGGGTTTTCATCCAGTGGTTTTATTGCAAGTATTTCCTTCTTGAAATGTTAGAGGTAGTTGAAAGCTAAGTTTTCACTGACCAGCCATACTTTAGCCTGAATGTAAAAGTTTTAGCCTGAGGTTATTAAGAGGATGGGAGGGGTGAAGGGCAAATTTCCCTGCTTTTCAGAAGGATACTTTGCCATCTAAAGGGAGGGACTAGCCAGCCAAAGCTCTGCCTCTAGGCCTGAAAGAGCAGCCCAATGAGATCACAGAGAAAGCAAAGAAGATCAAAGAGAAAAAGATTGCGCCAATAATCAAAAGCAAGCATATTTTGAACATTCACCATTACACTACGAAACCAGGAGCAATACACCGTTTCTTGAAGCTATTAGCTCACTGTTTGGTCATCTCATTTAATAAAGACTCTGAGAATCATCCTGGAAAAAATGTATTCTCAAATATTAAGCAGTCAAGGACAAACTTGAACTGAATTCATCTTGCTGTAGCATACAGAATTTGAGAACACAATGTTTCAATTAAATTTCAATTCCCTTTCAAGTTACTGTCTGATTATATGTAAAGGATAGCAAGCTATTGATTTGACAGGAGACTACGCAGCTAGCATATATCTCCTGGTCTCTCTATAAATTAGCTATGTAAATGTAGACAGGATACGCAGGTACATAAACCATTTAGTCTGTGGAAGAAGAGTGTCTGACTTGCTTTGATTTTATGTTTTGAAATTGTAAACTACTTCGTTGTTTTTCCAAATTTTACATTCCTAAAATAAGACCAAAAATAGTTGAAATTTGAAAATGTCCCCTGCCTTATGAGAATAAAATGAGCAAATTATTAAGTTACCACTATTGAAGATGCGCACCACAGCATCCAATTGTCTTTATCCAGTACATATGTGAGAATATCTCAGTTACAAAGCAGTATTACTAGAAAGAACTCAATATGAATACTTCCAGCTTCTACTCTGAAAGTATTGTAGGAGAAAAATAGCACATTTGTGCATTTACAAGCAGCCTTGGGAAAGGAAACCATCACTGTGGCCAATTAAAGCACCCCATATCATGCTTCGTCTCAACACTGCCAGTGCGTTTTTTAATGTTTTTTTCCTGATGTAGACACATAAACGTACACTCTCACAAAAGGAATTATAACTGAACTACACATATTATGATACCAACGAGGTCCGTAGAGAAGTAACATTTATTGTTAAGGCATACAACTTAAGATGTAAGTTCTAGCTCATCCATATCATTAAAAGCCAACTTCTGTCAAAAAGAAAACACTCTGTACGATTTGAACATAGCTATTAGCTGACCACTTTGCTTATCCCCTAGATTGAAGGAAGGTTAAATATTCCATGGGGAAGATTGTGGTCTAGGAGCCAGAAGGTCTGAGGTTTTATCTCCAAGGTCTCCACTTACCAGCTAGACAACTTGAAAACTCTTTAGGTACCAGCATCCTACTTTTGAAATAATGGTTGCCCAACCCCTGTTTTGCCTGTCCCACAGGTTCTTTTAGAGGATATTATTCCAGTTAAATGGAACCCTTAACTAGAACACATGGAACTGCTTAGGTGTTAGGTATGTGTGTGTATGTGTGTGTGTTTTAACATTTTAATAAAATGTTGTTCCTTTTGTTCCCTTTAGATTAATCTCAAAGAAAGCCATTCTGAAGATAAAATAACCATTCTAACTTCGGTTACCCTTCCTGACAAAATAAGAGCCATGTTTCATGTATACAGATGGTTATCTCATTTTATCATTTGGGCTTCATGATCATGCAATGCTGATTAAACATCAAAGAGGTAGAGAAAGAGCAACCAGACTTATAAGACTTCAATGATTTAAGACTAACTAAGAATAGTTTCACACACTCATTAGTTTCTGGTGTCTAAAGAAATCACCACTAAATCGATGTTAAAGCTTTCAAAAACATGCATTTACTGCTTTTGCTTGGATGGCCAGCAATTTTTTCAAAAATACTTAAACCAAGATACATCGTCTCTATCTGTGTGTGTGAACACAATAAATCTGATTATACTCAACAGCTTTGTCACAGGCATTTAGAGAATTGGAGATGGCTTCCATCAACATTGTTTTGTAAAATTTATCAGCCAAAATAAAGTGTTATTATGCCAAAATCACCATTCCCTATTAAGAAATGGAAGTGAAAAATAGTTCACATATTTAAAAGAGCTGAAATCTCAAAACTCTATCATATTTTTAAATGATCTATGTTGAAATGGTAGAGAGAAAAAAGGAATATACTTGGTGCACCATCCCATTCCTGCCTCCTGGATTTCAAGCTGTACCAGGTCCCGTCTTATAAACAGATTGTCTTTTAAAATGTGTGTGATACAAGGGTGTCATCCTAGAATATTTCCCTTAATCCAGAATTCATTTGATTTGGGGAAGGTGATCGAAATGCTCACGTTCAAATGTGGCGATGTTTTCACAGCACACTAAGCTATGCTGAAATGTATGTGAAGAAGTGTCCTACACTACAGCAATTGGACTGTACCTGCTAACGCCATTGGGGGCTGCCCAGCTGATGGACCCCTGAACTGCACAATCACGCTGAAGGTATGGATTTTCAATTGCAACATTGTACAGATTATGGTTTTTTATCTCAAGATTCCTTTCTACTTTTCCAATGAGCCAATGATAGCAAGTGCTAACTGTTCCCAAACTTTCACCCTATTACTGATACATGTACAACTGGAATATACCCATCTCTCACAAACACCAAACTGAGAAATTCTTGAATATCAAATCTGAATAGAAGTATCCTACAGGAGATGTGTACACATTTTTAAGTGTTTTTAGTCTTGTGATTATTTAACTATTATAAATGTTGCAGATACAAATGCTTCCAAAGATGCTGTGCAAATCCTAAAGCAAGGTAAACATCCCAGGCAGGCCAGGGACACCATTCTCCTCAGGCAGATGATAAACTACTAACCTCAGGGCCAAAGGGGCCATATTTGTGTCCAGAGAAATCAGGTTGTTCAGAATAGAAGGCATAGACTGATGGCCTATGGAAAAATTGGAAAGTTCAGAATCTCCCTTAACCACACATATCAAAGTATATCAAATATCCCCAAGCATTGAGAAAATTTCCCAGCTGTGGTCAGTATTACACGGAAGTTTTGCTGTAACTACCTACAATTCCCTTCAGGAATCAAAGGACCCAAAGAAAAGCTTGAATATGGATTCAGCTCCTTCACATTCGAGCTATTAGAGCCCAAGAATAATGCACATGAACCAAGTGACCTTCAGTCTGCAAATGCAAGTCCATTAAAGTGAAGTATTCTTCTCCAGTCCTTGAGCTGCTGTTAGGTCATTTATCCAAGCCAGAAATTTTCTCAGCAATACTATTGTGGCCGAGATTAATAACTATAGTAATCCATATAATCAAATAATCCCCAATAACCAGATCCCTGTAAAGAAAATAATGCTTTAGATCAATAACCACAAACTTCTAGTAACAAGCTTTGGTTGTGCTTCTGTCTTGCAGTCCATCTAGTGTTTCACCCAGTTGCCTCTTAAGATAGAAAAGCACTGAAAGAAGAAGAGAGAAGGAGTTAGAGGGAAACAAATACCTCTCGTTGTCTGGCAGAGTAAGCCACTGCAGTATGGTTAATATTCTCCGCTCATGAGGGATGACCCTGTAGGGTAATAACAAGCAGAAGCATGTTGTTAGGTTGCATTTCCACAAAATGAAGCCTCAAGAGTGCTTACTCTTGCACCCAGGCCAAATGCTCTCTATTTACCACCATCTGTTTTCACTTCATTGTAGTAAAAGGCCCTCTTCGGAATTAGCATTTAAACTTCCATTTTCATTTGCAACGTATTCTATTGCTCAACTCCTTCCACAGAAGACAAGACTGGAAATTCTGATTCATGGTCAACAGAAGGAGCAAGCCTTGCTGATCTCCTCCGGGCAGAGGGACCCTGGCTTCAGGATCATTGTTGCAGGGGACCAATCAATCCACTAGCTGTGGCCCTGGACGCCAGTATTTTCACTTCCCAGCCCCGTGTCTGCTGGCACTGGAATCTCTCTTGATCACTAACCCCATGGCCCTCATAGCCTCTGTTCACTCTTCAGTTGGATAAAGGTCAACAGCAAAGCACTCTGCACAGTTTTGTTGTAATGAGGAAATGCAACAAGGCAAGTAAGGGCATGCTGGCTGCCTAGCAAGCAGTAAGTGCTAAGAAAGCTTCTTATTTTTACTAATGATTATAGTCAGTCATCATTACACCTGGACACAGCTGTACAACCTTAGAAACACCGTCTAACTTAAAACTTTGTGTTCCTCTCCTATAAAATAGTGGGTTAAAGAATATAGTCTTGAAAGGCTCTTCCAACCCTATAAAAATCTATCAAGAATAGGCACATGTAATTACATGATTGACAAAAGGGGTATAATCTAAATCCACAATGACTTTTGTGTTTAAGCTTCATTCCTCTGTTGAAATATAATTACCCTAAGTCTGGCACTAGCTGTAAGACCTCTCGGCTAACATAACATGACTGTGTCCTTGCCTGACTTACAGTAAGATGCTCAGAAGCTGAGGGTCTTTACATGTGGGGAAACTGTCTTGCTCTTTCCTGACAAGAAACACAAAATGCTTTGTCATTCCCTTATGCTGGACCAGACTCCACAGGCATGTCCGTGACAAACTCAAACCAAAAACCCATGTTTTAATTGTGGTTAGGGGAAATGACTTGGAGACATTTGATGAGCCATTTACACCTTTACTCTTGGGGAATATGAGCAAGAGACAGAGAGATAGGAAAAGATTGGCTCTCAAAGCCATGGTAGGGTCTAGAATTAGCAGAGGCTTCTCCTCCACATTAACATGGCCCACTCTCACCAGCTGCACACATCACTCGGGATTTGCTCTCCTGTCTCTAACTATCAGACAAGATCAGCAAATCTCATCAATCATAAAACAGGTCCTCGCAGAAATCTATTCCAATGCTGTCAGGGGGAAAAAGTGACTCTATTTATTATATCCTATAACTGGAATTAGAAACAGGCAAGGCAAAGCCAGGTTAATCACTTAAGGAATTTAATTCTTCACCTCAGAAATCCTTTGTATCTGAACAAAACAATTATAACTGCATATTTTGAATTCTTTCCTAATTAAAAAAGCAAATGTTGCAGCTCTTTCATTTCACCTTAACTCACTCCCTATCTAAATGCTGCTTTATTTTACGTAAAATTGATGTTAAGACACACACACATGCACTCTAATGAACCTATTTCTAGTGCTAACAGAAGAATACCAGCTGATAGAGTTTATGTCAAGTTCAGAGTGATTATCCTTCAATCTTTTCTTTGGGTAGGGTACTTGAACAAGAGTGGATACAGAACTAAAAACACCAGCTCTGACACCAGAATGCTTGGCTTTGAATCCTGACTCCTTCCTGTAAAGGCTGGTGAGGAAAAGGTCTGGCAAATTATCTGACTTTTTGGGACTTCTGCAAAATGAATACCTACCTATAATGTTATCCTGAGGATTAAAAGAAACACTATCCATCCTTATAAAGTGTTTAGAGTAAGTAGTATCTGGTATACAGTAAGGGTTTAGGAAAATGTTAGCTTTTAACATTATGTGCTAGATTTACAGGTCTACATAGGTGATATTTGATAAAAGCATATTATTTTCAAGGTATGTGTACAAACATAAATGAAGATGTAAGATACCCCTACCTAAAACATGATTATGGAGGACTCACCAGCCTCTCCTTGGAGGATATAAGCAGGTGAATATCACGTTCATGGGCAGAGCTGCTCGTGTGTGAGTGGGAGAGCCTGGCAGGAGGACGCTAGAAGTCTGAGGATCCATCCTGAGTGTGACCTTGACCACAACAGGTAGTCTCACTAGGGCTTCATGTTACAAGTCTATTCACTGATGGGTCAGACAACACAATCTCTAAACTTCCTGGGAGTTCCAGATATCTCTTATGAAATAACCTCAGACATCAAAAGGACATTGCTTTCAATGATTAGCGTTTAAACGCAGAGATTGCATACATAAATTTGACCAAGGAAGAGTTTATGTCCAAACAGAAAGGAAAATAGAAGAGATGTCCCAGCCTTTTCTGTCACTGATTGACGTAGAACTTGCTGTTTTCCAAGCATGTTAGACATGGCCAGAGAAAATTTAAAAATGGAAAATGAGGGACCGATTAAAAATATTTAATTGTAAGAGAGTAATGACTTTAGGACATATATAAGCATTGTATCATCACTATTGAAAGACATAATGTGAATAAGAAAATGAACACCAATTATTAGTTCTTTTCCCCGCGCACTGAACTTTAAGCACTTTGGACAAGCTAACTCATTCTATCTTCACAGCACCTCATGTTGAAGGTACTGTAATTTCCATCTGAAGATGAGGACTTTGATGTTTTGAGAGATTAAGTTACTTGTCCAAGGGGCAATCTTATAACAAGTTGAGATTAGAGTCAACCTAAGCACTTGTGCTTTCTGAGAATGACTGCCTTTGCACACGAATTGACATCTAAGAATGCAACAGGGCATCAGCTGACGATGATTTTGGACTGAAATACTATCATTTAAAAAGCAAGAATATAATTTTAGGCTACAGCACAGGACTGTGCTAAAAGAACGCCTTCAACATCTAAGTCTAGAGTTGAATCTCCTCTGGGCATTTTCAGAATGTACCATAAATTTCTTTAACCTGCATTTCCCTCACATAACTGAAGGTACGATCACATTTATGTTACACAAGACCCCAAACATGGGGGAAAAATAAATCCAAGCCACTCCCAGGACACTAAGAATTGTCCAAGCAGCAAGGCGAAACTACACATCTTTGGAGCACACAACATTCACCTTCTTATGAGCAGTTTTGAATGGGTGGAGAAAACCGTCATTCAAAAACAGCACACTGGGACTGTTCATCGGAGCTGGGAGCAGCAGTTTCAGAGGACGGGATGAGCACTAAGTGTCAATTATATTGTCAGACCCTTTCCATTCTGCCAGGCAATTACATTGCAGAGAAGAAACCACTTCTATAAGCATCTATGATACTTAAGGGTTAAAGAAATGCAACACATAAGATTCAGTTGGTAAAACAGCATACAGTTGACATTTAGCGGTGTCATTTTTAACATACTCGTGTTTATTTTTTCAACTCAGAAACTTCTTATTTAAAGAAAAAAAAAAACAAATCTTTCAAAGGGATGTCCTGTTGTAGCTTCAAATCACCAAATCCAATTTCAATTAAGCGCTTCAAATCTGGAAAACTACTTTTATTTGTAAATTTGAAGAAGTAGATGGCACCATTATGAATTAAGCTGAACCTGTGGTTGCTCTCAGCACACTGCTGTCATGGAATAGTCAGATTTTTTGTTAAGACCTAACTGGCAAATATGGAAGCAGCTTTGATGTTATTTCGCGGGGGGGTTGGGGAGGAAGGTGGAAAGATCATCTCAGTGGAACAAAGTCTCCACAAAGGTTGAAACAGATTACTTTTCTATGCTGATTAAAAATAACCAAGAGACTGATGGTTTGATTAGGTAACTTTCATATTAAGGCTTAAAACCATTAGTTACTAATCCTATCACTTCTGATGGAACTTGTTTTAATTGGGAAAATCCAGAGAATGATTTCTCATGGTCTTGTGTCCAGAACGTCCAATCCTCAGACTCCATCAGCTCTCCAGCTACCTGAGACCACATTGGATTTTTAAAGTTGTGAACCAAACTAAATATAGCATGCCATAATATATTTACAGAAGACAAGAAAGCAAACTACAGTAAAAAAAAAAAAAAAAAAAGTAGTCCAGGAGAGATACCAATTTTCTAACCAGCTACCAAAAATCCTGCAAACAGCAATAGAAACAATCTGCAGGATAGCAAGAAAAAGAAGAAAAAAGCAATCTTCCTTATATACCTTGTATTCCGAAAGGAAGGCAGGAAGGAGAGAGGAGGAGGAAGGGAGGATGGAATAGGAGTGGGAAGAGACACAGAGGACTTCAGAAAAACAAAACTACAACTGTATGAAAATGCTCACATTTTTACATTTAACTGAAATAAAATCAAAGCTGAGCTGTTCTCTCATAAACTGAATCACAACTGTAATTTCACAAATATTGAAAAAAATAAAGATAACTTACACAGACCAAAAGAATGTTCCAGCTCTCACCCCTTGCTTGATGGATGTAATCCATAGCTAATGAGGAAAATATAAGAGGCTTAAAACACACTCTGAGTTTGGTCAAAGAAGAAAAAGACTTGACAACGTATTAGATCTGATATCTTATATTCTACTCACACCCCATCATAAATTTCACAGTATTTGCAACCACTTCTCTTTTTTCACATCTGGAAGTCAGAATCATTATTTCCATAAATGTTATTCAATACATTCTCTGCAAAAGCTCTCAAAAGCTCTGAGTCTAGTGACATAAAAAAAAACACACACACACAACTCTTATTTCACCTCAGAAGTCTCTCTCTCATGTCTGTCTTTTCTGATCATTGTTTGTACATTTCACTTCTATGGCAGAAGTCTGCTCATCAAAGAACCCTGGAGTGGACCATATGTTTCCTCGACTATTGAAAGTCTGATGGAGAAGAGCCCCAATTTGGCACCCAGATGTCGGAATCCTGGAACCTAACTTTTCTTGTTTTCAACTAGCCAAATGAGAAAGAAAGGGAAGGAAAGGGCTAATTTTTAATCCAGATTGTTTCTATATTGTTTATCTAGCCTTTTAAGTTACATGGACTTGCTGGGAAAAGTTAGGAGATCTAAACATTTCATCCAGGATTTTTAAATATTCTTTGCAGTTCCTGCTGTACCAGGGCAGAAGATAAGGGAATTCACAACCCAGACTGCAGCCAGACGGGCTGGACATTTTTTTAACCTTGCTTGGGTCATTTACCATCCAGAAGATCCTCCCACATGTCACTTAACCTTTCTCTTCTTGAGCTTTGTTTTTTTTTTTTTAACAATGTAGATAATATCATCTACACAGGAATAGCCTAAACTTTCATGAGTTAACACATTTAAAATTCTTCAACCAGTGTCTTAGCATTTGGTAAACAATCAATTTCAATGCTTCTTATTATGCAATAATGGAAATAAATATAATCCAGTTATTCTAGGAACATTAAAAACAGCTTAGGATGGCAAGGGGCCCATGGAGCAGACCTCTGGGAGCAGAAACCCCTCACTTAACGGAAAGAACAGAGGCAAACAGGAGGGAGTACTGCGGTTTGCCCAAGACTGAAACAAAACAATCTTGCAATGACAGCCAGCCCTTGGTTGGCTTCACTGTACCTTGCCTTTGAGAGTGCCCTGTAAATACAACGAAGACCTCTATTTTTTAAAGATTTTTTTTTTTTTATTGCAAAGTTAGATACACGGGGAGGAGAAGAGACAGAGAGGAAGGTCTTCCATCCCGTTGATTCACTCCCCGAGTGGCCGCCATGGCCGCAGCTGATTGATCAGAAGCCACAGGCTCAGAACCTCTTCCAGGTCTCCCACATGGGTGCAGGATCCCAAGGCTTTGGGCCGTCCTCCACTGCTGTCCCAGGCCACAGCAGGGAGCTGGATGGGAAGCGCTGCCAGGATTAGAACAGGCACTCATATGGGATCTGGGTGCATTCAAGCTGAGGACTTTAGTCGCAAGGCTACCACATGGGACCCAAAAACCTTTATTTTTGTTTTATTTTGCTTTGTTTTATTTTATCTGGAAATGCACAATTGAGAGGTGTAACATATCCAGGAGTTTAGCCATGGTTTCTGAAGGACCTGGCATGCAAAGCCACAGAAAGTTCTTGAAAGATCTTAGACAGCACCACACACCGCCTCCAGGAAGTTTTTGGAAATCCATAATCCCTGAAATGACAGCTACTCTAGCCAGTGAGTGTGGGCATGGGGGGCAGGGGAAGAGCACACAGTGCTTCCCAGATGAATGGAGCCCTGCTCTTGTTCAGCCTGGGAGAACGCTGTGCTCATCTCACACACATGGCTCCCAGTGGGTCAGCACCTCTGACTCCCAGGAATGGTTCAGATTATTCTGAGATCCCTGCCTGTTCTTTGCACCAGAACATCCTTCCATTGTAGAGACACACTGTGACTTGGGCAGATCCCCCTGCTCCCCAGAAAAACCAGGGTTCAAAACGGGTCCTGTTCATTGATTGTCGTTCTGATGCTGTCACCAGCAGGAAATTGAGCTCAAAGTAAATATTGGACCCCTGAGAATACCTCAAAATCATGCCAGTCCCAGAGTCCAGTTCTGTCTTTTTTAAACATTTATTTATTTTTATTTGAAAGGCACATTTACAGAGATACAGAGAGAGAGAGAGAATCTTCCATCTGCTGGTTCACTCTCTAAATGACTGTAACAGCTAGAGCTGAATCAATCTGGAGCCAGGAGCTTTTTACCAGGTCTCCCACACGGCTGCAAGGACTTGAGCCATTCTCCACTGCCTACCCAGCACATATGCAGGAAGCTGGATCAGACATGGAGCAGCCAGGACACGAACTGGCATGGAGGATTAATATGAGGCACCATCATGCTGGCCCCCGAGAGGCCAACTTTCTTATATTAAGGGATCTACTTTCACAGTAATTTTAACTCCACAGAGCAAAGCTTAGCATATTCATACCCAAGACCTTGGGGAGTATCCTGAGCAATATTCATGTCAGCATATGTGAATCACAACACTATTCTAGAGTGGTCAAAGGGAAAAGCCTTCTAAGCACAAATCTGCCAAATGACGACCCTGTGCTTTCAAAACTCACATAGTAGAATGCATTCTGATGCTGCACTGCCTGGACCCCATGAGTGATGCTTAGCTCAGTGGCTGCTGCAAAGCAGGAGGACTGGAAGAGGTCTTTGCCGTGTTAGAAGGAAGGCATACACAGTCACGACTACAAAGAAATTGTGTAAAAATGGATCTGTTGGAAAACACTGGGCTTAGTTGTACTTCATACTTTTCTGTACTTTCCAAAATACTTACAGGAAAAATAGACATATTTGTTATCTTGGAAAAAAACTAACAAAAGTAAAAATTCCCTAAGAATTCCTCATAAAATTCCCTTTTAAAAAAATTCAGTTAACAGTCCGGCGCGGTAGTCTAGCAGCTAAAGTCCTCGCCTCGAATGCACCCAGATCCCATACGGGTGCCAGTTCTAATCCCAGCAGCCCGGTTTCCCATCCAGTGCCCTACTTGTGACCTGGGACAGCAGTGGAGGACAGCCCAAAGCCTTGGGATCCTGCACCCGTGTGAGAGACCTGGAAGAGGTTCCAGGCTCCTGGCTTCAGATCAGCTCAACTGCGGCCAAGACGGCCACTCGGGGAGTGAATTAACTGGATGGAAGATCTTCCCGTCTCTCCTCCTCTGTATATTTGACTTTGCAATAAAAATAAATAAATCTTTTTTAAAAAAGAATTTAAAAAACCAGTTAATCATTTTTTAACTAATCATTTTAAACTAAGTATTTAAACTGCCAGACCAAAACTGGGTTTGGGTTTCTTGCCTTTATTCCCGAACCTTCCTATGCTGTGCTTTATCTGGAGACCTGGCTTGCAGCAATAGTGCTCCCGTCACTCCGTTTTGGAAAGGGGAACGAATGAGAATAAGGTGAGTTACCAGGACCAGGGGGCTTTAGATATGAATTCAACACTCGCTCAAATTAAGTCAAGGATGCAAAGAAGAGTTTTGGAAAAGAACATCATCAGTGGGCAGGCATTTCACATAGATGTTACAATGCCACTTGAGACACCTGCAGCTCCTATGAAGTGCCTGAGTTTGAATCCCAGCTCTGTTTACAATTCCGAATTGCTATTACTGTTGTATCCAAAGAGGCGAGAGAGCAGGCGGTGGCTAAAGACTTGGATTTCTGCCAACACCTGGGGGAACTGGACTGAGTTCTGGGCTCCTGGCATCTGCCTGGCCCAACCCTGGCTGTTGTACACATTTAGGGCATGAATCAGTGGCTGGAAAATCAGTCTCTCTCATCTTCTCCCTCTCTCTGGCTTCCTTTTGCTCTGATAGATACGTATGTGTATGTATGTATATATGTATACATATGTATATATACATATATATCTTGAATATATATTCAAGTAACAAAATCAAATAAAAACAAAAGCAATTTTTAAAATTTCATAAGCAAAAGGTAGGTCAAGTCTTTCCAGCATTTTTTTTTTTTTGAGGGGATGTTATTCTACTGCATTAAAAACTCCCGAGCCAGGATTTGTAGCATTCTGGGACAGGTGACTTCAGCAGCAGTAGATCCAGTGCTGGAGGGCCTGATCGGCTGAGGAGATGAGAACCACAGACCCAGCAAACATGCAATGAAGGCAATGACTAGTGTGCCTACTGTCCAAGTGCTTAGGACGAGAAGGAAGGAAGCGACAGAGCTGTCAATAAATGAGTGGAGCTGCCACAACTAAGAAAAAGGGCCACCTTCGGGTCTGCCCAGGCTAGAGGATGCACAGACCAGACACACCCCAGAGAAAACTGCACAACAGCCAAGTCCAAACACCCCCTGAGTGTTCCTGCAGTTCTGGACTGGCTCTTCTGAAGAGAGACACCAGCCTTGTGGGACCCATAGCCTAAAGCAAATCTGTGAAAAATCAGATCCAAAAGGAGGCAATAGAAAAAAAAAGTGTAAAATTCCATAGGAGGGCCTCTTAGCTTAGCCAGAGTTGGAAGAGTTTAGGGAAGGCTTCTAGAGACAGACTTCAGTGGAAAATCAAAGATAAATAAGATATTCATCAGCAAGTAAACAGAGCCCATCTCTGAGTGCAGGAAGACACAGCATAAGAAGAAAAGGGACGTGGAAAGGAAACAGCAGAATGAAGAAAAAAGGTCAATCTCCTCCTACCAGGATGATAAAGAGAGGTAGATCATGACTTTCTTTCATCAAGCCAAGAGCTTTGGAAATAGCTTCTTTCCCCTCTTTCTTGAACATAACATCCCTCTGGCATTTTTACACTGTAATTCACTGGGATGATCTCTGCACCAACGCCACCAGTAACGAGTGGTGTGAGAATGAGTGGCACCAACAGAAAGCAGTTCTAGGTTTCACCTGTGCCTCTTTTTGAGGTGCACTCCCCAGAACCCTGGCTTCAACAGTGCCGCATGCTCAACTTCAACTTCTCAAAACTCCCCACTTGGCTCCCTACTGCCACGAGCAATCCACATAGGACGAGAACTACCCCACTGAGGTACCTTTCTGTGCAACATGCCAAGACCGTCACAGAGAGAATTTTCAAAGACAAACACACCAAAGGAAGCCCATGAATGTGAACGCATGATACACAGGGTTGTACAGCAGGTGACCATTTCTAACGGTGCACTCTGTAGAGGAGCAACCTGAAAGCAGGCTAACCTTGGCTGAAATGCTTTTAGCAGAGTTCCGGAAGGAGGAAATTAAATTTCAGAAATTATTCTTGGAAGCCTAATGAGATTCGAATTTTCAGATGGATACAACAAAATGCCTCATCCCATTTATGAAATTTTAAACCAGGATAAGTAGTGGCTTAAATTCATCATTTAACCTGGCACCTCTATTGCTTAGCAAGATGTATTGCATGATTTTTTCCAGTAAAAATAAGTTGTGTCTCATTTAATTACCAGCATATCTTTTTTTGTAAATATTTTCTCAACTCCAATTTTCCCAGCGATGACTTTAGGAAATGTACAACCCTCTAAAATAATTGCACAAATGCTTGAGGAATGCTTGTTATTCCTTTTCTTACAGAACTTACAGTTTCTTATGCTCTCTCAACAAATGCTTGGGGTTTCTGTCCATAATTGTTCCTTTTTCTATTTATGACTCCTTAGGATTTTTATGATGCCATTCTGTTCAACATGGCAGATTGAAACACAAATCCGCTGCACCACAAATCCTGGTTAACAGCAGAGAAGGCCTAAACTTGGTCAGATATGTCAACTTTGGGAGTCAGCAGGGAAACAGGCAAACAGTTCAAACAGGGTTTCTCTTCATGGCCAAGCTCGCACCATTCCGTCAGCTCGGCTTCTGCAGCAGTTAATGAGTATGTGGGCCCACCTTCTGAGTCATGCGAACCCAGAGGAAACCTAATGTCAATACTCCATGTAAAGTGATCTGGTTTGATACAATTACTATTTATCTCTGCATCCTCTGTCATTTCTCTGGCAACTTGGCGTCCATGACAGAATTAATTTAAAAGACCAACCAGCAATGACTTGGCTGAGCTCTCATTTCAACCATTTCACTTACTCATAAAATATTCCCCTATCCTAAACCTTGCTTGTGAGATTCACTCCATCAACACTTCACACTATGATTGCAACCTCAAGTCATCGTGGGCCTTTGCCAAGTCCAGTCTGAGTAAAGACAGCCGGATTACAACATCTAGTATTCAGGGGCATTTCTACTGACATTCAAGAAGGCTGCCAGAAGAATGAAAAGCCTGTATCTATCTTGGCCTATGAGTCCATTTGTTATACAATGCATATGTTCTGATCACATTTCAGAAAAAGCAATACTTTAAGTAAAAACAACCCTATCTATACCTGTTTTGTTCACAGATTGCAGTAGCCGTTTCTAGGGGTAAGATTATACAGGCAAAGGTGTATGCATGGCATTTTGCAGACACTGGCCACCTCTCATACACGCAGTTCTTGCAGCCCTCTTCCCCGTCAGTTCTGCCCCTAATCAGAGTTGGCATGGAATGGACCAATTCTCCATCCTTTTTCATTCTGTGCACTAGAGGGGTTCCTGTGGCAATTCTGCTCTTCAGCCCAGATCTGCACATTCAACAACTATGCCTTTATATGGCTGATTTGCTCATGCCTGGCCAAATCAAATTATCTAACCATAGAGAGAATCACAAAAAACCTTAAGTTGAAATCCACACCCATCCTATTTATTTTCTGCCCATCTCTTGGGTCTGAAATAAACAGGGTGATTTCTTTCAAAACATTAATTTCATGTCTCAGAATCAATGTGTAAGACCCTGCTTATTACATTTAAAATCTTTCATTTGAACTCAAAAATTCTAATGAATAAAATATTTAAGTGGATTAAATAAAAGAATTTGTGAATCTACTTTGAGCATCAGCACATTACAATTCCTATACTTTGTTGCATTGAGGCAAAAATATTGGGAAAGTCGTAATGATTCATTTCCCTTTTTCACTGTCCCCAAGTCTTGTGAATCAGTAACATGCAGCTATCTATTTCCTCTTCAAAATGCTATGAAATTTATCCCCATGTCATCATTTCCACAACAATTATCCTAGAGAAGACTTTTAGCACCTTGCATTTTTGTAATCATAACCTCATACATATCTATGCATATACATACTCATCACACAGAAATGCATTTATCTATGAACACATGCAGATATATTATTCATGTACATATAAACAGCTAAAGATACATACACACAAGAACAATTCAAAATGTTCATGGAAATGTAATTAAAGGATAAGTTTATTTGGGAGCAAAAAGCTTTTGAAATCCATGCATAGTTTCTTCATTTTTCATGAAACATTTTGAAAACCCCTAACATACATATACACTATACACACACACATTTTGTGTGTGTGTATATACATACATACATATATAAATAATATACATACATATATGAATAATATCAAAAGAATAAAACATAGTTAAGTATGAGGAAATTGTAGTCTCTTTTTTCCAGGTAGCACATTTGGGGATGAAATGATTCCACCCATATACAGACAAAAAAATGCAAAACTTACCGGCTGTCCTCCCCACCACCTATGGTTAAATTTCTCCCTCCCTCGAAGATGAAAAGTGGCATCAAATACAGGATCATACATTGAATTGCCCACAATTCCATGTGATTCTGGATACAGTCCCTGTGTGTAAATGCAAAATTATTTTTTTAAGTAACAATGTAACAGTCTATATGGGCTGACTTCATCATGATTTATGAGCTGTGTTATAGCAATATTTAATTTGCAGAAATATATTTTATGTTATAAAAAATGTGTGTACAATATGGGTATATGTATATATTTAGATATATATATGTGTGTGCGCATATATATATATATATATATATATATATAAGAATAGATTGTTTCTTTATTGTGTATCTTACTAGCCAAACACAAAAATAACTATGGAATTAATTATAGGCCATATACTAACCCTAACATGATTATAAGAAATTTACATTTTATTTTTTGGCTGCTGTAATCTAACAAGACAATAATTTTGTTATAATAAATTAACCTGTAATTTGGAACTTACCTATATTCAATATTCAGGTATATATTTTTTCCCTTCTTTGCAAATTCTATTTCTTTCCCCCCAAAATAACAAAAACAATAATAGAATAATAAAATCAGAAAAGGAGGTAAAATTTGGACCTGAGAATTAAAACATAACAGCCGTAGCCAACATTTTCATTTGTAAATTCAGAAAGTAAAGTTAGAGATAGACCTTTTGGTTTTTGAAATAAGCATAACGCACACACGCAAACATGTAGATCTGAAACAACGTGGTGGCTTTCTTTTCAGTTTTTTGAAGATTCAGTTACTAAATTTACATCGAAGTTCAATTGCTCACCAAATTATAAAAGGCATTTGCTGTGAACTAGTGCAGATATAATGGGAGATGGAAAGATTTTCTTTGAAAACTAAGAAACATGTCTTGAAAAGCTTCCCTTTAAGTCATTCCAGGACATAATCAGCCATTCCAAAATGAATCGTTTGCAAAAGGACTTACAGTGGCCAAAGTGTACAAATTAGGGAAGGTTTTGGTTGGGTACACGGGTCTCATGTAGGGAGCGTGTGTGCCACAGGATCCTGGAAACAGAATTCCAAAATGAGAACAAGAAAATGAACAGAAATGTTCAAGCGTGAGAATTCATTTTATAAGTGATCAAAGGCACATATGTCTTCACTTTCATCTTTCAGATAAAATACACGTACAACAGTGTGGCCATAGACCTTGTGACCCATAACAAAGTGATTAGTGTTGAAATCCGGATTCAGAGACGGAGATACAGAAGAGAAAAACTACTTACGCAGCTTTTCAATGTTTGGCATGACCTTGCTGCCTTTCTTCATGTAAGACGCCCGGAAACCGTCCACTGAGAAGATGATTAATGGAGGACGAACAAACCTTAAAGAGGAACACATGAAGCCTTAGAAAGAACTGCAATCGCATTTCTATCACACCCAGTCATTGTCAATCGTCAAGATCAAGCATTTCTGGGAATAAACTGCATTCTTATAACTTTGCTCTCCTGTAACGTCAGTTGTTCATGCTTCAGTATGCCTTGAAGACATTAAGTCAACATATCTCTTTCCTCATTCATATATTCATAGTTTCACATGACAGTGCTTATCGTAATTGTAAAACACCTTTTGCAGGCCTGTCGGAAACTGCATCAATACCTTTTGATCAAATACATCCTTAAGAGAATTGTAAAACAAATGGTGCTGGCACTTCTGCAGGTCTCAAAAAATTCCTTTGGGATGGATATTAGCTGAAGAGCTTCAATCACCACATGGATGTCCATATTCCATATCTTCAAGTCCTGGTTACTTTTTTTCCAATCCAATACCCACTAAAGTTCACAACTGGAGTCAGCAGGTAAAGGCTCAAGCAAGCACTTTGCCTCCCTCCTCCTGTGTGGAAGATTCAACCTTGACCTGCACCTGTCATGACTCCTGCAGGCATTTAGGGAATGAATCGGCAGACCAAAAACAGCTCTCTCCATCTCTCTCTCTCTCTCTCCGCCTAATAAACACTTAAAAATCTTAAACCACTGTCAAGTTAATCCTAACGTTTGAAGTTAATAGAGCAGGCACAGATTTATGCTTATTTGAAGTGTCATAGTAAATAAGACATTTCAAATGAATCACCTGTAACACTTAAAATAACACTACATAAGGGCTTCCTGTTATAATTAACATTATCATGTAAGTTTCCATCATACAGTCTACCTATTCATCAAAAATGACAACATATTTTGCATAGCCAGAAACTGTCACATTCTGCAACCCAAAGAAGTTCAAGTGACTCACTAAAGTGAAAAGGAAGTAAAAGCTAAAGACAAAATCTAAACACTTGCATGTTGTGTTCTAACCCATGGTACCTAAAATCAACATTCCTTTAAAGGACAAATACACATCTGTTAAAAATGCATTTTCTGCTAAGCATTTTCAGGGTTCATGAATTTTCCACCATTCTGGAAGGCATAATAACAGCTTTGAAGCTGGTCACAGTAGAGCTGGGAGTATCGCCCAGGTTGGCTGTCCTGCCACAGGACAGTGCTTTAACAGCTCCTCAAGTTGCTGCAGCATTTGGTGGGGCTTCCCATTCTACATGATGTGTTTGAGAAATTCTATAGTCTAGCACTTCCATGCCTCCTTACAGGAAAAAAATGGGGAGGGGGCAGCAGAAGCAGAATTTCAGGGAAAACACCTAAAACAAGTGAGTGCCAGAAATATATCCTCCTCCAGTGACCTCCAGATGCACTTTGGTCATATGGAATATAGGTAATGTTCAGAATCCAACAATGTTGAGGTGATAGCAAGAAATTAGAAAAAAACAAAACCATCATTACTTTACTTCCTAGCTTTTGATGGCAAATTAGTTGCAAGTACTCACTCAATTTACCTATAGAAGAATGTTTTAGTTTTACACGGTTTCTAATATTTAACCAATCACATTGTGTGTTTCATAAAATAATACCATAAAATGTCATACTATTAATAAAACACACTTACCCTGCAGGGCATTCTGGGGCCTTTATTTCCTCACATTCATCGTCTACCCAATGTGACTCTCCTTTTAAGAAAAAAATAGCTCAATTTATTGTGGAATCTAATGATCAACAGGATCCAGAACCTCAAAGGATACAGTTCCAGAACTTGTGTCCTATTTCACATGAGAACATGCCTATGAGGCATTATCTAAAGAGAAATTTAGAATAAAATCTTGTGTCTGGTTTGGTTTATACGGCATATCCACACATGGTGAGGAAGCTAAACTCTAATAACCACAAGTGGTGTTTATTCGGGCTCTCTAAGACTAAATGGCTTGAAGATTTATTTTTTAAAACACAGTGGTGTCAGTGAACACAATTTCATGTTTGCATCCCTCCAGAAATAAACTCTTTGATCACTAAATGGAAAGTTCTTTTCTCTGCCACTGAAGATCTTGGAAACCGTAGAAAGCTAGACACAACTTCCCTTTAGGGCTTAGAACATGCAGAAGTTATATGTGGAAGATTGCAACAGAGAGGTTATTTGCCAGTGAGTCTGTACACAGCCCTTGAATTTTTTTTTTTTTCAATAAACTTCTCGAAGCACCTCCTATGACTCTGAGATGTAACAGGAACGACTAGTATTTGGGATGCCCTTGGCTGGCAACCATCTCCACCCAGGGCTGTTGCCAGTGCTTCAGCAAACAGCTCACACCCACTGGTTACAAAAAGCATGCCTTCACGCCTCAAGAGTAGGCAAGTCTCTGCCTGGGACACCCATACCCCATATCAGAGTGCTGGGGACTGAACAGCATTTCTGCTCTTGATTCCACTTTTTTGCTAATATCCATCTAGGAGGCAGCAGGTAATGGCTTAGGAGCTTGGGTCACTGTTATTCATGCAGGAGACTCAGATCGGATTATGGCTCAAGGCTTCAGTTTGGCCCACTTTTGACCATTGCGGGCATTTGGGGATGAGCCTAGCAGATGGAAAATGCTCTCTTTTTCTCCTCCCCATCTCCTTTTCAAAGGAATTGTAATTCATTTGATTTAGTTTTTAAGGATAGCAGCAGCCTGCCCCCAAAGGAGGCTTTGCCTGAGATAGCCTCACTGGACCCCCCACTCCCCTGTCCACCCCCTCCAGCCCCACTTCGCTACCCTGCTTCCTTTGCTACAAATCTTCCTCTCATTAACACCCAAGTCCCAAATACCTGTCTCAGGCACTGACCAATAATCAAAACAGAAAGTTTAGAAATCTCTTCATCATCATGGCCCTATCCAATTATGGAATTTCAGTCTATTTCCTTGTTACTTCAGATCAATGAAATGCAGAGTGGCAAAAGTAAAAAAGCAGTATGAGACATTAACAAAGCCAAGGTTTTCTTCCTCCCAAACCCACATCCAAGGAGCTCCATGTGCCACAAAGAGTCCCCATGGAACGTGTTCAGTGCTTGTTCTTTGAAATCTCAAATCAATCCAGAAAAAGTTTGTACCTTTGCAAATGACTTGGTAATTGGTGCAGCAGTCTCCCCGGGCCAGGCAGTCCTCGGAGCAATGACAGGCGTTCTCCTCATTTCTTACCTCTCCGCACCTGTCCTTCGTACACTCCCAGCCACGAGCTGAAACGACCACGTCAAAGCACCTGCAGTGATGTGCGCAAACCCAAAGAGGCCAACAAAAAGAGTTCAAACCCCACATGAGTTCAGCAGCTTACGAAATCTAAGCTGGCCTGAGGTCTGATAATAAGATAAATTTAAGAAAAGACAAAGCCAAAATGCAATTGGGCTTCTTGGGGAAAATGGGGATCTTGGAAAGCATGCAATGTATCCCAACTCTTCATAAATGCCTCTACCAGACTCGATGAAATGAATGCTAAGTCAGGGTTATGACAGCGCTCTCAATAACTCCACCCTTTCATTTTTTGAACTCACTTGATATAAGTGATTGTGGAACTAAGTGGCCTCTACCTGTATACAATACATTTCAGGGATACAGTCCTAAACAGATGAAGAGTATAAAGTGGACTTCAAAAACTCAATGATTCCCATCACTGGCCAAAACGTGGTCCTACTTATGTGAACAATCCTACTGCCTGCTTTCAAGGAAGACAGCAGATTGGTTGTACATTTCTGCCTCATCGTACTTGATTGAGACTTCACAGTTCAACTCTTTCAAGAAGATATTTTCAGAAAAATAATCCTTTCATTTTAAAAGAAGTGCTATATTTCTTGTCCAGCTTTTTTATCCACTAGACTACACATTCCAAGGAAGGAAAAATTATGCATCTCCCTTTTCACCATTGCTTCCCATCTCAAACCACAGATTGAAACTATGCCTGCCACACATGCCTGAGTGTGTAATGAGTATTAACTCTAGCTGGATATCACCATGGAAATAAATTTCCTTGGCATTCAGGCCTGCTTTATCATGTATTTATGTTATGACATTTTTACCCTGTGCTGGTCATGTTGTTTAGATATACTGAGGAACAAGACATGGTTGCTGCCTTCACGGAACTTACTACTGTAAGAAAATAAACCAAGGGGCAAGGTAGTTTCAGCTAATGTCAAGTGTCATGAGGCAAACAGCAAAGAGGCAGAGACAGAGAGCAATGGGGTGAGATGGGAATTCCCAAGAAGGCAGAATGATCAGGAACAAGTTCTCTGAGCGGAAAGACATGGACCCTTCAGGTCTTCATCGTTTAGGATATGCCCCAAGTGGAAGGTGACATTCTTGGAAAGCAATGTAGCATCTCAGTGTTATCCACCACGAGTAACTGTTCTTAGATACAAAATTGGACAAAGAGAGATTAGCTGTCATGCAAAAGCACTGCCACTGATCATTTGGCAGGTCATTAGCTAGAAATCCCTGAGACCCCTGCTAATCCTCGTCCTGTGGAGCAGGCTTTGCAGCTTGATCCCATTCTCTGAATATTTAATAGCCATTGTTTCCATTTCCATCTCTTTCCAAGAAGATTAAGTGCTTAGAATCAGGAACTGCTTTTCCCAATAGTTGGCAATTTTCTCAGGTTCTTTAACTGATAGTGATTGTGGGATTATTCTCCCCCTGCCAGTTCTAGAATAATGCTTTCCACCAGTATGCCTTTATTCCTCTCCTATTTACACAACAAAATCCCTTTACTCACAAGAGAGGATCATTATTAGTAGCGTATGTGCACTATTTAAAACAATTTTTTTGCAAGAATAGAATTTCTTTTTAAAATCAGAATTCAAAGAAAACTCCAAGCAAACATGTGTCAACAAAGTAGTTTACAAAGCAAATGGGGTAAGAATAAAATAGATTTAGCCCTATGGGAAAAGATTACTGATCCTAGTAGCAAAAAGAATTTTAAAGATTTTTATTTATATAAAGACAACACATTTCACTTATTTCACATATACAGTTTTAAGATTATAATATTTCCTACCTTTCATCCTTCCTTACTTTTCCTTCAAGATACGCTTTGACACATGTGTGTTTACATATTCACACTTGTTTCCGACACACACATACACAAACATTCTAAACACATTCACAGAGGGAACAGAGTTCACACTAAAACATGGTACTTCGTGCTAGAGAGAGTGCTTGTGAATGCATCATAGGCCTTCAGACAATTTTGTTTCTTCTTTCAACACACATTTGTTTATTTGACTCTTACGTTCAGCCTTTATTATCTTTGCTTATAGTAAAATAAGCACTTTATAAAATTTTATTATAGTCAATGTGCATTAAATCTGAGAAGAAAGACATAAGCTCCATTCAGAAAACTAAGAGGCAACAAATCTGTTAGGTTTTCTAAGACACTCTAAGACCAGGAATCCAGAAAATTGGGATGACATGCCAGGGACAAGACACTCAAGGTGGACAGGAATCAAAGTGTTCATGCCAAGCAGACACAGAGGGGACTGCAAACAGTGCATCAGAGCCAAAGACTGCCACCCAAACATCTGTTCCGTCCATACTTTCCGTCAACAATGGCTCAGCATTAAGTTTGCAGACCCACAACTAAGGAACCTGGGAGGTGTTCCAAAGGAAAGCAACCAAAAAAAGAAGCTAAGTGTTTGGAAAAAATTTTATGCAAAAAATAGTCTAAGGGAACTCTTCTTATTTGGGAGAACGGCAGAGAGATTAAGCAAGTCAGAATTAGTAAGAAGACTGATTATCAATGTTCATATAAATCAAGCGTTATGACTCAAGCAAAAGAGAATAATGTCTGTTTCCAAAGATATCATTAGAAAGGACAGACTCATAGCAAATGTAATGTAAATTAGGTTTCTGAAAGAACCATCAATGTATGAAAGTCCAAAGGCAAGTAATACACTTTCAAGGAAGTTAAGGAATCCGCATTTGGTGGTGGTAAGCCCTTCCTAGATGACTTACATTTTTCCCAGAAGCATGATAGATAACATACAAGTTACATCATAAGTCCCATATGATAGATCAAGCTTTGAAAATGGAACAAATATGGTGGTAAAGGCCCAAATGATGCTTTATTTCAACTCAGAGACACTATTTCAGAAGCGCCTTTGTGCTAATGACTGTTCCAGTATAGGGAAAGCTGTACAGAAAGTCATGCAAACCTTACAGATGTTTTCAGAGCTATCCAGAAATAAAGCCCAAGATAGAATTCATAGAACTTCCTGATTCACTTAAAGACAGGGATGACATCAGCAGTCACTGTATCATAAAATGAAATAAGACAAATGCCAAAAAATGGGTAGATAAGCAATTTAGATAAATGTCTATGTTGCGTATATATGTGTACATATATTTAACCCAAACCTTTAAGAACATGTGTACTTTTAGCCCACATACCCTAGCAGTGAATGTAATATTTGACAGCAAGAGACAGAAATGATAAAGATGGAGTGGGAGGTGAGAGGAAACCTAGCCACAAACACTCCCACAGTCAGCACAAGGTGACTACAGCTCTAAAGGACTTGGGCTGGGCTTTGTATGACAAATGCAGTCATTCATGAAGCAAATTGATATTGGTGGTTTGCATCCACCAGAGCAGGGTAGAAGCTCTGGGGGTTCAACTGTAGGGCGTCTTCAAGCTGTATTCTGGGCTTAGTGAAGACTTGAAAGTTTCATACCTGTCTTCAAACACAGTTCATCAAAGTCGTGGCAGCAACTGCTGTAGCTCTTGCACAGGTTGTCACACCGACAATCTGGAGGTCCAACCTCTTGAAGTTCAAAACATCTTCCCTTGCAGGATCCAGAGATGTTGGTCCAGGGGGAATCGGACATTTCTGCAAGAAATGAGAGGCAAAAGCAGTGTGTCAGGCAGTGGGCCATGTCACCATGGAAGAGTGACACCAGGAAGCCACATGTCATAGTTCCAGAGGAGAAGCCTGACTCCACTTGCTACCCATGTGCCCTGACTCCACTCCTGGCCTTCCTGGAGCTACAGTCTCCTCCCTGGTAAAGTGGAAAGATCCATAAAAGTAACTCTAGGTTGAAATGAAAATTAAATGAAACAACTCATGTAAAACAGTGTCAGACACAGAGCAACAAATGTTGCAACTCATGTGACTGCCATTTGTTAGCTATTAGGCTAAAGTTGTGATGGCTAATATCGTACCGATACTAAGGATGCCTACATAAAGCTATACTTTGATCCACACACTTCAAAAACAAGAGCTCAATTCATGATTTACAAATATAGTTTCTAGCAAGAAAAGTTGAGCCCAAACATTCTGAGAAGCATCTCAATATGTGATTGATTCAGAAGACTTACAGTTGCTCCAACTATAAAATCAGCACAGACAGCGAATGCTCTGCAAACAGGAATCCAATCTTGCTTTATCAGAAGCAAATCTTCTATGACTACTTTTCATCTAGCATGATTGTATATATTGAAAGTGACCTGAAACCAACCAAAGTGACTTTCTCCATCAAGAAAGAATGAGTTACCTTAACCTGAAGTGGAGTATTGCCCACCCCTTACACGAATCAGCCCTGCTTAGGCTAATGTGAAAATATCTACCAAATATAAATATGATTTTTCTAAAAAAGAAAAAATAAAAATACAGAACTGTGTTATATATAAAAGATAATGTTAAGTTTTACAACAGATTAAAAGCGATATGCAAAATATAGAAATAAAAGCAGAATGAGAATCAGACATTGGAGGAGCGATGGGCAGAGGGATTAGGAACATGTGCAAGTGCATGGGAAAGACTGTGGTGCAGGTGCCACTTGAGGCGTCTGCATCCTGCCTCTATCTGACCCAGCTTCCTGCCAATGCACCAAGGAGGCAGCAAACACTAACCGAGCACTCGGGGTCCTGTCACACATGCTGGAGACCTGAATAAAGTTCCTGGTCTCTTGCTTGATCCTGGCCAAGCTCTGGCCTGACCCAGCTCCAAAGAGTGAAAGAGATTCTCTCTCGCTAGCTCGCTATTTCTCCACCTTTTGGACATTCTGCCTTTTAAATAAATAAATATAGAATACGTGTCAATAAACTTTTACCCCCATATGAAGCCATTTACAAGAGTTACTTTTGGTGAACATTACACAGAAAGGTGGAAACTTTTTACCTTACAATAGTTGAAGTTTCTAATATTTTACGAATCCACAAGTTGTTGTCTGGCATGTTTGATTTCTGTCTCTCAAATGCATATTATACATATTTGAGTACGTGTGAACATGCATATGTGTGTTTAAATGTATATTGTAATGTACACAACATTATCGTAGTGTTATTTGTATGTATACTAATAGTATAAATAGCATATAGTAAATATAAGTATAAATGGTATGTATACTATTTATCATTTAATTCTAATTATGTAGTTTTCATTTTTCATAATTCACATTTCTTATTTTTAAAATCAAGGGTGAAAGGCAAGAGAAAACAGATGTCAAAGGACACCTCTGAGTCCACTCAATCCATTCAGCTGCACACCCTGTCCACCGCTTGGTCTTTTGTCCTCATCAAAGTAACAGTCACCCCATCCTAGCCTTTATGGCGGCAAATCAATTCAAGTAAAGCCAACACATTCACTAGACCATTAGATGTGAAATGTTTTTGCCTGGCTGATTCTGGGATGTTGCAAGATGTACAAACCACATCAGTCCAGTTTAGGAAATACTGTCAGTTTCCAGTGCAGTGTCTTACCTCTGGTTGATAAACCGCAACTTTCTGTTGACTTCGGCCAGCATATCAGAAGTTGATACTGTACCACAGAAAACTATGAAGAGGAAGAGTTGAAAAGGGGCAGGGGAATATCCTATCATACAAAATAAGGGAGCACTTACAGAATAGTCCTTTTTTGAAGTGATGCTTACAGAGAACCATTCCAACCTACTACATCATACACACAAAAACGCAGGCAGCTCTGCTGATAGTTACAACACGAAGAAGAGGTCTAATGGCACAGTTTCCAGATGTTTACTTGCCTTGCCCTTTTTTCTTCATGGTGCCCCACTAAACATTGGACTTACCCTTGCATCCTGGCCTTTGACTTTTCCCCTCATTATAATCTCTTCCCTAACCCTTTTCATACTTACAGATCTAAAATCTGTAGTCATTTTTCAAATCTTTCATTCATTCTGGGACTTTAATGTTTTCTTATGACAATAGTTATTTATTATGTGTGTCCTTTGCTTCGGTTTTTGAAAGTAACTGTATCTCGTTTAAGAGCTATCCCCTATCAGTTGAAGTCCTTCCTGCCAAGTCTCAAACTGAAGCTAACCTCGTTGAGAATCATGCAGATGCAGTTCATAAAAAGTGTTGCATTCATAACTCTTATTTGAGGCTTATCAACAGCTTCAAATAACACTTAGTTTCAAATAAGAGTTAATTAGAGGATTCCTGTGCTGCAAATTATTCTCACATGGCTTTAATTAGCCAAGAGTAACAGGAAGGAAATGGGAAGGTAGTTGAAGTCATTTAAGAGCTCTCTGGGACTTGTGTGGTGGATCAACAAGCTAATCCTCTATCTTCAAGGGTCAGCATCCCATATCAGCGCCAATTCACATCACAGTTGCTCCACTCCCCATCCAGCTCCCTACTTGTAGCCTGGGAAAGCAGTGAAGGATGGCCCAAGTGCTTGGGACCCTGCACCTGTGTGGGAGACTGGCCAAGGTTCCGGGCTCTTGACTCCCGACTTGGATCAGCTCAGCTCCAACCACTGCGGCCACTGGAGGAGTGAAAAACCTTTAAGGATGGAAAATCTTTATCACTTTGTCTCTCCTTCTCTCTATAAATCTGCCTTTCAAGTAAAAATAAATAAATCTTTTTTTAAAAAAATGAATTCTTCTAATCCAATGGCCCTAAGAAATGTGAAACGCCATTCCCCTTTGTCTATTCATTTAGTTGAGAGGCAGACAGAGAAAAAAAAACTGAAAGAGATGGACAGAAAGAAAGTTCCATCCTCTAGTCCGTTCCCTGAACGTCTCCTATGGCCAGGGATGCTGAAGTCAAGAGCAGAAACTCAACGCAGGTCTCCTCTGCGGTTGTCAGTAATTCAACCACTTCAGACATCATCTCTGCCTTCCCGGGTCCATTTTGACAGAAAGCTGCACTAAGGAGCCAGAGCTGGGTTTCCAAGCAAGGCACACCACTGCAGGACACATAGATGCCTAACTGGCATTTTAAACACGAGGTCCAAAGCCTGCCCCTATAATACCCTTAAATCAAATCAAATCAAATCAAGCAACAGATACAAATATTCACTTCGCCTTCCCAAGACCTGGTTCATCCTGGCCATCTTTCATGACAATTTCTAGCACATCTTCCTCCCATAAGAATTCTGTAACTCATCTCCATATCTTAAATGTTTTAATCCGTACCAAACTGTCTTGTCCTTCCCCCTGCACTCAGCCAAGGAATAAATCTTCAGAACTTCTCTTTCTATTTTACCTGATTCTGTGTCAAGATTCCTGGTCTGATTTCAAGTTTGTACTCTAAAATCTGCTAAGCCCTTTGTTAACTTCAATCAAGAGAACACTGATCAGAACATGTCAGCCTATAAACTACTGCAAGGCATAATGGCAATGGAAGAACCGCTGAACATGTGGTATCCCATAATTTTCATCATTGCTCAACCCTAGCTTCAGACTACTAAAGAAAAGATCTAAGAAACAAAAAGTACTCAGAACACTCAAATCAGAAAAATATGAGATGTTGGATGATGGCTTAGTATCTCTTATGAGTACTTTCATGAGACTCAAATTCTTGTGCTTTTTTAATTACATATTCAAATGATGTTGTTTCACTACGAAGCTAAATCATTTCCAGAATCTTAAAAAGAAATGTTTCAGGTCTATACAAACACACATTTGTTTGTTTTTGAAAGAAACAACAATTTCAAACTTGACAACATACACATTTACATAGAAATCTAGTATTTATAACAACTGCTAGGTACTTGTTTTTCATGAAATCATACTTATATAACTTTAAGGAAAAAACTGACATAAAACATGATTTCTTTCACTCAAATGTTCAATTTATAATCCAGATAGAGAATAGATTTTTTTTTTTTACCTAGGTAAGTGAAACTTTCTTTCAAAAGTATTTCTGGCAGCAGCGAGCCTAGCAGGGAGGATGCCTCTGTTCCCACATTGGGATGGCCGAGTTCAGTTCCTGACTCCAACTTCCTGCTAACGCAGTCCAGAAAGCAGCGATAGTGGCACAAGCCCCTCCCTAAGGCAGAGACCTGGCTTAAGTTCCTGCCTCTAACGTCAGCCTCGCCTGGAGGCAGGTGTCTGGCCGGGAGCTAGTGGACTGGAGCATTCTCCTACCACTCTCACCCTCTTGCTCTCTGTTTCACTCGCTCGCTCACTCTCACTTTCTGTCTTCGTGCCTCTCAAATTTTGAAACAATTAAATAGAAATGTTCCGTGTTAACCTACTTACACAAAAATAGAGTTCTAGAAATCAGGGATCATTTAATTCCGTGACATATGGAAAAATATGGCTAATTAGACTATTGGAAGCGGCCGAATAGATGAGAAAAGTTACACGGAAGCACAAGTTCATCCTCAGTTTCCCGTTGTGCTTTCTTCCTAACTTGTTTGCAAAGTGGAAATTTTCACACCATGAAACTAGCCAGTAAGGGAATCAATATTTATATTTGAAAGCATTTAATTCAACATAAAGCTGGAAGGTTCTTCCAAGTTTTGACTGGTTCTGTTTTCAGCGTTTAAGATATTTCTATCTGTCCTTGGTCCTCAGCCCAGGTGTTTTCCCAAAACTGAGACTGAAGTCTTTAAATGAACTGAAGACTGGTCATGCCACCTGCTTCTCTCAAGAGCATCAGAACAGGACGGTTCCCCCGTGTCTGCTGCCCTGTTTGGAATACAGCCCACAGAGAAAGCTGGGGGCCAGTGTGGGTGACATTCAAGATGCCATCCAACTCTAGAATTTAATACTCTATTATGCCTCCCCTGGAGTATGATTCATTCTTTCTGGCATGCTATCTTGTATTAAATTGCTTCTTTTTTTCTCAGTGTTTCTGACCTCATCCCTTCGCAAGCAGTACTTGCATAGAGAAATACATGTCAGTTTCTCTGCTTTCTAAACGTATGACATTTTATAAATACCCATATGGCATATCACTCCTTTCTTTTTCTTCTCACAGCTGTGGAGCTCATTTTCATAAATACATTTGTGCATATCCACCTGGGACATTTTCAAACACCTGTACTTCCAATATATTTATAAATATAATTTCCTCGTGTAGAAAGACTCCATAAACTACAAGAAACAGCTGTGTGATGAGACTGAAAAATTTAAATTACTATGTCTAACTATTCTAACATTTAAGGGTAGGTGATCAGTAGCATAAATCTAAGTAATTTGCAAATCTTCTAATTAACAAGGAAACATTGTCTTCTTGAATCACAAGACATTGGTAACTTGATAAGGTATAAATTTAGACACTGACCTCAGAGGGGAAAATAAACGTGTCATCATCTATGGATTTCAATAGCCTTAGCAAGGCATTTTGTTCTCAAAATGTTTTTCAGAGAAATAGAAGTAAGATTATTCCTGTTTTCCTGGTTGAAATAAAGGGAGTATAAATTTCATTTAAGCTGGCACAGGCCCTGGCTCTAATTTCAGAATATCTCACTAAAACTATTATGTGTTTTCACTAACAAGTGGTCTTTAATTTGGAGTATAAGCTCCAAATTTAAGAAATGGTTTCAAAGTATGATTTTGAAATTTTGTTGCTCATTATTGACTCAAAAATCTGTGAATACCAAGATTCCTGAATGCTATGTAATTTTTAAAGGATATATTTATTTTCTTTGGAAAGGAAGATTCACAAAGAGAAGGAGAAAGAGAGACAAAGAGAGAGAGAGAGAGAGAGATCTGCCATTCATCCGCTGGCTCACTCCTCAATCAGCCGCAGTGGCCATAATAGAGCCAGTCCAAAGCCAGGAATTAGGAACTTCTCCCAGGTTTCCCATTTGGGCAAGGGCCGGAGGACTTGAGCCACCTCTGCTGCTTTCCCAGGCCACAAGCAGACACCTGGATCGGAAATGGAGCAGCCAGAACGCAAAGAAGACTTGCCTGTAGAGCCACCAACCTCAACACAACCCCCAGGAGATTCTACCAAATGCTAAAGTACATTTAAAAATCACTACACCAGGAGTTGGTGTGTTAGCTCAACTGCGAATCCTCCACCTTGCAGAGCTGCCGTTCCATATGGGCACCAGTTTGTGTCCCAGGAGCTCCATTTATGGATCCAGCTCGCTGCTTATAGCCTGGGAAAGTTTTGGAGGATGGCCCAAAGCCTTGGGACCCTGCACCTTTATGGAACACCCAGAAAAAGCTCCTGCCTTTGGATTAGCTCAGCTCCGGCCATTGAGGCCATTTGGGGAATGAACCAGCAGATGTAAGATCTTTCTCCCTGTCTCTCCTTCTCTCTGTAAAGCTGCCTTTCCAATAAAAATAAGTATGTCTTTTTAAAAAATCAGTATACTAGGACTAGACCCGTGCCATGGTGCAGCACAATATGCCTCCTCCTGTGGCACCAGCATCTCATATGTGTGTCGTTTTGTGCCCAGCTGCTACACTTCCAATCCAGCTCCCTACTTATGGCCTAGGAAAGCAGCAGTGGATGATGGATGATGGTCCCTGCACTCATGTGGGAGACCTGTAACAAGCTCCTGGCTCGCTCCTGGTTTCAGATCATGTCAGCTCTGGTCATTGCAGCCAGCTGGGGAATGAATCAGCTGATGGAAGATTGTGTGTGTGTGTAAAACTCTGCCTTTCATATACTAATAAAGTATTTTTTAAATCACTATGCCAAAGCTCATTCAACAGAGACCTGCAAAGTATCTACACTCCTGAGAATGCAACTCAGAGCTTTTTCTTCCCATTGATGTCAAATCCTGTCTTTGCGTGGGATTTAACATAGTATTACATTCCACCATATTTCTTGTGACACTGATTCCCTGTCAGGATGATGGTTGAGATCTTTCAGCTACCCAGTTCCCTACATCCCCCCATCCCACCATGGAGAAAAAGCTTTTCACTGCAGAATGTGATTCCTAAAAATTTCCCAAATGAATACGATGCTTTTTTTTTTCCTGGTGCAGAGAAAAAAATTCCCTTTTGTCTGTAAGTCACAAGGACAAGCGTTCCTGTGTGAGAGACACATTCGATTTCACATTTCCCCACAAATTTCATCAGTACACATTTAAACTACCTTTTAAGCCACCAAACTTCATGATGAATTAGGCTGAGCTTTCCAATCTCTGTTAGGTATTCGCCAGGTCACAAATTTCCCTTGTTTTTCAAGTGTTAAATCGCTCATATTTCAAAGAAGTCATTTCATTTCCACTTAAAGACTGAAAGAACAGCTAAGCCATGTGTTTTGCCATAACACCAGGAACACACAGCCAGGCACACATACCCAAGTGTTGCTCGCTTGCACGCACCAAGTCCTCGGACGGTCCCAAGGACAAATCAAATGGGCCAGATCAGATGCTTGTGATGAAGACAACACTGCACTTGATATTTACATTTTCTTCAAAAATACATTCCCACCATCTCATTCACCTGTATGCCCATTCCGTTTGCCCAACAGAATTGGAATGACATCTCCTTATTTCCTATCTCCTAATAAATCTATATATCTCTTATGATCTGGTAAAAGAAATCATTTCATCATCACTTCCACCCAATCATTAAGTCTTGATAACAAATGCTATTAATAAGCATGATAGTTAATTAATTATGACAGTTTGTTGGCAGTTTCACAGCCTTGGAACTAACACCCCAGGCCACAGAGCAGCCAGGAGACAACGAGCATGCGCAGAGCTTTCTCTGCCACTGTTACAGACCCCAAGCGGTAATAGTCCCTGAACAAGAAACTGTTTGCTTTTAAATGAGTAGCTCAAGCTCAGCTCAGTCTGAAACTAGCTCTGTTTTAGTTCTGGGCTCCTTTCTTTACTGAAGCAACCTTAAAATCCAGGATTTCTTTTTGTCCAGTAAGAGTTGCTGAAAACAGGCATGGCTCCTTCCCTTCCAGGATCTAATTCTAACATGTATAGAACAAGTCACTCAGTGACTGCTGGTTGGAAGTCCTTACTAACAAAACAGCCAATCGCTTGTATTCTTCGAGAGAGGGGCTTTCCTAAGCACATGTAGCATTTAAAAAAATGAAAGCTCTCTGCACTCCACTTCCACTCCATTCCCACAGTAGTGTTTATTCAGGAGCAAGCAACTACAGGGCCTACCTAAAATGCAAGCTGTAACAAACAAAAACAGAAAGCACACAGGCACACCAAAACTCAGACTGGGACTTCCACTGCCTTGTTTTCTAAAGCCAGGCTTCACCTAGCCAGAAGGTTGGCCCATACATTATTTTAGATGATATCATAAAGCCCTAAAATAAGCAATGATTTAATAATTCAGGAAGCAAATCTCTTCGAGTGGTTTAAGGTGATTTGATTCACAGATTACTAGACTACACTGTTTTCCCAGAGCTAGCATTGATTCACTAATTCTTATAATTATTTCTTATGGCATATGGAAATAATTTATTGCCCAAAAATATACTCAAGGATTAATAGATCTAGTCTCTATCCTGCACATGTCCATGTAGAAAGCACAAAGCTTTAAGACACAATGCAGACAATCACAGACTTTTCTTTTTCTAGTGAGAAACCCACTCAGCCTCCTCCTCACAGGACAGCTCTGTAGAAGTGACTTGTCCCGGACCACAGGCACACCACACAGCTACAAGGTGCCACTCTGGTACTTGCACGACAATTTTCCAAAAAGAGATCAACTTTGAAATCGACCCATGACTCGCTTTCACAATTCATTAAGGAAACAGTGCTTGATTCTGTTAGTATCAGTTTTAGCCAAAGTCAGGAAGATAAAACAGTAGATCCTTCCTAGGGTGTGTTGGAAAGAACCAGCAGATGGCTCTCAAGTTCCTAACTTCCCACAGGAGGCTCACCACCTTGTCTGTTCTGGCACGGTCAGCATAAATGGGGGTGAAAGAGAAGCCTTTGAAGAGAGGTTTGTCAGCAATAAAAATCACAGTCTGATGCCCGGAATTGCCCTCTCCTCTCTCTCTTCAGGGAAAGACAAGTTAATTTTGCCCATTCGGCTCTCAGGGGATACAATGTTTATGATCTGAATTTCTCACGTCTACCCCAATGGCACCCCCTATGTTAGCTCAGTAACCCATTTCTAATGTTATTCTTTCAACTTTCTGGCATGACTCCAAAATCATGCATCACTGTAGGTATCACCACTTGGCTCAAAAGAAAACTCAGTGCTACCTAAGCAGAGACAGGTGATAGAGTCTTTCACAATGATCTGATCTTAAAAATACAGAGAAACAATAAATGCACAGGAAGACAGACAGACACACTACAATGTCCGACGTCCGGGAAAGTCAAGGAAATATTGCCCCCTAAAGTAACTGCTACTTAAAAGGTAATTTTTACTTCTGAATCCATCAGTGGCTCCAATTTCCAGGAAATTAACCAACTCATTGCTTAAGACCTGGTCAGTTAAGCCTTCTGCATGTGCACAAGGAGCCCGTTCATAAGATTTCCCACACTGCCTGTGGTGCAGTATATTGTAAAAGAAATGTCTTTCACTCCAGTTCTATTAGGTCAAAGTGTGTTGTGACTTACCTTTCCATAATCATGCCAGAAGAAAACACAATAAATGCATATGACCCCTGTAAACTTAAAAAGCACCACCTATCTTTTTACATTTTTCCAATTTTGGTTAAATTTGAAACTTTTACTGCTTTCATCAAGACAGTACACTGCCTTTTTTTATTTCCATTCCTTTATGCTAGATCAAAGCTTTCTGGTGGCCAATATACAATCAGCATCCTGTACTATAAGAGCAAATCAGCTTTGCTTATCCCCAGTGTTAAATCAGTGCCTCTACACACCACTTATTCTTTGGTCTTGGCTAAGTGCAAGAGTTTTGGTTGTATCTCAGCATTTACAAATTTTACAACAAAAAGATACAAGGAGCCAGTTACTATGATGCCATCATAAATGTGGACTAATTGAAACTACATTCTCTTGTCTAAATACTACAAATAGGTTTCTACCTCCCAGAGAAATCTAAAACTAAGTTATAATGCAGTATCACTTTAAAGATGAATTTCTTAGTGGTTGATTTCTTCTCACACAATATTTTTAAAGAGCTGAAAAATGCAAACATTTGAGTCATTTACCTGTAGGGAGGCCTTCATCCCATCCTTCTGCCCTCTTAATTCGACTTGCTGTGAATCCTAAGCATATATTGACTCCAAGGGCAAAAGTGAACAGGGACATTATCTGAAGGAATAAAGAGATCAAGTTGTCAAACACACTAACAAGACTGAATCAAACCACATAAAGCCAGTTCAGATCACTTCACCATCTCCAGCCCCACAACTCCCAAAATGCAGCCTCAGACACTATCTTCATGTTCACCAGAAGAAAGAAAAATGCAAACTCAAAAGTAACAGTCTGAAGCCTCTGTGTTCCCCTTGTCGGTCCATCACTCTCTTACCTGATAGAAGTGCAACGAGCTTCTCCCAGCCATGCCAGCGAATTCTTGGAAAGCCTTCCCACACTGCGTTTAGCTCTGCCGGCACTAGATGCACTGCTCTTGGCGCTGTGAGTTCAGTCTATTAACTACAAGCAATCCCACCTGGGAGGTTGACAGGCTCATCTGATTTGTCCAGGACTTGATTTCATCACGGTTGGTTCACAAATCACAGCCCTGAGCCTAAGAGGCTTAAGGCACCCTCCTCCTCCTCCCCACCTCTGCGTGGGCCCCTCCCCTAACACACAGACACTTTCATGTGGTATCCTCTGGCAACATGAGGGCTTCTTATGTTGCTGTAGCCAATAACAGTGCATGTTCATTTTCCTTCCCTCACAAAAACATGGCTTGTCAAAAAGAAACCAAATGTGTTTTATCCGATAAAAGTGAAACAGAACTGCAAGGCTTTCCACCAGCCTTAAGCCTTTAACGTTTACAATGCAGTTATTCAATGCCACTTGTGAAAAAAAAAAGGAAGAGAGAGAGAAAGAGAAAGAAAGAAAGAGAAAGAGAGAAAGGGAAAAGAAACAAAAGGGAAGTTTTATAATTTATAAGCCTAATAACTTTCCCTGTCTTTCCCCTTTATTTCTTTTTCTGGAAGTTTGGACAACACTGTCCCTATTACCACTTCCTCAGCTCCTTCTGACTGCTCAAATGTTTCTCACGATGAAATCTCCCAGAATTGCAACTAGCACGAGAGATAGCATTATGGTCCCCCTTGTTGTTCTTAAAGTTCAAAGCAACTTTTATCAAAATACAAAGAATGCCAGCTAAGCAGCATAAAGTCTTCCAGTCTCTGCTCCTTCTTGCAGAAAAAGAAAAAACCGGTAACTTATTTAGTAGTGGGTTTTGAGGGGGCAGGGAGAGCACTGGGGTGGCAGCTGGGGGCTTGAGGGGAGGGTCAATGACAGAGGAAGCTGTAGAGGAAAATACCCCAAATTTTTTTTTAATGTGGGAATTTTATTAGCAAGTGAAGTTAGGAAGGAAATCTCAGTGGCATAAGAAATTAGATCTAAGGAATTATTTTTCTGGTTATTTCCTAGTTAAAGTATTAGCCACCAAATACTGCCCTTTGAGTTAGAGTCTCTGTATGAAGCCATTTGGCAATCAAGATACTGCTTTTTTTTTTTTTCTAAGCAGGACACGTTTAACAGAAGAAATTAAGGCCTTTCAACTTGAGAGTTGTTTAAACATTGAACGCCTTCAGGATCCAGAGGAGGGGAGGTTTGTTTTGGTTTGTTCCCCTGCCAGGCCCAGGGCTATCATTCTTGCACAGCGCATGTGTGCGTCCATAAACAAATGCAGGACTCACCATGCAGCAAATCACGAAAGGAGCGGTGGCTCTGCTCGAGTAAAACACGGTCACACTAAGGCAAGGTTTGTTTATAGCGGATTGTGAAGTAGGCCTGGGGTTCATTATAAATTCTAGAATTTAGTAACAGCTGGATGAAACAGAAACTGCTCTGCCCAATTTGAAGTTGCCGCTCTCAGACCGTCTCAGCTTTGCACTCGCCCGGGGGTGGGGGGCTGATGAATCAGGCTCATGAGTTTTTCTCTTTAGGGCTCTGGCCTTTAGTATATATGCCGTTCTGCACTGCTTTGGGGTTGCATATTAAGAAGGCTTATAAAAGATGTGAACTTCATGTACGATTTTTCTACTCTTCATGTTAAATTTCAACAACCAATTTGCCACGTTGGAGGGAAACAGTAAGACAGAGGAGAATCTCAAAGAAGTCCTGCCATGTCACTGCATGCCACAGGCTCCAAATGTCCTAAAACTCCAGCCTCTTCCTCTCTCCAACCTCCGCGGATTTGGTTACCACGGTCCAGCAACTTCAGACTCTGCCTGCTGTAGAAACCCAGCTTGAGGACAACAAAACCACCTTTGAAAGAGGAAATTGGAGTTCAGAAGCTAAACATCATCTATTAAGTTATTTTGATGTGCAGCCTAGCTGTGCCGGGGTGGGGAAGCTGCATAGCGTAATCACTGAGTTCATCCATAATTGGCTTGCACATAATTGACAGCACTTATTATTCCTTATTCCAAAGGATTGAGCTCTACAACTATGTCCACTCACTGCTCTGCTGAACAATTTTAACTTCTACCAGGTCAATGTGCATAAGGAATCACTAACACGTGCACACATACCCATCTACACACACAAACATGCACACACACATACACAACTCCTAACAACTAAGCAGAATTCTTCTGCTAGTTCAAAATCCTTGTCAAAAGCATGACCAAAGTCCCTACCTCAGGTATTCAATAGACTGCAAAAAACAAATATCCCTCCTTATCTGAAGTTGCAGATACCAAAAAGCCTGAGAATGCATAAAGTAACTGGAGAAAATCAGTGCAAAATGACTCCAATAGGATCCAAAAATCTTCCACTGGAAAATCAAATGAAGAATGTTCACCTGCTGTGGTGTTGAACATTTGGGTAGAAGGTCAAAGTGGCTAGCTCAGCAAACAAGACAAGGTATGAACAAGGCAGAGAAACTAACATTTCAGAGAACACTGCCCCCTGGCAGAAGAAAACCTAGAACAGCCTTAGTCCCTAGAAATTATGATTCTGGAGCTCTGTGGGCCCTCCCCCTTATCCTGAGGACTTTTTTAAAACATTGCTGTGTTTGTCTTACTCTCCCAGAATTCTGATTCATGAGACCTAGGAAGGAGGGGGAAGAAAGGGAAGCATGGAGACCAGAAAAGAATAGCACAATAGATTATTCTAATGCAAGTCATAGAAAGACCACACGAAGAAAAACAACATTCAAATAAATCACTCTTCATTAATTTGTCTATGCCTTGCATGTTGTATTGTTTGGCTTCAGTAATAATTTACCTACACTATTGATGGCCTTCTCCACTAATTGGGCATGAAAGTGTAGATCTTTTCATGATAAATTATGGCTGCTCCTCATCAGCAAACTGCACGTTGCAGAGTGGTATTTCTCTTCTCTTTGCTGCTGGTACAAAGCAGCAGTGTGTGTGTTACTTAATTGCACTACAGTGGTTGCATTTATACAAATGCACAGTCTATCTTTTCATGAAATGATTCTATGAATCCTTGTTTCCAAATCCTGACGAAGATAAGAGGGCTGGAGGTTAGCAGTGAGATTTGAAAGATGCATGAAGGCAAGTTTTCATTCTTGTTTCCTGTAGTAATAGCAAAATTATCATTGACTGGCCTATCTACTTCCAATCTCATCATCCAGAACTGACACTGCTGAACTTGGTTCACCATTAGTCCCAGCACCATTCTTGGACCGTGTCTTGATCTAGACAATTGCTGACCACTTGATTTTCAGTCGTATCATCGAGCAGTAACTATAGGACAGGCTCTACAAAAGTAAGGAAACAATATTCATGTATATTCTTCATTTTCTGTTTCAAAATTCTTTCTTAGTCTTGTTTCCAAATTCTGTTATATTAAGAACAGAAACTTCAGAAGAAAAACTTGACAAGTATATTTGCAAAAAGGATTTACTCATCTAAATTAAGCAGAAGACTAAATTAAGCAGAAGATTTTGACAGTTAATAGAGAGACAAGCTGGCTCAATTGTTCCCACATTCCAGGACTAGAAAAATATAAAGAAAAAGTAGATACGATTTAAGATTCTAAACAGCACAAAATTGTATTGGCAATCTGGGATTGGAATGAAGGAATGACTGTCCAGATGCCAATAGGAGTTACACTATTAGTTATTATGCAACTGAAAGCTGAAATCAATGCCATGCATTATTCAATGACTGCAACTTACATCACAAACTTTCATGTGTTACCTTTTCTTCCAATGGAATCCAGGCATAAAGCCCTACACTAACACAGCCATCCCTCCACTAACATTCAAGCATTGCACACGTACTCAGTAGCTCCTATGACACATCATAGCCTGCTCTGGACACCAATCATGCTACATAGGGAACTGAACCCGGCATTGTCTTTGCCTTCCATGTTGATCACATACAAACATAAATGGAAAATTGCTACTATGGTAATTGCAGAAGTATAGAGGTAAATTATTAGGAGTACATATAATTCACATTTGACCTTGTCAGGAAAATTAAAAAAAAACTGTGGAAAGTGTCGATTGAGCTGTGCTCGGAAAGGTAGGTGGAAATAATTATTTAAGAAAAGAAAAAGAATTTCAGACAGAAGGAACAGAACATCCAAAGATTCTATATACAATCAGAGGCTTGACCAATCAGAGGTTGGCTAACATAGGGAGAACAGAACAGAACAGAGTGAGTGAGACTGTGGTCAGAGCCCTATCCTATACCCAGGACCTCATCAGTCCCCTTATTCAGAATTATCTGTATCCTAAAAACAATGTCTTGATCCTGCAGACATGGGATCTGACTTTAAAGCATTAATCTCCACACAGTGTGACTATGAACTGGGAAGAGTTAAGAATGCATAGACGAATCAGTTTGCAAAGTATAGCAGTAAAGGTTACAGCGGCTTAGATGGTGGGGGCCATGATGTTGGAGAGGAAAAGGAGTGGGAAGGTAAGAAACCAGTGAGCAGGCGAAGGGCAGTAAGACTGATGAGGAGCAAGAAAGTCTTAAAGGTGACTTCTGAGTTATGCCATATTGAAAATTATCAAGACCAAATTCATATTCAGTGACACCATACCCTAAGTTTTAGTTGTGATATAACTAAGATACAGAAATATTTTTCTATAAACTATTTGCTAATACCCTAGAATTAAACAGTGAAAACCAAGGACATGGCTAGTAGCTTTAAAATCTTCATCAACAGTCTTTAAAAATCACCTAAGCCAGTTGATTTATAGTCATGTTCCATTGGACTTTAAAACAATAAAATGTGGCCTGGTGCAGTAGTCTAGTGGCAAGAGTCCTTGCCTTGCATACCCAGGATCCCATATGCATGCCAGTTCATATCCTGGCTAATCCACTTTCTTTTTTTTTTTCTTTTGGAATTTAAAGATAAGTTTATTACAGGGTAAAACAGTTCAAAACCTTTGCATAGGTTGCTTTTTTTTTTTACATAGGTCAGCTTGACCTAATATTTTTTTTTATTCATTGATTACATTGTATTGTGTGATACAGTTTTATAGGTACTGGGATTCTCCCCACCCCTCCCCGCACCCTCCCCCCATGGTGGATTACTCCACCTTGTTGCATGACCGCAGTTCACGTTCATTTGAGATTCCCTCTTTGAAGGCATAAACTAAACATAGAGTCCAAAGTCTTATAGTCTAACCCACTTTCCATACAGCTCCCTGCTTGTGGCCTGGGGAAGCAGTAGAGGATAACCCAAAGTCTTGGGAGGGAAGGAAGGAAGGAAGGAAAAAAGGCAAGCAGCCATGTGACATTTTCAAAATGATATTATAATAATAAGTGTGGGAAACCTAGAAGAAGCTCCTGGCTCCTGCCTTCAGGTCGGCTCAGCTCCAGCCATTGCGGCAACTTGGACAGTGAATCAGTGGATGGAAGATCTTCTACTCTGTTTCTCCTCCTCTCTGTATATCTGACTTTCCAATAAAAAAGACAATAAAAATGAATTTATTCATAACTGAGATTTTAAATTAATTAATTTCCAAAAATAATTCAGCTTTGCCCCAAGTTCTCACTCAAAGTGAAACATTTATTTGAAACTTCTGACTCAGTTTGCTTCTTTTCAGCTGCTATTAAACATTCATTCTAAAGTTCAGGCAGAAAGAGAGATTGTACCAGTTAGGAAAGATGGGAGAGCAGCAGGTGTGTGGACCTGGCAGAAGTTTCCATCTTTGAATTCACTTTGAATTGTGATTATGTAACAGACAAGCACAAATGGGTTGGTAAGTAACTTGAGAAAATTATTGGATTTAAAGTTTACCAAATGATTGAGGTTCCACCCTTTGCCCTTCAGTCTCACACTGGCACATGGACATAAGATGGTCAATCCTACCAGAGGGCACAAACCCAGAGGGGCAGGGACATGTATCTGGGTCAGTAGCTAAGATGCCAGAGGGATGTCCACATCCCATTGCAGAGTGCATGGATTCGAGTCCATCTTTCTTCCAGTCTCAGCCTCCCCTGAAAACATACCCTGGGGAGGAGCAGTGAGAACTGAAATTGTTGGGTTTCTGCAACACATGGAAGACCCAGGTTCAGTTTCAAAGCTTGTCCAAGCCAGTCCTAGCTGCTGAAGATCTGTGGCCTGTCTGTCTGTATATCTCTGTCTCTCAAATAAGTGAAATAAGTAAACTAAAGAAAAAGAAAGAGAAGGGAAGGAGAAGGAAGGAAGGAAGGAAGGAAGGAAGGAAGGAAGGAAGGAAGGAAGGAAGGTAGGTGACATTTTCAAATTGGTATAATAATAAGCTATTGAGCCGTGTCTAAACACCAGGTCTCCTAACCCAGCTTAGGCAGCTTGCAGGGAGGATAACTCTATTATACCACGTGAGGGCCTCAACTCAACATGTCCAAAATATGGCTACCTAAACCAGCAGCTTGCCCTCTTCACTTCTTTTCATGAAAGCCTTAAGACCACTTTTTGTTCTAATACAGACTTTTCTCGTTTTTTTTCTCATCAGACACCATGTCTACAAATTCAGGTTATGAACTACAATGTTTCTGTCATTTATCAGAACTTACTAAGTGCTTCTAGTGCCTAAACTTCCTATGTGACTGCTTTTATGATCATCCTTTCACCTTTCTTCTTATGGTTGCACTTTAGAAGGTCCTTTAATAACTCTTCATCCTGCCTGTACCCCAGACACCATTTCATTGACTCCCCTTTTATCAAGTTGCCGTTCACTCCCATTCATTACTGCAAGAGCACTAAATAAAATGCAGAGGCTGCTGTGGTGGCAAATCAGGTTAAGCACCTGCTGGAACAGCTCCATCTCATGTTGCAATGCTCAGTTTGTGTACCAGCTGCTCTGCTTCTGATCCACTTTCCGCTAGCCTGGTCTTGGTGGGGAAATAGATAATAGCTCAAGTGGTTGAGATCCTGCCATCTACATGGGAGACTTGGATCAGTTTCCGTAGTGTAGTGGTTATCACATTCGCCATCCACATGGGAGACTTGGCTCAGTTTCCGTAGTGTAGTGGTTATCACATTTGCCTGACATATGGGAGACTTGGGAAGAATGCTGAGCTCCTGGCTTCAGCCTGGTCCAGTCCAGCTGTTGTTAGCATTTGTGGAGTAAATCAACAAATGAAAGGTGCCTCTCTCTCTCTCTCTCTCCCTCTCTCTCTCTCTCTCTCTTTCTCTCTGTGTGTGTATGTCTATCTGTCTGTCTTTTACTCTCCTCTCTCTCTACCCTCTTCCTTCTCTCTCATCTTTCCTTCCCAATAGAAATACAAATATTAGACTGCCCTCCAGGCTTACAATTTTGCAGTTCCCAAAGCGCAATCCCTGAGGGGACCTGGAAGCCTACTTGAAGTCAAACCCTTGGAGACCTGAATCAGAAACCTGGGGGTGGATCCCAGAACATGTGCTATAACAAACTCCCAGGTGATACTGCTGCAAGTTCAAGAACCACTGACCTAGAGGGTAAAATCCAAACTGCTTAGCAAGGCACATGAGGCCCTAGGTCCAAATCTAAGCTCTCCAGTAATCAAATATCAGCTCCCCCGCAGCTCAAATGTGAGACCCTACATGACCCTTAGGCAAATTCTTTTTCCATCATAAAACTCAGTTTTCTTGTCTGTATCCATCTCACAGGATCCTTTAGAGTATTAAGTGAACTAATCCATGTAAATCACCGTGCACAATGTCTGAGACAGAATAGTGCTTGACAAAAATGAAATTTTATTAATTAGAGAAATATCTGCTATTCCTTGAATAAGTTATGCTCTTTCATTTCTCCATTCCTTAGCACACTTCGCTGCTTTGTCCTAGAATGCCCTTACCAGCTAATCTCTCTGGCAAATCCCAACATATTTACAAACATTTGAGTCAGGTGTCACCATACTGTAATGCTGAATTGCCTCCTTTTGGCCTCCCCCTGCAGAGCAATGGCTGGGTCCCTCCACTCTGCTCCCAAAGCAGCTGTAATCTTTGTTTGGGCAGCTCAGTCTCTTGTGATTTCCTCTAAGACAGGCACTGATCATGCCTGCACTCCACTGAGCTACGCCTGCAGCCTGCCAGATGACGGGCAGGCAACAAACACGTGCTGAGTGAACTGTCTGGCACCGAGGAACACAAGTTGTAGCCTTGCTCTGACGTTCACCAACTCTGCTACTTACAGCCCCTGTTTTATTACACATAACCAAGATTACTGAGCTAAGTCTGTGGTGTTTAGCCCTTTTCTTAAGCATGGAAATTCTCTTATCAAATAAAATCATAAAATGAATACAAACATCTACAGTCGGAGCTTCACTACTTCAGATTGGGAGAGGAGTCAGAGCTCAATGAGCATCTCCTCCTAATGGCCTCATCACAGAAACCTGGCCTTTGAAGAGATGTAACTTCTGTAGACAAAGATCAAGAAGTTAATTCTGTGATTGCACTAAATGCAGTCTCTTTCCTGTAACATTTAAATGCTCCCACCCCCTGACTTACATACACCAAAATCTGATTCCCTCAGCCTGGATGCTTCACTGGCAAGTGACACAGATGTTCTCTGTGGTAAAGCCTTCTTAACAAAGAGTTCAAAGTTCAATCCTGCACCGACTTCTGCTCACACCACTTCCCCGCCTAAAAGGATTTCTTGTTTCAGCGAGGAAAGGGTCAAGTCCCACAGAACAGGAGAAACAACCTCTTAAAGAGACTAGGAGTTAGGATTCTAGAAGCCACACATGTCGGTCTCTTGCTTTCAGTCAGAAGAGTTTGCTTAATTTGGCTAACATACCAGTTTGTTTTGAAAAGCAGGAATAGTTCATATCATGCAGGGTTGAGGGAAAGACAAATGACACAATGCTTGTTAAGCAAGAAGCTCAGTGCTTAAGACAAAAGTCACACAAACACTAGCCAGAAATCTTACTGAAGAGTAAGATGTGTATCATTTGCTACCATGTCCTTCAGCATCCTCCAGAAAACTCATCATGCAACAAGTGCTTGATAGTAGCACTGGTTCTACAAAAATCCACAAATTCACAGAGAAATTACATGCTGATTTAAGTCAATAATGTTGTAAGCCAGTATTTCTGCATTCTCTCTAGCATCAAGAGAAAAGAGAGCTGTCCTTATTTGGCAGAGGGTGGAGTGATTCTGGAAACTGCTGGAAAGCACAGGTTTCAATTACAATAATAAAGACGCTCTATTAGTATTGGAAAGCCCCGGGGAAGTTGAGCTTCAACTCCACATATGTGTTTGAACTCTAACCTACAGGAAGTTTATGCTTCTACAGGAATGGCATTATCACATGCTTACCAACACAATGATACTCTCTGGAGAGGAAGCAAAACTGCCATGTCTGTGATTCCCCCTTGCAACTAAGCAGCAGCTAGTGATACTGAACAAACAAGAAATAGAAGAGAACTTCCTCTACCCAAAAAAAAAACTTCTACCAAAAAACCTCACAGCTAACATCATCATAACTAATGCAAAAAAATTAGATGCTTTCCTCCTAAGATTAGGAGTCGGACAAGAGTATCTGCTCTCACCATTCCAGTTCAACATTGTATTTCCAATCAGGGCAATAGGCAAATAAATAAATAATCAATCAAAAAGGGCCATGCAAGCTGTAAGGGAAAAAGCAAAATTATCTCAGAGCAGGTCTATGACTTGCAATTAACTACTTCTTGGGATGCCCCAACATCCCATTTTGGAATGTTTGCTTTTGCGCCTTGACTCTACTATTGATTCAAGCTTTGTGGTTCTGAGTTCCCTATCAGACAGCAAGTGGTGGGCAAAATAGTTGCACTTACACAAGAGATCCCAGTCAAATTCCTGACTACTGGCTTCAGCCTGGCTCCAGACCTGGCTGTTACAGGCATTTAGGCAGTGAACCAGCAAAAAATAGAAGACAATCTCTCTCTCTCTCTCTCTCTCTCTCTCTCTCTCTCTCTCTTTCTCTCCATCTCCCTCCCTCCCTCCCATCTCTCCTCTCATTTCTTTCTTCTGCCCCTCAAAAAATAAGTGCATAAACATTTGTAAAAGAAATAAAATCAGAATACATGATTATGTATACAAACTCTTCATAAAAAGACATACATGGAGAGAAAAAAACTATTGGAACTCTGCAGGTTGGTTGATAGAAGACAGAAGTTTTGCTTGGCAAGTGACAGAAGTCATAAGGGGGCCAGATTGAGTCCTAGCTGATCTACTTCCAATCCGCATGGATTGGGCCCCTGCCTCCACATGGGAAATCTGAAAGAAAAAAAAAATTCAGGATCCTGGCTTTGGACTAGTCCAGTTCTGGCCTTTGTAACCCGATTGGGAAGAAGTGAACCAGTGGTTGGATAATCTCTCTGTTTCTCTCCTTCATTCTCTGTAAATCTGCCTTTCAAATAAAAATAAATAAACCTTAAAGATAAAATAAAATATTTTTCACTAAGAGCAACACAGAAGCATATTACATATTACAAAAAAAAAAAAAAAGAAACAGCAACAACAACTGAAGACATTCATGTTCATGAATTGGGACATTATTGCCAAGATGGCAAGAAGCTGAAAATAACCTACAGAATGGTTGACAATATTTGAAAATCGTATCTCTAGTAAGCATCTCATATTCACACTATACAAAAAATGTTCACAGTTTAGCAATAGAAAGACATGTAGTCCATTTTTTTTAAATTGCCAAACAATTAGAACAAACCTTGTTGCAAGGAAGACATACAAATGGGCAATACACACATGAAAGTTCACTCAACATAATTAGTCTTTAGAGAAACTATAGCTCAAAATGACAAGACTTTATTACACACTCGCTGGGAGGGCTAAATCAGAAAAGACAGAAATTACAAGTGTTAGAAAAGACATGGAAAAATTAAAGACCTCACACTTGGTGGTAGTCTTGCAAGGTAAAGCAGCAAATGTGGAAAACAATGTGACAGCTGCTCAAGTGGGAACACATGGTTCTTCATTCAGCCTAGTAATTACAAAATTGTTTGTGTATCCAGGACAAATTCAACATGCTTCCACAAGACTTCAACATAAATTTCATAGCAGCATCATCAACGGATGAATGGGAAAGCAAGATGAAGAATAACCAGTTAATGGAACACTCTTCTGCAGTCAAAAAGGAATACGAGTTTTGATACATGCCACCACATGGATGACCCTTGACACAATCATGCCAAGTGGAAGAAGCTCGTCACCCAAGCTAGGTCTCTTTGTCTGCTTCTCTTATAGGAAGCATCTAGAACAATATAGCTGAGAGAAGGAAAATAGATTAGTGGTTGCCTGGTGAGGGTAGAAGTGACTGCTACAGAGTGGGAAGTGCACTTGGGATGCGTGTGTGTGTGTGGATAAAATATTCTAAAATTACAGTTTTCACATGTCTTTGGATATACTAAAAGCAAGTAAAGTGCTCAGTTTTAAAGAATGAGTTTCAAAATGCATAAATTACATCTTTAAAATATGCTATTCAAAAAACGTGAGCAAGATTGTGCCTGCAGAGAATCAAATTCCAAAGCATCTAGACTTCATCTCTGGAGTTCTCCTCAGCAAGGACTTAAGCATGATGTTCAGTTCTCAGTACTCAAAATAGCCTCTGGAGTCACTCCAGTTACCCACCCAACGTGGTGTTTAACAGGGGAGCTAGAACATTGGAGCTATGATGCAGACATCTTTTAGCAGCCTGTGTTAATAAAGCCTCTACCTCGTTTTGTAAATGAGGATATCCTCAAATGCGCTGTGAGCAATTGGACCCTCCGTCATACATGACGTTTCATGTTACTTTCAGGTGCAACAGCCTAGACCAGAATCCAGTTCTTGGCTACAAAACTACAACATCTTGAATCTTCATAGCAGCACTGTAAACAGGATCTGATTACCAGCTCTGGCCTAGTCATAGAAATTTGAGAACAATAAGGCTTTAAAGTCGCAGAATACTGCTTTAAAAAAAAAAAATCCCATGAAAAGGGATCAAAGCACATGTACTCCTTTCACTTTGCAATTTATAAACACGAAAGGATGTCCATTGGCAGTGTCATAGAGCTAAAATACCTCCCGCTGGGTCTGCATAGCCCCACAGCAGACACACTTGAGACAGTGTTTGAGTTACACACAGATCTATTGAAAGTAGATAAGGACAGGAGAGGCACTGCAGGCAGAGGAAACTTCAGGAGCAAAGACTTTAAACATTCAGAAAAGTGACGGAAGGGAAAGGTAGGCTGTGTCTCCGGGGGTACCTGGTATTTACCAAGGGCTTATATTTTTGCCAAGCAACTAGGATTATGTCTATATATTTACTCTTTCAAATTCATGAAACTTTCACCATAATATCTTTGACAACATGTGAAAACCTGCCTCAAATATATCAGTCAACTTTCTCAGTTCCGAACACCTGTGAAGTGAAGGAGTCCTGTTCTCTCCAGCATTTCGCCAAAAAAGTTTACAAAATCTGGCCAGGACAACAAGGAATGGCCGTTTCAACTGGCTTCTGGGGGAAAGAAAACTCGGCCTACTACAAGCAAGAGTCTGAAAAATATTTGATGAATCTTAATACATGAAAATGTTTCCTAATTCAGAAGATAAACTATACCCTAGGGTATGCTGTTATAAATCAAAAGAAGAATTAACTGCTAATGACAAACTGACCAGAGTTTGGACATCCTATTCGCACCAATTCAAAGTTCCTAAGTGCTCAGGAAGAAGGCTGGTCGTATTGTCATCCCCCTGAACTTTGTAAAATCACAGTTCTAAGGACTCACATGGTAGTAGTTCAACACAATTTAAGTAAGCACCCACTCCAATATTCACCAATACTTGCTGAAGTGAGTACTACTCTCTGAGGGATAATGAGATAAAAAGTGTGTTTCAAATATAAAGTGTGGACAAATATCTTAGACCATTTGAGCTGTTATGATAAAACAGCATAACTCTTTATCCCACAGAAATTTATTTCTCATAGCTGTGGAGGCTGGGAAGTTCAAAAACCAAGAAGACAGTGAAAGTGGCATCTAATGAAGGTCCCTACTTTCTCCTAGAATTCTGTCTTCTCACTGGAACCTCAAATCATGGAAAGGATAAGAGTCTCCCAGGGGTCTGGTGAAAACATCCAGGAGGGTTCCACCCCAAAGTCTCAACCCCTCTTAATATTATCATCTTAGAGGTTATGAATTTCAAGCTATAAAACTTTCAGTGCCCAGCAGGAAGTCAACAGCTTACTAAATACACTACCAAGACATGTGCAATGGACACAGGTAGCTCCTACCGTCTCTGCTTCACCCACATCCAGGGTGCCCTCTCTCCTACAGCGTTTCTGCAGAATGGACTAAAGATGGAGTTTACAGAGTCTGCCAGATACAATTGTCACTATGCACACAACATTTGTAAAACAGAAATCACTGTTGCTCTGTGCCAAGAAGGTGGAGGAAATGGTAGATCTTCTGCAACACTGTTTCAGTGCCCAGGCTACAGTTTCTAAGCCTCAGAAGACATCAGAGAAGGAGAGAGCTAGAACAGCTTCCAGATTCCTGAAGCGTGGATCTAGGATATGATCTTCAGGGCCCGATGCACTAGCCTAGTAGCCTTCACCTTGTGTGCTCTGGGATCCTATTTAGACACCAGTTCTAATCCCAGTGCCCTGCCTCCCATCCAGCTCCCTATCTGTGGCTTGGGAAAGCAGTAGAGGATGGCCCCAAGCCTTGGGACTCTGCATTCACATGGGAGACCCAGAAGAAGCTCCAGGCTCCTGGCTTCAGATTGGTTTAGCTCTGCCACTGCGGCCACTTGGGGAGTAAATCAGTTGTCTCTCCTCTTCTCTGTATATCTGAGTTTCCAATTAAAATAAACAAATTTTTTTTAAAAAGGGTATAATCTTCAATGCAATGCTGTAATGATAGGCTGGCTGCCATGAACTAAAGCCCAATGGCTAAGCGAAAATTCAAAGATCTCTTGACAGGCTAAATTCAAGTTTAAAAAATAGTGCCCAAATGGCCCTGCACAGTAGCCTAGTAGCTGGAGTCCTCTCACCTTGCACGTGCTGGGATCCCATATGGGTACTAGTTCATGTTCCAGCTGCTCCACTTTCCATTAAGCCCCCTGCTTGTGGCCTGGGAAAGCAATAGAAGAAGGCCCCAAGCCTTGGGACCCTGCACCCACATGTGAAACCTGGAAGACGCTCCTGCCTCCTGGCTTTGAATGGGTTCAGTTTTGGTCATTGCAGCCACTTGGGGCGTGAAGCAGTAGTTAGAATATTGTTCTCTCTTTCTCTCCTTCTCACTATAAATTTGACTTTCCAATAAAATAAATGAACAAATAAATATTTTTTAAAAGAGTTTTAAAAGTAAAGGAGGAGTGAGGGAAGAGAGAACAATCTAAAATCTACAAAGATTAACATTCTGAAAATAGCGCGCGAAACTCAATTAGACAACTTCACATTAGGCAAGACTAACAGGAATGATAATTCTTGTAAAAGGAAACCAGGAAATGTCTGTTACTACAGGCTTGAAGCCATGCTGACTACAGCTATAAATGACCTCATTTTTTCCCCCTTAGGCTTCACTATTAGATCCTATCCATCTCGGAGAGAAAAAGGACATCTCATTTGAGGAGGCCACTACAAAACAAGACAGCACCGTAAAAGGTGATGGCCAGGATGACCAGCATCCTTATCATCTAATCCTTTGTTAGATGCATCCACTCAGCTTTATGTATGGAACTCTGGGTGTCCCAGGAGATGCAGCCCCTGGATGACGTATTTTGAGTAGGAGCAGAAACATAACGTCAGGTAGTTGATAAACAATAAGGGATATTAAACAACAGAGTGAAAAGTGCAGCTCCTTTCAATCAAGTAGCAGTAAAGTTCTCTTCAAGGAAATGCCGTGTGACCAGACACCCAGGAGAAATGAGGGAGGAGCCAGAAGTGCAAGGGCCCTTGCAGTTGCAGGGAAGTGTGTTCTAGCAGTCCTGTGTAGCAGGGGGAGGATTGAGAGATCCGAGGACAAGCAGAGAAAACATCCAAGAAGCAATCGGATGCTGGTTCACACGGGACCTCACAGTCACAATGCAGGCTTCAGGCTTCATTTTGGGTGAGAAACCACTGGAAGAATGTGAGTCAAGCAGTCATACATTCTAGTTGATAGCTCGAAAAATTCATGATGGGGCTGGTAAAGTAGCATTACAGCTAATCATTTGCCCGCAGCAGTAGCACCCCAGATGGGCGCTGCTTGTGTAGCCTGGGAAAGTAGTAGAGGATGGCCCAAACCCTTGGGACCCTGTGCTCCCAAGGGAGACCCAGAAGCTCTTGGTTTCAGGTAGACCTAGCTCCAGCCATTCCAGCCATTTGGGGAGTGAATAAACAGATGGAAGATTTTCTCTGTCTTTCCTTCTCTGTGTAGATCTGCTTTTCCAATAAAAATAAATAAATCTCGAAAACAAGGCATTAAATAAGACTTAAAACTGAAAGCTAGTTTTAAAGAAACTAACAGCCTTTAAAACATAATTCTTGGATGAAGTTAAGCAAGAAGTAAAGCACCGTATTTGAGGGTTGGTCTAGCAGGCAGGCATAAAAGCAAGCTACCCCCGCATCACCTCCCAAGCCTTATTATAGGTCTCTCGCAATCCTTTGGAAACAGAGTCACTGCTTAGTTGAAATTCAATAACCTCAGATTGCCACCAGAATATTATGCAACAGAACGCAGAAGTTCTGGACGACCCTTTGTGCCGCTAAGCTTCTGTTGCTCTTAGGAGGAATGTTATACAACTTGTTAATTACTAAAATCCGGGACTCTCACGGCTCATTAGAATCATGACTTGGATGCTTGCTTGCTATGTGATCTTGACTAAGTTAGGAAACCTCTCCAGATCTCTATTTCTTCACATGAGAAACTGGAACAACACAGTACCTTTCTCATAGGATTGTCGTAGGGACTCATGAGAATAATCCATATAGAATTCATTGTTAATAGCATCAGGACCATCTACCAAACACCTAGAACGCAGCAGACACAATCTTGTGAAGCTGATGCTGTTTTCTCTTTTTTTTACCAACGCTCACAGAAGTTTCCATAAGGTGCCCAAGTTTACACAACTAGCAAGAGAGAGAACTGACCCTTAAAGTTCACATGTGCTCAACCGGAGTCTAGGTTCCAAATATTTCTTGCTATAGTATGCTACTCTGTGATTCATTTAGCTGCACTACCTTAAAGAGAAATGTCCCCAGTCTCTCATTTGGAGGGCAGCTCAGAGGTTTTTTTATCTAGTGCCTTCAATAGTTCAGAAACTGTATAACTTCTGTAAAGGAGAGTCTCTCACTTTGACACCAAGTGTGGGATGCAGCCATTGTGCCAACAGATTCTTTCTGTATCATCAGACACAGTTGGTTGTACACACTTTCTAAGTTTGGTCCTGAGGAATCTCACTCACAGGCTTGCAGCCAATGGTCTCATGTAACAAAATATTTCACAAAAGATAATGGTTTCCCCCTTTTCCTTGTCTTCCCTCTCTTTCTGCAAGTATCACTTTCCTTGAACATTGATTTAAAAAAAAAAAAGAATTCTGGCACCCTTATTTCTGAAATTAACATCAAACAGCCTTACTATTAACTATGACCTTGCTTCACTTAACTACAATCAGTATGAAGAATAAAGATTCTGGGAGCCATCTCGGTGCTGAGGCTCTCAGAGCACTCATCATGTTCTAATCATAACAGTGGCAGCGAGTAGCCACCATCACATGCCAGAGCCTGCCACTTGCTAAACATTTCACACAGACTTATCACTCAGTCACTTACTCACTCATTAACTCATTTATATTTAGTCAGCAAATATTTTGCTCAAGGTCTCCTGTGTTTCAGGCACTGTTCTACAACAGCAACTAACAGAATAATTGTCGACTCACAGTGGAAAAGACATTAAGATGTGCCAATATGTCGGTTGGCAATGAAAGCTCAAAGTAAAAAAATACAAGAGAGTGCTAAGAGGGATGCCAGAACACAGTTAGCGCTTGAATCAAACCAATAAGGTAGTTGGAATTATCCCATTTTATCAATTCATTCATTTATCAATGAATAGTCTGAGCAATTTGCCCAAAGTTAACTCACTTGGCAATAGAAGAGGAATTTGCTGTATTCTAACAATAAGAAATACAATATAATACATTTAACAATATTTATAACAATTACCATCTAGTTAACATGAAGTAGTTATGTGATTCTATTTCATGAGTACAGAAGCCAAGAATCAGAGAAGCAAAATAATTTGATGAAGGGCACACAGTGTGTCAGTGGTGAAGAGAGGATTTAAACCCAGCCCCGATTTGAAATCTATGGTCTTTATAGCACACAGGCTTCCTCTTTTAAGTTTGCTGTGTTGGAACAAGTATTTTCAATTTAGTGTTATGAAATTCAAGTTTCTCAAGGGCAAACATTATATCTTCATCCTCTCCTGTAAGTTCTCCAATATCTGGCATAGAAAATGTATTTCTCTGTATTCAGTCCAGCCCCACTAGACAGACAGACCAAAATCTACATACATACAAAGATGGCTTCTGGATTGCATGTGATTTGCACTGCGATCCGTTCTGTTCCACTGCTGCACAGCCGCATGGTTTTCAGGATCCACCATGCAACAACTTGCTAACATCAGCCAAACGTCCCTGAAATACCCACCCTAACTTGTGACCTGGACAGACATGTTTACCCCTTCGGTAGACTTGTGCTTGTCTAAGAATGAAAGGAATCAACAAGTGGAATGCACATGCCCTGCATTTTAATGAGCCTCACTCCTGAGATGTGAGGAAGTTATTGTGATGAATTGGAAGAGCATGGGGACTCTTGCATTCACCCAACACCAGTCCAACAATGCTTTTCTCAACATTCCTCAGCATTCATGCCCACAGCTGCACTGGAGAGTTCTGCATTTTGCATTTACATGCACATCATGGCTAACCCAGAGCAAACGATCAGGATGCGGGAGTTGGAGGAATTATTTTTCTTGTTCAGTTTGTTTCATGTGAATATAACACAGCCAAGTTTAAGAAGAGTACGCAGTCGTTTAAGATTTAGTAAAGCATATATTGTTCTTAAAATTGATCAAAACTTGATTCAAACTTAGGTGCCACTTGCTAGCCGAAAGAATTTGAAAACTGTAACAGGTTGAGTGTCCCTGGTTCTCATCTCACTGAAATCTAGTCCTCAGCGCGGAAGTGCCTGTCCTGCCCACCACCTTCCTCCCATTGCGTTTCTCTTTCTCCTCCCATGCATGTGTACCTTGAAGCACTCTCCATCCCCTGTCATTTGTGTCCCTCCCACTGATCTGCAAACTCCACAAGTGCTGCCGGCAGACGGGGATGCGCCCATCACGTCACTTGAATAAGTTGGTGAAATACCCACCGGGGAGACCGCAGCGGAAGACTGCTGCGCATTCACACAATCCCCTCCTCGGTGCCTCCTGGCCCTCAGGGGCCTCGTACACACTACCCATGGGTAGCTCAGAAACAACATTCAACTTTTTCCTGTCTTCGCATCCCTTTTACCCATAATGGTTCTCAAGGGACAAACTTATCTCCAAATCCCCCCAAGTTAACCAGGCCATTCTACCATCCTTCACAGATAGCATGGGCTGAGTGATACTGAGTTCAAAATAGATCTTGGAGAATAAGGAATACAGGTGAAAAAAGAATTAGTTGTCTTTCTTGGGTTTGGCTCAAGATCAAATGATAGATTGAAGTGTTTCTGGGGGAAAATCGCTTATCTTGTATTATTTAGGGTGATCATTCTCTGGCAGCCCTGACTGTGTTATTAGCTAACGTAGAGCCACTGCGAGTGGGTAGTGGGACTGCCCACAATAACAAGAAGAGGCTCAAGGCCCAGCATGCACTGGTGAGCAACTCCTAATATCTCCAACAGACCAAAGTCACCTCTTAGAAACCAGAATGTGCTTTCCCTGTTACACTTGGCAAGTACGGTCGCCTGCCATGCTCTAGGAGCTTCCTGGCTGAGGAACTCTGACCGTGGGCTATGGAAGATGCTTTGGAGCCCAGCGCAGAAGCTTAGCGGTTAAAGCCCTCACTTTGCACACCCGGATCCCATATGGACACCGATTCTAATCCCAGCAGTCCCACTTCCCATCCACCTCCCTGTTTGTGATCTGGGAAAGCACTTGAGGATGACCCAAAGCTTTAGGACCCTGTACTCGCATGGGAGACCCATAGGAGGCTCCTGACTCCTGGCTTTAAATCATTTCAACTCTGGCTGTTGTGGCCTCTTGGGGAGTGAATCAATGGACAGAAGATCTTCCTCTCTATCTTTCCTCCTCTCTATATAGCTGACTTCCCAATCAAAATAAACAAATCTTTTTTAAAAAAAAAAAAAGGTGCTTTGGTATACAAACACAATAGAATACTACCACCCATTAGTAAAGGATCCTATCATTTGTAACAGTATGAATTCACTATAAACAGTATGCTTAGTGAAAGAAACCAGTCAAATAATGACATCATTTCTCAAATGAATAAGTAGTGCAATAACTTACATAAACAAGTAGACAGACTCATGACCTTGTTTAGGGTCTAGACCAGTAAATTCTCAAATGTGATCTCCAGTCCAGAAGCACCAGCATATTCTGGGAGCTACTTAGAAATGTCCATTCTTAGCGCACAGAAGACCTAATGAACGGCATGCGTCAGGTGTTGGGTAAAGCCTCCAGGGGCTGTTGAGGCGGTGGAAGCTGCGAACTCCACCAACCTAGACATCCTTTCCAATCTCTAAGCCAGGATGTTGTAAACCAGCTTTTTCCTTTTGTTATCATTTGCCCTGAGTGTATGAAATAAAAATTTTAACACATGCTTCACAAGAACAAACAAAAAATAATCAAAAAACAAGATATGACCAGAGGCTATGGTTTGCCAACCTCTGTTTTTCAGGAATGCACAACAAAATACATGTCTTGCATGAGTCATATAAGTCGTGAACAGGATACAATTACTGTAGCTCCCTTACAAGAGGCCTGCTGCTTCCAACCTGGACCAAAATAAATACATAACCCAATCATCTAAAAGAAAGGTAATCTTGTCAGTGACCCCTGGAGTCTCACTTAGGTATATGCATGAAATGTTAAAATATAAATAAATAAAATTCTGAGACCTGGCGCAATAGCCTAGTGCTTAAATCCTTGCCTTGCATCCACTGGGGTCCCATATGGGTGCCAGTTTGCTTGGTATACCAGCTGCTCACTTCCTTCCCAGCTCTCTGCTTGTGGTCTGGGAAAGCAGAAGAGGATGGACCAAGGTCTCGGGACCCTGTAGCCGCATGGGAGACCAGAAGAAGTTCCTGGCTCCTGGCTTCAGATTGGCTCAGCTCCAGCTGTTGCAACATTTGAGGAGTGAACCAGCTGATGGAAGATCTTATTCTCTCTTTATCTCTTCTCTGTATATTTGCCTTTCCAATAAAATAATAATAATATCTTTTAAAAATTCTCAACACATCACCCCCAATGAAAATTCTTATAGATGGGTAATTCAGCAATATTTATTTGTAGGCTTTTCAATCTTATATAAATACTTATGCTAAAAGTTATTCATTGATCATCTGAGACTATAATTTAATTGGTGCATCTTGGGAGTTTTATTGTTGCTCACAATTTAATTCTATGTTTTTGTTTTGCTAAAACTGAGGGCCATACCTATTGGTTTCTGTGGTTCCAGAATTTGGGGAATTACTGGTTTTATCAGACAAAGAAGGATAACCCAATACAAACAATGTTTTGTTCTTTCTGGAAGGAAAAGAAATGCATTCTTATGGAATTATCTCCAAGGTTCAAAACTAATAAATCCCCTGGGTCAAAGCCACTGTAACACTGTGAGACAACCCAGCGCTCTGCACTCCTGGTGCCAAAACAAGCTTAGGTCACCCAAGGAAAAAGCACAATAATCTTGAATTTGTTCCTGCTGATTAAATTCAAGCAGCTTCCAGGAAAATTTTAGGCGCCCCTTGTGTCACTATGTTGAATTAATATGTGAACAGTATTAATGATGGAAAAACTCAATCATACCCAAAATTTTCTAGTTGGATTTGTCAGTAATCAGACTGTGTACCGAGAAAGCCCATTGCATCAGTAAACAAATCTCAAGAGTACAGAAGAAGCATTTTGTATACATAAATACCAGAAGCTAAATCAAGGGTTCCTGATAAATATTTGGTGATGAGGACAGGGGTGGGGTAGATGTCTTCAAGCTTCAGATATATTCTGACAAATGTGCTTATAAACCATGTACAAGGGGGTTGTTGAAAAGGGAAAGTAGCAAAGCATGCCATTAATCATGTCTTTTCAAACAGTGAAGGAGGAAGATGACATGTCCTTGCACTTGGAAGGCTTCATGTTTAAATGGAAAAGAAGGCAGTACTTAGTGTGACGGACCCATCTTTGTGCTTCAGCTTTACCATTTCTAAGCTGTGCAACCTTGACCAACCCACTGAGTTCTCTGCAGCACTCTTTCCTGTCTGTAAAACAGATTATGATAGCGCTCATCTTGCACGCTTTGGTCAAGGTCAAAGTGGATGAGTATAGAAAGGCTTTGTGAACTACAGAACTTGAACAAACTGTCACCTGAAAGTTCTGAGGAGCAACAGCAGAGCCTCTGGTGATGAGACTGTGAAACAGTGCTGTGTTAATTGATACCATCATTGTCCATACATGACCTCTCTCATATTGAGCTGCCGTAACAGAGTTTCCTAGATGAGACAGTTGAAACAACAGGCATGCATTCATTTGCATTTTGGAGACCTGAAAGTGTTGGCCAGCAGGGCTGGTTTCTTCAGAGGCTGTCCTCTTGACTTGCAGATAGCCATCCCTTCCCGTGTCTCCACATATCATCATCCTTCCAACTGTGGATCAATGTCCAAATTTCCTCTTTTTATAAGGACAGCAGTCAGATTGGGCTAAGGCTCATCCCAATGACCTAATTCAGTTTGATTAGCTCTATTAAGATCCCATCTCCCATGAGGTGATATTTTGAAATGCTGAACTTTTATGAATGCTTTAAGTTTGAATGTTGGGGATATAACTCCTTATGACAATTTTCCTTTATTTGGTTGACAAATGACCACGCAGAGATGGGAGTTTGGCCCTGCCTTCACTTCCGACTTCCAGCTAATGTTCTCTCTGGAAGGCAGCAGGTGATGGTTCAAGTATTTGAGTCTTTGCCACCTCCAAGGGAAACCTGGATTGAATTCCCAGGTCCCAGCTTCAATCAGACTCAGCCCTGACAGTTGCACGCATTTGTGGAATGAAACCAGCAGATAGAAGATGTCTCTAGTTCTCTCTCTTTCTCTCTCTCTCTCTCTCTCTCTGTCAAAAAAAAAAAAAAAGATGCGCAAGTTTTTTTTTAAACATGATGAGACACATTCAGTGTTTGCATCAAGGCCTGATTCTCCCTTCTGCACTGCTTGCTGATTTTCCTAAAAATGACAGAATATTTGCTTTAGAATAAGAGTCCAAGCTTATGATCTCCTATCATCTCCAAACACCAGAACTTTAGCTGGTGTTTTCTCCTTTCAGATAATTATCTCTATTTGGCAACAAGTCTGTCACCATTTTCCCTTATCATCAGCTCACAGACAAAAATCTGTCTCATGTTCGTACACAGACATCAGAGCTTTGACTTCAAACTCAATTACTTGTCCAAGAAACATATTTATCAATGATCAAATGCTGTTGTACCAAGCCTAGAGATTGCTGAGATTTTCCAAATGACATACTCCCACGCAATGATGGGTTATTATGTGTGCATATATAAAAATAAGTGCGCACATACACTTACATGAGGACACTTGAAAAATTCATGGAAAAAGAATATGATGAAGAAAACTATGCATAGATTTAAATTTTTTATATCAAAAACATCTTAATTCCATTTTCCATTTCTAACATAATTTTTGAATGAAAATTACATCTTTTTAAACTCATGCTTTCTCAGCAGTTCAATATTCTTTCATCAGTCATGGAAACTATCTTTCCATTTAAGAAAAAGCCAATGTCACTTGCAGAATAGCTGCACGGCTGTCTCAGGAGTAAATCATCATAGCACAGGGGACAGGCTGAAGCTTAGCCACAGGAGTTTGCAAAACAAACCATGAATAGCTACAGAATGGACAGAATTTACCCATTGAAGGTCAGGCTTTTAAAAACAAACATAATGGGTAGGGGGGTGATACTATGACTTGGCAAAATGTCAAATAAAAAGGAAGATATGTATGATACTGGCTTTAAAACTATGTCTGCAACAAATATAGAAAGGATATTCACCAATACAAAATGCATGTATAACATATTAAAAATTACTCCTAAATAAGTAAAATCTGTTGTTTTAGATAAAACACCATTAACCTAATGTGCTACTGTCTTTTTTCACAGACCTTAGTACTGTCCTTCTGGGAGACAATATTTTAGGAGAAACATTCAATTAAGTACAAAAATAATTATAGGGAGACAGCATGGTGGGATATCAGGCAAAGCTTCTGCCTGTGGTGCCAGTATCCCGTATGCGCACTGCTTCAAGTTTCAGCAAATCCACTTCCAATCCAGCTCCCTGCTTATGGCCTAGGAAAGCAGCAGAGGCTAGTCCAAGTCCTTGCGCCGCTACACCCACATGGGAGATCCAGAAGAAGTCCCTGGCTCATGCTCCTGGCTTCAGTCCAGCTCCAGCTGTTGTGGTCATTTTGGAAGTAAACCAGCAGCTACAAGATCTCTGTCTCTCCTTCTCTGTAACTCTGCCTGTCCAATAAAAATAAATACATCTAAATGAAATGCACTGTGATGTATCATGCCATAAAGAGGCTTCATTTTTAAAAAGACAAAGAAGGATCTGATGAAGCACTCAGTGTCTCCTGGCGTGACTTACTTTCACTGAGCTCTATAGAACGTGGGGACAAGAGAACTGACCTAAGTAAACATACTCATAGTAAGATGCTCAGTGTCTTTGGAGAGCAACAACTAGGTTAGCTTGAGTGACCCATGACATTTCCTGAAAGAATCCCAGGGAATGGGACAGAAAAATTAAGTCAGGGATTTGATTAGAAAAAAGTATATTGTCTAGGCTAGGAGCCCCATGAACAGCAGAAGGGACAATGATAATAGCTACTAGAAAACTAGAAAACAACAGGTATACGCTAGGACTGAACTGGGACCAACACCAGGGCCAACATTAGTGGGCTGATCATCAGGAACCCTTAACTGCCAGGTTCAGATATTTGAACTTCATACACAGAATCTTGACATCTTGAAATTTAAAGAAAATGCCAGCACCCTCCTACCCAGCAATCCAATTCTTGCTATTCCATGCTTTTCTGGAATAGTTATCAGGCTTTTGTTTAAATTTCTCCAAGACAAAGAGCTCATTACCCCGGAAGAGCTGCTAGAAAATTCTTCATTGTATTCAGCTGCAAATTATCTCCCTGTATCTTCCAGCTATCTGGTCTGGCCATCTCAGAGGCAAGCACAGTGCAAACCTTCCCTCTGCCTTACAGTGAAAACTAGAAGGCTCGATGTATTGTGACCTTCTAAATAGTCCCTTTTGTACTGTCCTAACCCATCCTTCCCAAAGTATTGTCAGTGGTGTCCTTATATCTCCAGGTTAGCTTTTAAGCTGTCCCGCTTTCGTCATCTTCACTGCCAGCACCCTAATCATGGTCACTGTCTATACATTTGTCCACATCTCTCCTGCTATGCTACCTCCCTCATATTGTCTGTACCGCAGCCAGTATGATCCTTCCAAAGCACAAAACTGATGGTGGCACCATCCTGCTCACTAGCTTTATTAGCTCCTCACTCTTCCAACACGACGTCCTAATCGCTCCTCCCACCCTCATTTGTCGCTCTAGCCCACCCTGCCCCCTACGTGGCTTCTTTTGGTTCTCCGCACAGCCCTCCTGCCCTCCGCTTACTGCAGCTAATATCACTTTTGCCTGGAGCTCTGGTCCCTCCACCCCCTTTACCTCTCTCGTTCCTTCTTTTTTTTAAAAAAAAAAAAAAAAAAAAGGATTTATTTTATTTTATTGGAAAGTCAGATATACAGAGAGAGGAAGAGACACAAAGATGAAGGTCTTTTGTTCATTGATTCACTCCCCAAGCAACCGCAATGGCTCATGCTACACCAGTCCAAAGCCAGGAGCCTAGGGCCTCTCCCATGCGGGTTCAGGGCCCCAAGGCTTGGAGCCATCCTCAACTGCTTTCCCAGGACACAAACAGGGAGCTGAATGGGAAGTAGAGCTGCCAGGGTTAGAACCAACACCCATATGGGATCCGGGCGCGTTCGAGACAAGCACTTTAGCCACTAGGCTATTGCACAGGGCCCTCTCATTCTTTCTATGCCTTTTGTCTCAGTTTAGACGGCACTTTTCATAAAAAGTTTATCCTGGAACCATAGTTTGGATTAAATACAAAGTGGTTCCTCAGGAACCTAAATTACAATCACCTGGTTCCTTGTCTAACACCTCCCAGCTACCTTGTAAATCCCATGAGAGCAAGCCTGCCTTTTTCAGCACTGTTGTCTAATAGGTGCTCAAAAACATAATTGCTAAAAAAAATGTAATTGCTTAAAATGTGATCTGGATGATTATCACTTTTTATTATCTATAACACTAGATTACTTTTTAAAATAAATTCCAAGTTTGTTAGAATAAACATGTCAGTGTTGATTTTATTGTCAATTTAACCTTCTAAACCCTGACCATGTAAAGTCACTACTTAATGCTTTAACTTTTCTTCTCTGTTCTTTCCTCTCCTAATCTTCCCCTAACTTAAATCCTCTTCTCCCTCTGTCACTCCCTCTGTCTCCTTTTTCCTTCGTCCTCTCCTTGCAGCACCTGTCTCTCATATACATACATAAACACTCATTAATACCGAGTCGACTTCTAGAACTCAAACAGAAGGCAGTTTATACTTGTCTCTGTATGTGTATACAAACAAACAATATTAAAGTCAGACAACGACTTATTCCTAGCTATCAAACACCTCATTCTATGCTTTTTTGTTCTGAGCAAAGGTGATGTTTAATAACCAGCAGAATCTAGTAGCACACCACTAAAGACATCCATACGTCAATGCATCTGCTAATCAGCCCTCTCTTAATAAATGTTTAATCAACCATGAGTCCAGCTCACATGTACCCTTCTCATCCAGAATATCAGACAATCTTGGTCCTCCTGAAGTCAACATTTTGAATTAATTAATGTTTATTGCCTAATAACCTTTTCCAGTTGAGTTCACATGTTGTATTTTATTCAAAACTTCCGCTATATATTATCCTTTTTTTCTATTCCCTCACTCAGGAACAAAATTACACAATTATCAATCGCCAGAACCAGGACAAGAACCCCAGTCCTGTGACTCCAAGTTCAGAGTCATTAGCCCCCATCACCCTGGGATTCTCACAAACAAGGAAGCCTGCATAATTTGACTCATGCTGGCTCTTAATCACCATCTACCCCCCTCTTCCAAATATCCGTTGAATTAATTAATCCTTGGATTAGAAATTCTGATCCAGAGAATCATAACAACACAAGGGGGTCTGGGGGGTAGACTCATTTGAACTCCCTGGAAGTTTATACAAAGTGAAATGTGTTGTGTTTTACACATTTTTTTTTCCTAAGAGTATTGCACATGTGACTCTCAAAGGATCACAGTCCCAACAGTTTAAGAACAACTTTAAGTCTAAAAAATTCCCTATAAAGCTTAGTCATCAATCATTTCCCTGTCTGGAGTTTGAGAAAGCACATATTTCTTTATTAAGACCATCTAAACTGTGTTTTCTCATCTCCAGCTTCCCAAAATCTCCCCCACTTCCCAGAGAGACTTTTGAGATCTTGCCTGCTGGTGTAGTTTTAGGCCCTAAATGCCGTGTCTGGGGCCGGCTAATCCAAAGACTCTCCTAAGACAACCTAAAAGGGCCCTTAGCCACTCTGCCCCGTGCCAGGACCATGCCATGGAGCAGGAAGATTCCTTTGCCTTCCAAAAATCCACAGAGGCCAAATTGCCATAGGCCCTTCCTTAGCTCTTACTGGTCAAGGACAAGATTAAGACAGACGTTGGCAGCAACAGCAGAAAAGCACATAGAGATTGGACTGGGGGGTGGGGGGTGGGGGGAACTGATAGGACGAGACACCTGGAGCTTAATCTCAAACATCCACAAACTCCAAGCCTTTCCTTTATTACAGAAGCAGAAGAGCATGCTTTGCCTGATAACCACGGTTGAACCTTAACATTCTGTATTCTGAAAGATCATTTTCCAATATGCTTTTGTAGCTCTGTCATCCAATGCCTTGCCTAGACATAATAACAATCATTCACAGAAAATATACACAAATTCAAGAGAATGCATGGAACACACTAGTTGTTGCCAGGTACGTACTAGGTGAAAAGATACAAAGACCAAAAACAAACAAAAAAAGAGAGTTGATTCCTGCCATGGAGGCGTTTATATACCAGTGGAGGACAAGCAAGTAAAGCGATGGCTGCAGTAAATCAATTCACAGTACTCTGACGGTGGAAATACAGGAAGCGCCGGGAGAGCTTGGGAGGGCCCAGGGTCCATTCTGGAAGATGCAGAGCAGATGGCCTGAGCAGCTTCCAAGAGAAAGTGACTTTCACTCTAGCCTTCCAAGAAAAATAAAAGACACAGACCCACGAGAAGAGGCACAATCATACCTAATTCTGTATGCCATTTGTGCAAGAAATGTGTAAAACTTTGGGCATAAAATGTGGAGAGAGTCAATGGTAAAGGAAGAGATTGAAGGCACAAGGAAGGCATTGAGAATCTGAACACTCTAACTTTAGTTTCAAAAGGGAAAAAAAAAAAAAAACTAAAACCCACTGAATACTTTCCTCCAAAGACCTCTCTGATTACATTGCCTTTGCAAAAAGCCATCTGTCACCAAGGGGAAGGAAGACACAGGCATGGCATGGGCAGGTCTCATGGGAATTTGTGAACAGAATGGACTTGGAGGAAATGTTGCCTGCCCAGAAACCATGGCACCCAGGTGTGTTTTGTGAACTATGTTCAGCAGGTGAAGTTGATGGAGAGTGGTGTTTGTTGTGGGTGCAGTGGGGAGGCAGCCAGAGTGATTTGCTGGGTGAGGCTGGGACAAGAAGGGAGGCACAGGACCAGGAGGAGGGAGAAGTCAACTCAGCTCTTTACAAGTTGACTTTAATGGGCTCTGGGGGGGTGGAGTGGTGCTCAAATGGCCATATTCTGGATCAAGAGCTGATATTTTAAAGAAAGGAGAGGCTGCATTTTGGGGGCCATATCACAGACAGTGTAAAATAGTAACTACAATGATGTCACAGACCAGGACAGAGTCTCAACAATAGCAAGGGATTGACCAACAACTCAACTGGAGGACTGAGACAAAAGGGTTGGAAAGGTCGCTGATTTAACCACCAAGCGTTCTTCAATGGCTCTGACAAAGCTTGGCCTGCAGCTGGGAGGGCGCAAGCAGCTGCCTGGCTGTGACACCACAAGCGGGTGGTGAAGCACCTATTCCCACTCTTTCAAGCTACTGGGGGAGAAGAGGAGAAGAGCCATTTGGCAGCTGGAGAGGCAACCGAATTAATACCTGGGTTAAGTACGGAAAGCCTCTCCAGTTCACTGGGACACTGACAAACAGGTAAATACCAGAACCAGGTTCCCTCTGGGCCCTGCTGAGCGCTAGAAAGGCTTTTGTTTCCATTCTCTTTATCAGTGAGAAGGGGCTCTGGGTTTAACCTGTTAAACTGAAACCACAGCGTAGAAGCCCCAGCAATCCCCAAACGCTTTGACCCACCGCACCTAAAGACAGGCTGCACCCACGCCCTGCGCCAGCCCCTGCAGACGCTCCCCACCAACTGTTGGCCCTGGAGACGTCCAGATCAAAAGCACCCATAATCGGTGCAGATCCCAAGCTCCCTCTATTCTTTCCAAAATTAGGATCCATTGGAAACGCATATTCAAACAGGAAAGTGCAAAGGACCTTGAGTACTGATTGCACCTGATTCGTGCAGGCACGTCGGTCAACGGCTCTCCTTTGTAGAGCCTGAATGGGGATCGCTCTTGGGATAAAAGAAGCTGCCTCCCTTGAAGGGGAGAGGGGGAGGGAAAAGAGGAGGGATACTTTATTCCTCACAGCCACGTGCAGAGCCCAGAGAGCACATTACAACCCATGGGTTGAAAAACCCCATCTTGGCCCGGTCCATGTCCAACAAGTAGCCGGACGGCCTGGCTGCCCCGACCGGAGGAGCTGCCAGCGCCCTGGGCAGGTCCCGACCTTCGGAACCCGCCTGCCAGCCCCCGGCTGGGGCGTGAGGAGGAGAGACCGGTCCGAACCCCTCTTTGCGAATTCTACCGGTTTGTTCTCCAGAAACGGGATTCACTCTCAATGAGTTAAGCTCCCCAGTGCGCGCCTGGAAATCGCTCCAGCTGAGTGCACGGAAGCGCAGCCCAACAGGGACCTTTTTCCGGCAAATTGGGAGGCCCTTTGTGCGGTTTCTCTGTGTGACAGAGCAGCGACTTAGGCTCGGGAGCCCCAGCAATGGAGGACGGGGTGGGGAGAGGCTCCTACCGTACCCGATCGGCGTGGCGGGTCATGCTGCGGGCGTCTTGGTGCCTGCTCGGGTCAGGGCGCTGCGGACGCGGCTTCCGCTGCTCCCCGGGGGCCTGGGAGCTGTGCCCGGGACCGCGGCTGAGAACTGCTCTTGTTTGCACTGGGCCGTTTGCTTTTGGGATTTCTCCAATGCAGATGTAGTCAGGGGGCCGCTGTCCCCGGGGGACAGTGATTCCATTGGAAGCTGGCCTTTGACAAGATACACACATGACCTTTGACTAACATGGCTTTGGGGAAGGAAAGTGTCCCGAGGCTGAAGACGGGGTGTCCAGCGCAGTCACTCACATTCCCACCCCCAGCAGTGCCTGGTTAATTTTTCATGGCTCAAGGAGAGGCGCTGCGCGATTCTGCTTGTGGCGTCTCCTGCCTTCGGGAGCAGTCACTCGCTGTTTCCCAAAGGATTTCACTGGAGGGAAGTTTCCTGCCACATGTGGTCGCCTGAATGCACTCTTGGTGGGGTTAGATCAGGGCAGGCCTACGTTTGTATAAGGTCCTCGAACATCCTTGGAACATCAACATTTTAATTTTTCTAGAGCATGCTACAGTTTACAAAAGGCTTTTGATAATAACGCTGTCCCAAACAACTCGTGGGAGGCTCTCCTAATGCTGCCGCCTTAAACATAAAGAAATACAAACTGGGAGCAAAGATTTGTCCCATCACCCAGCCAGAACGTGAAGTCAAGATGCTCTGACTCCACAGCCGCTAAACCAGCCCACCACCCTCCCAGGTAACCTGTGCTCATTTAGTAACACAATGAATAGAAGGCAGCGTCAGGTCGAATCATGATTTTTTTTTAATTGTAAAAGTAAGTGCTGGAGATCTTTTTTTTAAAACTTTCTTATTTTTATTTGAAAGTTCAGTGCCAACAGAGGGCAGAAAAGCAGAGAGCGAGAGGGAAAGAGAGAGAGAGACGCTCCTATCTGCTGGTTCTCTTCTCCAAAGGCCTGACAACAAACAACCAGGACCGGGCCACAGTGAGGTGTGGGAACCAGATTGGCCAAGCAGAGGGACAGCCAGAGATTCCTGAAGCTGCCATCAGAGTCCAACACAAGTACTGTTGTCACCCTGCTCTTGCCTTGTTCTGGGTTCTTCCGGCTGGTGAAGTATTAGTGATAAAAGGGGAAAGGGCTGTGGGATGGTGAAAGGAGACAGACAAGAGTCCCAGAATCGTGGTGTGATGAGATGCAGCAGGTGGAAGTCTGCAGAAATGCCACAGGTTGAAGGGTGAAAATCATGCTCATGGTTCTCACAGTAGAGGAGGGCAGGAGAGAGTAGGTAATAACTGCTGTTGGTCGTGAAGGACTTGGAAAACTCAGCCAGGGGCAGCAGCGTGAGAAGGACCTGGCCACCACAGCCAAAAGCATACACAAAATGTTGATGGGATCCATCCAGGGAAACAAAGACAGTAGAGAGAGGCAGGAGCAAAGGGTGTGGGAACCTGTGTTGAGAGAGACGGATGTTAGTTTTTGTTTTTTAAGATTTATTTATTATTGGAAAGCCAGCTATATGTCGCAGCCAGCTGAGCCGGTAACATGGAAACGGCGAAGGTCCGGGGGTCAGGCGGAGGTCCGGGGGTCAGGCGGAGGTCCGAGGGTCAGGCGGAGGTCCGGGGGTCAGACGGAGGTACGGGGGTCAGGCGGAGGTCCGAGGGTCAGGCGGAGGTCCGGGGGTCAGGCGGAGGTCCGAGGGTCAGGCGGAGGTCCGGGGGTCAGGCGGAGGTCCGGGGGTCAAGCACCGACACACGCAGACCAGCGATGGTGGGAGAAGTCTCTCTCCTCAAGCCTCTCTTTATTACCCCTGTATATACTCTTCCCCCCCCAGCCCATTAGGGCACCACTAAGGTGCCAATGAGTCTGATTAGACCAAGTGCTATGGCCGCAGGTCCGATTCCTGAGTGCTCCGTTTAACGAGTGTTAATCAACTCATTAGCTCACTACAGATATACAGAGAGGAGGAGAGACAGAGAGGAAGATCTTCCCTCCGATGATTCACTCCCCAAGTGAGGCTCAACGGCCAGTGCTACGCTGATCTGAAGCCGGGAACCAGGAACCTCTTCCGGGTCTCCCACGCGGGTGCAGGGTCCCAATGCATTGGGCCATCCTCGACTGCTTTCCCAGGCCACAAGCAGGGAGCTGGATGGGAAGTGGAGCTGCCGGGATTAGAACCGGCGTCCATATGGGATCCCGGGGCTTTCAAGGTGAGGACTTTAGCCGCTAGGCCATGCCGCCGGGCCCCAGACGGCTGTTAGTTTTACCTCTGACCAGTCTCCTGCATCCATCTTGGGAATTTGGACATCATCCCATAGTGCAAAATGGGGTTGATAGAAACAGCCCTGGGTTATCTACCTATGAGAAAAGGATGCCAGGATCCTACACTGCCCCACAGGAAGAAAATATATATAGAGAGAGACAGAGATCAACACAGGTTGGTTGGTAGCATTGGGAAGTTCCTTCACCAGCGACATTTTTTTTTTTCTGCTGCTTCCTACCTACAAAAGTATAAGCAATCTGCTTAGCCTCCCTAAGCCTCAGTTTTCTCATCATTCAAATGGGGTGTGTGGCATTGGTTAGAGAACTAAATAAAAGTCTGTAGGTGAAACTCACAGCTTTTTATCAGGCATAGTGTTGCACTCCGCAAAACAAAGTCATCATTGCTTTAATGTGCACCATGTCCCACTCTGGAACAACAAATTCCCTTCTCATCCAGTTCTCTCATGCCCTTCTTTCTGTCTCCTTCTGGCAGTAGACTCATCACCGGGTCGTATCTATTTTCAACCTCAGGTTGTTCATTTCCTCGCCCTGCCAAAGCCACAGCCACCTACGAGCACCCCACCAGACTGTAGTTAACTCTAGAGTTAGACCCCACAGCTGCAGCCATGCCTGCAGGCACCACCGTTGTGTAATCTGCAGTGTTGGCTGGGTCTCAACACCACCACAGCCCTTCCAGTGACCGCCGGCCAGCCTCCTATTATACAAAGCTGTGTTTCCACCTCCTTAGGACCCTGAGCACACTCCCACATGGCTTTCCTTCAGAAAACTGCGTCCTGTCCCACCAACACAGAAGCTCCTAGGAGGACCATTCCTTCCTTTTCCTGGGCCAGAAAACCTTCGTATTCTCGACTCGTCCACTCACACCTCACAGGTGCCTCTCATTCTGCATGCTAGGGAGTCTCTGTTCACTTCCTCTGGGATGTCCTTTCGTCAGCCATCCTCCTCCTTCCCTTCCATTTATTCTCTACTGGTTTCATTAGTTTATTTATTCAGTAGATATTGATTTTTTTAAAAAAAAAACTGTCAAATCCCCGCCAATAATTATTATACCCTGGGCATCCAAGGATAAATACAGTCCCATAGGCCATAAACAAATGCAAGTTCCCTCCCCCTCAGTGAGCTCCATCTTTCCTATGAGATCTTAATGTGCACCTGTTCCTTGAAACAACAGCATACACATACACACACCACTCACATGTGCTCACTGCTGTGAATTTTTCCTCATGGATCTGCCAAAGCCAGCTCCTATCCATCTTTGAGGTCCAAATTCAAGCTGATTCCTCAAGGAGACCTCCCCTGACCACCTATATCTGGAGTCCCCCTTCCTTCACCATCAGCCTCCTGTTACTACCCCTTGTTCGCTTTGTACCATTTACGGAATGTTCTGTCTGGGCCCTTGCTTACTCTCTGCAGTGTCCACTGGACTCCTTCATTCAGGGCTGGGTTTCCAGGCCAGAGGACATACCTAGAATGCTCTCAGGAAGCACTTACTGATTATACAATTCCAAGTGCCAGGACCATTTGTGTCACAGTCTTTCAAAATTTCTTTTCTTCACGCTGAGCATATAGCCTACCAGGTTGTTTTTTTTGTTTTTTGGGGGTTTTTTTAGGATTTATTTTCTTTCTATTTGAAAAGCACAGTTACCGAGAAGAAGAGACAGACACAGAGAGAGATCTTCCATCCACTGTTTCATTCCTCACATGGCCACAATAGCCAGTGCTGAGCCAATCGGAAGCCGGGAGCTCGAATACTCCTCTGGGTCTTCCACATGGATGCAGCAGCCGAAGGTCAAGGCCATCCTATGCTGCTTTCCCAGGTCATAATCAGGGGGCAGCATTGGAAGCAGAGTGGCTGGGACATAAGCTGTCACCCATGGGACGTCAGTGCTGCAGGTGAAGTTTAGTCTACTACTCCATGACGCTGACCCCAAACCTACCAGTTTTCAATGCTGACTATAATTGGAATCTCCCAAAAAGTTATGAATATCCCTGATACCCAAAGCACAATTTGATCAATTGTATGACACACACATACAATTGATGTGTTTCTTCCCATCCACTTCTCCTTGACCTTTCCACACATGATCTGTTACCAGACATTCACACGCCCAAACAAGGCCTGCCCTCTCATTTCTCTAAGCTTTCCAATGCTGCTAGCTCTACCCAGATGTTCAAACTCCATCCTGGCTGCCTAAGGGGTTGTCGTGTGAACTCCCCAGTATAATCTTAGTTTGGGCTGCACACTAAGGATGTGTGTAGGCTGTGGATCTCATCTCTACTTGTACACTTCATGCTATTAGAAAAGCTGTAGCTGCTTCCTGCTTCACAATTATTCTTCACCCAGAGTACCTTTCTCCCCAGAGCTCCATGTATAGCAGGACTGTCTGGCCAGAGGTCCAGAGTCGCATTCCACATGTATTGTGGCTTGAACTGCTGTATATGTCTTGAAGTCAAAGGATGCTCTTCTTTCATGTGAGATTGTGTATGTGTTTTCACAGCTTTGCTAAGACTCAGTCCCATTAGGTACAGTTTATAATTTAAATCATACTGTTCCATGTTCTTTAGAGAATTCACAGAACTATGTATAACTATCCTAACAATCAGTTGTAAAACATTTCAACACTCCAAGCAAAACCACATGGCCAGTAGTAGCTATTCCTCATAGCCCTCCAGTCTCCCAGTCCTAGGAAACCACTTATCTCCTTCCTACAGATTTGCCTGTTCTGGTCATTTCACATAGGTGGGATCATGGAATAGCAGTGCAGTCGTGCCAGGCTTCTATCTCTGATTTTGAAGACCTGTGTGGCCTAAAGCATCCCTTTTGTGTTGTGTCTCTGCCACTACGGATCCTTGTAAAGACCTGGCAGGATAAATCAAGGCAGTATTTTTAGACTACATTGCACAGCATTTTGGTAAACTCCCCAAATTTCTGGGCTACAATGTTAGAGAGGACAGTATAGAATAGAGGGATTCGCTACACATGTTTTAGCAAAAGACTTAGAAGGAGAGGATGGCGTCTTGGGTGGTTCAGCTCTGTCACTTGGACACAACTTCCTATACCCTCAGGACCCACACTGAGGGCACACTTCTAGGATGAGACTCTAACTTTACCATGCATTATCTACAATATTTATCATCTCACTTCTTCTTCATCTCTTAGAAAAGGAGTAAAATAGTTCATACCTTACAGATACAACATCCAAGAGTTAGTGTGAGGATGGAATGAGCTGGGGTGCTGGCAGGGCCTCTGACATGCTTAGGCCTGTAGGACCACAGCATAGCTACCTGTGTATTTTCCTTCTAAGTACACTGTAGTGTGAAAAACGAGTTTTGGTGCTATAAAAAATCCTTAGTGAATGGTCATTCTGGGAAAACATCACACGACAAGCTGATAGCCACAAGAGCTGGGAGAAGGGTAAGAGTTAGTTGAAGTAGAAGGAATACTTGTTCATCGAAGTGAGGGGAGGAGTGGTGAAGTTCTGTTTCCAGCACAAAAAGTCCCACCAAATGCTCTTCAGTGCCACTACCAGGCACTGGTATGACCAGGGTATGTTAGCTTCATGGAACTGGGGTTTCACCTGTCCAGTTGTTCACCGGCTCTCAAAGCCTCCCATATTTTCTTTCTTTTCCTTCTACTATTCTTTCTGTACCAGCGTTACCTGTGACAGCCCCTATTAAGATTTCCTGGAGTCTTTTCAGTACAGGACAAGCGTTCCCATGGCATCGTTGACCCTCAGCAGACAAGCCCATCACTCTGTCTCAGAAACTAGCATGCGGACATAGGATATATTGATTTTGCCACCAACTGATCAATCACCCCGCCAGCCTCAGGAAACTGCTGTTGCATGTAAGTGTCAAGCATCTATTTTGAGTCATGGAAGGTATTTGGTAGACCTTTCTTGGCTCCCACTGCTAGGAGTGCTCTTGCCTGCACATCTGGCGAGCCTCTGTCGGATGCAATCCCACTGTCCCTCTTGCTTTCTTCTGTGCTTCCCCAGCAGAGACGGCGTCGATGAATGTGCCCAGTAATCACCTGTGTAAACAGTCATCTCTACCATCACCCTGACCTTTCTCATTCTTTGTTTCTCCCACTCTGGCCCTTGGTTTGGCCCCCAAATGCTCACTACTGCTTTGCACAGATATGTACGGAGAACCTATGGTGCTTTTCCTTGGAAATGCAAGCATTTCAAGGAAGCATGGAATTTCAACTCTGAAAGGAATTTTGAGGTGAGGAATGAGGCCCAGAGAAAGTAGTGTCTTATCAACTGGCCAAAGGCCACGAGGGGCAGACCCAAGGGGTAGACCTCATTCTTTCAAGGCAGGGGCTTTTCCTTTAACAACAGATTTGAAACTTGATGGACAACTAGAGAAACTAAGAATGAGTGTATACACTGTCCATCACCAATCATCCCAGCTCAAGGAGCAGTGCTCAAAGGCCCACTTGAGTTGTGATTGAGGACAGTCACACAGACCAATCCGAATTCCCAAAGGGGCTAATCCCACTGCTGTCTGACTCTTTGCACTTCTCACACCCCTAATCTGCTGGTTCATGTCTCACCCACGCCAGGGCCTGTAAAAGTTTAACTCAGTGCAATTGCACAACCTTGAAAGTTCAGATTGCTTTGGGGGGTGATGAATGAGATTCTTCAATAGACTCATGAAAGTGTTTCCAATGGGAGGAGAAATGGAACAAGTTGTCACACTCTTAAATGTCCTCTGTAGGGTCAGGTGACGTTACTGTATCACCAATCAAAGTGGGGCATGTGGGGCCCTACCCAGTGGAGAGATCTTTTTGTCTCTCCTTCTCTTTGTAAATATACCTTTCCAATAAAAATAAATAACTCTTAAAAAGCGAACAAACAAACAAAAAACCAAAGTAGGCCACACTTGTTTGGGCCAGTTAGGGGAAAGATGGAGGCTTGTCCTGCTTCTGTTCCTCCTCCTGCGTGTTATTCCTATTGTTGTGAAACAAGTTCCCAGGACTAACATAGCAGGGTAAAGGTTCTGCCTCCAGTGTCAGCATCCCATACCGAGTCGAGTCCCAGCTACTCCAATTCTGATCCAGCTCACTGCTAAATATGCCTGAGAAAGCATCAGAAGAAGGGCTGACCCAAGAGGTTGGGAACCTGCACCCATGTGGGAGGCCAGGAGGAAGCTTCCAGCTCCTGGCTCTGGCCTGGCCCAGCCCCAGCTGTTGCAGCCATTTAGGGAGTGAACCAGCAAAGAGAAGATCTCTTTCTCTCTTGCTCACTCTCGCTCCGCCTACCTACACTTGATCTTAGCCAAAAGGCCGAGAAACGATCACTCTGCCTACCTTTCAAATAAATAAGATAGATTTATTTTTAAAAAGGAAGAGATTAACCTTCTTTTAGGAGATGATGGATCTATTCCTTACCTTGATTTTACTGACAGATTCATGAGTGGCTGCACATTAAATAATGTGCTTAGACTCTCACAATGTGTGAGAGCAGATTAAATAATATAAACTAAAGATATGCCGCATCGTTTATCAATTATACCTCAATAAAGCCACTATAGACCAAAGAACCTATTTCCCAATTGAATCAAAATCCGGTCTAGCAACCCTTGTTGTCTCTTACCGAGTTGGGCTTTTGCTGAAAAAAAAAAAAAAAATAGCAAGACTGTGTCCTGCTCTGCTCCTTGCAGTCTACTGATGAGTTTTCTTCAATAGTCACCCTGATGCCAATCCCAAAGGATGACACCGCTTTAGACCACCAACATTTCTTACCTGGACCTCTGAGTGGGTCTCCTAACCATTCTTCTGCTTGACCCCAATCTGATGTCTTCTAACAAACTTTCTGTGCCGTAGGCAGAGAAATCCTTATTCAATGTCCACCTAGGGCCTCTGTTTCCTATCTTAAACCCCGTTGTTCCTGTGGCTCACAGGTCATCGCCTTCCTAGGGGCAAACACAGATCTGGTTGGGGTCGTAGCATCTAGAAAAGAGCTTTTCCTAAGGAGCTAGCCAGAACTAGTTCATGCTCCATGGATCATAGCAGGACCCCTAGAGATGGTCTGCTTTGTTTAAAGGCGAGGGAGGGCTAGCAGCGCCCCTCTGGAGGGTCTGTTACTTTCTTTTCTTTTGTATTATTTTTTGAAGATTTGTTTCTTTTGATTGGAAAGTCAGATATACAGAGAGGAGGAGAGACAGAGAGGAAGATCTTTCGTATGATGGTTCACTCCCCAAGGGGCCGCAACAGCCAGAGCTGCGCCAACCCGAAGCCAGGAGTCAGTAGCTTCTTACAGGTCTCCCAAGTGGGTGCAGCGTTCCGAGCCTTTGGGCTGTCCTCAACTGCTTTCCCAGGCTACAAGCAGCGAGCTGGATAGGAAGCAGGGCCGCTGGGGTTAGAACCGGCGTCCATATGGGATCCTGGCATGTGCAAGGTGAGGACTTTAGCTGCTGAGCTACTGCACCAGGCCTGGTCTGTTACCTGCTAAAGGCTCTTCTTTAACCATCCCCATACCTGTTTCTATCTCATCCTCAGCACAGTAGTTCTGCATATTACCATCCCAGAATTCTTTTTCGTCTTCCTTCAGATCCTGTGTCCGTGTCCTCCACTGGAACTTCTCTTTCCTGTCTTCATCTAAACAGGTCACAACTTTTTCTATCCTGACTCAAACCCCAGCCTTCTTAATGCTCTTGGACTGGTTTAGATGTCCCCAGTGTGCATGCCCGAAGCACCAAGAGTTTTTCATAACAGACATCTCATCCTGGATTCTTAATTACCTTTTATCTGCCTCCTTTGAGAGTAAGGACCAAACTATATCACTTTACAACCCCTTTATCAAGATTTTCACCACCTATCTAAAGAATAAAGAATAAATACATGGATGGTTAAGTTAAAAATGTTGACATCATGTGTCATATTACCTATCATATTGTTCTCAATTTTTTTAAATCTGCTTTCACAGAATGTGCTTCAACAGGCAGGAGTTCTAAGAGTTGGTCAATTCTTAGTTCTTCCAAAATCATAGCTTTCAGATTCTACAGACTAAAAATGTCCAGCTTCCTTCTTTTTTGTCTTGACATGATTAATGAAAAGCTGCCAACTTTGCAGTAATATCTTCACTCACTGATCTGCGCACTGTTTCCCAGGGTAATAGCTAAGGCAGTGCATGGAGGGACATGAATGTCCTGTTATGGAGTTGAATATCCATGCTGTGCACGTTAGGGAGTTGGTGTAGAGTTCTAAGCAAGGCAGTAACATATCTAGGTTTGTGTTTTGAGTAATCTCACTGGAAGGATAAGGAATAACAGAACCCACGGCCAGGGAAATCAGAGAAAACAGTTCATGTAATGATGATGATGAACTGACTCAAGGAAGGGAACATATGAACACAGAATTAGAAAATATTTAGTGGATAAAAGCCTCTTGGACTTGAGTAAATACGGCTGGGGATTCACGGAGGAAAAAGAATCGGGAATGATTCCAGAACTAGTTTCCAGAACTGGGTATCTCTTTAAGATGTGTTCTGTTTAAGTTGTGGACCTGGATAGGAAATAGAGGCAGTGACCATATGTATCATTATTTTTGTCATGCCTTATACTGAAATATATAGTAGGTACTCAAAATACTTCTGAATCTGACTAGTAGGTGCAGTGCAACCTAGTTTAACAATTCTCAGTATCTAATTTCTGCTAGTGACACTGTGTCTTTATAAAATGCCATGCAAGGATCCTTCCAACCATACTGCTCTAATATAACATAATACACTATTTATCCATATGACAAGTTACAAAATTTCAACCCCCTGGAAAGTATGACTAAGAAATTCTACTGCAATAATAATTTTCACTAAGTGGTTGAAGGAGTCAGGAAAAGGGATAGTTATTACAGCAACCACAAATTGGTCCAGAGCTACGTTTGGCTTCCAATTTCACTACAAATTTCAGAGAAGCCATAAAAGATTCAAGTGAAATCTGGTTGGCTGATTGGAAACATGTGAAGGAACCTCAGACAGGCACGTGTTTCACATTTCCTACTCTGAAGTTTGCCAAGTATTCATCATCATCTACCGTATGATATTCCAGAAAGCACAATCACCCCAGCTGGCCCTTTCAAGGACAGGACCTGTGACAGAAGACATCCAGCACAGTCAGGATTCTCAGAGACAAAGAATTAACAAACTCCACCCTGCATGGAGGCTGCCACACTCAAATTTCTCCCTACCTCATTAATTTTTTTTAACAGTAGAATTAACTTTTGTTGAAGAATTATTTATTTTTATTGCACAGTCACATTTGCAGAGAGGAGGAGAGACAGAGAATAAGATCTTCCATCCACTGATTCACTCCCCGAGTAGCTGCTACAGCCGGAGCTGAGCCAATCAGAAGCCAGAAGCCAGGAACCTCTTCCAGGTCTCCCATGTAGGTTCCCAGATTTTGGGCCATTCTCGACTGCTTTCCCAGGCCACAAGCAGGGAGCTGGATGGGAGGTATGGCTGCCGGGATTAGAACCGGTGCCCATATGGGATTCTGGCAGGTGTAAGGCAAAGATTTAAGTCAGTATGCTACCGCACAGGTCCCTCATAATTTACTATTATTGCCCCTCACCCAACCCCACCTTGCCACTGCCATCAGTCTAGAGTACATTTAGCTCTAGATCAGAGGAGAAATGGAAATCTGGGAGATGTGACCTCTCACTTGAGAGCAACCACCTCCTTCTGAACACCCCTTTCCAGAACACACATTCCAGAATGGCACGGACACAAGCTGTGGTACAAGAAAGTCCCAAATTTGAAAACAAACTCCATTTTTTACACTGAGTAATTCACTTAGGTCTCTCATTAATAAAACAAGGACAATAAGCCCCTCTTCAACAGGGCGTCCTGCAGACTAAATGGGATCATGCCTGTGAAACTCAGTTTTCGAGTGCTGGAACATTTCTTGCCCTCTTCCTTCTGTTAATGATGTTCTGGGCAAGTTGGAATCCAAACTGTCACTAAGCATAGGACCCACTCATGGAAGTCACTAGAAAATGGCTCCATTTTTCACAGCAACTGGAGACCTCATCGGTATGTCGTGGAGGGCTAGTAGTTCCATTTGGTCCTCAATGGCTAAGGGCAGGTAAGATGAAAATAAATCAGGCCTCAGTTGAAAGTGCCATGAAAAGGATGAGATTACACAAACCAGGCATCATTCAACTGGGCATTAAAGGGTGAGTAATACTGTTCACAAGAAAAAAAAAAAACAGGACTTTTCATGCATAAAGGAGTTGCTATAAGAAGTTCAAGAAATAATAACCTGGTAGGATGACTAGAGGAGGGACAAATGAAGAAGATGCTGACAGGTGGGGGAGGCAAGGTTAACTAGGCCAGCCTTTCATATACTAGAGCATATAGAATTCCACCTGTAAACAATTTAAGGTTCTCTAAGGGTCTTGAAATTATTTCTTTTTCATTTCATTATTTTTAACATTGTCCGCTTTCACTATGAGAATCATGTATATAGAAAAATTCAAAAAGTACAGAAGGATATAATTTTTTAAATTAGCCCTTCCTTTTTACTCCAGACTGCTAGATCTACAGCCCAGAGGCAGCCAGTATTAAATCTTCAGCCTCTCTCCTTCCAGAAATTTTCCATGCATTTCCTCATACGTCCTTCAGTGAATGAACACTTATTTCTTTCCTGCCTTACAATCGGTAATGAAGCTCTTTTTTTTAATACTGTGTTCTTTTTTCTATTTTTTTTTAAGATTTATTTGTTTTTATTACAAAGTCAGATATACAGTGAGGAGGAGAGATAGAGAGGAAGATCTTCCATCTGATGATTCACTCCCCAAGTGAGCCGCAACGGCCAGTGCTGTGCCAATCCAAAGCCAAGAGCCAGGAACTTCCTCCAGGTCTCCCACACGGATGCAGGATCCCAAAGCATTGAGCCGTCCTCGACTGCCTTCCCAGGCTACAAGCAGGGAGCTGGATGGGAAGCGGAGCTGCCGGGATTAGAACCGGCGCCCATATGGGAACCTGGTGCGTTCAAGGTGAGGACTTTAGCCACTGGGCCACGCCACCAGGTCCATGAAGTTCTTTTTACGTCAACAAATACAGGGTCCTCAAAGCAGTTCATGGAAAATGCGTATCATAAAAAACTATGGGTTTCAAAATTATCCTGTACAAAATAAGCACCCTTTTTTTCCAAATATTCTTTTGTTTATTTGAAAGGCAGAGAAAAAGAGAAATCTTCCATCTACTTGTTCATTCTCCAAATGACCAGAACAGGCGGGGCTGCTCCAGGCAGAAGCCAGGAGCCAGGAACTTGTGGCTTTCCCACAAGGATGCAGAGGCCCAAGGATATAGGCCTTTCTCTGCTCTCTCAGGGGCATCAGCAGGGAGCAAGATTGAAGCAGAGCATCCAGAAGTTGATTTGGTGCCCATATGAAATACGGGTACTGGAGGTGGCAGCTTAATCTTCTACGCCACAGTGTCAGTCCCCAAATAAACATCTTTAATTCCATTTTTCACAAACTTTTTCAAGTACCTCATTTAATTTCAGCTCATTATTTGAAATAGCTATAGAATTTTTCACGTATTACAATGTTGCGTCATATAGTCTTTTTTTATCAACCCAGACTTCTTGTTAAGTTGTAGGTTGTTTGTGATTGTTTATTATCACAAATAAGTCTTCAGTACATCTTTGTACTTATGTTTTTGCAAATATTTAAGGGTATTCTTGTAGAAGAAAATTACTTAATGCAAAATTTCTGTATCAAAAAACATATGCTGTTAAAATCGGAGAGCTAATCCCAATTTGCCCATTTAAAAAATACCTATATTCCCATGTCTAAAGTATGACTTATCTGTTTCCACTTATTATTTATATCATTCTGTTATCAAACTTTTAAACTGTGGCCAATCTGGTGACCATTTTGTATTTCCTCACTTGGACTTCCATTTCTTTAACTAAGTGCTCATGTGTTTATAAACCATTTGCACTCCTTTCTCTGAGAATAACTCTTTTATTGCCCTTGCCAATTTTTCTATTAGTTTGTGGTTCTTTCTTTCTGATTTATACGAGTTCTTTATATATTAAAAGAATAGGCAAATCGACCATCATTCATGGCCTCTGGGTGCTCTCCAATGCTGAGAAATGCTCTTCCACTCCAATGTTTTTAAAAATACACTCTTTTTTCCACACTTTTACAACTTCGTATCTCATGTTTATGTTTTGCTGTCGGTTTTGATACGTGAATTTTACTTTAAAATTATTTGCCTTTCAATAAATGAATTTACCCCATATAAATTTATGATGTGACAAATATGTTTTGTTTTAATTATCTTCTCTTAATTATATTTTATTTTGTTAAATACTTCCTCTCTGTTTTCTAACTTTTTTAAAAAAAGCTTCATTTGCTTATTTATTTGAAAGGCAGAGCAAGAGAGACAGGGGTAACTTCCACTTGCTGGTTCACTGCCCACATACTTGCAACATCCAACACTGGGCCAGGCTCAAGCCAGGAGCCAGGAAATCCACCCAGGTCTTCATGTGGACAACAGGAACTCAAAAACTTCAGTCATCATCTGACACTTGCAAGGGTGTGCTTTTAGCAGGAAGCTGGCACCTGGAGCACAGAGGGGACTCCAGCCCAGGCACTCTAATATGGAATGCTGGTGTCTTAGACAGCATTTTCACTCCTACACCAAACACTTGCCTGGCCCCTATTTTCTCGTTTTCTCGTTTCTGGTACATAGCCAGTTTATATGTTCTTTGACATACCCACACATTGCCTTGTGGAGAACACTTTGGTGAAACAACAAGGCACTTGACCTGGGACACTGGGATGCCCACGACGTGCCAGTATTTTTGCGTGTGTGCGTATGTCCGTCGGTTGACTCGGATGTAACTGCCACCTATTGGCCCTGCTGTAGTCTGCTGGCTCTTTTGGGTTCCACTGCTGATCACCATTCAGTAGAGTAAGGAAATGGATGCTGCCCTATGTCCACTGCTGCTTGGGGTTAGAATTGGATATTCAGTGATATGCTGCCTACTTTTGGAGACTCATGGAATATGGATTTACTACCAGGGTCTTCCTCCAAGGAAATCCAGATGTTCTGTGTTTAGCAACTATAGACATTTTTTTTAACTACTTTGAAAATAAGTGCTTCTTTGCCAGTTGATTTTGAAAGATGAAATTGGAATCAAAATAGCTTTACTCCTTTGTTTCCAACCAGCATCTTTCCATTTATTAAAATAGGCAGCAGAGAAAAAGACTGATGTAAAATTTTGACTTTGACAGAGGATTCGAGGGGGAAAGAGAGTGGAGGCAGGTACACTAATAGAATGTAAATCGAATGGAGGTGAAGTAAACTTGGCGGTGAATAGAGCAGAGGAGTGAAAATCTCGAGGCCACACTGACAGCATTTGCACCATCTGATTAAAAGGGAAAAGAGAAGTCAACACGGTCGATGACCCAGCACTGAAGAGACAAAAACAAAACATTTCATTTTATAAACTACTGAAGTGCTCGGGACATTCAGAGGAAAACAGCAAGCTGGCTGTAGGAAACTGGGATTTTGGGAAAGAGGACAGGAAGGATGGATTTAGAAATCCCCAGGAGACTAGTGTCATGTAAAACAGGTGAAAAAAAGGAATGCAGGGGCTTCACTCCTTATAGAGAGTTGGTGGGGAATGCTGAGTAAGTTAAGGCTAAAACTGCACCTGTGGGAAGGCAGCTGAGAGCCTCGTTTTGAAAAACAGAAGGAGAGATGGAGCCAAAGAAGGCTTTATATAGACAGCGGGGGCAGACCTTGAAAGGGGCTGCAGAGCAAGCCATAAACCTGACCCTTGTATCAGGCTGAGGTCACCTGGAGGAGCGAAGCACAGAGGCGGTGATGAACTGCTACTTTGAAGTCAGTACTGATACCTTGTGGGTAATACACTAGTGTGTGCGTGTTGTTTCCACCTAAGCCTCTCAAAATTCCCTGACTCCATCAAACAGAAGCAAAGGGAAAGAGTTGGATAGGCACAAAAGGCCTGCCCCGTTTTCAAAGCATCATCTTAATTTCTATTATGCTGACTCCCAAGTGAGATCATATTAACAAATGCCTATAGCCCCAAATATGTGACTTATTTTCAAATCATGGTTTCCTAAGTTTCAACAGTTACTGAATTCCTTGTACAAATTCCAACTGTTATGCGAATAATTGTGGCACCTGAGACTTGGGATGTAATGCTCCTGTATCAGCCTCCTTTGCTCAAGTCAGCCACACTGTACTGGCTTCCAACATTGCAGTGATACATGCTCAATACATGGGAAACAAACCATTAGCAGTCACAGCATTCACAGCAACAGGTCAACAATGCAGCTCTTTCGAAACCTGTTCTTTAACAGAGACTTCTCTGTGTAAGTTCTGTGTTGCTGGCAATTGAATATGCAAACTTTCTTATCCCAAGAGATGATACTACAGGCACTCTGGATGAGGATAGCATCTCATCTCTTGGATTAGTTTTTCATATGTCTGTCTCTCCCACAAGACATCAGTACACTTCCATATTTAGTCTAATGCCCATCTTAGGCTGGCATAGCAGTGTAGCTAATTAAGCTGCTGCCTGCAAAGCTAGAACCTCATAGGAACACTAGATCAAGTCCTGGCCATTCTACTTCTGATTCAGGCCCTTGCTAATGTGCCTGTGAATGATGGCATCAGTGCTTGGACCCCACCAGCCAGGTAAGGAGACAGTTCCAGGACCCTGACTTTAGCCTGGCTCCAGCCATTGTAGTTTGAGCATGCTCCCCGAAAGCTCCTGTATTGGAAACAGATGAATGGCCCTGGCCATCCGTCTGGGGAATGAATCAGCAGATAGAAGATCTCTTGTACTCTGTCTCTCCTTCTCTCTGTAACTCTGACTTTCCAATAAATGAGTAAATCTTAAAAATAATAATAAAGGAAAAAAGTGCTCATCTCAAAGTGACTTTCTATTGTCCTATTGGGTTGCTTTTTCTAGGTCAAGATCACTGTAGATGGCTCTATAATCAAACTTCCTGTCTAAAAATGACACTAAAAAGGCCTGTCACGACAGCCTAGTGGCTAAAGCTCGAGCTTTGCACAAGTCAGGATCCCATATGAATGCCAGTTCATGTACGGGCTGCTCCACTTCCCATCCAGCTCCCTGCTTGTGACCTAGGAAAGCAGTTGAGGATGGCCCCAAGCCTTGGGGCCCTGCACCTGCGTGAGAGACCCAGAAGAGGCTCCAGGCTCCTGACTTCGGATTGAGTCAGCTCCAGTTGTTGCGGCCACTTGGGGAGTGAATCAACAGAGAGAAGATCTTCTCTGTCTCTCCTCGTTTCTCTGTATATCTGACTTTCCAATAAAAATAAATCTTAAAAAAATTAACTTTCCAATAAAAAATCTAACAAAGAAAGATACTAAATGTCTTTAGCAGTAAATATGAGAAAGATAAATACATACAGAGCTAGAGTAGATAATTATATAGATATACTGAAAATACACCTAGGCTAAGGTACTTAACTGGTATTCAACTTCACTACTCAGATGATTCCAAACCAATCAACTGGTGATACTGGCTGAAGGCAGGTACCAGAAACTTCACAGTTTTCTTGAGTAGGAGCAAAAGATGTTTTCTATGGACCTAGTTGTAATAGAAAAATATTTAACCATTTTCTAATACCTTTGTGCCATTTATATCCCAGGAACATAGCCCCTTACGTACAGAATCCTAGAATTGCCCAGATGGCCCCAGAACCGTGATTCATATATATGCAATATTCACAGCAATTTATCCCTAAACCAACCTAATGAGACGGAACCGGTCCCTTGCTTTGGCTCCACAGAGACTGTTGTCTGTGGGGAATGCATCCTCTACGATGAAACAGGTGATGCGTCTTTTACTAAATGTGTTCTTAGGCATACATTATCGATTTTTCCAACAATCCAGTTGATAGGTTTCTTAATCAAAAGCGCTCACACACACACAAAGTATATGGGAGAAACCAGGAAATAATCAATTCTATGATTAATTTTACAATCTGAATCCTAAAACTAGAGACCAGTGAGTCTCTGTATAAATACGAGATATCAAAATACTAACAGTGTAACAGTGAAATATTTCAGGAGCTTGAGCTGCGTCAGACTCTATTTTAGCTTCACAAATAATTGAACCCTTAGTATTAGAATAGGCCTGTGAGGAAAATGAGATATTTATCAATCCTCCTGTGCAGCTAAGTGTGACAATGACAAGACTGTTACTAATGTGATATAAGTACAAGTGAAATATGCAATTTCTGGGGAAAGCTCTTAAAGGGAAGGTCGCTTTGTTCTTCACATAGCCTGCTGGATAGAATTAGCAGGTAACTGCTCTACTTCCGTGAGCCATTTAGGAGTGGAAGCTGTGTTAGTTCATCTTGGGTTGCTGTAATAGCATTCCTGTGAATGGGTAATGCATAAAGAAAACAAAATTTTTATACTTATGGAGACTTCAGAGTCCAATAGCCAGGTGCTGTAAAAGTTTTAATAAATGCAGCTATCATCATTACATGAACATCACAGTATGTTCTTATACAACCTAAGACGGCTACAATGTCACCAAGCAGTCTAATTTTATGGGACCATGGTCTTATAGAGCGTATTTTTTAGTACCTGATTGTGCCATCAATCTATGAATCTAGAAATTAAGTTTCCAACACAGGAACTTTTGTGGACCATGCTCAAACTGTAGTGGAAGCCACACGTGGCAGTGCAATGAGGAGGAAGGTGCCTGTGCCACTTGCACAATGGGGTACTGGCTATTCCATACAGACATCTTGAGTGTGTGTTAGAAATTCTTTTCCATGTATGTGTATTTATCGCTTCCCACAGTGGGACTTAATTGTAACCAGTACATGAGGTTTATGGCATTTAGTGTATTTCACATCTGGAATAATTGTTAAAGATGACTTCAAGAAGTTAACAAACTGAGCATGTGTGTGCCAAATACTAAGGATAAAAATGACTAGGATATGGTCTTCCTGCAATTTAGAGAAGAAGACACACTCATTAAAAGAAGACACTTCATTAAAAGAAACACCCTGGCATTTAAATAGAAAAATTACTGTTTTTAAAGAAATGTATTTTATTTTATCAGAAAGGCAGATTAACAGAGAGAAGGAGAGACAGAGAAAAAGATCCTCCATCCACCGGTTCACTTCCCAAATCTTGGATTGGCAACAACCAATCCAAAGCCAGGAACCAGGATCATCCTGAAGGTCTTTCATGCAGTGCAGGATCCCATGGCTTTGAGTCATCCTCTGCTGTTTTTGCAGGCTGCACGCAGAGAGCTGGATAGGAGGTGGAACAGCCAGGGCATGAACTGGCATCTATATGGGATCCCAGTGCTTGTAGGTGGAGGATTAGCCAATTGAGCCATTATGCCAGGCACTAGAAAATTTTGACACACAGCTTATTTTAAGGTATGGTTTGGGATGTTTAACTTCATGAACAAGTGGGATGAGACAGAAAAGTCTTAACTTTTCTGTTTGGTTGGTTGGTTTTTATCTTTACCTACCAGCAGGTCCAAAGAGAAAAATATAGTGTTTAATGCATTCATTGCACTGAAATAAAGCTCAACCTGGGCTAATGTCTGGTAGAACTTTTTAAGACCTGACGCATCCTTACTTTACACCAAAGGATGGTAAGGTTTCCAAGAGGTGGATCCCTTAGCCCCATGCTCATTTCTACTGGAAGACAAAGAACACAGACAGCAACAAGGGCCCCTCTCACTAGCTCTGAGCACGTGACAGCTTATGATTCTCTGGGTAAATCCTGAAGGAGGGTCTCAGGCACCAGAATAAGATGTAGGTTCCGATTTTTTTGCTCTGCCTAAGATTATCTCACCTTCTTAGGTCTCATGGTCCTCGATACCTAACTATTAATACCTTAATTTATTAAAAACAAAAGGACTGGTTTCAGTGGTTCCAAGAGCTAAGAGTATCAATTCTCTGTGACTCCATGGCTGGAACAAACTTAAACAAGGGCGTTAGCTTTTGCTGGGGTCATGATACACACTGAATATTTATGTTTCTCCAAATGCAAGTGTTGAAATCTGAGTCTCCTTTACAATGGTATTTGGAGATGGGGGCCATTGGAGACAACTAGGTTCTGAGAGCAGGACTGGCATGTTGGGATTAGTGCTCATAGAAGAGACTTGAGCGCAAGCTTCATCTCTTTGTTCCTTGTATTGTCTCTTTCTGTTCTTTGCCTTGTAAGGCAAGAAGATGGTCATCTGCAAAGCAGGAAGAAGGCCCTCAGTTGGACTCAAATACATTGGCACCCCAGTCTCAGATCTCCTGCTTCCAGAAGTTGGAGAAATAAATTCCTATTGTTTAAGCCACTCAGTTCACAGTATTTTTTTTTACTAACCATCCAAACAAAATTTGAATCTGACTCTTCCACTAATCCACAGATGAGCTTGAGAGGAATACACAAATTTGCTAACCTTAGGTACCGTACCTGCATGACAAGGCAGTTAAAGCAGGTGCCTTACACTGTATCACACAGTTTAACTGTTCTATGCAAAATTATTCTTTCATGATTTAAAAAAATGATCGGGTCAACCGTATTAGATTTAAAGTATATGAGGTATACCATTTAAAATACTCAAATTGAATGCTGCATGTACAAACCTATATATTTATATATATTTAATTATTATTCTGTGATAATATAAACTTGGCACAGATGTGGAATTTTGTTTTATTTATCATCATTTCACACACATGGCAGAAGTCAGAAATGAAATTATCCTTTAGGGAAAGAAGAATGTTTTTGTTTGTTTGTTTTTGTTTTTTTTAAAGATTTTAAAGATTTATTTATTTTTATTGGAAAGGTAGACATACAGAGAGAAGGAGAGACAGAGAGGAAGATCTTCCATCTGATGATCTACTCCCCAAGCGGCTGCAATGGCTGGAGCTGAGCCAATCTGAAGCCAGGAGCCAGGAGCTCTTCCAGGTCTCCCACGCGGGTGCAGGGTCCCAAGGCTTTGGGCCGTCCTTGACTGCTTTCCCAGGCCACAAGCAGGGAGCTGGATGGGAAGCGGGGCTGTCGGGATTAGAACCAGTGCCCATATGGGATGCCAGCGCGTGCAAGATGAGGACTTTAACCACTATGCTTTCGCGCCGGGCCCAAACTGACAACTTTATTAAAACTTAATTGAACAACTGGTGCTGTGGTGCAGACGGTAAAGGCACCGGCTGAGCGGCCAGCACGCTGTTGAGTGCCATTGCTCCATTTCTGATCTAGCTCTGTTAACGGTGTGTGAAGAGCAGTGGATGACGTTTGTAGGGTTTGAGTTCCTCTCACCGGCGAATGGATCCTGGATGAAGTTCCTGGGCCTCGGCTTTGGTCTGGCGTAGCCCGGGCCTTTCTGAACCAGTAGATGGAAGTCCCCTCTGTCTCTTCCTGTTTTTATAACTCTTCCCAATAAATGCAGTTTTGAACCACTGAACGTGCATGATGGGTGTGTCTCGATTTTCCTTCTCTGTTCCATTGCACCTTTGTGTCTGCTCGTGCTAATGTCACACACTATCTGTCACTTCCACACTACAGTAAATCATGAAATCATAAAGAAAATTACTAACTATATTCTTTTCAAAATCAGTTTTTTCTTTTTTCATATAAACATTTAAATAAGCTTATTTGTAAATAAGCATTTCTGTTTCTACAAAGAAGAGTTTGTAATCCAAATAAAAGATTACATTAGATTTATAGATCAATTTTGAGATAATGGACACCATGATGATAATAGTTTTTTTTTAATCCATGATCAGAGTTTACCTCTATGCTAACTAGTTTTTCTTTGATTTAGTTCAATGACATTTTTTAAATAATATAGTTTTATAACATTAAAAAGTGTTAGCAAATTTGCAAAACTTCTTGTTTTAATTTATAGACCCTGTAGGATTTTTTTCCTTACATGATCATATCATCTATGAACAAGGAAGGCCTTAATATTTCTTCTAAAATTAGGATTTTTTAATTCATTTTACCTATTACATTGGCTTGACTCTCCAAATACGACATTGAATAAAATCCATGAAAGCAAATATCCTTGCCATAGCATTGTCGTTACACAGTGTCTTAGCTGTAGGTACATCATCTATGTCTCCATCAGCTCTGGAAATAGTGGAATCCTAAAGAAATTCATGGAAAACCTGTGTTTTGAAAAAAGCTGTTTTTTTTTTCTTTTTGCTTGTTTACTCACTTTGCACTAGGAATGATTTTTCAATTTTTCCAAATATTTTCTAACTCATCATGATCATTCTTTTTAGATCATTCACATGATAAATTTCATTATTTTTCTTAATATGTTTAATTCTTCAGTTTACTGAGGTATAATTAACAAGGAGGAATGGTGTATGAGAAACCAACATGCACTCCTATGTTCATAGCAGCACAATCAGTAATTGCAAAAACATGGAAGCAACCAAAATGCCCATCAACAGAGGATTGGATAAGAAAGCTATGGTTCATCTATTCCATGGAATACTACTCAGCTATTAAAAAAAACAAAATTCAGTTCTTCGTGGCCAAATGGGCCAAACTGGAAACCATAATGCTAAGGGAAATGAGCCAATCCCAAAAGGTTAAATACCACATGTTTGCCTTAATTTAAGATGATATGATGTTATGTATAACATGTTATGTTATGAATGTTATATGTTGTGTATAAACTAAAATTGAAATGTAAGTGAGGTGGTCACAGAAGGTGGCTAGGAACTCGCATTTACTTTTAACATATTGGTTACTCATTACTATGTCAATTAATTCCATAATGATGTAAATTTTTGCTGATGGTATGTTGGAGCTTTCAATTGACTGGGATGATACTCTGCTGGCTCTGTCTTCAGACCAGAGAGGGTATACCTAAGAAGCCGTTGAACTTGACTGGACAATAAGATGCTGGACTCTAGGTTTGGTATACACTTGCAATGGGGGAATCTCAACTGAACTTGAACTGTGGTTATGCAACGAGGTGGAGGAATCCACCATGGTGGGAGGGTTTGGGGAGGGGTGGGGAGAACCCAAGTACCTATGAAACTGTGTCACATAATACAATGTAATTAATGAATTAAAAATAATAAATAATAATAATAAAAACACCATTCCTCCTTGTTAATTATACCTCAGTAAACAGAAGAATGTTTTTAACAAGGATGTAGGTTCCTGCTGATAAGCGTGACCAACAATATTAACGCTATGTTATTCCCTTTGTTCCCAAATCACAGTGCATCCTCTTATCCATTGGAAGAAAATCATTTAGTTAGCATCCATCTCTCTCCCTGTTTAATACCCTTGAAATCCTTCCTTATAGTAAATCCCAGCTGAAGGCCAGCAAAGTATTGTGTTTTTCCCTCTGTTGGTGCTTGTACAATGTGTACACATCTCCAGAGTGAAACATGCTATGTCAACCCCCGGCTGTAACTAAGGGTTTGGTAAACAAAACAGTCAGGACTGGTTAACAAAACTGAGTGCCAAGAAATTGAAAAATCACTAGCTTTATCAAACAACAAAATCCTGAGTGAACGGAAAATGTTAATGCTTTGGGTTGATGTTCAACTTGTCAGAACATCTATTTATGTATGTTTACCTAATGGAGCTGGGGAAAAAAAAACCCAACTTGGGTAAAATAAACATGAGAAGCGAGGCTGCTTTCAGAATGCAGGCTGGTAGATTCAAGCTCTGTATTACGGGCTGAATTTGACCCTTTGACACGCCTATGTTGAAGTCCTGACTCACAGAAAGTGACTGTTTTTGGAGATGGGGATATTAAAGAGGTAATTAGGGCAACCAAGTCCAATATGGCTGATGTCCTAAGAAGAGGAGATTAGGCTACCGGCACACACAGAGGCAATGTTTGTGAAAAGAGAACAGCATCATCCACAAGCTCAACAGAAAGCCAATGGAAGAAGCCAGCCCTGCTACACCATGATCCCAACGCTGGACCCACTGGACACATAGAAAACAAGTCACTTGTGTTTAGGCCACCCAGTCTGCGAGGCGTTGTTATGGTAGTCCTAGGAAACCTATAGGCTTCTCATAGCCTGGGACCTCTGAGCTTAGCACAGCACCTTGGACTGTCAGCACTCCAATTGTGTTTATTTAACAAGAAAAACATATGGCCTCTGACTCTATTTTTGCTGGCCATTACTTTTTATTGGTTGAGCTTTTATTATCTTATTTATCTGAAAGGCATAGTTTCTGAGAGAGAAACAGAGAGATCTTCCATCCACTGGTTCATTCCTAATATAACCACCATGACCAGGTCTGGGCCAGGTCTGGGAAAGGCTGAAGCCAGGAGGAAGGAATTTCATCCATGTTTCCTGGATAGGTGGCAGGGCCCCATATGATGTTGCTTTTAGTAGGCTGTTAGTAGAGAGCTAGATTGCAAATGCCGTGTCTGGGACACAAATCAGTGACATTCGGGATGCTGATATCACTGTCAGTGGCTTTATCCACTATGTGACAATGCTGGCCCCAATGGTCAGTCTCCCACAGGTGAGAAAATATAGAGTTCAGGACACTCGTTATTTGTCTCTAAGTATAAACAGGGCTAGTGGAAGTGTGCAAGGATGCAACTAAAATACAAAGCTAAAATGAGAGCAGGCATCAGAATTGTTAAGAGACTGACTCTTTCTTTCTAGGGCCAACCTATTTTGGACTTTTAGTTCCTTCTAACATCCCCTCTCTCTTGAACACAATCCATATATAATGAAATGAGGGTGTTTTATTCCCAAGAAATCAGAACTAAAGTTGTGTTAGCTCTAGACTTTGGAATTACATTGTTGAAGCTCAAATCATGAATCTTCTGCTTGCTTGTTTTATTTCTAAGATTTATTTGTTTTTATCGGAAAGGAATATTTACAAAGAGAAAGAGAGACAAAGATACTCCATCCATTGGTTCACTCCCGAAATGGCTACAATGGCTACAACTGAGCCAACCTGGAGCCAGGAGCCAGGAGCTTATTCCCGGTCTTCCATGAGGGTACAGGGGCCCAAGGCTTTGAACCATTCTCTATTTCCTTCCTTCCCCCTTCCTTCTTTTTTCCTCTTGTTCTCTCTTTTTCTTCTTCTTTATTGCTTTAGACATCTTCAAACCTCAGTTTCCTTATTTGTAAAATAAAAGCAAGTTTCCCCATCCTTTGATCTCCTACAAGATCAAGCTTCTAAGGTATTAATACAATGTCTGACATAAAGGGAATGCTCGTTACAGTGAACACATTCACACCGATACAGTCACAATGCCCAGCCTGTGGTGCAACCTTGGCTTCACCAGCACGAAACACAAACAAAAACTGTGTAGAAACAAGTTAACAGTGTACAAGAATCACCATGTTAATATGCAATTGCACAATTCAGACCTTGGCATTCGCATATTACCATGTGTAAACAAGAAACAATCTTTCCCTTCTGATAAACGAAGACCACCACAAATGCCCCTACACAGAGTTACACAAATCCTCTCCGCGAATACTTCAACGGCACATTATTTCAGCTTTCAAGTTTCAGGATGCACATGAAGGTCAAAGAGCCTATTCCTCACTCCAGTTTTTTCCTCTACCACAGAAGTGGGAATCGAGTCCCTCCTCCTAGAGAACTCTGGAGTCCAGCGGGCATTGCCGAGGGTTTCTAAGGACTTTGTTTTCTCAGCATGTATTTCTCCTAAAAGAACATTCAATTTACTTTTCATTTTATTTCCTGGTGGATAATTAAAAATTTATGGTAAAATATGGACGCGTGCCTCGACTGTAGTTTTCCTTTAGCACTGCCAAAAGACAAGGTTGCCACAGAACTTACAGAATATGCCAACCATCCCTGCAAAATTGCAAAGGGGTCGGGCATCTTTCTGAATGACGGTAGATCATGCTTAGTGCTCACTGGAGGCTTTTTCTTTTCTTCTTCTCTTTTCTTTTCCCTTTTTGCCCTCTAGTAATAACCCTGTATTAAACGTCTTTTCTTGCCTTTTTGAATCTGAAAAACAAAATGACACAAAAGAGTTCACAGTGGTTCTACTGAACAAAAATGGATCAAAGGAGGCAAGTACTTGTGTCTCGGGGTGTTTAACACCTCTGATGGATGGAAGAAGACATGTAAACAAGTGTAGAGGGAATAAGACCATACATCCTTCCTCTGCTTCTGCCTCCACATCACAGCCGTGAACTGGCATGATAGACAGGTAGGAACAGGGCATCCAAAGTGGTGACAGAAGGTAGATGGAGTTTTTTTTTTCCTGCAGGAACAACCATATAAGCAAATGGATCATGTATTTGGCTACTTAAAACTATATGCAGTGCCCAGAGCGATAGCATAGTGGTTAAAGTTCTCACCTTGAATGCGCCCAGATCCCATATGGGCACTGGTTCTAATCCTGGTGGCCCTGCTTACCATCCAGCTCCCTTCTTGTGGCCTAGGAAAGCAGTCAAAAATGACCCAAAACTTTGTGGCCTGCACCCGCGTGGGAGACCTGGAAGAAGCTCCTGGCTCCTGGCTTCAGATTGGTTCAGCTCTGGCCATTGCGGCCACTTGGGGAGTGAACTATCAGATGGAAGATCTTCCTTTTTGTCTCACCTCCTCTCTGTATATCTGCCTTTCCAATAAAAATAAATAAATCTTTAAAAAAAAGAAGTGTAGCAACTCCAGATACCGACTGGTGCCCAAATGGGATTGCCAGCGCCATATGCGGAGGATTAGCGTGCTAATCCATGAATACCAGACCCCAAAATTTAGATTTTTATTAAGTGGTTCACATTGAGTAGTGCTATGGTTTGGATGTTTTTGCCTTCAAGAATCTATGTGTTGGGAGCTTACAAAGTGGTAGTATAGAGAGGTAGTGTGGGACACATAAGAGGCAAGTCCTAGTGGGAAGTCTTCAATCAGTTGGAGGAATGCCATTGAAAGGAATAATGTATGTATCCTGATGTCTTTTTTTTGCACAATTCTTTTTTTAATGTTTATTTTCATCTATGAGAGAGAGAGAGAGGTTCTTAGATGGATGGCAGGGGCCCAAGCTCCTGAGCCATCATCTGCTACCTCCCAGGATGAACAGAACAAGAACAAGAAACAAGAACAGAAACGGAGCAGCAGGAACTCTAACCATCCCGCTGATTTGGGATGTATGCACCCCAGGTGGCAGCCCAAGCTACTGTGCCACAAGAGCAGCCCCCAGGTAGTTCCTGAAAGAGGAGGATTATAAGGGCTTGAGGCTGGCCCCATCCAGGCTCTCATACCTCCTGTTGGGTGATTGTATCACTTCCTCCCACACACTCGTACCTTTGCAAGATGTAATGCAGTTGAGAGAGCTCTCATCAAAGCTAAGCCAGTATCAGTTTAAACTTCCTAAACTGTAAATCATATAAACCCCCTTTTCGTCCTGAAGGCGCCCTCTTCAGGTGCTTTGTTACTGTGATGCAGGTGCTCAGACCATACTCGTTGAAAGACTTGCTCCTGTGCCAGTTCCCACACACATCCCCTTTCAGAATCTACAGGCCCCATATCCTTGGCCCTTGGCTAGACAGAAACTACTAGAAACCAGAAACCTGAGCCAGCAAAGGAGTTAACACATGGACAACTTTTCTAAGAAATGTTGCAAAATTTCCAAGGGGAAGAGTTGTAGCTGATTTGCAAAAACACATTCATATAAAGGAAAAATGGACAGCTGAGACAATTATGAGCATCTCAGTAGGTGAGGGGGGTTGAACTTGGCAATTGAAGAGACATCTGCCCCATAAAGACAACGAAGTCACCATGCCCAGTCCTCTGGCATTTCTGCTTAACTTTCTGGAAATCTCAGACTTTCCCTTGTTGATTCTCAATAGAAGTCAAACAGACTGAAGCCTACCCTGTTTTCTCCCATTTGGCCTCCTACCTACTTGACTTGTGAACAAACACCCGTTCATTTGGCCTCTCCCAGATACTGATGTCCTCGCAAGTATATGCATACGTATGTTTGCATTTTTCCAACCAGAATATCATTGGTCATTATCTGCCATTAAACACATTGCTCTTAATTTTAAGCATCAAGGCCCCAAGTTGATTGAATGGATGATTTATAAAAGCCTCTCCATTTAGGCACCAAAAGTCCATACTGTATGAGTATGTCAGGAGCAACATGGCCATAGCATTTCATCAAAGCTGTATTGTACTGAAAGAGCCAGCAGCCGCTCAAACGGTGCTCAACACTCTGCAGGAGGTCTGCTGCAACATAAACCCGATCTGGGCAACATGTTTCCCACTACACTTGCAAACAACATTCTCCATTTACCCAGAGACAGGAAGGGATTTTATTTCCAGGGCATTAGTTCAAATCTGTTCTAGATTTGAAGTGATGGGAAATTGCTCCCTTGTGACAGACAGGCAACAGCGCGTGCTCATTCCCAGTAAATAGGTGCTTCCAGGATGCAGGGTTGCCTGTGCACGAGCTCTGAGTGCCATTGGCCTCTGCTGAACCACATGGCAGAGCCGGGGGAAATCCAAGGAAAAGATCAACTTCCTTTAAAAACATTCCCTTAAAGGGACCCCACACTTAAGGCAAAACAGATGCTGCTAAAGTTGAACATGCAGCTACAGGAGTCATGTGCCCTGCTATGCACATAACCAACCCTCAAGTCAAATCATTCCCTTCTGATTATGTTTCATGATGTTTCTTCACTTTTAGTCCTCTTCTTTTCCTCTTAAAAGTATGTGTACAGACTCAGCAACTGGAAAACCGCTGGTAAAGTTCTTCAGTGTGAAATCTCAACATGATGGGGGGGAGCTTCCAGCCTTGCAACAGACTATTTGTACATGACAGTCTTCAGCAGCAGCAGCAAACACCCCCATTTATTGATGCTTAATGTGCCAGGATCCCTGCGAAGCACTTCCTGTCACTGTGTACAGGAAGAAATGGAGATGGAGATGTACCAGGCATTGCTACTTTCAAGATACAAACCAGATTGGTCTGACTCTAAAATTCAAATTCTAGGTCTCCAAGTTGTATGGCCTCAGGTCACAGCACTTTGAGATTCATCTGCAAAGTGGGTGTGCTGGGTTCACTTGGGATATTTGGAATCCTGTTAGTCTTGACGAAAGGATTTGTTTCTTCCGTTGAGCTTTTGTCGGTGTTGGCCAGGAGCTTTTGGTTTAGGTTTTTTGCTTCTCTGATGTTTGGAGTTGAGTCAGAATGCCTACACACTGGTTCACCCAGGGACCACATGAGGGCCTGCCCACTGGTCTTCTGAGGACATTTTCATTTTCAAACCCTATGTATATATTCAACACTTACTTAGTTTCATTATTTGCAATCTCCACAGAGGTGAAAATTATGCAGATAACAAAACAGTGTGGTATAAGTATTAGTGAAGCCAGAATGACAGACATTGAAATTGAGTGATGATAATGTAATAAAACACTGTGTTAGGGCTTACATGAGGAAAGGCAAATATTAATGGTCAGATAAAGAACTACTAATTCATTTTTTTAGTAGTTATTTATACTGGAAAGTCAGACTTAACAGAGAGAAGGAGATACAGAGATAAAGGCCTTTCATCTGCTGGGTCACTCCCCTAATGGCCACAACAGCCGGAGCTGAGCCAATCTGAAGCCAGAAGCTAGGAGCTTTTTTTGGGTTTCCCATATGAGTGCAGGTCCCCAAGGCTTTGGGCCATCCTCCACTGCTTTCCCAGGCCATAAGCAAGGAGCTGCATGGGAAGTGGAGCAGCCTGGATACAAACTGGTGTCCATATGGGATCTCAGCAGATACAAGGTCAAGACTAGCCATTGAGCCATTGTGCCAGGCCCAAGAAGTACTCGTTTTTATCAGTTTTTAGTAGGAATAGCATAAAATGTTGAGAAAGAGCCTGAAGCTGCACCTTGACACAGCACAGAAGTGTGCCAATATTCATTGGCTTCAGATCGGTGCAGTACCAGCCGTTGTAATCACTTGGGGAGCGAATGATTGGACGGAAGATATTTCTCTGTCTGTCCTCCTCTCTGCATATCGGACTTTGCAATAAATAAATAATTAATAAACAAACAAACAAATAAATCTTTTAAAAAAAGAAAGAAAGAAAGAAAGAAAATGTTTCATGTGCTGATGAGAAAAATGTATATCTGGTAGTTGATGTGTGAAATTCTGAAAATGCCTGTTCAGTCTGTTTGTTTAGTAGGATGGTTTAACTTCAATGCATCTCTGTTTTCTGGCTAATTTGTCCATTGCTGATAGTGGGGTGTCACTAGTAGGATATCGGAATCTAGATCTCCTTCTTTCAGGTCTAACAGTATTTGCTGTATCTATTTGAGTAGTCTTGTATTGGTTGAAAATCTACTTATGATTATTATATGTTCTTACTGGATTGATCCTTTTATCAATGTGTAATGTCCACTGTCTCCTTTTATAGTTTTTGATTTAAAGTTTATGGGATATGAGCATAGTTCATTTTTGGTCTCCATTGGCCATGTCTATCTGTTTCCATTTCTTCATGGTAGGTCCATGTAGCTTTTATTTCTGAAGTGAATCTCTTGTAGTAGCGCATAGTTTGGTCCTGATTTTATTGGATAACCAAATCCAGTCAACCTAAATCCTTTGCTGGGGAATTTAATCCATTTATCAAGGTTAGTATTAATAGATATATTTTGTTGACTATCAACTACCCTTGCTCAGCAGGTGAATTTGGTAGTGTCAATATGTTTTCATGATGTTTACCTGTAGTGTATAATTGTCTTCTTAATTTCTTGTAAGATTGGGGTAGTAGTGGTAAATCTGTTTTTCTTATCTAGGAAATAGTTTTCTTTTTCATTTCTAATGGATAGTTTCAATATATATCATATTTTTGATTAGAATTTTTTTCTTTTAAGAGCTTGAATATGTCATTTTTAGTTTCTTCTGGCCTGCAGGCTTCTTTTTTTTAAAATTTATTTTATTTAAATGATCTTACTTAGTTGATTAGGGTACAAAGGGTCAAGGGCTACCATTGTTTCCACACTAATATCATTTTTTTCCCCTGCATCTGGGGTCAGGGGAGAAACAAAGGGAAAAGCCCACCCAGCCTCCCACCCATCCCAGGTCCACGATGTGAGGCACGCTCTGAGGGTCCTGCTCAAGCAGTTTTGATAGTTCAATGGGTCTGAATTGCTGCCAATCTCGCTGTTCCAACCGCAATGAAACCTATTCAGAATCCACTGGCTGACATAGTCTCTTCATGGTTGGGGTTCTGAGATCAACAGTTCAGAGAGAGGGTTCTCCAAAGAAACTTCATCTGAGATGATCCCAGACCTGATTCTTGTGTGAATTTGCCAGTACAGGGTCTGGCACAGTCCGTCACCCCAATCAGCTTATGCACATGCTGGTAGTTGCAATTGCTGGGTCAGTTTTGTTTCCAGCCCTGTCTTCCACTTGAACCAATGGGTGTTGTAGTCCAGCTTGATCCTACCCACTTCATACTCAGTCCTCATGCAAACCAATGGAAGCTGCAGCCTAATTGGGTCAACTCCCCATAACCCCTACCAGGCCTGCCCCTGGTTCCCATGTATACCAGTGTGTACCACAGGCTTGTTCAGTCTGTCCCACATCCCATTTAGCTCTGGTATTTGTCCATGAGCATTGAAGCCTAGTTCAACCCAACCAACCTACTGTCCAGTCCACACACATACTGGTAAGTGCCTTTCTGTCTAGCCACCCCTGCTCCTATCCTGGTTTTTGTGCTCTCCAGTGGGAGTGGTTACCCATGAGGCAGGTACCCACTATTTCCCTACTAGGCCACTCCAACTTCTGGATTGTGCACTCTCCAGGTGGTTCTGGAATTTGACTTAACAGAATTGGCCCCCAGTGCCAGCCTCTGCAATCTGATGGTGTGGCAAAGCCCAACCAATCCTCACCCACTCTAATTTTTGCTTGCACCAGTAGAGTCAGCCCAATCTGGCCCTTCCCCAAACTAGCTCACATAAGGCCCACAAGTGTTGTAGCCCTGCCTGGTCTGGTCTGCCCCCATCCCAACTCATACTCTCCAGTGGGAGTGGTTGTCCAGCAGGGGAGTCCGCATTCCCCTGCCAGGTTTGCCTCCTCCCCCCCAACCCGGTTCTCACGTGTGCTGTTTGAGCACTGCAACCACATCTGGTACAGCTCACCTCACCTTGGCATTCCTTAATGTGTATTGGTATGTGTTGCGACCGAAACTGGCCTGACCCATACTCTATGCTGGTGCTCGGATTCACCAGCAGTTGATGTGAACTGGTTCAACCTGGTCTGCCCCCAGATGGTGGGTATCTTCCTCTGGCTTGGACTGGGTTGCTCCCTATTGTGGTTCTTGCGCTCACCTGTGGGTGGTATATTCTAACAGAGGAGTTTCCCAAGCTCCTCCTTCAGAACCTCTCCCTATGCCAGGTCTTGCGCGTACTGGCGATTCCATGGGCCAGCCCTCATTGCTGGTTTTCAATCCATTCAAGTTCTTGGTGTTGGCTATTTCACACCGCCAAAGGCTTGTCCATACCCAGACACTGCTCACACATGGCTCAGTAGGGGCAGAGACCCAGCCTAGTCTGTCCTACATCTACCCAGGTTCTCCAGAGCACCAGATGGTGAAGGCATCTATCCCAGCTTGGAGCACCCAGCCCTAGTCCACATTTGTGCCTAGGGAGATTGCAGCCATTTCCAGACCAGAACACAGCCCCCACTTCAGCCCCCGCACCCTCCTGTGGGAATCCCAGCCCAGCAAGGGTGTACTCTCACAGCTCCCCAACCGAGTCTATTCCCAGCCCTAGATTGCACGTATGCCAGTGGGTGCTCTGACTCAGCTTGGCTTAGCCCCTCACCTGTCTCAGCCTTTGCCTTCGATGCTGTGGCATAGTATCCCTGCCTCATGCAGACCAGTTGGTGTAACAGCCTAGGTTGGAATGACACGTGCTCCATCCTGATTTCTATTCGCTTTTGTGAGTTGAAGTTTGCTTGGCCCTGCCCGGTCTGCCCCCTTCCAGTTGCAGCTCAGCCCACCCCACATCCTATTTTAGGATGCACCTTCAGGTGCACATTCAGTTTCCAAGGTTCCCTCATGGTGTACTCACCCTGAGGGAAGATTCCTCTTGGGCCTGGAGAAAGCCAAGGACTCAGTCACTGCTTTCGGCAGTGGCTTTGGCCTGAGTCCACAGCTTTGGATCCGGCCCTGCAGGGCACCCCCACAGCTGCTACCCTGCAGGGAGCTGCAAGCCGCCCCCAACCCCAAGGCCCAGACTGCAGGCTTTTTGAAGAGAAGTCTGCTATTAGTTTTCCTTTACACATAACTTGATGTTTTCCTCTAACATATACATTTAGAATTAATTCTCTCCTTGCCTTTAACTTTTGACAATTTGATTACAAAAATACCTGGAGACTTTGTTTTATGATAGATTCTGGTTGAGGTCCTTTAAGCTTCTTGTAACTTGATTTGCACATGTCTTTCAAGACTTGAAAATGTTTCAACCATTATTTCTTTTTTTTAATCTCATTTATTCACTCACTTATTTACTTATCAAACTTTTATTAAGCACTTACTTTCTCCTGGGTGCCATGCTTTGCACTAGGTGTTAGGATACAAAGATGGCTTGATATCCCCACAACATCACTTCTTTTTTTTTTATTGATTACATTATTTCTTTTTTTAAAAGGATTTTTAAAATTTTTATTGTGAAGGTAGATTTATAGAGAGAAGGAGAAACAAGGATTTTCCATCCACTGGATCACACCCTGAATTGCCACAACAGCTGGAGCTGAGTGTATGTGAAGTTAGCAGCCAGGCGCCTCTTCCAGTCTCCCACATGAGTGAAGGGTCCCAAGACCATGGACCATTCTCTGCTGCTTTTCCAGGCCATAAACAGGGAGCTGATTGAGAACTGGAGCAGCTGAGACACAAACCAGCATGCATATGATATACTGTTGCTAAGAGGTAGATTAGCCAATTGAGCCAAAACACTAGCCCTTCAGTCATTACATCACTCAGCAGATTCTCAATGCCCCTTTCCTCTTGTTTGTCAGAAATCCCTAGAAAACAAATATACCGTTACTCAATGCTATCCCACCCTTTGTGTAGACTTCTTCATTCATTTTAATTCTTTTGCCTTTATTTTTACCAGATTGGGCGATTTCAAATGCACTATTGTCCTCCAGATCATGAGTTCTTTCATCTACTTAAATTATTCTGCTACTGGTACTCTCAGTTTTATACATATATATATATATTTTTTTTTAAATTTAAATATTTATTTTTATTGGAAGGTCAGATTTACAGAAAGAAGGAGAGATAGAGAGAAAGATCTTCCATCTGCTGGTTCACTTTATAAGTGGTTGCATCGGCCAAAGCTAAACCAATCCGAAGCCAGGAGCTTCTTCCAGATCTTCCATGCAGGTGCAAGGTCCCAAGGCTTTGGGCCGTCCTTGACTGCTTTCCCAGGCTACAAACAGGGAGCTGGATGGGAAGTGGAGCAACTAGGACATAAACCAGCAACCATATGTGATCCCGGGAGTGTAAAGTGAGGACTTTAGTCAATAGGCTACTGTCCTGTGTCCCCTCAGTTTTATTTTCAATTTCACTGTTTCAAGCCCTCATCCACAAAATTGGTTTGATTCTCTTAAATATACATAGCATTGGGACACTGCAACCAGAGAGAGACCCAGAACAAGTTCCTGGCTTCGAATTGGCTCAGCTCCAGCTATTGAGGCCACTTGGGGGGTAAACCAGCAGGCAGAAGATCTGTCTTTCCTTCTCTTTCATAAATCTGATCTGCCTTTCCAATAAAAATAAATAACTCTTAAAAAATGGCACCTTACCAATAGAAAGTTACCAGAATTACAAAAGCTTCTTAAATATCTCTAGTTTTTGTTCTGTTTGAAAGCCTTTTAATCTACAGCTTTTTTTAAACATTGCAATTCACACTGTGTAACCTTCAGCCTATTTGTATCATTAAATCTGAATTTTGTCTTTTGTACACAGCATGATTTTGATGGGATAAAAGTTTACTCAGATTTTTAATTGAAACAGTTGAGTTTACATCTACCATTTTGTGTTTTCTATTTGCCTCAGTTGGCAAAATTTGGAAGCATTTATTTCATTTATATTTTAAATTTTTTTACCCTTAAGTGTTTTTATTTTACAGAGGGTTAGAAAGAGTGAGAAACAGCGTGTACTCCCATCCACTTAATTCCCCAAATGCCTGCAATAATAGCTGGAGTTGGGCCAGGGCCAAAGGCAAGAGCCAGGACCTCAATCTAAGTCTTACATGTGGGTGGCAAGAAGTCATTTTCTTGAGAATTTACAGCTGCTTCCCAGAGGCCGTACTTGCGGAAAGTGAAGTCTTGAGTTGTAGCTGGGAGTTAAACTCCATCAGACACAATGTGAGATACAAGGTTGAATACCAGGCTAAATAATCACTGCTCTTTCTACATCCCTTTTCTATTTACTTGCTTGTCTTTTTTTTTTTTTCACATTAAATATTTGTCTTACAGTTTAAAACATTAATTCATTTAATAACTTTTTTCATTACTGTCATGAATTATTTTTTGTGATTACAGTTTATCATCTACAAGTTACCTATTAAGATCTGGGTTAGAATCATATAAACACTGTTATTCCTAACCATATCCATTTTGTGTTTTTGTCATTGTATATATTGATCTAGTGTAATAATTCATTGCTATAATTATTAAATTACGTAATTTTACTTCCCTTAAGGAAAGGTAAAAATGTGGTTCATTATTTTAACCTTCTTACTTACCATTTTTCTTTCTCTTCACTTGTCCCTGTAGATTCAAGCTACCGCATGATGTGATTCCCTTCATCAACAGGGCTTTCTTCCAGCCCACTCACATTGGCCCATTATGCTAGACATGTTTCTGACCTCACAGCTTAGTAATATACATGTTGCACTATACACTTGTTTTAAATAAGTTAAAAGAGGAGTGCATTTACATTGTTTTTAATAATTACATAATTGAATTTTTGGTGAGATTTGTATTAGTCAGCTTTTGTAAAATAGCAGAGGAGCAACTTAAGAGGGAAGGTTTGCTTCAGAAGCTTGCTGTAGGAGTTTTGCAGTCCAAGATTGGGTGGCCCTGAAGAGTGGCATCTGGTGTCACCCAGCAATAGGGCACTGCTGTATAGGAGCCAGCAACGGTGAGCCGGAAGCAGACAGGCACAGGAAGCTCCCTCTACAGTGTCATCAAGATTTGCTCATGGGGCACCACACTAGGAGCATCGTCCATGGCAGCTGGTTTCCAAACACCCTACTTTCAGATATCATCACTGGATCAAGCTCTCATCTGAGTGCATCAGTCATTATCATTAATTCATTCACTGTTCACATACAATTGTGGTGTTCAAATATCTGCATAAATTGGGGCTGCCAAATTCAGTTCAATACATAGCAGTATTACACTTCTGCATTCACTTGCCTTCTGTCTGAAAAACTTCCTTTTTTATTACTATTAGGGGGTTGGGAGGTTGAGAACAAATTCTGTTTTTATTTGACTGGAAATGTCCTTATTTGGTTGTCACTAATTTAGGAATACTCCTAGTAGGCATCGCTCTCCCTGTTTCTTTCCTTAATCCCTTTTTAAAAATCAAATTCTGTAAGGTAACATTGTAAGTTCTGGTTTACTGCTGGTTTCATTTCAAGTCATCATAAAGACTGTCAGTAAGGTAAAGTGACACTATCTAGTCCTGACCAAATTGGCTTGACTCCTCTCAAATCGACAATGTATATGCAAACATGAAAATAGAAATGAAAAAGAGGAATTAGGTATGAGAGAAACTATAATTTTCAAGCCAAGAAGACAACTTTGCTTTTTTTGTTTGTTTGTTTTTTAGAATTAATGGGTAGCTGCCAAGACTCAAAATGACATTTTGTAAAGGAAAACAACTTGCATATATGTACTGCCTACCAAGTTGGCACACCTCAGTTGATCTTGCTATATTTGAATAGAGGTAAGTTATTGATCCACATCTTACTTTCTGCCTCTATCATAAGAGAATCCTGTTTTCAACTTGGCTTAATTCATTGAACAAGTTTTAGTAGAGTGTAAAGTAATTAGTAAAAACACTTAATAGTTACTGTTGTAAAAGTTAACATTTATTAAGCTTTTCCAGTCTCTTTTAAAAGTTTCAAGTATATCATTTCAATTAATTATAATAATACCACTATCGAGTTTACTGCCATACCGCCCTAAACGCACCTGATCTTGCTTGATCTTGGAAGCTAAGCAGCGTCAGGCCTGGTTAGTACTTGGATGAGAGACAATACTTACCATTGGGCAATTCAGATTACTGTTATCTTGATTTTACAGATAAAGAACCTGGCACTGAGAGATTAAGCCATTTGCCCAACATCACACAGCTCATCAGTCAGAGATTTCAAGAGATGCAACCTAGTTTTTGCTGAATCCATATAATATGCAATTATAAAAGTTTATCTTCCTTACACAAAATGCACATACTAGCTTTCTAAAAGTGATGCCTAGGAAATGTTAAAAGAAGTATTCAGTGAAAAAAATTCATTAAGTCCAATAATTTAACTGAGCTTGGAAACCAAATTATTATTTTTATTATTTTATTTGAGATTCCCCCCTAAACTCCCACTCCCTGACAGATTTTCCTCATGTTGTCCTTTTCATAAGGAGTCATAATCCCATCAGTCTCTTATTTAAGTGTGCCCCGACATTGCTGGTATAGACAGTGTTAGACAGTCCGGTATCCCATTGTCTACACATTTTGTAAACCAAATTAACAATCTCTTCTAATAAAAACCAGCTCTTGAATGGAAAATAACGGAATGAGAATGAAAAGGTGAGAACACTGATAAGCATCAGCATGGAGCTGGGATTATGAGAAAGGCCTTGCTGTTTGATATGCATTAACTTCTTATCAGGCACAACACTGATGCTGAGGTTCTTTTATAAGTAATTTCATTTCCTTTCCCCGAATAACCACAAGGTAAGTGGCTAAGAGCTCAGGTTCTACAGAGCTGCAGAATCTAAACTCCAATTCCATTACTGACAAGCTTTGAAACGATTTCTTTAGCTTTACTGGGCCTTAGTTCCTTCATCTGGAGGGTAGAGACAGTAACAACACTTAATCCAGCATTTAAGGACGTGCTCAACTGCAAGTAAGGAAATATAGTGACTTGAATAAGGGTTTATTCATCCACAGTCAAGAGCCTGGAGTGGGCAGGTTAGCATTTCAGAGGTCAGGGATGGCATCCAGTTCTTTCAGCTTTTGTTTCAGGAGCACAAGACGGTTGCTGCAGCTCAAACTATCATCTCCGGGCATGGTGCGGCGGCCCAGTGCCTAACCCTCACATTCAACGTGCCAGGACCACATACAGGCACCAGTTCATGTCCTGGCTGCTCCACTTCCCATCTAGCTCCCTGCTTGTGAGCTAGGAACAGAGGGTGGCCCAAAGTCTTTGAACTCTGAACCTGTGTGGGAGACCTAGAGGAGGCTTCTGGCTTCTGGCTTTGGATTAGCTCAGCTCCAGTCACTGTGGCCACTTGTATCTCTTTCTCTCTGTACATCTGCCTTTCCAATAAAAATAAATAAATACTCTTTTTTTTTTTTTTTTAAAAAAAGATATCATCTCAGTGTTCACAGCAGCAAGAGAGAAGGACTGGGTACCGGCCACAGAGTCTTCTTTTGCTCGGGAAAGCAAAGTCAGGAACCTTGCTAACTTGCTCTTTTGTCTCCATGACCAGAGCTGTGTTAAACAGAGCCATCCAAACTGTATGGTAGGAGATGCATTTTCACTCACGCAAATTGGGACTGTATAAGCAAGGTGAGGAAGAATCAATACTGTTGGGTAGGCATCAAAACAGTTCGCCACATGACATCACAAGAAGAGCAAACTCAAGAGAATTCCGGCTAATTCTTAATACGGTCCAGGTCCTCATGCAGAGGCAACAACAGTGAATTGTTCCCTTGTACAATTGAAGAGGTCCATCAGCTTAGTCCAAACGTATTGTTTCTATGCAAGAGAGTTAAGATTCAAAGGCACTCCAAAGCCTACGCATTAATAAGGTGAAGACTCCCTAGGACATTTGGATTGGAGTTTTCAAAGATTCCATCCCTTATAAAGTCCTTTTCACAGTCTATTTAAGACTTACACATTTATTTTTCCCCCTTCAGAGGAGTGCTAAGGTATGCCTCAGTTGAAGCCCCTGTCAGAGTCAGTGGATTAGGAAGTGAAGACACAATCAATCTACAGTTGAGTCTTCTGGATCACCAAGCAGCCACCTAGGAATGCAGCAAAAACATGCATGTACTTAATAGAAAACACTGCAACAGCCACACAGCATGAGGCTTCATTGTCTGGTTAATCATGGAAATCAAATACTGACCTTTCAGGATAACAGTTTGGCTCCTCTCGGAATGGGAAAGAACTGCATAGCAATCAAATCCTGATGTTGTGAGCTATCCCCTCAAAGCAAGGCATCAGAAGCATTTGCCAGCGAAACAGACATCTTTATTTTGCACTTTAGAAACCTACCATTACTAATAAAAACCACAACATTTAAAGGATAATGTCTTCTCTTGTCCCCACCACGGCATGAGAAGATTCAGCCCCATATTTGCAACGTGTAAGGAACATGTGAGAGCTGATGACTTCATACAGAACAGTTCTACGCGTCTCATTACTGTGTGGAGACAACAGATTTTTAATCAAAGCCAAGACAAGGCTGCATTAAATGAATGGAACATGGAGAACATATGGCCCCATGCTTGTTTGCTCAATTGTAAGATGAACACAATGCTATTTACTTGCCTTCCTCCCAGAGGGCAAAAACACAGATGACAAGCTCCGTGAGAACACACACTGTGTCTTACAAAGCCTGGTGGTCATGGTTGCAAAACTTGGGGAATTTAAAGATTATCAGCTGTAACACTGCCAACTCAAAACACGCAAGTAACAACCTCAACAACCAAACACCTCCTACTGTCATCGTCATTTCATAAAAAATTTTGTAACACCAAGCCAGTGGGATGGATATCATTCTCCTTGACACAACGGAGGTATTGACACAGGAGTAGTTTTTATCAGAATTTTTCACTCTCTTTTTTCTCAGTATAGACATGGACGAGCAATTGGGTATCACAATGTTAGTCTTAGAGTTGTTCTCTCAGTCCTTGATCTACCTTCTGGGCACTGGATTTCAATGACCAGTGGGAACTTGAATATAGGTCTACAGAAAGGACCCTTGAAGTTTCACCTTCCAAGGAATTAATCAGCTTCATTAGGGTGCATTTGTGGTTGGAGCAGAGAACCTGGGGAGGCTTTCCCTACCCTCTGCATGGTCTGCTTTAAAGTATCTCATTGGTTTCACATTCAGTTAAACTGAGGATTCAGGTTCCTATTGACATCATTTACATAAACACCTTCTCTCTAGTATTAGAACCCAGCACCTTTAAGACAGCCTTTATTTTCTCCATATATCTCCCCCCCTCTCAGCGGGCATCTAAAGATACCTACTGACTTGGGGCAAGCTGTGATGACTAAGGAGTCTGTGAAACTTTTAAAAGCAAATCATAGCAGCTGATGAAATGAACATCACTGCGAACTGGTCTTGGGGGGACAAATTGGATATGTCCAAGAAGTAAGAAAAAATAATAGTTGGGCATGGTATGGTAGACTAGTGGCTGAAGTCATTGTCCTGCATACTCCAGTATCTCATATGGGTGCCATTTTGTATCATGGCTGCTCCATTTCTCTTCCACCTGCCTGCTTGTAGTTTGGGAAAGCAGTTGAGGATGGCCCAAAGCCTTGGGGCCCTGCACCCACATGGGAGACCTGCAGGAAGCTCCTGGCTCTGGATTGGCTCAGCTCTGGCTGTTATGGCCACTTAGGGACTGAACCAGTGGATGAAGGTCTTCCTCTGTCTCTTCTCTGCAAATCTGACTTTCCAGTAAAAACAAAACACACACACACACATACACACACACACATACACACACAGAGACACAAACGTAAAAACAAGAGGTTGTGACAGGTTAAAAAGTTCATGGTCACATATCTAACTACATCGTATCTTGGGTACATTTTCAGAGTATATGTATACAGGGTCTAAGGCTGAAATCTGTCTTTTTAGAAAATTCAAATAAAATCAAGGCTATGTATTTTTAAAAACTGCAATGAAAAATTTATAACTTAGGGCCCAGAGCAGTAACCTAGCGTGGTGGCCAAAGTCCTTGACTTGCAAGAGCTGAGATCCCATATGGGCACCAGTTTGTGTCCCGCTTGCTCCACTTCCCTTCCAGCTCCCTGCTTGTGGCCTTGGAAAGCAGTCAAGGACAGTCCAAGGCCTTGGGACCCTGTACTCACGTGGAAGACCCAGAAGAAGCTCCGGGCTCTTGGCTTTGGATTTGCTCAGCTCTGGCTATTGTAGCCACCTGGGGAGTGAACAAATAGAAGATCTTTCTCTCTGTCTCTCCTTCTCTCTTTAAATCTGACTTTCCAATAAAAACAGATAAATCTTTAAGAAAAAAATTTATAAACCAGATTCTCTAATATACACATAACCTTCTCTGTGTATCGACTACATAGTGGTACCAGAATAATCACAGGTGTTTGGCAACTGCCAGGAAATCCTGAGTTTTTCATTTTTCAAGGTATCTAGCCCCAGTGAGGTTGGCTGATTTATTCAGGTCACAACACTCGCCAAGTCAGATCAGAGACAACATGCTTCCCACTTTCCAGAACCATAATCTCTCTAAAATATTATTTATTGTCTGATAAAGTCACCTTCTGCTTTGTTGTTCAATTCAATAAAAACAGAGTCCCCATGAAGTGCAAACATTGAACCGTAAGGGCACAGATGTTTCAGGGAGAGGAGCATCATGAACAGGGTAACAACATGACCCCTGCCTTCAGTGACTCACTCTCAAATGAGAAAAGCTGTCACACCCATGTAACATGTTTTGAGGTAAAAGTTTGTCTTGAGAAATAACAGAATTTGTTAACCTTTAGGACTCATCTAACTTGCTGAGTCCTCTCTTTACTCTACTGTAAATTACAATACGCAGCAGGCATGTTCTGCGCAAGATCAGGTATAGAAAACTGGGCATCGTTCTTGGGAAAATAAATCCTGCAGAGGCTATTTCTCAATGCTTGTGAGAAGGCAGATGAAATGATATATTTTCCTCCTTTGTACAAAACCATTGCACAACAGTCTATACACTGGAATACAGTCATGCAGTCACCAGTCAGCCAGACAAAAATGTCAAGTGAACACACATCAGTGCTCATCTAGCCAACACTGCAAGTGAATACAGTCGTAGAGGTAGGACACAACAATACCAAAACACCACATGAGCCCACACGAAGGTGCTTCAAAGGATCATAAAAATTGATTCTTAACTACATGCTCTGTTTACTTTTTCAAAGTTCTCTTATACAACGGAAAAGAATTAATTCTGGGTGGTGTGACACTTGAGGACAGGAATTTAGGAACCATTTCATTATAGTAATACGACGTGGGAAAATAGTGGGCATTCAACACATGATGTGGATAAGGGGAAGGATGAAGAGAGGGAGGGAAAAGGGAAACGAGGAATAAACCATGGTTAGTTGGTTGGAACCTGAAAAACCAGGTCTTTGATTGCAATCCCACTCAAGGTGGAAAACCAGGAAAGGGGGAGTATTTCAGCTGAGACTAGACTCTGAATGGCTATGCATGTTGTTTCTGTGCTACTTTAGATAATGAGTTAGAGCCATTGTGAGACACAATAAGGCCTTGTTGAAGTTTCTGGAATGGAAATCTGTTACCTAATTTTATGCAGCAAAATCAAGTAATCTTCTTGATTGAGACAATATTCCGAAAAAATACTGCCAGCCCAGTTTGGAATGCTGGAGACCAGCACCTGCATGAGCAAATCAGTTTAACAGAGCTCAACTCATGCTCTTCACCTGGTGTGTTTCTTGAACAGTATCCATCTCTGGTGGGCTATCCGAAGGCAAGAGAGGAGTCTGATGACTGGAATGACCAGGCATGTACTGTCATTCAGTGGGAAGCAACTAGAGATATTAAACGTCCAGTAAAGTGTCAGACAACCCTACAAAAAATAGACGCGAAATGCCGCACGGTTCCGTTTTGCAGAGTACGGCACAGTTTTAGAGGTGACAACGTCCACTAGTTTCTTGCCATTTTTATTTTAACACTATATTCACAAATGCAAAGCTATTTGAAAAATACTGGCAAAAAAGTATTTTTAATAGATCTAGCTATAATTTATAATTCCTCATATTTTACTTACCTCCGTTTTGTTGTCTCACACACCTGGAAAAAACAAAGAAATATCAGGGCTCATCATATTATAAGAACTAAAATGGCATGATTTTTGTGAATAGATGAATATGCATAGATGAAAACACTACCTACTAGCAAACCAAACTGAGAATGTAGTGGTATTAGAACATACGTTGGCAAAAATCATGAAGAAGAACATTTGGCAACCAGGGCATTCTTCTCAAGAAAATCAAAGCAAGCAATGTGAAGAACTCTTATTTTCATTGTTTTGCTTATCATCTCCTTCTGGCCCTGGCTCTCACCCAGTGGACATCTGTGTCCCGTTAAGACTACAGCTCCCCTGCTGCGCAACAGTCCTCTCGGCTTCTTGTCCTAAAGTCTACTTGGTCCTTCACAAAGGCGAAGACAGAAGAACGATGACAAAGTAGTAAGGCATCGGAAAAGAGGAATATAAACAGAACAAGAAAGCAAAGGTAGAGATTTGGGAGGACTTCCAAAGTAGGGAACTTCTACACTCCAGGAATGGAAGTTAAAAACAAACAATTTTAGAATCCTAAATAGAAGCATAGATTCTAACTTGACACAAGTATTCTCCCTTGAATTTATCAGGTAACAACTGGAAAGCATCAAGGATTTGAAAACAGCGGTGTCTCCCTCCAGTATTTCGCAGATTAGATGTGTCCAGTTAAATGTTTTATTATCTGGTTTCAACTAGACAGCACAAAGCAGAAAACTGTCACTCAGATTCTTACAAAGCAACACAGGACTGAGGACAATACCAACCATGCAAACATAAGCAAACAATTTAGAAGAGATGAAATGTTTGCCTGGCATGAGCTCTTACAAAATCACATTAAAAGGTCAAAACAAAACCAGTTGCCTACATCAGCATCATCAATAGAACTTAAAATGATGATGGAGATGTTCTAAATTGGTGCTGTCCGATGTGGCTGCAACAAGTACTAATGAACACTTGAAGTATGGCTAAACGCAACTGAAGAACTAATTCTTAAATTTTGCAAAGATAATTTAACTTAAATGTAAATATCCACATTTCTTGAAGCTACCATACTGGATAGTGAAAGTCTAATAGAAGAATCTAACACACTAATAGAGCCAGCCTCGTGGGTCTGCTCCAAATATTATCATATGCAAGCTATGTGATTTTTGTTTAATGTTCATGTCCCAATATCTTCAATATAATAATAATGTTTATCTTGTAGAGTGGTTGTTAAAATTAATACATGAAAAAAACTCCAAACATTACAGGGTACAGAGTATATTCCTAAATTTTCTAATCAAAGAAAAAAATTAAAATAATTTAAAACAGATTGAAAAAACTTGTTATTAATTTAACTAGGTTTATGTGGGGTCTTAATATATTAAGTAGTTATGATGTCATCACAAGATAGCTTGAGGACATTTAAACATGATTTATTTCAACTGTATCCTATCCTTTATATGTATTTTATAATGAACACATTTTATTAAGTTATACATAAATATATAATTATATATACACACACTCAACTTTTAAAACATGAAGTGAACCAAAAACACCTTAAGATCATTGGAAAAAAATCTTCAAAAATTTTGCATTGGAGAAGTCAATTTGTTTTAGCAATAGGCCTTCAATTAGTGCAATTACATCACAGAGATAATTACTGAGTTAAAAAAAAATGCTTGGGGCTCATGGTGTGACAGAGGACGAAGCTGCGGCTTTTGACGCGTGCATTCCTTACTGGAGTGGTCTGAGTCATAGCTACTCTGCTTTCAATCTGGCTTCCTGCTGAGAAGTGTGGCAAGGCAGCAGACCACGGGCCACGGACGCGCGCCCCTGCCGCCGCGTGGGAGGCCAGGATGGCGTTCCTGTCTCCTGATTTGGGCGTGGTCCACTCCTGGCTGCCAAGTGAAGCACGGATGGAAGCTCTCTCTCTGTCTCTTTCCTATTCTGCTCTTGAAGAAATCTGTAACTAAAACAGGCATGTAACCCGAATAGACGTTTCTTGAAAGAATGCAGACAAATGACCAACAGACATAAGAAAAACTGCTCAATATCATTAATCATTAGCGAAATGTCATCACACACACATCAGAATGGCTATTACCCAGGGAACAAAAAATAAGAATTGTTGGGTAGGATGCCGAGATGCTGGTATGAAAAACTTTCTGAAGGTTTCCTCAAAAAACTAAAGTTAGAATTATTCTATGCTCCAGCAGTCTCCTGACTACTCCATGAACTTGACATCAGTTTCTCTACATTTCTGTGCTTACTGCAACACTACTTAAAACAGTCAAGTCACAAAACCAACCTGAGTCCATCAACAGATGAACAAAGAAAATGTGCTATAAGCAAGGTGGGTGGAAAATGGAAAAGATACATTTTGATGCAAAACATTTTTGAAATCCATGTATATTAAGCATCTTTTAAAACAAAGTTCATGGAAAAATGCATATTGTAAAAAAAAATATACAAATTTCAAAAAGTTTTGTCCCTAAAAAAAGTTTTACAATTTCATTTTCCAACAACTTTCTGAGGCACTTTCAGATACACACAGTTTGAAAAAGATGAAAATGTTGTCATCTATGAACACACACAGACTGAACTGGAGACTATTACACTAGGTGAAATAAGACGAACACTGCCTGTTCTGGCCAACAGGTGGCGACTACACCAACTGAACTCACAGAGGCAAAGTGGTAGAAACGAAGGCTGAAGGGCGGGAGGAATGGGAAGAGGGCCAAAAGATACAAAAACACGCAAGAGGAGTAAGAGGTTTTTCTTGTTGTTATTCTACTGCACAGTGAATATGGGTTATTATAGCGGATTGCACATTTCAAAATTACTGCATTAAATTTCAAACACTGTCACTACCTAAAGTATCTATTAGAGGTGATGGAAAGTACTCTACATCATATACATAAATGATAAAATCAAGTTGTACCTCATGTCCCATACATGTATACAAATTTAAATTACCAATTTGCAATCTTTAAAGACTGTATATTTCTTATCCTTTCCATTACTTCACTAGACATGAGGAAAACAAACTTGTTAAAATTTAGGTTATAGAAATGACAAAAAAAAATCATATACTCACAGCCTAGGGTAAATTATAATTCTATTTCAAAAAGGTATATATATGTATATATATATATACACCTTTATTATTACTTCATTTATATACATGTTTGTATTTGTGTATATATGTATTATATGTGTATGTATTATATATATGTATATGCATATAAATGAAATAATAAGAAAGAATTCTCTTATTTGCTGGTTCACTCCCCAAATGCCCACAATGCAAGATGGCCCAGGATCAGAGGCTGAAGCTGGGACGGAAGAATCCAACATAGGTTCCTGTCAGGGACCCATTCACCTGGGCCACCACTGCTGCCTCCCGGGTCTGCATCAGAGGAAAGATGGGTCAGGGCCTCAAGTCAGGTAGGAAACCCATGTACTCTGACAAGGGGCTCTAGATTTGTTTTTTTTCTTAAATCACAGATAGTGATAATGTATTACCATAAACTGGGTAGCTTGTAAATGAAAAAAACCTTCACAGTTGTCAAGGCTAAAGTGCCAGCAGATTAAGATTGTGTTGAAGGCCACTTGCTTGCTGAGTCCCCACACCAGAAGGGCAGGCTGGCTCTCTGGAGACTCCTGTATAAACGGTCACAGGTACTGATTCCATTCACTTAGGGTTTCATGCTCATGCCCTAATCACCTCCCCAAGTTCCTAGCTCCTACTACCATCACCTTGGGGGCAGGGTTTTTAACCATGAATTTCAGGTAGTTACAATCAGCCAGTGGGGACAACACTGGCAGGATCCAATCCAGGGTAGCACACTGCATTATCTTGAAGTGCTTTTCTCATCACATCATATTGAGCAATACATGATATTAACAATCTAACATGTGGGCCCGGCGGCGTGGCCTAGCGGCTAAAAAGTCCTCGCCTTGAAAGCCCCGGGATCCCATGTGGGCACCGGTTCTAATCCCAGCAGCTCCACTTCCCATCCAACTCCCTGCTTGTAGCCTGGGAAAGCAGTCCAGGATGGCCCAATGCATTGGGACCCTGCATCCACGTGGGAGGCCTGGAGGAGGTTCCTGGTTCCTGGCATCGGATCGGCGCGTACCGGCCCGTTGCAGCTCACTTGGGGAGTGAATCATCGGATGGAAGATCTTCCTCTCTGTCTCTCCTCCTCTCTGTATATCCAGCTTTCCAATAACAATAAATCTTAAAAAAAAAAAAAAATCTAACATGGCGATGTTTACTCTGATGGCTTTGTTAAGGCAGTGACTGTCAACTTTCTTACATTAAAGAAGCTACTTTTCCCTTTCCGATCTCCAAAGACTAAACCCAATGCTAATAAAAAGCAGAAGGTGCCAGGAGCAGAGCTTAGGAAGATGATTCTCCTAAGCTGGAGCATATGTGACCTAAAAAAATTTCATTTACTTACAATATGAATTAGGCTAAAAAAACTAAATACCCTGGCAGCTTTCCAAGACAAGATTCCAACTTACGCATGATATTTTGATCAAAATTTTGTTTGAAAGGAGTTTGCCAGACTTTAGTTAATAGATAAGTTATCTTCTCCATTCTCCAGTTAAGAATCATCAAACAGAAATAAGGAGGACAAGAAACAAAAGTGCAGATCCTGGTGCCATAGCCCAGTGGATAAATCCTCGCCTTGCATGCACTGATATCCCATATGAGTGCCAGTCCATGTCCCAGCTGCTCCATTTCCCATCCAGCTCCCTGCTTGTGGCCTGGGAAAGCAGTGGAGGACGATCACAAGGCCTTGGGACCCTGCACCGGTGTGGGAGACCCAGAAGAAGCTCCTGGCTCCTGACTTCAGATCAGCTCAGCTCTGACTTCAGATCAGCTCAGCTCTGTGGCCATGTGGGGAGTGAAATCAGTGGACAGAAGATCTTTCTCTGTGTATCTCGTTTGCTCTGCAAATCTGCCTTTCTAATTAAAATAACCATTAATCTTAAAAAATATATATATATAAAAATCCCAACTTCAAAGAAATTAGGAAAGATATGGCACTGCAAACCTCTGACACACGAGGCAGGCTGTGAGACGCAGACACAGCAGACAGCAAGCAGGAAGACAGTGAGCAGATACGCCACTGCACAGCTCGCAGGCACACGTTGCATGAAAGTCACAGGAAACAAATGAAATGAAATACATGAAGCTTAGGAAAGAGGAAACAAAATTATCAACATTTACAGATGTGCTTAAAGGAAAAGCTACTGAACTGCATTTTAAATGGTGGAAATGGAAACTTGGGGAATCAGAAAATTAGCTTAAAGAAATCAATAACTATAATTAAAAAGACACCATTTACACAATATTAAACAGAATGATATATTACCTTATAATGAATTTTTAAAGAAACAGGTTTAATGAAATTGTAATATAGACAGCTACCCAATTATTTAACACTCCAACACCACAAACTCTAAAAGCAATTTTGACCAAAAAGACCAACTTGATACTTACACAGAAAAACAAACTCACCAAAAAGGCAAAGTTATTGGGGATGGAAAGCTGATCAGTAGTAACCAGGAGTGGGCTGAAGTGTGCTGTACCGAGGAGCAGTGTGCGTAAGGCAACGGTGGTGGTAGACATACAAGGTCAAAGTTTTGTGAAAATCCACAGAAATGTACACCCCGTGGAGCACATTTTATTGGATATAAATTAAAAAATAAAGAGAAAAAGAAAATAACCTACAAGTGCCTAAAATCAGAAAAAAAAAATCAGTAAGGGAAAAATAGCTCTCCTCTATCAAATATGTCATGATGCCACAACAACTTGAACACTGTGGTACTGGCTAATGAGTAGACAGATCCACAAATCTATTACAAAATCCCAAAATGGATCAAAACATATAAAAAGATTTAGCATGTCAAATCTGAAACCTAGAAGGACAAGACAGAATTTTAAATGTTATTTTTGCTAGCATTATGGAAGTAAAAAAAACCAAATTGGATCCTAGGTCTGGTGTGATAGCATAGTTGCTGAATCTTCACCTCGCATATGCTGGGATCCTTTATGGGCACCAGTTAATGCCCAGGCTGCTCCACTTCCCATCCAGCTCCCTGCTTGTAGCCTGGAGAGCAGCAGAAGATGGCTCGAGGCCCTGGGACCCTGCGCCTACTTGGAAAACCTGAGAAAACTTCTGGTTCCTGGTTTCAGATCAGCTCAGCTCTGGCCATTGCGGCCATTTGGGGAGTGAACCAACAGATGGAAGATCTTTCTTTGTCTCTGCTCAATGTATAAATGACTTTACAATAAAAATAAATAAATCTAAAAGAAAAACAAAGTTGGATCCCTACCTATGTTTAATCAAAAATAAATTTCGTATGGATTATAGCTGGATAAAACATAAAATAAAAAAATATTAGAAAGAGAATGGGAGAATTCTCTTATAATTATGGAAGAAGAAAGATCTTTTACGACACAAATAATGGAAGTCATAAAAATATAAAAAACACAAAAATAAAAAACAATTCCTGTTCAATATTCATCACATGGTACCGTCTCTAAAACAAAACAAAAAAGCTCATAAACAAATGTATATGTCCTGTATAAATCTATATACATTTAAACTAATTACAGAAAGATAAATATAATCCTGTCACTCGGGAAAGGAATCAGAATCTTACATTTGAATTCTGCATTGTGTATACATAATTACAGATTTAAAAAAAATCCAAATAACTTTTGCATTGTCCCTTTTAACTATGAACTTAAATAACCTAGAGTTAACTATGCACACAAATACATACATACATATGTGTACATGCGTGCACATGCACACACACACACATTTTTCAAAAGAAGCATCTAACGTGAAACAGCCAACCTGGAAATCATGTGCTGAAACACACTGCTGAGAGTACAGTCCGCGCCTGCAGGGACAGCTACTGCCACTTGTCACCTACGCTGCCCAGGCTCTGCTTCCTTCACATTCGGCTTTCTTCCATATCTGAAGCTAAAGCCTCGTCTGCTGACAGAATTCCCCATCTCTGTCTACGGAAACTACTCTTGCTGCTGGGCCAGCTCTGATCCCACCTATTTACAAGGCTCTCTGCAATCAAGTGAACACTATATTTGCACACACAAAACAGGGTAACAAAAGATATAAAGGCAGAATGGTCAATTTAAAAAATTATTTATTAAACAAGTTAAACACAACTAAAAGTATGCTTAAAAGCCCAACATTACTGGATCCTTTTTGAAATATTTATTCTGGGAACAGGTATACTGTTAAACTTTTTAGTGATAAGAAAAATGATGAATTAACATACGAAAAACACTCTTAAACAAACAATAAAACATATGGTAAAATCATAAATAAAAACACACAAACATATGAACCATGAAGCCAAATGTTTCATACGTGTTTTCAAATGCTTTTGGTATACTCACATAATGGTTGAACTGTGTACATCCAAGTTGATAACTGCTACGGAAACTCATCTTTTAAGCTATTAGACTTGGCATTTTACACAGGAAAGTTTTAGAAAGGGTATGTGTTGGGTGTATAAATTGTCCCTACTCAACAAAAAAATTTACCTCTGAACTCACGCATCTATACTTATTGGGGACTAAAACAACTTAAAATTTAAGCATCTTGATTTGGAACAATAGTGAATTTGAAATACCTAATGTGCTATTCATTTTTTAAAAAAAGTTTCCAGAAATTCCAAATTTTGAAGGCAAAGTTTAGAGCAAAAGGAGATAGTATATTTCTTTGTTCATAAATTCTGAGTCTTATTTTCTACAGTTAACATCTATTCAATAAGGAAAGCTTCTATTGCAAACCCTGTCTTTTCAGTAGCTCCAAATGGTGCTACAGAACTACTCCCTGGAAATAGTGGTTACACCACAGATTCGGCATTTGCTTCTGCTTAAAACATAACTATGTTCCATAACATCCATCAAAAGCTTCCGAACATAATTGACTTTGGCAGTACACATGGAGACCGTGATGTGAGTGAGAACTGCCAGTGCATGTATGGTTTTTATGAAAAAGAAGTTTTGCTCTGTGTGTATGTGTGCATGTAAGTCTAGAAGGGAACAAAGTGAAATACTTAATCTGGGATTACAAAATATATTTGCCTAATTAGATCTCAATTACGTGAGTATAAACAATGTAAAGTAAATGTGTAAAACTTAAACGGATTCTGAATTTCCATGAGAGAGGAGAATCTATTTTGCCTTTCTTTTATCCTTCTTTGCAGGGCTCGAAGTTTTAGTTACCTAGATTCTTTTGGACATGTTGGGAAAGGGCTATGTCCCTTTTTCAGTCTGAAAGAGAAGGAGAACGCACAGACCTGCCGCTGGCAGGGCTGGAGAAAGTGAAGGGCTCCTTGTCCTTGTCCTTGCTGTCATGCTTATGCTTGTGCTTGTGCTTGTGTTTGTGCTTCTTCTTCTTCTTCTTGTGCTCATGGTGATGGTGGTGATGGTGGTCACCGTGTTTGGAGGACGGAGGTTCCTTCGTAAACACTGAGAGTGGAGCTGTTGACGCCGGATGCATCGTCATCTCCAGAGGTGACTGCTCTTTACCTGTAAGATGAAAACAAGGAAAGTGAAAGCAAAGTAGGAAGCAATGGATGACAGCTGGAAATTCAAGAAATATGCAAATAAGACATCCGATTAGCTATGCATAAGAATAACTAATGACAAGGAAATTGATTATTTTGATATTTTGGAATTTAGAAAATCATGACCAATACTGCTGTGTTACTAAGCCACCTTTCTGTCACTGTCTGTACCTACAGTGTCAGGATAAACTGAAAATAACAGACTGATGAACTGACAACTGCTTTGGAAGAACCGTACTATTATAATAATATAGGGGAGATCAGTGGAGGAAGAGGAGGGAGATAGAGGAAATCCCTGAGCCTATGGAACAGCATTATAAAATAAGTTTTCAAAATATTTGTCATTAAAAATGATTATACTGTATGTTACTGGTTAAGTGCCAAATTGGGGAATGGAATCACCTCCCTCAAGAATAGTTTTATTCTAATGTATGGAAATGGCAGAGCGGGGAATGGGACTATTTAATTTGTGTCAACTGAAGAACCACTCATAACACATGAAATGCTACCTTAATTACAGCATCTATCTCAGTGAAATTCCACAATTTATACAGTTTGCTAAGATAATTTCTGTCAGTAGATAAGCAAAAATGAACACAATAACAGGATTTGCTACATGAAGATATTTCACAAATTTTGTCTGAAATGTGTATTGTGGTAAAAGTATGAATTTAAAACTTTTCTTGGACTAGAATAAACTTATCCTTTATTTTCATTTTTTCTTTGAAATAATCCTTATACAGCTTAAGAAACCAAGAAAAAGTAATGCAGAAAAAAGGAAGAACTCGCAGGCACGTTTTTGACGAGTTTACTAAGCACTTCATACTTTTTGCCCTGGACCATAATCTATAAATCGAAGATCAAATGTTCTCTCCAATTGTAACACCTAGTCACTTTAGAAATCTCTCACATAAGCAGTTTCTGCTTCCTATGGAATTGTGTTCCTTGGACCAGACTCTGAGAAACCATAATGTTTCTACATTACTGTAGGTTAACCATACTATTTTATATGCGGTCCACCAAATAAAATGCACAAGATCTATCTTAGATCTCATCTTTCCAGATCAGATCTACTGGATTATCTGGTCTGTAGTTACATTAACTCATCTCATAATTCATCTCATTTCATCTGGATTAAGGGTATTGGCTTCATGTTAGATGGCTTCTCTGCTAGCTGTCTTGCAGTTTAACCCACCATTATATAGTTACCAAGAAAGTGGTTGTCAGGATGCTAGGAGGGATTTTGCCTCCCAGCAGTTTATTTGACAATAACTAGGGATATCTACCTTTTGGTTGCCACACTGAGATGGGGGGAAGGGTGTAATGCTATGGCTTCCTGATAGGGAGGCCAGGGATACTGCCGAATATCCTACCAGGCTCAGGACAGCCCCTCATACCATGCTTCAAATCCCAGTAAGATCAGGATAGGAGATTCTGCTACCCAGTGAGTGATCTTTCCAGAAACAGAGCTGATAAGGTTATCTGCTTAAAATCTGCTGGTTCTACTGATAGACAAAAAGTCATTCCCTTTGGATGACAGTACAGCACTTCCTGAAAATATGTGTTTTTAAAATCCAAACTACCTCAAACAACAACAACAACAACAAAAACAGGCTCTTAAACTAAGACAGATTATAACATAGCATTCTTTTTCCTTCCTTAAATTAAAAAGTAGCTTCTTACCCCCCCCCAATTTTTGATCCAAAATCCCAAAGCATGATTTCTACTCAAACAGGCATTACAAGATTTCTAAAAATTATCCAGCAACACTAATTTTACTGACAATGTACAAACTGTCCCCGAATTCCCTTCTGTAGCTGTACCTTGCACCACTCTTGATTTGCATGCACATTGGACTAGCCCGCTCATAGTGCTGTACATTCATTTATTAGAAACATCCTTCTTTACTTTCTTATTCGAGTAAAACAGTGAATTTCACAAACACCACAAACTATCCTAGAACTAGCGGAATAAAGTGCTGAACTGGGTAGATCCTCAGCCCTCCTCGGGCTTACTAACTAGCAAAGGAGAAATTAAGTATGCATATGTGAGAGGTCAAACAGGAAGACGACACAGTTAGTTGGGGAAACAGAAACACAAAGTTCTCCAAGGAAGTAATGGTTAAAGTGTAACTTAAAAGAGGGAATAGGGAAAGAATGTCTTAGTCTCTGTAATAATTTATAAGTTAGCTTTAACGTTGTCTTGGGGAAGTTTTCTGCAAATTGCCTGCAAGGAATTTGCTCCTTAATGTTACCACTGCGTAACACAGATAAAGAAGTTAAGGCCCAGAGAGATCATTACCCAATGTGGTCCTGGCAGAGCCTGAGCTACAAATGCCAAGTGCCTGCTCAACTCTGCTCTTAACCATACCTGCGTGCCATCCATACGTGATATTTCTTCTTCTTTTTAATCTTTGATCTCTTCCATTGGACTGACAGCTTATTCAGGACAAGAATTTGTCTTTCTGTCTCAATATATACTACAGAATTTAACAGTACACCTGCCCGCTTCCCCACTCTTAACAAACTTGTTAAGCAAGTAAAACAATATTATACAGCTGCTAGTCTTTAAGAATAGGTTGTCAGGTGAACTTAATTCAACTAAATAAAGTCACTGAGTTGGAGGGATAAGACATGAACACTATTAGAGATCACCAGGCAAGTGGCATTTGTGACCTGTTCTTTGTGTCAGGCATTGTTCCAATATTTGAGAAATAAAAAAGAGGCTGACAAAGTTTTTGTCATCACATATTGTTCCAGTATCACAAAATAATAAAAATCCAATACTAGTAGTAACACAAAAACTAAATAATTCAATATAGACAGATGGACATTTGGAAACCTGTGTATTCTTCAATAACTGATACACAGATATTCTTCAGAAAAAAAATTTCAAGACATTATCTGATTTGCAGACTGAGCCAAATGTATCACTCTGATTTTAATTTAGATGTTAAGTGAATGAAGTACATGAAAAGATGCCTTATGATAAATACAGGGAATGTGCCCAGAAGTAACAGAATATCTAATAGTATTGTAATAGCAAGAAATAGGAGAATTTAAACTCTCATAAACAAATCTCTCTGGCTCACATATCATTATTTAATCATCCTGTATCAAGCAGCTTTCTAGCTAGCTGTCTACCCTAGTGGGAGTCCAAGCTCCATTTCTACACCAAGAGAAGTTTCCTCATCTAACTCTAAACACCTGCCAAGCTCTTAGATTTCAGAAATTCATTAGTTATACTGGAACTTGTACAAAAAACCAAATGCACAACTACATGTTTATAAGTGTACATTTTTTTCTCCAAGGAATTAACTGCTTCAAAAGTGACTCCAGTCTTTGGGCTAGTGGCCTAATATTTGCATTAAAGATGCACTGATTATAAATCCTGCATTCCTTTTGATTTACCTGAGGACTATTAGGAAGATAATGAATAGAGTAGTTAGCTCAAACAATAAAGAAACGTGTTAGGAATCATGGCTAGGCCAAATGACTGATTCCAAGGTCTGGGAGGAATATCTGATGAACTTGAAGGGATGAGTTTGAGACATGTGATACAAAGACAGGATGACAGGATGAGTGATTTCAGATGGGCTCAAAGTGTCTGATCACCACTGGGGAAGGCTAGCCAAACAACCAAATATCTTGATATTTATGAAGAGCAATCAAGCATTTATCTGTGCTTGTCTATAAGACTTAGACCCCTGGGAGCATAAGGAAAATCCAGTTTTACAGAAATAATATATTTTTAAAAATAAAACTGAAAGAATGAAGTAGAATATTATACCTTACAATCCTTAATGAGTTAATGGATCAAGACCCTGAACATTATAGTGGTTAATCTCATAAAAAGGGAGTCTACCAGTTACATGCTTTTGAATGGAACAACACACTATCACATGCAAAACTAATTCTAATTAAATCATACAATCTGTTTAAAAACTGTACCTATTAGTAACCTGAATACTTAACATGAAAGAATTGTACGTTTCTATGTATATTACAAAAGTTAGAATATTCAAAACTCTTATCTCTTGGAAATACATACCAGAAAGGAATTTGCTTAAAATAATTCAGAGGGTGAAATCAGCAAAGACTATAGATTAAATGAAACTGACGATGAGCTCATTATAGTTGAAACTGAGCAACAGAAATGTAGGGGTTAAATATACTGGACTGACTATATTTTTCATCATAAAACATTTAAAAGAAGAAATTAAGATAATTTGGCAATATCCATGAAGATTTCAAGTTCTCATATTTTATGAATCAGGTTAATTTCCAAACACTTTATCCTATTAACATCCTCATGTGTCTGTGCTGACAAGCCCATGTAGATACATGTGTTCATGCCAGCAGTGTTAGATCATTTGCATGTTCATGTTATGCCACATGAAGACGCATGAAATGTTCATGCCAGCCATTCTAATATTACACTATCTCCCCAGTAGTCTGAAGCTCTTGGGATACATTTTTTTGTTTGCTTCTTATTCTCTCTTTTATGGATCAATTTTCATTATTTTTTAAAAATATTTATTTATTTTATTACAAAGTCAGATATACAGAGAGGAGGAGAGACAGAGAGGAAGATCTTCCATCCGATGATTCACTCCCCAAGTGACCCCAATGGCCGGTGCTGTGCCGATCTGAAGCCGGGAACCTGGAACCTCCTCGGGGTCTCCCACGTGGGTGCAGAGTACCAAGGCTTTGGGTCGTCCTCAACTGCTTTCCCAGGCCACAAGCAGGGATCTGGATGGGAAGTGGAGCTGCCGGGATTAGAACCGGTGCCCATATGGGATCACGGGGTGTTCGAGGCGAGGACTTTAGCCACTAGGCCACGCCGCCGAGCCCTATGGATCAATTTTTACTCAGTATAATCCAAAGAGACAATAAAGTCCCATTTATTTTCCATGTGTAATTATACTAGCAGTTTTGGGATATGCCTGAGTTTATGCTCACAGAATGTAAAATGAAGTCATCTATAAAATCTTTATCAGGAAAATGCTTATCTTATTATTCCTTGACACAAACTCTTGAATGCATAATTTAATTGCAGGAATATCGAAGATGCCCAGGAACTTGGGGCCCACCCATAGCTAGGAATCACTGATTTTTAGGCTAATGAAAGCCCTTTCAGTGTTTTGAAAAATGTTTCTATTTTATATAGACTTATCTATATCTATATAAATGTTTCTATTTTATATAGATTTATCGAAAAACATACAAGTCAAAATATAATTTTCTTATGTCATGTTATATGGAAAGAACAAAAGAGACAGTTTTGTGGCCAACTTACATAAAATTTTTCCTGGAGACCAAATAAAACACACTACAGATGAAAGTTAGCTGCACTCAATTTAACAAACGTAACACAAACAAAAAGAACCCCTTAATAAAAGTCTAATGTAGCTTTGCAGTTCATTTGATAAAAGTGTTGATCAGAAATAGTAACAAAATGTGAATTTTCTACTAGGAAATGTGTAAAACGTGTTCCTTTAATTATTGTAAAAATATAAGCTGTAGAATTATAATTTAAAGAAAAAAATCAATGTTTTTCTCACTGTAGCTTCAAAAGAAACATCTGCAGCCTTTTAAAAACTGTTTTAATTAAACAGACTTGCTCAATGAACTGTGCTCTTGTGCCTTTTGCAAGAAGGCGTGATGATGCAGGAGTGGGGAGAGCTCTCCGCCTCACTCTCCCCACAGGAACCAGCAGGGAATTCTCCCCGCTCTTTGTCCCCCTCATCCCTTCTCCCTCTTCTTCAGTGCAACCCCTGAAGCAGTGAACTCCAGAAGGAGCCCAGGGCACTGAAGCCTTCGCAGTGATGGGATGGGAGGGCAGATGGCTGCTGAAGTCCACTATCCGGGAAATCACACAGCCCTGTCTTCAGATTCCTTTCCTTCTGGAAAGGGACAGTCAGGAGAACGGAGGTGATAGATGAAAAACACTCCTACCATTTCTTTCTTTCCTCAGTGGCTAGATGCACGATTCGCTATGATGCCACTCTGGAATAACCCTGGCATTATCACATTCAAGGACAGGGAGCAGAAGTCAGAAGCAGGCCACAGCCTGCCGTCCACTTCGTACTTCCATCCTTTCCTCATCCAACCCAAATCCCATTCCTTCATTCCTCTTGTACCAGGTCTGCAACATATTTTAGTTATCAAGTACCTTTCTGCTTTTCTGCCTTTCGAATAAATAAAAGTAAATTAAATAAAAACTGTAACTAAAAGAAAAGTTGGAAAGCCAGACTTCTTTGTGTAATGTCTTCATTTTCAGTAAGCCAGTTCAAAAATTTCTGTAACTTTTATGGCCTGAAATAAAAGATGTCTCAAATAGAGATTAATAATGGCCTCAACAACACATTTGTGACTTGTAATTGTGAATTTCTGGGGGATGTAGAATGGTCACAGCTTCCCTTAGCATTGCTCCATCTCCCCTGAACCCCTAACTCGCAAAGCTGGTTTCAATCACAGGCCAAAGTGGCTTCCACAGCAGGAAATTCACAGTTTCTGTGGAGGTAGGGAGACAGAAAACTCGATTTGATGGGGGGTAGGCTTAAACTGTGAGGCTTTTCCTTGAAAGAATTTATTTATGTATTTATCTGGAAGACAGCGTGACAGAGAGATCTTCCACCTAAGCACTGTTCACTCCTCAGTGGCAAAATCCAGGTCTGAGCCGGGTTAAGGCCAAGAGCCAAGAATGCCATCTGGGTCTCCCACAAGGACGGCAAGGGTCAAACACTTGCACCATCATTTGCTGCCTTTCTAACACTCCAAAACATGCAGCTGTGAGCTCCCCAATTTCACAGAAATAATGTTGTGTACAATGCGTAGGTTTCATACTTAAATTCTTCATGTGTAGCATGAGCTAAAAGGCTAGTTTGGGAAAGTTACTAATGAAATCTAACAATCTGTTTATGAAAAAACTGCCTTCAAAATTCCAATATAAGTTCATGTATAAATAAACCTTTGCAATACCATTGTAAAACAGAAGTTTTCACATTTCTAATAGAGCAGTTGAATTTTTAAAGGCTTGTTCAGTGGTATTGGCGTACTAAATAGGATAAACACACTTAAAATCACAAAAGCACATGCACATTAAAAGCTGCTTAACAGATCTGTCCACAGAACTGGTTCACATTTTGCCTTTGATACATGAGGATTCCATACACTGACGGTAACAAAAGCTAAAATTTTGAGGCTTTCCTATTTACAATCAGCCCTATGTCTCTGTGCAGTCTTACCATATGATGCCACAAGACTGTAGAAAGACTCCAAAGGGTTTATTTTGTTGTTGATCTCTTTTTTTTTTTTTTTTTAATTTGCTTATTTGGGGCGAGGATTGTGGTGTAGAAGGCTGTCTCCACCTTCAACACCTGCAAATCATATGGGAACAGGTTCATGTCCTGGCTGCTCCACTTCTGATCCAGCTCCCCGCTAATGCAATTGGAAAAGCAGCAGAGGCTAGCCCCGTGCATCCACGTGGGAAACCTAGCAGAAGCTGCAGGATCCTGGCTTTGAATCAGCTCAGCTATGGTAGTGGACTCATTTAAGGAGGAAATGAGGAGGTCAAAGATCCTCTGTCTCTGTCCTCCTCTCTTTGTAAACCTACCTTTCAAAAAATAAAAACTAAATCTCTAAAAAAATGTCAATCTGAAAGCCTAAGGTTAGTGAGAAAGCTCCCATCTGCTGATTCATTGCTACTATGTTGGCAGCAGCTGGAGCTGAGCTGGGAGAAGGAGACACAGGTGGGGACTCGAGCCATGAGCACTGCCTCCCCTTCCAGGGCACGCATTAGCAGGAAGCTGGCGCAGGAGCCAGAGGCAGGAACCGAACCCAGATTCTCCAATGTGGGATAACAGACATCTTACCTGTGAGGCGAAAAATGCACCCACAGAGACATGCTGTTACAGGCAAAACGTGGAAAATAAATGCACGCTGGTGGGTACAAAAAGGTGTTAAGACTTGCTTCTGAGGAGAATCAAGATGGCGTAATAGGGTAAGGACACGTTTAAACAGATGGAGAGACATTTAATCAGGATGAAGCAGAGAGGACACATTCCAGGAAATAGGAAAGGACAGAACAACAGCAGAGACGTACCTGGAGACTGACAGACACAGGAAAGCAGCGAAAACAATGGTGTGTTGTCTCAGTGACTGATACTCCAGCAGCATTCAGCTAACGGCCATCGGAACTCCACCAGCAGCCGGAACTCCACCAGCAACCAGGTGGGAAGGGACTTTCACTGGGAGCCTGGGAGGTGAACCCAGACAAAGAACTGTCCATTCTGCTGGTCCGTTTGATTTGACCAGGACCAGAGACAGAGCAGCAGATCTTAGACGGGCAGTGCAAGAAGAGCATGGATTTCATAGCCCAGTCTGCCCCCTAGAGCTGAATTGGGCCCCATTTTGCATAAGAAGGCAAAGGCAAGGGAAAGGACTGAGCATACGCTGAACTGGAAGTGAACACATTTCTGAATCAATGTGGCATTCTACAGGTTCCACCCAAGACAGGTCTGGGTAGCCTTCAGACCTGATGGTCAGAAGATCAAGAACTCTGGTAGTGGTACATTAGGCGCCATTTTGTACACTGTGGCAAAAGCTTTGGGACTTCAGGGGACAATAGTGAACTGCACATGTACTGAGCTCATGAGAACTCACTGAGGTCTGTGGATTGCACTGGTCCTGCAGGAAAATAATACCGACTGTGGCATCGTATGCATCAAAATAGGTCCGTGTTGCACCCAGACCTAATGTCCAACAGGTTCCGACAAGATCAGTGCCACCAACAACCTAACTATATAGGACACCTGGTGTCTCTCTAATCCTGGGATCTGCTCAAACCAGAAGTGGGAGAAAGGTTGTACAGACAACGGTGAAGCCTCAGCATGGTATCACAGGAGGTAGAGATTGGTGAGCCAGGAGTTGGGGCTATGGAGTTCTTGGTGGAAATTTAACATAAGAACCCAGACCTGGAACTCGCTGGAGGGAGTGGCACAAGTGGCTGGAAACAAAGAGCCGTGTGCCAACTGCAATAAGTAAAACAGAACTGTAGACCTGTGGGTGACACAGCTTAGAAAACTGTCCCTAAGAAAGACTCTGCTAACCAGAAGTACAATGACCAAGAGAAAAAGGAGAGACAAAGGTACAATGAATATTATTGAGGACTCCCCTGCAAAGGAGCAAAACCCCATGCCAACCTCAGCATTAACTGAGGAAGACATTGAGAAAATGGGGGACACAGAATTCATAAAACTCATTATAAAGCTCCTGATCTTTATTATGTATGATAATGAAATGTATGATATAACAATGAGAAGCACATACATCAGTTCAAAGAATTTAAGGAATATTTTACACAAGCAATAGCAGCAATAAAGCAAATCAAGGCTGATATATCAGAAATTAAGAACATAGTAGAGCAAATTAAAAGTACAGTGGAGAGTCTCCAAAACAGAATGAAGCAAGCAGAACAGAGAATGTCAGAATTGGAAGGTATTTCCTGTCATCAGGGGGAAACAAACAAGAAGCTGGAAGCAGAGCTGGATCAGGCCAAAAAAAGTATTCAAGAATTGAAAGACACTATTAAGAGGCCAAATCTAAGAGTTATGGGAGTCCCAGAAGGTGCAGAAAGAGAAGCTGAGTTTGCAAATGTATTTAATGAAATAATAAAGGAAAATTTCCCTAATCTAGAGAAAGAATTGGGAAACAAAATCCAGGCGGACACAGAACTCCCAACAGGCTTGATCAAAAGCGATCTTCACCACCACACATGATCATCAAGCTCTCTTCAATTGAACATAAGGAAAAGATCCTTAAATGTGCACGTGAAAAAAATCAATTGACATATAAAGGAACGCCAATTAAACTCACAGGAGATCTCTCACAGGAAACTCTACAGGCAAGAAGAGAATGGAGTGACATATTCCAGATTCTAAAAGAAAAAATTGTCAGCCTAGGATAACATATCCAGCAAAGCTTTCTTTTGTCTTTGAAAATGAAATAAAATTCTTCCACAGTAAAGAAAAGTTGAAAGAATTTGCCTCTACCAAATCTGCCTTAAAAATGATAATTCAAGATGTTCTCTTGACAGAGAAGAGGAATAGCACCAAACAAAACCAAAAGCAAATGTGAAGAACATCCCAGTAAAATGACAACAGAAGACTAAGCCAATGAACAACCCATTCCTAAGATGACAGGACCAAATTACCACCCATTCATATTAACCCTGAAAATAAATGGCTTAAACTCAATCAAACGTCATAGATTAGTAGACTGGATTAAAAAACAAAATCCATCTATTTGTTGTCTAGAAGAGACGCACTTCAGCAACAAAAATCAGCAGAATCTATATTGCATGGGTTTTGTTGTTTTCTGTTTCACCTCTTCAAAACATTTTCTTCTGATTAAACTCTTCAATGACTCATAGATCATAGAGAAACATCATTTTCTGCAAGAAGGTTCTTGATTTTCATTTCCTCAGCTACACATTAGTCATTTAGTAGCATGTTATTTAACTTCATGGTGTTGTTAATTTCTTTTTTCTTCCTGATGTTGATTTTGTTTTGTGGCTTTTAATTTAAGGGGATGTATAGTAGCTGTGTAATGGAGACTGCCATATCTATTAACATGTTATGTAACTTCATGGCATGGTAATTTCTATTTTTCTTTCTATTGTTGATTTTGTATTATAACTTTTCATTTGAGGGGATGTACAGTAGCTGTTAATTGGAGACTAATATATCCAGAGGTGAGGATACAATGTAGTATGCATTTCTACTTTCAAAGATGGACTTACAATGAAACTGTTCACTATATCTTGAGAATAGGATGCTGGACTCTCTGCATTGTCCATGCCGGCAATGATGGACATATGACTGTGTATGAAGAACTATACTTTAGTAATGACACAGAGGAACTAGATGGTGGGTGGGTGGGGAAATTGGGGCTCGGATATAGGGAATCCCAGGTCCTATGGAACTGTAGCATAAAATGATAATAATAATAATAAAATGATAATAAAAATTTTAAAAGCAGGCAAAAAAAGACTTGCTTCTACAAAGCTTAACACAGCATATCATTAAGAAAATCCAAAGAGTTACATATTGATATTTTTTGAAAAAGGAACTTACTTTTCTCAGAAATTCAGACAATTTATTATTATTTTTAAGCCCAAAGAAGGCAGGCAGAAACATCCCATAAAATTATATGAAGTCCCTCCCAGAAACAGGTTAAGAAATAGAAATTCAAAAACAAAATAAAGGGCTTGGCAGCGTGGCCTAGTGGCTAAGGTCCTCGCCTTGATCCCGTATGGCCGCTGGTTCTAATCCTGGCAGCTCCACTTCCTCTCTATCTCTCCTCCTCTCAGTATATCTGACTTTGTAATAAAAATAAAATAAATCTTTAAAAAAAAACAAAACAAAAAACAAAAACAAAATAAAAAACATGCAAGAACTATATAAAGGGGCCCAGTGCAGTTGCCTAGTGGCTAAAGTCCTTGCCTTGCATGTACCAGGATTCTGTAAGCATGCTGCTTCGTATTCTGGCTGCTCCATTTCCCTTCCAGCTTTCTGCTTGTGGCTTGGGAAAGCAGTAGAGGGCAAAGCCTTGTTACCCTGCACGCCATGTGGTTTCCTGGCCTTAGAGCGGCTCAGTTCTGGCTGTTGTGGCCGTTTGGAGAGTGAACCAGAGGATGGAAGATCTTTCTTTGTGTCTCCTACTCTCTGTTCATCTGCTTTTCCAATAAAAAACCAAAAAACCTTAAAAAAACTATAAAAAAATAAGTTCACGGGGTCAGCGTGGTAGTATAGCAGTCTAATTTTCTTCCTGTTGTGCTGGCATCCCATATGGGCAGCAGTTGGAGAACTAATGGCTCCATTTCTTATCAGTCCAGTTAAGTGCTAATGGTCTGGGAAAGTAGTATAGGATGGCTCACTGCCTTGGGCTCCTGCAGTCATGTGGGAGACCCAGACAAAGCTCCTGGCTCCAGCTGCAGATGCCCAGCTCTGGCCATGGCAGTTGCTTGGGGAATGAACCAGTGGATGCAAGATCTCTCTGTCTTTCCCTCTCTTTCTCTTTAACTTTCAAGTAAAGTAAATAAGTCTTAAAGAAACAAAGTTCAAAACTCATTAAGCTTTGTAATTTTTCTAAATATAGAAAAGTCTATAGTAAAGTCATAGTAAGTGTAATGATAAAATGATACCAAAACCTTAAAATACCAACAGAAAACAAAATCAGTAAAGCTCCAAAACTGCCAAGATTCAAGCGCCGCAGTCTGGTCACGCAGAGCCTCTTCGGGGACATATCTGCGTGGGCCTTTGATGATGGATGCAGAGTGCACCAAGAACTGTAAGCAACCAACAACAGGCAGGGGTCTCCACACCAAATATTTCGAGGTGTCACTTTTGTTTAAAGTCCCTTATTGATCCCAGTTGATCCTTCAGCTCCTCAAATCAATAAACAGTTCTCTTGTTTATATCAGACAGAAACAGTTTATGTATGCAAAATCCATCTGGCAAAATACAGCCTGTAAACTCTGAACAATGACTTTGGAAAAATATTCTTTAAAAATGATTTTGCTTTAATGTGTCTTGTTTTTCACTCTCTTTCCTACAAAACTAAAGATGGAATCTTTGCTTCATTATAGGACATTAGGAAAACTGCTTATAACTATTGTAAGCAATGGAAAGAGATAATGCAAAATAACAGAATGCAGGATAACAAACACGTGAATTGAATTGCCTTTAACAAACTTAAGTGCAATTAGTAGCATAGTCTGAAATAGAAAACGTACCTAGAGGGGACTGGTTTTGCAGTGTAGTAGGTAGAGCCACTGCTTGCAACGCCAGCAGCATCTCAGATGTCCCACTTTGTGTGTGTGTGTGTGTGTGTGAGTGTGTGTGTGTTTTAAGATGTTCCACTTTGAATTTAGCTTCCTGCTAACGACCTCCCAGCAGAATATGGGCCAAGTACTTGGGGCCCTATTTCCATGTGGGACTGCTAGAAGCCCAGCCTCAGCTGTCGCTGCAACCAGCGGATGGAAAACCCGTCTCTGTCTCTCCCTCTGTATAACTCTGACTTAAAATTTTTTTTTAAATATCTATGGATGGCATCAATGATTCATTAATTATAAACAAAGAATCACTTTTGTACTTTTTAAAGGTACATATTTGATGATTTTATTGAAGTTAGTGTCTGTCATAACAGTTTCAGTAAGATCACTGCAAAGGAAGAGCAAAGGGGAACCTACTAGGCTTATTTACTGAAAAAAAATGTTCAACTTCTTTAAATCTGAGCAGAGTGCTCCTTCCCAGGAGCTGGGAAGTCAATCCAATTTTGGATGCAAATGACAGAGACACAAAATAAATTTATTTGTTTAAATGTATTTGAAAGGCAGAAAGAGAAAATTTCTATTGATTCTCCTCTTCAATGCCTTCAAGATCTAGGGTTAGGGCAGGCTGAAATCAGAGCCCATGTACATCTATTGTGGGTGGCAGGCACTCAGGTATGCCAACCAGCACCTGCTGCCTCCCACAACATACATCACCAAGGAAGCAGGATCCAAAGTGGACGCCAACACGGGCATCCTGCCACAGCCCTGGGGGAACTACTGGACCCAACGCTCGCCCCAAAGACTTTATTCTCATTCATGTTCTGTTATCTCTGAGTTTATTTTTTTTTTTAAATAGAAGTATATCATTTTTGAAGTAGAAAGTTCTACTTTAAAGTAATCTTGAAAGTTAGGTAACATTACAAGAAAACCAAGTCCTAGGATCTATATTCTTAAAGTATCTTTTAAGTTGGTAAGTTTGCAAATTTTTTCCTTGAGATAAAAAAAATAATTTTACCTGTCCCCTTGCGTGTAAGTTCCATATTCCACTGGGGTTTTAAGGAAGGTGTGCCATCACAGCTTGATGAATGCTGGGATATTAAAGATCGAGAGCTAGCTGGCCGATATTTAGAGAGCCCTATGAGGCCAGAAAAGGGGGAAAAAGATTAATCTATATCTTTGTTTCCCATAAGAACTAAAATGTCCAGTAAGTGTTCATAAAAAATAGCTTTAAAAACAGAAGCAGTTCAACCACAATAATCCTGATAATGGGGAAAAAAAAACTGATTGACCAACTACTAAAGATCGTATTTAATATAATCTAATTCATAGTTCTGATAAGCTTATTGATAACAATATGCATTCAAGAGATACAATAAGCCTGAGTGACTTACAGAATAGAGATTAGAAGTGTCTTTATATTTTGGTTCAAGAACCATTTCACACATTTCAATATTTATGTAGAATTCTGTTTATAGTGGAGTTTGTTTTCTCTACCACTCCCAAATTTGCTAATATATTCCACTGCAAAATTCACTGAATAGGCCAAAGTAACTTAATTACAGAAAATAATGAAAACAGGAAATGGGTTAATGTTACAATGAATACAACACTGTAACGGAAGTGTCTAGAACCAGATTTTGATTGCCACTTATCAATAAATTAGAAACACATTCTGGGTGAAAATATTTTACCTCAATGACTAATTTCTTCTTCACTTTCATGGGAAAGTCCTAAAATTTGGGTCTAGTCCTTAGTTAACCACTTAACATTCCACTGATTAAATTTACTTAAATGGAAATAGGTGGCTGTTAAGATTTCATACTATTGTAAAAGTCAAAGAATTCATGGCTTTAACTATATCTAAAGCTCATATTTTATCTGGAACTCAGCACATTTAAGATTATGATGCAGTGAAAACTAAGTTAGGGCTCATAAATAAAATAAAAACAAAGGCCAAATATAAAGGAACTAAATTGAGTAATGGGGACTCTGTGCAAACGTTACATGTTGAAAGGGAAAAGACGCATGCAAACATAAAGATCATAAAAGACGACTACCATGAGGTCCGAAGAGGATTTTCGAACACAAGGAGGAACAGTACTTGGGGTGGAGTTTTGGAGAGGGTAGGATGGATAAATAAAAATAACTACATTCCTATTAAAAAGAGATGTATTCAAAAGGAAAGCCCAGTGACCACTGTATGGTTACTCATTATGTTTGATGCTACCACCCTGATGACTAAAACACAACGCTAGCACAGACATTAAAAAACAGAAAAATTAGCATCTATCAACATGAATTTTAGAAATTAAATGTTGTGTGAATGGGTCATGCTATACCAGTGACACAAAAATTTAACAGCAGAAGTACCACAGAATCATATATCTGTATGGCACACTATGAAGAAAAGCAACAGAAAGAAATTTAAAAAGTGAAAAATTCAAGGTATTGGTTACTTATAGTACAAAGACAGAACTAGGGAAGATACACACAGGGAGTGCCCATCACGGAGGAGAAATGCTTGGTAAGCTGAGTCAGTTCAGACACTTGTGTAATTACACTTAATGACACATACAAATCACACCAAAAGCTTTCTTAAAAATTATGAAAAGCTTATGATATAAACTGGCATAACCTCTGAAAACATGTACCAACACAACATAGTTTTGTTGCCTTTCCAGGAATAATACAGTTTTGGGGGACTTCATCATAACAATTTCATTCATTTGTAAAAAAAGGAAAAAAAGCTTTTAGGTGAAGACATTCAATAGAAAGCTACTACATCAAATAAAAGGCAGAAGAAACCTAAATGCCTATCAACAGCAAAATTGTAGTATATCACTTTCCTAAGAAACCCAGTTCATATTTTCAAGGGAAAATATGCTTTGAAGGCTGCATACAAAAGTCTATCATGAAATAATCAGCAGGCACTAAGGGTATGAAACAGTGTAATGGACAGTATCAAGCTCAATGAAAAATGATTTTAGTATAATAAGTAACATCATTAAAAATAAACCAGACACGTTTTATTTTGAAATTAAGCCTAACACAAAGCCAAAAAACAAATTCAAAACTACTAGGAGTCTTATGAACTGGTTTTATATGCTCCAAATATTAAAAAGGAACACAAGTAAAACAGAAAAATGACTATCTTTGCTGTGCCACCAGTATGTTATAGGCTGATACAATCTAGCATTTCACACTGCTTACGTTTAATAGTTGCTCATCTATAAAGCCAGACACCTTAAAGTGGTGATAGAAATGAACTGTAGCCTGCCAGTCCTACCTGGCGTCGACGGCCTTTCCAGCATGTTCAAGTGATGGGAAATGAAGGCCTGGCTGTCATGAACAGTATCCATGTCAACCTCCTCCTCTTCTTGAGAATTTGAAAACTAAAACACAGACACACAAAAGCAAAGAACAATATGGCTCTTACTTCATTTTACATTTAAATGTTGGCTCTTAGGACAAGTATCACAGAGGTCATAGAAATGCCCCCACAAAACCTTAAAAGCAAAAGTAGTTTCTTTTCCTCAAAAGTTTTAAGATAAAGGATCATGTGGCCCAGACTCCAAAAGAAGCTCTTTAAAAATTATTGGAAATTTAACAGTAACTAAAATCTACTTGTGCAATGCAGGGAAGATGTAAACAGCTATGGCAGGAGGTTCATGCAGTTCCTCCCCCACCTAGGGAAGTTCCACGACTGACTGTAGTGCTTCAGAATGACATCTGGGACCTTTTAGGACCCAGTGTGTCTCTCCCATGTATTCCTGCTAAGAAAAAACAAGTACTGAGAAAGCTGCACAGGAGAGTGACTCTACACTGTGAATATAGGTTTAACCTGTTTCACTTTCCTGTTACCCTCATTCTTCTCCAGGCTCTGAGCAGGCTCTAGCGGGGGCCCCAGAGCTGTCCCAGCCTTCCTCGTCACTCCCTGCTGATGAGCTCATCTACTCTATCGGACTTTCTTCGCAAGGTGATCATCTTCCTGCAGCAATACTCAAGACCACAATTAGACTGCTGAAGACATGCACTTCATATCATAGCCGAAACTAGCAGCTACAGCAACAACGCAGATTAGAGCAAGCCCAGTAGATACAAGTTACCAGAAATGGGCTTAAATGAAATTTAACTTTTTCTTATCTGCTGGTCTTTTTTGGAGGGAGAAAGTAGTTATTTAAATAAAATAACAGTTTTCCCTAAAGACTATTTTTTTAGCTGTCATTCTCTCCTTTTATCCTGAAATGCAAACATAGATAAATTAAGAATATTTACTGGCAATAAATATGCACATATTCACTTTTTTTAAGTGCTAAAATACCAGTACGGAATTGCTGGGCAGCAAATTTTATCTAAGTGTTGTTGAAAAAATGAAATGAAGTACTAGAGGCATTTTGTCATTAAAAAGAAAATCATTTCTGGAAAACTTCCTTAAATGACAATAAAATTATTACTGCATACTCTGCAAATCTTTTGAAAAACATCTGGTAATTTAGTAATTCATAGCAGACAGTAAAGCTTTTCAAAAGAAGAACATACATATATACAAGGAATCTTCAACATGTTCATAGAAAATCCATATTATTAAATAAAAAAACTACGAAATACCATGGATTTCAAATTTTTCCAACAAAATAAACTCACTTTTCAATTTCATTTTCCAAAACATTTTTCTAGTACCCTCATATACAAATTTAAAATGTAATCCAGTCTTCTAGATAAGCAGATTATTCACCTACCTAATCATCCCTTCAACTTTGTATTTTCATTCAACAAGCTCTTGCCAAGCACTTATGTATGTTTAGAAATGTACTAGGTATTACACAGAGAAACAATTTGAAAAGACAGGGTCAAATGCTTAACAGCTTGCCATTAAAATGACAAGAAAGGTTACCACATAATAGATAAACACGTCTTTTTCCTACTATTCAGAGAAAAATTCTATGTTCAAATATATATATAAAAAAAGAAACACCCAAATTATGTCATCACACAAAAAGCAGATGGACTGGCAGCACATCATGTGCTACGTAGCTCTCAGCAGCATTTGATAAACTCTAAAGTGCTGACCAAATGTCAGGAGGAGCTTTTAAAGTAGCACAAGAAACAGAGAAGTTATAAAGTTCACAGACAGCAATTTTCTTTGGATAGCTTTCTGTCAATAAGCTACATTTTGTGCATTATACATCTTATGTATTATATGATTCTTACAGGATTCTGAAATCCCACTAGCTGCGTGTGACTGTTCGGATTACTTGCAGCTTCTTGGTTGCCGGCTATGGCCTCTGGAATAATGGTAGGATTCAGGACAGCTTTTTTCTCTTTTAGATTGAGAACCAGTCCAAGCTCTGGCAAGGGTAGACAGGAAGGTCTACTAAGGCCAAACAGTGTGAAGTACAGGTCCACAGCACCACATCGCAGCCTCCAGTCATGTGACGTGCCTAACACACAAAAAATGAAGAAGCACAAGTCAATCAGCACATTTATCCATACATGCTGAATGGTGATAAAACAGGCACCTAGGGAATTTCATGAGTTGAAAAAATTTTATTATCATGCTTTTCATGTAAAATGGATACCAGATATCAGCTAAAACTTTAATATTCCCACAAACAGTATTTTTTAGGACTCTAATAATTCCATATTCATTCCTTTTCTGTTCATCCTGATCTATTTAATGGACAGCACCCCCATCAGATTTCTAGTACCCTCTCACTGACTACTTTCTGAATTTAAATGTAGTAAGAAATCATACAACTACTTTAAATAACAAATCTTGGATTTATTAGAGAAGAAAAATATTTTTCTTAAACACCTTATTATTTGTGTAGTGAGTGTAACACTAACTAATGAAAACAAACACACATAGATAAAGGATGGCAACGGGCAGTACACATATACTTGACCGAAAGACTGCTTGAACAGAAGTTCAGTTTAAACCAGGTAAGACCAGAAATGTTTTCATCTTCAACATCAGAGATTTGGTCTTAGACCAGACCCTGCTCTATGGCAATGAAGGCCCAGAGTACAATGTTCTTTCCCATGTTTTTCTTTTTTACCAGTGGAGTGCTGGAGTTAGACATTACTATTAAACACAATGGACTGAAGTGATGCAATGGGCAGCAGAGTTAAGATAATATCTATGGCTGCCAGTTGACTTTTCAAGTGATCTGGAGAATGTAAGCGGATCAGGAATATTGGAATTATCCTCAATAAGAAAAACACATCCTATCGATACTTAATTTTGACCAAGAACTATCATTTCACAAAGTTTAAAATTGAGAAACAGGGGTCAGCATTGTGGATTAAAAGGCAAAGCTGCCACCTGCAGTGCCAGCTTCTGATCCAGCACCCTGCTAATGCCTGGGAAAGCAGCGGAATACAGACCGAATCCCTGGGGCTCTGCAACCATGTAGGAAGTCCAGATGAAAGCCCTACATCCTGGCTTCCGTCTGGCTCAGTCCAGGCTGTCATGGACATTTGGGAAGCGGACCAGCAAATGGAAGATCTCTCTAGCTTTCCCTCTCTCTGTAACTCTTTCAAAAAATAAATTTTCTTAAGGACAAATAAAAAGGAAGGAAGGCTCTACTGTAAATGCTGGACATTGGTAAATTGTAAATTAAGACATTGGTGGGCTCAGCAACAAATACTAGGTTAAAAAATCATAAACTAGCATTTGTTCTAATTAGATTTGCTCTAACAAATACATAGTTGCTATATTAATTACCTACAGGGGAAATCCTTCATTAGAAATTTTTCCGATTTCATATTAGATCACACACTGTGCTGGCACTTTGTAGCTATTTGGCTGTTACATTCTCTTCATTCCTATTGGAGACATTTTTTATTCTGCTACTCCGTGATGTGGTAGCAGATACACGATACCACTCAAACCAGAGAAACAGGCAGTAGCCCTGAAGAGGATCAGGTTTTTACATTATAAAAACTACAGAGAGATTAAAAAATGGCAAGAACACACAGTAAGTGCAGGGATATTATACAAGACCCATTTTCCTTCTCTGGAACATGCATATAGATGCACTTAACTGGCCTGACTAGCTTTGCTTTTGTAGGCATTCACTATTTCCCTCCTGGAAGCATTTTACTTAAGGAGCAGGTTATCAAATTCTTGAGACATTTGTTAGCAAAGGTCAGTGAGACCCAACTCTTGGAGGGAAATGAAGGAATTCTGCCAAAGGTGAACAATCAAGTCTGTGACGACCCAGAGCAGCTGGCCCTGGGTCTTTCTATCCTAGGGTGGAGAAAGAAAAAAAAAATGCATCTTTAATATCTGATCAGCAAGGATAACTAGAAAAAACTTAATTAAGTTTAACTTCACTGTTTACATGAAAACTAGACCTGGAGAAGCATCCCGTAATCACCCGTGCTTCAACTGATGCCCTGGACTGTGGGGTGGCACGGAACCCTTATCAACAGCCCCAAATTCACTCCTATGTATTTTAAATGTGCTCAACACAACCATGCAAATTCAACATGCCTCGAGTCCACTTGGCTGGAAGATGCAGACTTGGTAGGTTTAGGGACTACAAGACCCAGCTCTTTTCTGTTCCTGGTGAATTTTCATAACCATTTAAAAAAAAAATAACAATCAGTAAGAAGATAATAAAGCAACATAAAAAGTGTTCCGGATAAAACAGTACTTTTAAACGCTGATGACAATCACACTAGATACAACACATGCACACACACGCTTCTGTCCTCCACCCCCACCAGAGGCCAAGAATACATTAAAATCTTAATAATAGTGATACACATACAAACTAAAAAAAAAAAAAAAAAAACCCTAAAATAAATAGACAAACAACAGAAAGTAGAGCTTGAAATCTGACAGGAAAGAGCTGGCATGGATTGGCTCATGCCTCGCTGGGTGGGACACAAAGATTAGTCACTCCTCACCATGGTGTTGAGGATTTTCCTGCACACCACCCCCCCCCCAAAAAAATGTTCTGCACCTTAAATGTTGACAAATATCTTGTTAGAGTTACAAGCCAGTCTAGATTATCCCAAATTCTGCCAAGATCAACAAAATTATACTTCAACACAACAAATGGCTAAATACTAAAATGAAATGGACATGCGACAGCTGAATGGTACCCTATAGCCTTTTCAAGGTATATAGCAGCCGGTCCGGTCCTGTATATAAACTAAAATTGAGATGTCAATGAGCTAATCATAGGTTGTGGTTAGGACTTGTTTTTTGTTTTTTTGTTTTTTGTTTTTTGTTTTTTTTAACATACTGGTTACTCAAAGCCATGTCAATTCCATAATATTGCAAATTGCTGTTGATGTTATATTGGGACTCTTAATTGACTGTGATGATATTATACCAGCTCTGACTTCGGACCAGAAATGGTCTCCCCAAGAAACTGTTCAACCCATCTGGACAATAAGTAGCTGGACTCCATGCTTAATATATGTTTGCAAGGAAAGAATCTTGATTGAATTTGAACTGTAATACTGCATCAAGGTGGAGGAATCCACTGGGGGGGAGGGGAGGGGGAGGGGTAGGGGGATTCCCAAAGCCTATGAAACTGTCACATAATGCTAAATATTAATAAAAAAATAAATTAATTTAAAAAAATAAATAAAATTAAATACAGTGAAGGAAAAAAAATAATAGTGATACAGTAGAATCATGTGATAATCCTTTTTGGTTATTTTTCCCAATAAACTCTAAAAACTGATTATACTGCTTTCATTAAAAAAAAAAAAAAACTGAAAATTAAACCAAAAAAAAAAAAAAAAAAAAAAAAAAGAGAGATTAGATTTACTCTATTCCAGAGGCTTAGCCACAGAAGGGAAGGAGCAACTCTCTCTAGTCCACCTTTTCTAATGTTCTTCAAAAGTGCTTTAAAAAAAAAATCCTTCCCAATTACTCATCCCATTCCCAATATTCATAGAGCTCACTTTTAATATAAATCTGAAAAACTGAGCAATGATTTGCTTATGCCCATGGCCTCACTGCTCACCGATCTCAGTGCTGGACACAGCTTACTGCACAGAGAATTTCAACCCAAACAGCAGATTTCAAGATGAAATCTGAAACATCAACCTGAGCATAAATGTGTACAATCATAACCTTCTAATGGGCCTCAACTGTGGCATATAAATTGTCCCACTGACCTCAAACATATATTCATTTGGTTAAAAAAAATCATATCTGGAAAGTAACAGAAGAATCTTCATATTTCATGCTTTCTTCAAATTTCTAACTTAGGGCCCGGCGGCATGGCCTAACGGCTAAAGTCCTCGCCTTGAAAGCCCCGGGATCCCATATCGGCGCCGGTTCTAATCCCGGCAGCTCCACTTCCCATCCAGCTCCCTGCTTGTGGCCTGGGAAAGCAGTCGAGGACGGCCCAATGCATTGGGACTCTGCACCCGCGTGGGAGACCCAGAAGAGGTTCCAGGTTCCTGGCTTCGGATCGGCACAGCACCGGCCCGTTGCGGCTCACTTGGGGAGTGAATCATCGGACGGAAGATCTTCCTCTCTGTCTCTCCTCCTCTCTGTATATCTGGCTGTAATAAAATGAATAAATCTTTAAAAAAAATTTCTAACTTATCATGGATAAGGAATTATGTATTCTTTTTAAGAATATATTCCAATCCTTTGGCAGCGAAATATGGGGCAAACGGAGACTTTATGATGGACCATATCAATCAGTGGATGACCTCATCGAGCGCAACTGGCAGCGATTCATAACTGGAGAACTATTAAAACCACTTGATCAAATATCTCAGAGCATGCCCCACATCCGGGACTTGGGGTGGGCGGGAAACCGGGTGGGGCTTCTCCCTCAATATCCCCCTTTACTTCAGATACATGATGGAAACAATATGGACATAATAGTATTACCCACTTCCCTATACCCCCGAACCTTTTTTTTTTTTTAACTGCAATTAACTATGTAAAGATCGTCAACAACAATACAATAAAATTAAAAAAAAAAAAAAAAGAATATATTTCAATCTAGCTCCAGGTAAATGTGTCTGGGAAAGCAGCAGCAGAAGGCCCAAGTGCCTGGGAACCTGCTGCACACAAGACCTGGAGGAAGCCCCAGGCTCCTGCCTCGAGCTGCCCTCATCCCGGCTGTTGGGGTCAGCGGGGGAGAGAACCAGCACATGGAAGAGCTTTCTATTCTTCCTTTTTGTTTCTGTGACTCCTACTTTCAAATAAATACATTTTTAAGAATATATATAATCCAGTAGAGCCTGTGCCACATATTAACTGTGGAATGATCCTCTCCAAGTTCCAGAACTGTGGACTCATCCCCAAAATCAAAACAGAAATAAGATAATCTTCAAATTATAAACAGTAGCAAAAAGGAAGAAGCTATATACATATATTACCTGTCAACAGGAAAAAAAATACAATAATCCAATAAAAATAGCAAAGGCTGTGAGTGACTTCCAAAACCAGAACCACGAATAAGTCAAATATATGAACAGCAGAATGCTATCATTACTGTACTAGTATGAGTATGACATTTCTGAATATTTACTATGAGACACTGTTCCTGATGTATACTACCTCATTTAATCCTCATTTTGTAGAAGCCATTTTCATTGTCATCTGTACTTTGTAAGTGAAAACAGTTTAGACAAGTTGCACAGTTACACAGCTCTGACAGGGACCCAGTGCAGACATCTGCAAAATAGGATGCTCCAGCCATTTACCCAGAGACATGAATCTGGAGAGTTATATACTATCATGGCACTTTCATAAGAGCCAAGGAAGCCAGGTGAAAGAATACAGTGCCTTTTAGAATACAATAACAGGAAAAGACACACTGAGGGCAGCAACAAGAAAAGAGGCGTCCTATTCACCCTTCCCCCAAGTCCAAGGAGTGCGGCACGGAAAGATGCCTCCCCCTAGGGGGAGGACAGTGACTAAATCCAGACTAGAGTTTTAAAACCCCATGCCAGACCTACTACAGCGAAACCTGGAGTCAGAAGGGACCTCAAGACCTCTGCCCCGCAAGCCAGGACCTGCAGCCTGAGCCTTAGGTCAAGGGTCTACCTTCACTGCCCTTCCCCCAACTTGCAGCAGAATTAGCCAGCAGCTGCTGGGGAAACGCCTTCGCCTTGATGCTCAGGGACAGAACCAGAGGACTCTCTCCAGGCCAGGCTTACACGGAATCTCTAGTCAGATCCCAGTAGCAGCCAACAGCTGTGTGCTGGTGGAAGGGATCACCCCCAGCTGCTCACAGGCCTAGAAGCACCAACAAACAGCTCAGGACCCTGGAGCTCTGACAACTACACCCAGCTAATGTCAGTCTGGGCAGTCCAGAGTCTGTCTTCATCGTCGCTGCTCCAAGCAAGGGAAGCAGCAAGGAACAAGACTCAGCCACCGAAGCAGTGCATAAATGTGATCACAGAGTGCATCTTGGCTCTGCTAAAATCACTACTGGGAAGATATTACAGGCTGATGTCCCCACGTCAGCATATACTGACAGTGCACCTGGACAGACCCTGGTCCTGATGCCTTCAACTGAATTTATAGCCTGGCTAGCAACACCTGTGGCCAAAAACAGCAACCTCGAGTCACAAGCTCACCTCAGCAGCAGCAGGGAGTCCATACCGAAGTGAGCCTTGGCCTACTGACGTGCTGCGCTGATCCTGCGTGCGCCCTGAGTTTGATCTAGTGTTGTGGTGTAGGTGGCCATGGGATTGCGCACCCCATTCCTCCCAAACCCCAGGCAGCGCAACAGAGACGGCAATTGTTTGAAGGAAGATAAGTTTGCTGGCTGTTAGAACATTGCCTAAGGAATCAGGTGGTGGCACCAAGGCACTCACAGACCTTTGCTGGACTTCCAGATGTTGCTGGTATGAATCGAACCTCACCCATGCCAAGACAGCAACCAAAGCAGCCCCTCCAGGACTCTGGACCTGCCCTCCTACAACTCCAGCGTGACAGGCTGGCACCGTTTTCTGCCATGATATCCTCATCTTGTCCCACTGGGTGGGAAATATGCCCTGCGTACCTCCGCTGTGAGAAGAGCACCCCATGTTCTTACCTACACTGCCACTGAGTGTGACGGATGAAGATACGCTAAAGCCAAATGACAGCAGCCAACTAAAACCAAAACCAATCCACAACAAATTGATACCAGAAAACACACACTCAGGAAAATGCATTTTAACATAAAATCTGTAACATTAAAAATGACAGAAATGACCAATCCATCAGATACCTAAGCATCCATATAGAGATGTAGGAGCACAGGACGGAAAGCCAAGCCTGAGGACACCCCCAAAGGAACAGACTGCTTTAAACAGTTCCAAGACAAGGACCTGGGCGAAGTGACTGCCAAAGAACTCAAAAGAATGATTATAAGGACTCTCAAAGAGATACAAGACGATAGACAGCTCAAGAAAATCAGGAAAACTGGGGCCCGGTGCAGTAGCCTAGTGGCCAAAGTCCTCACTTTGCACCTGCACCGGTGACCTGGAGGAAGCTCCTGGCTCTTGGCTTTAGATTGGCTCAGCTCCTACTATTGCGGCCACTTGGGGAGTGAATCAGCGGACGGGAAGATCTTTCTGACTGTCTCTCCTCGTCTCTGTATAACTGACTTTCAATAAAAATAAATAAATCTCTGAGAAAAAAAATCAGGAAAACTAGGCATGACATGTATGATAAATTCAGCAAGGAGACAGAGTTCTAGAAAAAGAACTGCAGAAATCTTAGAAAAAGAACTCAATAATTCAAATAAAGAACACAGCAGAAATTCTAAATAACACACTAGATGAAGCAGAAAAAAAAATAATGCATTAAGAAGGTCTTCATCCACGGGGAAATGGAGTGCCTTCGGAGACCAAGAACTCTGAGGTCAACCACCCCCACTTGGATCTACCACATGGGATGGAAGAAGCCCAAATCCTGCCTTGCAGAATCCAAGGTCATTGGAACAATAACCAGGATTCCAGAGCGGTCCGCAAAAACAGAAGAACAGTAAACTTCCTTCAGGACTAGGGAGAGGAGCTTTCTCTGGTCCTTGTCTGCTTCCAATTTTGGGTCCCCACCCCCTCTCGTAATAACCATCAGGAGCGCTCCAGAAACCCCTCAAAACAAACAAACAAACAAACAAAACTAGAATAGATAGACAGAGAACAACAAGGAAAGCTCAGAAACAGACAGGAAACGGTCAGCGGGGATGCACTTATAACTCACTGGGTGGGACACAAAGATTAGTTACTCCTCACTGGGGTATGGAAGATTTCTCTGCACACCCCTCCTAAACATGCTCACCTAAACTGTTGACATATGTCCTGTTAGAATTATAGAGTTAGACCACCTGAAAAACAGCCAGGTTCAGCGAAAACATGCTTCAATGCTATAAACTGCTAAATACTAAAATTAAAATAGGCATGAGACAGCTGAATAGCAATCTATAGCCATTTTAAGGTGTATAGAACACGGTTGAATATAAACCAAAATTGAAATGTCTATGAAGAAGTCACAGGTTGTGGGTGAGAACCTACATTTTCCTATTAACATATTAGTTAATCAATACCATGTCAATTACTGTCACAATGTTGTAAATGGTTGGAAATATTATGTTGGGGCTTTTAATTGATTGGGATGATACTCTGCCGGCTCTACCTTCAGACCAGAGATGGTCTCACCAAGAAACTATTGAATTTACCAGGACAATAAGATGCTGGACTTTATGCTTGGTAAATACCTCCAATGAAAGAATGTCAACTGAATTTGAACTATGGAAATACAACAAGGTGGAGCAATCCGCCGTGGGGGGAGGGTGGAGGGAGGGGCGGGGGGAATCCCAGTGCATAAAAAATGTATCACATAATGCAATGTAATTAATTTTAAAAAAATGAAATGCAATAAAAATGTTTAAAAAAAAAAAAAGAAGGTCTTCATATATATTCCAGACAGACAAAAAACAACAAAAAGAAAGACAAAAAGAGTATGAAGACAGTTGCAGAGAAACCCTATACAGGGGCCAGCATTGTAGTGCAACAGGTTAAGCTCATCTGAGTGTCAATTCAGAATCCTGGCAGTTCCACTTCTGATCCAGCTCTCTGCTAACGTGCCTGGGAAGGCGCCAGAAGATGGCTCAAGCGCTTTGGCCCTTGCAACCCACACTACAGACCCAGATGGAGCTGCAGGCTTCTGGCTTTGTTGCAGGCCAGCCCCTGCCGTTGTGACCAATCGGGGAGTGAACCAGTGAATGAAAGATCTCTCTGTATATTCTCCTTCTATAAGTTCTTCTTTGTAATAGATAAATAAATCTTGAAAATTAAAAAGATGAAACAAAGGGAAGGAAAAGGAACGAAAAGAAAATAAAACCCCATGTAATAACCTACCAGCTAAAAACTTGCCCAGCCTGGAGACAGATATGTATATCTAAATGCAGGAAGTCCATAAGATCCCAAACTTCTTTAAAACAGTCACTGCAACAAGTATCAGCGAAGCACATAGAAACGTAACACACTGGAGGGCAGCATTCTGACATGGCAGGTAGAGCAACAGCCTCCAACATGATCATGTCACGTGCACGCTGCTTCAAGTCTCAGCTGCTTTACTTCCAATCTAGCTCCGCTGCTGGCCTGGGAAAAGCAGTGCAAGCTGGTCCAAGCGTTTGGAGCCCTGCCACCCGCACGGCAGATGCAGAAGAAGCTCCTGGCTCCTGGCCCCAGCTGGACCCTGTGCTAGCTGTGTGGTCATTTGGAGAGTGCATCAACAGGTGGAAGGTCATTCTGTCTCTCTTTCTGTAAACAAATAAATAAATATTTAAAAAAAAAACAACAACACACACACACACTCTCTCTCTCTCTCTCACACACACACACACACAAGAGAGAGAAAACCTTAAAGTTTCAGGTCATTTTTCAAGGAATCCTTATCATATTAACAGAGTTTCCAAAAGAAACCTAGTAAGTCAGAGGGAATAGAATGATACACTCCAAATTCTGAAAGAAAGTAAATTGTTGATTAAGAACACACTTTTTGTGAAGTTATCTTTGAGAAATGATGGACCAATAAAAACTTCCCAAGAAATACAAAAGCTGAGAGAATTTCTCACCACCAGAACAACCTGATAAAATATAACCCAGGGAGTCCCTCTTATAGTTAAAGGAAAGAAGATAACCTACAAAATATGCTAGATATGTTAAAAGTCTGGGCCACTGTACCCATGTGGGAGACACAGAGGAAGCTCCTAGCTTCAGACTCTAAATACAGTAGAGGTCTGCAAGCTCTGGCTCAGCCTGTAAATACGGTAGAGGTCTGCAAGCTCCGGCTCAGCCTGTAAATACGGTAGATCTCTGCAAGCTCCAGCTCAGCCTGCAAATACAGTAGAGGTCTGCAAGCTCCAGCTCAGCCTGTAAATACGATAGAGGTCTGCAAGCTCCGGCTTAGCCTGTAAATACAGTAGAGGTCTGCAAGCTCCAGCTCAGGCTGGCCCTATCTTAGCTGTTGCAGGACACTTCCGGGAGTGAACCCATCGATGGAAGATCTCTTTGTCTCTCCCTCTCGCATTTTCTTTCCTAAAGAAAAAGATGTAATCACTTTTAGTGACAAGGCAGATCAGACTGACAGAAGGAGAGATCTTCCGCTTGTTCTCTCCCCAGTGGCCAGAGCTGAGCCGATCTGATCCGAGGCCAGGAGCTAGGAGCTTCTCCCAGGTCTTCCATACCTGTGCAGGGTCCAAAGCCATCGACCATTCTTTACTGCCCTGCTAAGCCACAAGCAGGGAACTAGATGGGAAGTGGAGTGGCTGAGACACGAACAAGTGCCCATACGGGATCCTGGTGTTCGCAAGGTGAGGCTGTAGCCATTGAGCCATTACGCTTGGCCCTATTCCGTCTTTTGAATAACTAAAATCAATTTAAAAAACAGGAGGGGGGGACAAGAACTCAAAACATGTTGCCCACAAGAAACGCATTTCACCAATAAGGTGAAACATGAAGATAGAAAAAAAATTATTTCAGTAAACGGAAAGCAAAAGCAAGCAAGAATAGCTATAGTTTGTCAGAAAACATAGACCTCGGACAAAAACTGTAAAAACAAACAATATCAATGAAAACTGATCAAAGAACCCAATGTGAAGCCATAACTGTCAGTGTCATTACTAGATTTAAAGGGAGAGAAAAGCACCAACACAATAGTGGAGGACTTCATTACCCATTTTGAAAATATGATGAAATATACTAAAAACACAAAGTTAAAAAGATTTCTCATGTTCATGGATTTGAAGAACTAGTACTATTATTAAATTCATGTACAGCAAAATAAAACTACAATAACAAAAAAAAAAACCCCAAACCTCAAAAAGCAAGACTGAATCAACAGAATGGGAGAAAACATTTGCAAACTATGAATCTCCAGAATACATAAGGACCTCCAAAAACCTCAACAGCCAAAAGTCCAGTTAAGAAACAAGCAAAGGATCTGATTAAATATTCTACTAAGAAGTACAGGGATTCCCCCAACCATGAAACTGTGTCACATAATGCAACGCAATAAAACAAAACAAAACAAACAACAACAACAAAAAGAAGTATAGGGGCCAGCGCTGTGGCGCTGCAAGTAAAGCCGCTGTTTTTGGAGCTGGCATCCCATCTGGGAGCCCATTCATGTTATGCTCCACTTCTGATTCAGCGAAAGTGTCTGGGAAAGCAGCAGAGGACAATCCAAGTGTTTGGGCCCCTGTACCTATAAGACAGTGGAAGCTTCTGGCTCTTGGCTGCAGACCAGTTCAGTTCCAACTACCGTGGCCATTTGGGGAGTGAACCAGCGGATGGAGTATCTTTAGCTCCTCCTGTTCCTCTAACTCTGCCTTTCAAATGAATAAATAAATCCTTAAAAAAAACCCATAAAATAAGAAATATAAATGGTCAAAAAGGTAGATGCAGAAAAAAATGCTCATCTGCACTAGCCTTCAGTAAAACGAAATAAAAACCACAATGAGATATCACCTCACCCCAGTTCCAATGGCTACTATCAAAAAGACAAAGGGATTCTAGATGCGACAGGGATGTGGAGAAAAGCAAACCCTTATACTCTGTTGAGGGAATACAGGATTGTATGATCATTACGGAGATGAGTATGGTAGTTCCTCAAAAAACTACCAATAAACCTGCTATCTAAGCCATCTCTTCCAGTTACAGGAGTACACTTACACACACACACACACACACACACACACACACACACTGAAAGCAGCATGTGAAAGAACTACCTATACTACCATGTTTATCAGTATTATTTACAATATCCAAGATATAGAATCAATCTAGTTGTCTACCAACCAATGAGTGGCTAAAGAAAATGTAACTAAACACAACAGAATATATTTCATTACAAAAAGAATTATCTGTAGTAAAACAGATGGAACTAGAGATTATTATGCTAATCCAGATACAGAAAGGCAAATACCAAATGATCTCCGTGTAGACTCTTAAAAAACAATGGTCAACCTGACCTTAGAACAGTGGTTACTACAGACTGGGAAAGGTAGGGAGGAGAGCTAACAGGATAGACAGATAATGAGGATTGGATAAAAGCTACCAAAACACAGTTAGATGAAAGTAACAAATTCTAGTGTTCCACACCATGGTGGGGCATCTATAGTTTACAATTACACTGCATAAATAAAAGACATGGTAGGTGTCATCACAAATAAAAACGGAAATCCAACTGTCTGGTTTGATTAATTCATATGTGTATAAAGGCTGAGGCATTACACTGTACCATACAAAAATGTTTACTTTTAAAAATAAATTAGACATAAACAAGGTTAAGCTAAGTTTCAGCCCCAGCAGAACAGTTCCACATCCTAGAATTAGTGTTCCTAAGCACTGTATTATGCTCTTAAACTCATTTAAAACTATACAGACACCTGATCTCCAAAGTGAAGGGCAGTAATAGTAGCTGTGTTTTAAAATACAGGTTGCATATTATATTGTACTGCATTAAACTTCAAAGATGGGTCAAACCAACCTACCAGGTGGCTGGGAAAAACAGGTCAGACTTACAAAGCCTTACGATAGACTTAATAAGTTCATATCGCTAACCCTTTAACCATTTTAAATATTTCCATGTACATTAATGTTTTGATTTCCTTAACCACGCTGTGGAGCAAACTAAGTAAATATATCTTTAATAAATGTTATTATACCCACCACTGAAAATCTGTGAAACCTTATTCGAAAGAAAAACAAAACAAAATTTTTTTGTTTTTAACTGATACTGAATTTTAAATATACCATAACACAAAAATATTCCAATAAAAAACCAACAAACAAAAAAACCCACAAATTTGGTTCAAAACAAAACAAAACAAAACACAGCAGCATCTTACCAGAATTCATGAGTTTCCAAAGTTGATCCACCAGGGCTTCATTGCATAAGGGAGATTCTGTGTTCTTCGTAAAGGGAGGGTTCTTCGTCAGCATGTTTAGAATCTTGTGTCTGGAATAAATAACAGCAAATGTTAAACTTCAGAAGAGCATTTGTTGACTAATGAGCAGGAGACATGAAATGTGTGGAAATAATCTATGGTTCTTCCTTCATATTTCACCATTTTCCATTCCAAGGTCTAACTTTGTGTTTAGTTCAATTTCACTGAAAAAAACATTGTTACATCTCAAATCTAAAGAAATGTCTAAATTATCTTAACTATATCTATTTGTGGAGAATAGTAAGATAATTTAATGCATGCATACAATGCATAATGATCAAATCAGGGTCATTAACATTTTGACCTCCTTGAATATTTAAAATAAGTTTTTGATTAAATGCTAAGTGTAAACCTATAGACTGGTGATCACTAGAGACTGGGAAGTATGCTGGGATGGAATGAATGATGGAAGTGGAAAGACAGATGTTGAATAACAGGTATCCAAACAAGGAAGGAAGGAATAAAGTCTATAGTTCTACAGCGCAATGGGCTGACTAGAGTTCACAACAATCTATCATATATTTTATGATAACTGGCAAAGAGAAGTTAAAAGCAAAAAATCTTGATAAAGAGATGGAAACATGAATGACTCCAATTTGATGAATGCGTGCTCTGCATACATGTATTAAAACATCCTGAATATTGACTATTGCTTTATCACTGAAGACATTCTGTGGATTTTCTCTTTCTAAACTTGCCTCGCTATATAATGCAGTATTTTAAAATCTAACTCCATGTATTCCTAAACAATCTTTCCTAACCCACTTTCTAAAATAAATATTCCACTTTTGTTGGAAGCACATACAAAAATAATTCAGTCAGTGATTATAAAAATCTTAAAATGGAGCAAAAAAAATCCATTAAAGCCAAAAAATTCTATATTTGAGATAATATACTGAGCATGAACTTCTTTATTGTAATATCTTTGTAAAGCATGGGAATGCAGAAACATGTTAAATATGGAGATTACAAAGGGATTTCGTCAGAACGTACTGAAGAGGGGAAGAGTTAAGAAAAAGAATCCCCGGAAAATTAATCATTCAATGCTAGATTTGTCTTCCATGAAAGGTGACCTGATTATCTCAGAGTTTTCTGAGAAATGTGCCACGTGATAAAAACAAAGTTTGAAAAAGAAAATATCCCATGTAGAAGATAATCCCAATAAGTAAGAAAAAGAAAAAAAAAAATTGACGGGGATTCATGTAGCATTTTATGAAGGGATAAAAGCTACCTTTAGACCTTTAGTGCCAAGGCTGAGAAACTTAAGACGTGAGAATAACTAATACACTTGAATGCAAGCAGGAAGAAAGAAAATGAGCTGGAATTTTTTATGAAGGCAGCAAAATTTCAAAGAAGGTGGGACACTTTTACATTTGTTAGGGTATGACACAAAATTGAACCTGTGGCCAAATGCAGACAGGAGAGAGAACTGATGTGCTAGGATGCAATTTCACTCATTTAGCTCCTCTTGGCTGCAACTTCATGTTCTAAAACTGAAAGATGTGGGCTTAGTTAACAACCGTTGGTATTTTGAAATTTAAGACTAAACGAAGTAAAACTGCTGAAAGGTTATGGTTCCATATGTAACTTACAGATAAGTAATGTGAAAGGGAATATAAGTCTATGGATAGCACACACCAATATTTCCGAGTGAAAATACAAACTTCTGTCTTTAGACTCTCATGTGCCATTTGTGAGAGGGGATCAGCATTACAGGTATCTTACACCTTTTAAAATGTGGGTGTTAGTCTAAGAGAAGCTACTCACACTGTTACACTTGGAATTTTGCATTAACAAGAAATATTACTCTAAATGTCAAGTATGGCCAAACTAGTCCAATTTCACATATACCTAGTTAGCGCATTTCAAACTCTTTACAGCCATGCCAATTAATTTGCAAAAGATGGTCTAGGGTTATGTTTGAAAAAAAGCAGGAAATACTAGTACATTTATAATTTAGTAAACTACGCATTTATTTACTTTTAAAGTTTTATTTTGATTCAAGGGAGGATGGAAAGAAGGCTTTCACAAGGATATAAACATAAATAACTAACAAGACAAAGAGAAGAGAAGAAAATGGGAATCCTACGCTGAATCTCTTCAAAGATGAAACACCAATAAACACACTAAGGTGTTTGTAAAGAGTTCACAGGAATTGTGTACTGTGAAAAAGCAACGCACAGATTTTAAATCATTTTTTCATTCCTATATGAACTCATATTTTAATTTCATCAAATGTTGCACAGGTAGGATAACTGCTGTATAGTAATACTTTTACCTAGTCACCACTTACCACTTAAAATTTTTTTAAAAGAATTAAGTGTGATGGCTCACTTGACTAACCTTCCCCTGCAAGTACCGGGACCTCATGCAGTTGCCCAGGTCATGTCCTGGCTGCTCCACCTTCCACCCATCTTCCTGTTTAAGGCTTGGGAAAGCAGCAGACAATGGAGCAAAGCCTGGGTACCCCGCACCTGTGTGGGAGACCCAAAGAAGTTCTTGGCTCCTGGCTTCAGATCAGCTCAGTTCCAACCACTGTGGCCATTTGGGGAGTGAACCAAAGCATGGAAGATCCTTCTATCTTCTCTTTAAATCTGTCTTTCCAATAAAAATGAATGAATCTTTAAAAAGGCCTTGTAAAAGATATCTTGAATTTTTATAACTGTGAGTGTAATTAAGCCCAAGAAGTTCCTTAATGAAAATTTCAAATAAATCATATCAAATAAGAAAATATGCTAAACATAATCATGAAGTAGACTTTTAAATAGATCCTCAACTCAGTCTGCAAATAGCATATTCTTGAAATGTGAATGAATATTAACAGTTCCACAATAGTATCTTAAAAGCAATTTAGATTGCATGATACAAAATTTACAAAAATTATAACTAAGTTTTGCAAAAATCAGAATGTATCAAAAATGGTCTTCAACATATACAGCTCAAATATACCAGTCTTCAAAACAACATCTAAGAAATAGGTACATCAATGTTAGTTATGCTAACAGAAGTTGAAAATAAATGAATACATGGTAGATTTAATTTACAGTGCATTTCTTTTTCCACTTGTGATCAGAATCTTACTTCAACTCACATGTTGTCTGCGAAGTTTTGAAGCTTCTTCTATACATGGATTATAAACATTTTTTGCATTAAAGAAAACTATCTTTTAATTCCATTTACTATGAGCTTTTCAAGGTTGCCTCATACTTTAAAATTACATACTTTAAAAAAGCGTATTTTGAAAAATGTTTTCTAAAGGAAAGTCAAACAGAAAAAAAGCAAAAGCCATAAGTAATTGTTCCATCTTCTGAAACTGTTCAATTTATTTCAGGATTTATAGTAGCAAAAATTATGGAGTATAAACTAACCTTACATAGGGTACAGGATCAGTCTGAATCATATTAAGTAGCCACTGCAGTTCTTCATAACTCCGGTCCACTTAAAGAAAAATAAGAAACAATAGTCTTAGCTAATCATAACAAACTAAATAACAAGTGACTAGCAGAGAGTTTACACTTAATATTAAGACCCTGCCTTTGTAGGTTTCCAATCAGAGTGAAGACTAGAGCCCGGGTCTTAGATTTTCTTATATTTACTTACTGCAATTTGCACTATAACTTTTGTAAGTATCATGTTATGTGGAGCAAGACATATAAAATAGCACTAAGTTAACATTTTGAAATTAAAGGTCAAAAACAGAGCAAGCACAACAAAGAAAATTACCATTTATTAAAAACCTTAAACTAAATACGATTAAATAGAATTAATCTAAATAAAATTGTATTCCAGAGTATTAAACTGTTGAGGCTTGATTTCCAATGGAATTTCAAATACACTATGCGGCTCTCCTCTATCTCAGACTGAAGGGTAGCCTTGGGGCTGGCATCGTGCCACAGCAGTTTAGGCTGCCACCTGTGATGCTAGTATCCCAGATGGGAGTGGGTTCATGTCCAGCAAGCTCCACTTCCGAACAATTCCCTGCCAATAGCCTGAGCAAGCAATGGAAGACGTCCCAAATGGCTGGGCCCCTGCCACCCAGGTGGCCAACCCAGAGGAAGAGCTGGCTCTTGACTTCTGCCTGGTCCAGCCCTGGCCATTCTGGTCATCTGGGGAATCTCTCCTTCTCTGTAACTCTGCTTTTCAAATAAACAGCTCTTAAAAACAAAACAGTTCCAACTTCTCAGCATAATGTAAAAGGCAGCACAAAAATAGTGCCATGAACACTATCTGACATAACATGCCTCATTTGTGATTTCTACTGAGTTCCTCAACCAGTTTAGCTTTTACGATGTGAGTTTTTTCACATATTTTTTCCTATTTTTCATGACTTTCATTTTCTATTTTGAGTATCAATATCTAAACTTAAAATTGAAGAATGAAATAAAAGTTCAGTTTACATTTAAATGTTTCTTAACTGCATCATACTTAGCAGTTTAGCATTCTTTGGAAGGTATAAATTTTTTCTTCCTTAATTCCAAATAACATTAATTCATGACATTCACCTATTATTTATGTGATAATGACCACCATTCAAAAATCCTGAGAAATAAGACTGGGAAAAAGCATATTTTGTGGACATCAAGACTTTCAGATTTCACAAAAATGGTACCATGTTAAAGCAGAAGAAATCAGAGTCCAGAAAGTCATCTAACAATAACAAAAATCACTACTTTTACTATAATTTCTTTTATGAGAATATTTTAATCATCAATAAAATAGAATTAACAACCACTTCTGATTTTACGAACATATATAATATATACATTATACCGCTACTACCCTTTACTTTCTGACTATAAAGCACATTTACATCAAAATTTACCAAAAAAAAAAAAAAAAAAAAAAGACAACACGCCTAGCATATTTTTACTTCTTTACTCTTTCCAAAACTTAATGTTGTAATCTGAAATTTCAGATGTAGATTACACTTACACATTGCTTCTAATTGCATACTATTTGTAAAGAATGATCTTCGAATTATACATTAAATCTTACTACCTATTTAACAAATACTTAAGCTGATTTGGCTGGCATACTACTCAACAGTTCATTCTGTTCATGTTTTTCCTAATCTTGAGTTGCTGATTCACATCCAGGTTGGCTGAAAATTATCACTGTCAGTTTATCTTTAAGAAATGTTTTAGGAAATGTAATTCTAATTCTCCAAGACTGCATGAGTCACAACTTGAACCAAGAATTTCGATCATAATTTTTCCTAAATATTAGACAGCCACTTCATTATCTTTCGACTCTCGGTACTCTGAAAAAGCCAGAGGTCACATTATTCTTTTACATTAACTGTTTTTAATATTCCTTGAGCTTGCAAAAAAATCATTTTTCCTTAAGGGGACAGGGTGGGGGGGAGGTGTCAGCATTGTGACATAGGCAGTAAAGCCTCCGTCTGCAATGCTGGCATCCCATATGTGTGCTGATCTGTGCCCCGGCTGCTCCACTTCTGATTCAACTCCCCGCTAATGTGCCTGGGAAAGCAGCGGAAGAGTGCCCAAGTGATTAGGCCACTGCCACCCACGTGGGAGAGCTAGGTAAGCTCGTGTTTCCCAGGCTCTGCACGGCTAAGCCACAGCTGTCACGGCTCCCTGGGAACTGAATCAATAACCGAAAAATTATCCAGGTCTAACGTAGGTCAGTTTTATTTATATTCTTCCAAAGAATACCATTGTTTCTTTAATTATAGGATTTCTTCCACCTATTTATTCATGCCTTTTTTTAAGCATTTCCACCTTTCCCTTTAAATCCCCTATATTTCAGAAAACATGTTTAAGATGTATTATTCTCTTAACATTTTTCAACTTTACGAGGTCTACCCTAATTCCCCTAATGTTTATGCCCCTTGCTCTTCTTTCACAAATTTTTACATAGCTGAAAGACGCTTTCCTGAGTCTCTCATAAAAATTTCCTAAACATTATCTCCTCTTCCTTAAAATAACGTGCAGTTAAACTTACGGAGGGACACAATTATTTCTCACAAAGGATTTAAAAATAAAGTATCTGCATTACACATACAGGAAAATCTTACTAACCAATGGCCTTGAGAGGCAGAATTTTCTTCTAAAATGATAACCATATCTTTTCCTAACGCATTACCTTTAGTATAATCCACAACCGCTTCTAACGCAGCTATCCGGATATCCACAAAGTGGCCGTATTCAGCGTAAGATTTAAAGAGAGCCGGATCACTTGGCACGTGTCCGTTCTTCTGAAGCACCCGAATCGCTCTCAGACAACTAAGGAAGGAAACATTACATTGACTCCACTCATCAAGGTATTATACATCAAAATTGTTTCCCTAGGTACTAAATTCAATGCAGCAGTTAGTTTAAATCCTGATATGATTTCAATCAGTCTTCAAGTGTGTAATATTAAACTTTCGCAGCCCAATTAACTGGGCTCCTGCCATTCCCATGGGAGGGACGAAGACCAAGTCCCCGCTTCCTGGTCTTCCCCTGGCCCAGGCCACATGATGTAGGCGTTTCAGGGGCAAATAACTAAATGGGAGTGCTTTCTGACTGGGACTCTGTCTTTCTCAGCCACTCTCCCTCTCAAATTTTTTTTTTCAATTCAAAACCATGTTAAATTCCATTGAAAGAAAATAATCTTCAAACTTTCAGGCAATTTCAAGTACTATTTCTCTTATAACAGGAATATTCTTCAGAAAAAAATTTAATATGAAAATAATCACATGCATATAATCCCCCCCACACCAAAAAAAAGGTCTGAATCAACATTCAACTTTTTGCAAACTCCTAAACAAATAAGAATTTTTGGAGCCCAGTGCAGTACCCTAGCAGCTAAGGTTCTTGCTTTGAATGCTCCGGGATCCCATATGGGCGCCGGTTCTAATCCTGGTGGCTCCACTTCCCATCCAGCTCCCTGCTTGCAGTCTGGGAAAGCAATCAAGAACAGCCCAAGGCCTTGGGTCGCTGCACCCATATGGGAGACACAGAAGAGGCTCCTGGCTTTGGATTGGCTCAGCACTGGCTGTTGCAGTCACTTGGGGAGTAAATTAGGGAAGTGAGTTAGCAGATAGAAGATCTTCCTCTCTGTCTCTCCTCCTCTCTGTATATCTGACTTTACAATAAAAATAAATCTTGAAAAAAAAAAAAAGAATTTCTGACAGCTACATACAAGAAGTTAATATAAGTAAAACAAGTGAGGAACGTAATGGAATCATGACTCCTTATGAAGGGCTATACTATTGTAGCAATGTGGGGAAACTCTGTCGCGGATCGGAGTTTGGGGTGGGATCCCAGTCTCTACGAAATTGTACCATAAAATTCAAAAATTCAAAATAAAAATTTAACAACAAAAAAAAAGAGTAAGGGACAAAATTGTGGCACAGTGGGTTTACGGACTGCCTATAATGCCAGCATGCACATAAGTGCAATTCAAGCCCCAGTCACTTGATCAGTCTCCATGCTGATGTGCCTGGGAAATCAACAGAAGACAGGCCAGGTGCATGGGGCCCTCCCACCCTCACGGGAGACCCTCATGGAGTTACAGGCTCCTGTCTTTAGCCTCACACTGCCTTAGCTGTGTGGCCATCTGGGAAGTGAACCAGTGAATGGAACATCTCCTTCTCTCTGAAAATCTTCCAAATAACTAAAAATCTACAAAAAAAAAAAGTTGCCTTAAAAGACTAGAGGGTGTCTATACTATAAGAAAATAAAAGACTACACAATGAAAAAAACTTACGAAGAATTTCTGCTGAAGTGAAAAATATTTATGATACACACAAAATATAACAATGAAGACATTCAAAATTTATATAAAACAGAGGAAAAAATTAGGGGAACATTCTACAAACATTAAAAATGTATGCGTGGATAGTAGACTCACTAAATTTTAATTTACTCCTTTTACTTCACTGTATTTCTCAGTCTGCTATAATGATATTTTGTTCTTAACTATAAAAATACAGTTTTAAAAGTTAAAGGACATTTTTTTAAATTTATTTTGAAAGTCAGAATTAGAGAGAGAACAAGAGCTAGAGATCTTCCACCCAATGTTTCATTTTCTGGATGGCCACAACACATCTTTCTGGATGGCCTGGTGGTGGGCCAGACAGAAGCCAGGAATTTCTTCTGGTTCTCCCATGTAGGTGTAGGTTACAAACCTGGGCCAGCACCTGCTGTTTTTCCCAGGCCATTTAGCAGGTGGTTGGACTAGCAGTGGAGTGGCTGGGACACTAACTGGCAACAACATGGGATGCCAGTGTGAGATGGCTTTACCTGCTCTGCCACAATTCCAATCCCTAGAGAGCTTTTTAAAAAGTGGAGAATTGAATCATACCTGACAGTGATGGTATGTCTGTAACTTGGAAGAAGCTTTTCCATATTCAAAAACCTGGTGATTTCTTCAAGAATGAGTCGCACATCAGGATGCAGGTTATCCAAAGTTCTAACTTCATTATTCACACTGACTGCAGGAGTAACAGAGTTGGCCAGGGCATCAATCATTTCTGCACGGTAATAGTTATCTGAAAACTAATCCAACAAATAATTGATCTCAAATATATTATGTGTATCCTCATAATTTTAATATATAATTTCTCTTGTACTATCTGGAAATGCAAAAGCAAATTCTCTGGTAAATAAACTGAACTTGGTCTTTGGTAGGGAGTCATTCATTGGAAAATGAGTGTGAAGGAGATGGACTCTTTCCAATCAGTAATATATTTGTTAAATGAACAAATATTCACTTCCTGGAAGGAACTCTAATGGTAACCTAGCCAGATTCTCAATAGACAGCAATCCATACATCCCACTCTAACAAAGAACTTCGTATCAGCTATTCAATAGTCTACTTTGTAATATAGAAACACAAAACCAACAGCAATGGATATTTGAGAAAAGCATCAACATAAAAAATAACAACTAGAGGGACATTTTTCCAACTGCCACTTTGTTAATTAGGGTTACTTGTCCCAGGAGCTAGTTCTTACGTTACCATTTCTAATAGCTCATAATCCCTTTATTCCAGAAATTCTATTGGACTATATGGATATCTATAACCAATTTAAATTTTTCATTAAAGTTCAATAGGAAGAAGCATATCATCCTGTGTCTTTTGATTGATTCCATATTACATCTCTAAAAGAGAGCCTCATTATCCCCAAGATGAACCATATGAAAGTTGTCAGAATCAAAATAGAGCTTCTGTGTCAATTCTAATAAAACCAAATGAACAAGAAGCAGGAAGCTATGTGGGTAAGGTTCTTAGGACTGACCGCCAAATGGCAATGACCATAGACTAGAACCCTGCAGAGACTGCTGCACTAGTACCTAAAGTACTTCGTCTTTAATATGAGATACTGAAATCAGTGTAGTGGCTCAATGAATTGCATCACAATGCAAGGCCCCAAAGTACTTACACTCTTCTTTTAAAATGAGATTTTAAAATTTATTTGAAAGGAAGAATTACAGAGAAAGGGAAAGAGAAAAATCTCCACTATGGATACAATAGCTGGAACTGGGCCAGGCTGTAGCCAGGAGCCCTCCATCTGTGTCTTCCACATGTACGGCAGAGACTCAAGTACTTAGGCCATCTTCGGCTGCCTGCCCAGGCTTATCAGTAGGAGCTAGAACAGAAATGGAGCAATTGGGACCTGACTCAGATCTAAGTCTCAGCTGCTTCACTTCTGATCTGGCTCCCTGCTAACACACCTGGGAAGTTGGCGTAAAACGGCCCAAGTGCTTGGTACTCTGCTGTCCACTCGGGAGATTCAGTGAATCTTCCTAGCTCTTGGTTTCTGCGGCCATCTGAACAAGTGATGGAATACCCCTCTCTAAATAGAACTGCTTTTCAAAATAAATTAATCTTTTTTAAAGAAAAAAATTTCCACAACATACCATTTTTCAAAGGAAAGAAATATTTACTCCAGCTGTAGGCAGCAACAAAGGATGCCTTCTACACAGGCATGTGTTACACTGCTGGGAGAAAAGCAGCCAATAGTTTGCAGGTGTCACAGGCAGCAGTTTAATACACTGTGCCATAATGCTAACCTTTGGAAAGTCTAACAGTAGTGATTTCTCAGGAAATGTTAATGACAGCTTTGATTCCCCTCCCCCTTCCAAGTCATCTGTTTTTCCTATTTGTTCTAGTCCCCTTCTCATTAAAAAACACACACACACACACACACACACACACACACTTATTTAAGAATAGCAGCACATTCCAATGGGAATATGAATGCAGTAGAAAACTCTGCCATATATCCCCATGGCATGTGCAAACCCGAGGCTGAGAGTAGGCTAAGTAGGGGTTTTTAGGGGTCACTTTGACTATCAACGGCACTTGCTGATTTATGAGAGTAAAGGCTGGGCATGGGACTGACCAGGTGGCTGCAACCCCTAGTATGTGTGCTGGCTGGTGCAGGGGGGCAGTCTGAGTCTCATAAAACACAAAATACAAGCGAGTGGTTTCATAATTTTCTTTGAGAAAAGTTTCTTACCTTGTTTTTTCTGTTGTCATTGTACTTGATCAAGTCTAAAATAAATGTTAAGACTTCTTTGGGACAAAGGTTATGAACATCTCTTAATAAGGCCATTGCAACTGGCATAGTCTACAAAAAAAAAAAGATCAAGCACATCATGTAAACCATTCATTGCTACAACTCACTGAACAATAAAGGGAAAAAAAGGCACAATCTGGAGTTGACTTCTATCTAGCTGGAGTCTATTTCCCCTCTCGCACGAAAAACATACCTTAAAATATTGAAAACAAGACAGCCAAAACCAAGGGAAGAGCTTCTATAAATAATGCCATGTGTCTTGGTCCTCATTTGCTGGAACAAGGTAAGACAGTAATTCAAAAAGTAGATGGAGGGCCCGGCGGCATGGCCTAGCGGCTAAAGTCCTCGCCTTGAACGCCCCAGGATCCCATATGGGCGCCGGTTCTAATCCCAGCAGCTCCACTTCCCATCCAGCTCCCTGCTTGTGGCCTGGGAAAGCAGTCGAGGACAGTCCCAATGCATTGGGGCCCTGCACCCGCGTGGGAGACCCGGAGGGGGTTCCTGGTTCCCGGCTTCAGATCGGTGCACGCCGGCCATTGCGGCTCACTTGGGGAGTGAATCATCGGACGGAAGATCTTCCTCTCTGTCTCTCCTCCTCTCTGTATATCTGACTTTGTAATAAAATAAATAAATCTTTAAAAAAAAAAAAGTAGATGGAGCATGGAATTAAAAGTTTGATGTGGGACCAGCACAATAGCTTAGAGGCTAAAGTCCTCACCTTGCATGTGCTGGGATCCCATACGGGCACCATTTCGTTTCCCGACAACCAGGCTTCCCATCTAGTTCCCTGCCTGTGGCCTAGGAAAGCAGGTGAGGACGGCCCAAGACCTTGGGACCCTGCACCTGTGTGAGAGACACAAAAGAAGCTCCTGGCCCCTGGCCTCAGATTGGCTCAGCTCCAGCCATTGAGGCCAGTTGGTGAGTGAACCAACAGACACAAAATCTTTCTCTCATCTCTCCTTCTCTGTAAATCTGCCTTTAAAATAAAAATTAAAAAATCTTCTTTAAAAAGTTCAACAATGCACATTATTAAAAAGGGACTTGTGCGGTAATTAAGTCCCCACCTGCAACGCTGAATTCTCCTTCGAGTGCCTATCTGAGTGCATTCTGCTTCTGTCATCCCTCTCCTGCTTTTGTTGCAAGAGAAAACAGCCCCAGCACCTGTAACCCCGCCACCAAGGTGGGAAACCTGGGGAAGTTCCACGCGCCTGCTTTCATAGTCACAATTACAATACTAACAGATTTTACACACATGACCTTACATAATTCCAAAAATGATAACTTTTACAGTTGCATGTAAACTAAGGCTTAGAAGCTTAGCAACCTTTTCCAGCCAGTGACCAGCAAAGCTGGGGCTGAGAGTATGCCCCAGCCTGCACAGCTCTGCTCACATCTGCTGTCCACATTCTACAAGGACTATTCTCACATCACCGTCCCCCTGCTGCCAACTGAAAAGGCAAATCATTTATTTCCATGCACTTTGGCATTCATGTGGGAAAATGAATTACTCACACACCAGTGAAAAATCAGTAAATGCTCAGAATTTAAAAAATTCTTTTTACGTGAAAAAAGAACAAAGCTAAATACCTTTCTTTCTTTCTTTGTAAGAAAGAAAATAGCTCAAGATATATAGATGTAGCCTAAGATAATCCTATGAAACTTCAAAAGTTCACCATACCTTCTGTAGAAAGTAACTTTGAAAGCTTATAAAGTTATTTGTTTTCACAATGTTTGGACAAGTTTTGCAACAAAACATTCTAGTGAACAGTGACTTCATGGCTGGTGGTCCGGTCCACGTGCTCACCATTGAATTTGCAATCTGTATACAGAAAACAAAGCCACATCAAACACCACAGCAAACTTTCCAAATCATGGCTCAAGATTATCAATGCTACAAATACCCAGTTCTCAGCACTTGCAATTTTCAGAAATGTAACACAACTTAGTCTTTCATCACCAATGCACAGAAAATACACAAAATCACTCGCCAAAACAATTTTGTCTGTAAGCATTTTTGTGAAGAAATTTCAGTATTTTTAAAGAAAGTATGTTTGAAATGCATTCATTCTAGGTAAATTGTCTTGTTTTTAGTATTCCCTAATCAAAACACAGACCAAATACAGAGATATTACCTAGTCTGTAAGAATATTTCCTGAAACACCATTATTTATCATTGATATTTTTAGGGTATATAAAGTGTGCTTGGGCTGGGGTTAGGGCTGCAGCATAGCATAGTAGGATAATCTTCGCCAGGTTAGTCTTGGCTGATCCACTTCCCATCCATCTCTCTGACAAAGCAGTGAAGAATGGTCTAAGTCCTTGGAACCCTGCATCCATGTGGGAGACCGGGAAGAAGCTCCTGGCTCCTGGTTTCAGATTAGCTCAGCTCTGGCAATTGTGGCCACTTGGAGAATGAACCAGCAGGTGGAAGAACTCTGTCTCTCCTGCTCTACCTGAAACTGTCTTTTCAATAAAAATGAAGAGATTATTTTTAAATATTTATTTGTTTTGTTGGAAAAGAAAATTGGGTTTTTTTAAAAAAGATTTTACTTTTATTGGTAAGGCAGATTCATACAGAGAGAAGAAGAGACAAAGACAAAAATCTTCTGTCCACTGCTCTGCTCCCTAGGTGGCTGCAATGGCTGGAGCTGAGCTGACCCAAGGCCAGGAGCCAGGAGCTTTTTCAGGGTCTTTCACAGGTTGCAAGATCCCAAGGCTTTGGGCCATCCTCTACTGCTTTTTCAGCCTCAAGCATGGAGCTGACAGCAAGGGGAGCAAGTAGGACACACACTGTCAGCCAAATGGGATCCTGGCGTCAGAAAAGTAAGGCCTTCGTCATTGAGCCATTGCTCCAGGCTCCAGGCCCAACTTGAATAAATCTTAATAAAAAAAAAATGCTTGGGGCCAGTGCCCTGACAGCAAGCTAATCCTTGGCCTGCCTGCATCATCAGCCATCCCATATGGTCACTGGTTTGTGGCCCGGCGGCACCACTTCCAATCCAGCTCCCTGCTTACGACCTGGGAAAGCAATGGCAGATGGCTCAAATCCTTGGGATCCTGCAATCCTGTGGGAGACCTAGAAGAAGCTCTTGGTTCCAGATCTGTTCAACTCTAGCCATTACGGTCATTTGAGGAGTGAACCACGAGATGGAAGATCTTTCTGCCTCTCCTGCTCTTTCTCTCTCTGTAAATCTGCCTGTCAAACAAAAATAAGTAAATCTTTTAAAAAAAATGCTTTAAGAGCATGAAATTATAATTAGCTTTGTACTGCATAGTTCACAATTTTATAGTAATTCTAAGATTTAACATGCAAGTTATAAAGATCTTTACAGAATTGATGAAATCTATATTCTTGGCAAATGATTAGCAATTCAAACACTCATCACTAAATAAAAAAACCAAATCTAAATCGAGCATTACATGCTGAATGCAGGGTGGATGGATTTAGCAGTGAAGATGCTAACAGTCACCACACGGGCAAGAACCTTCTATCAGGGTGCTTCTTAAAGACCTGCAACCAGTGTTTATGGCAAAATTTATGACTGCATTTTTCTGATTTTCATTTACTCTACCTTCATATTTTTTGCATCTAAAAAAGTACTTAATGTTTAGTGATAAATTTACTGTTGCATTTATAAAACGTGGCAGGCAATTCAATAAAATGGCGAAATTATCTTTGGTTTTAAAATCTGATCTTGAGTTTGACAATTATACTTTTTTGCTATCTATTTTTAGGTAGAAACATGTGGGTAATTAAGCCCTCTTAAAAAACTTTGAAGGGATAGCTAATTAAATTTAAAGACTATGGTGAATTTCTCAGTGATGAAAAACAACACACATGTAGCAGTTCTCTTGTTTTCTTCCTGGGAACCCGATCTCACCTTTGCAAGGCAGAAGCAAGCTGACATTCTCACTCGATAGAAACACTGCTCTTGTTCTAATATGTCAGTGAGTGCAAGCCGAGAAGCTGGAGTTGGGAACTTCTCCAGGGCCAGTATAGACTCCTGCTGAGCAACCACATCCCTCTCATAGCGGAGCTGATACTGCCACATAAAATCAGCCTGCTCAAACTCCACCTTCCTCAACACCGACATATCAGGATCTATCCTGATCCACAGCAAAGGGGAATCGGCACTGAAAGAAAAGACAAGTTCCTTTTTTCATTGAATTTTACAAGTCTACACACTCATGCTTAGAAAATTAAACCAAAGCTTTTATTAGCCAGATTGTCATTTAGACATAGTATTTAAGATTGCCTGAAGTTTTATAGATTGACCTTTTTAAATCAAACTGAAAAACTTCTGATTAACTCATATATTTCAGCTTTCTCACATCTAATGTAAATCAACCTTGTTTAAAAGATCAAAGACAACAAAATAATTCACACAAGGGATATGGAATCCCTCATTTTTCATCTCAAAATAGTATTGGTGGGATTGTGATTTAAGATTACGTGAAATACAAAAGAAAAAAGCAGGGCCCAGAACGGCAGCCTAGCAGCTAAAGTCCCTTGCCTTGCATGCATGTGCTGATATCCCATATGGGTGCCAGTTTGTGTCCTGGCAGCCCCACTTTCCTTCCAGCTCCCTGCTTGTGGCCTGGGAAAGCAGTGGAGAAAGGTAAAAAGCCTTAGGACCCTGCACCCGTGTGGGAGAGCTGGACAAAGCTCCTGGCTCCTGGCTTTGGATCGCCTCTGCTCCGGCCGTTGTTGCCACTTGGTCAGTGAATCAGAAGACGAAAGATCTTCCTCTCTGTTTCTCCTGCTCTCTGTATATCTGACTTTCCAATAAAACTAGATAAATCTTAAAAAAAAAAAAAAAAAAGCAGCAGCAGCAGGCAAAGAAATTTCTTCATTTAACCTCTAGCAGCCTAGTAAGTTTGGTTATAAATACCACACGTCACTGGAATTCATTTTGTAACTAAGATATGAAAGCATCTACTTCACTAAATTGACTGGCTTTCTATAGTATTTTAGAATGCTAGAATTATGATCACTTTTTCAAATATTAGGCTCTGAAATCCTAATTCAGAGGCATGAAATGAATTTATCCTTATGCAACTCTCAAAGTATAGTTAAAATAATCTAATCTGCACCAACATTTCCCGTCAAAAACCACCAAGACACTGTTACAGAAAAATTCACACTGATCATAAGGGGTAAGTGAATATAACTCACACGTACACAACCGTGAAAATCTGGCAAACAAGGCAGCAAATAATTCTGGACGTTTCATTAAAAAATATATAAGGGACAGGCATTGCAGTAGAGTAGGCTGAGCAGCCACTTGGGATGCCCACATCCCATGAGAGATTGCTGGTTTCAGCACTGCTACTCCACCTCTGATCCAGCTTCCTTCTGGTCCATCTTGTGAGGTTCAAGGGCTTTCACCCCTGCCACCCACATGGGAGATCCATGCAGTGTGCCAGAATCCTGGGTATGGCCTGGCCCTGGCTACTGAAAATCTATGTCTCTCTCCAAGCCTTTCAAGTAGACAAAAGTAAATAAATATTTCTTTAAAAAGGTAATACCTGTTTAAAAACACACAAGCAAGCACAGGACAGCTGGGCAGACCAAGAAAGCACCAGCTGTCCTGAACAGACAGGGAGCCCTCATCTAACGCCTCTCAGGCTTCACTCTGCTGTGATTTTGGATTATCTTCACACACACAGTACACTATCTGGGTGCTGGGACTCAGGTCCAAACAGAAAACTCAATTATGTTTCATATACATTTCATATGCATTAAATGAAAGTAATTTTAAACAATATTTTTAGTGCATCTGCATTTTGATTGCAACCCATCCATGAGGTCAGATGTGGAATGTTCCACATGTGTGTTACCACTCAAAAAGTTTTGGATTCAGAGCATCTGGGGTTTCATAACTTCAGTTTAGGGATGCTTAATCTGTATTCTAAAATCAATGTCAAATCTACAACTACCCCCTCATAACATACACGGAGGCTCACAAACTGCTTCTGGAATCTACTTCCAAACACAAAGAGATTCGCCATCACTACGGGCTCATTTGAAATGCAAGCTGTTAGGACCCACTAGTGAGATTCTCAATCAGAAGCTGCTTTTCAGGAGCTCCAAGATACTCACACACACTATCGTTTGAAAAGCACTGCTCTCTTTTTACCCTAATTAACTATGTAAGGATTGTCAAAAACATAATAAAAAAATGAAGAAAAAAAAAAAAAAAAAAGAAAAAGAAAAAGAAAAAGAAAAGTACTGCTCTCCAAGGTATCAAGAGACAGCAAGAAAACAGTCAAGTCAAGCCTGTGCCCAGCCTGCCAACCACACCGTATTTCCTCTGCATGTACAGAGAGGCCAGGTTTATTTTCACCTATTTAATTAATTAATTAAGATTTTACATAAAAACCTGTTTCAAAATTGAATTTTATTGATGCTGAGGTTTTAAAACACCAATGTCAAGGACAATCACATACTTTCAGAAATGCCTACCAAGTGAGACAAATGCAGAGCTCGTTACGTCTTTAAGTGTGTGTAACTAACTTACTCCATAGCAGAGAGATCCATGTCCACTTCTTCTCCATTCATCAGTGGAATTTTCTTCTTCTTATTCCTACATGCAAAGAATCGCAAGTTTGAAAACTATAGAATTTCCATTCTGAATGCAGACTCTGAACACCTCAACTATAAGTGAAAGATTTCACACCACATTGAAATACATGCTAATGAAATCAACAAAATGTAAACAAAACCACTCTGTTGTGAAACTAGGCAGAATAAAGTGAAAAACTGTTCTAAATCAGTTTCCAAAAAAGTAGAAATAACATATTATCAAATGTCAGTCTAAGAACTGACATACATTTGATAATACTTGGAAAGATGAGCAGGCCAGAAAAAAAGACGCCAAAAACTCTGCACCCTGCGGCCCGTGCATGGCTGTCCTCTGGGAAATGAAGTGTGTAACAAATGTCTGAAGGTGATCAGTCAGAGCCAGCACTGTGGCTCTGGGTGCAAACTGCTCATAGAATCAGATAGTTACACAAAGAGACACTGAAGAACCACCCACCAGGGTCTAAAAGGGACTGCGCAGGAGATGGCTCAATTACGCAGGGTCTAGGTGACTATCATATCTCAACTACTTCAAGTTGACAATGCCACCACCTTTTGGACAGCTAAACATGTACAGTGAATGGGGGTGGAGATTCTTCTTTGCTTCTCTGCCTTGAACAAATAGGTTCAGGTTCAGTAATAAACACATGAAATGTTTTTGTAGAAAAGAGCATCTCATCTGTCTGAGATAACATGATCATACGACTTCTGCTCAATGCCGACATTACAACACATTCTTTCAGAAGAACACAGAAATGTTCTAAATGTGAGTGATTTGGAGTTAAATAAGTGCTAAAGGAAAGACTGCTGGTAAGAGGGCTCAGCAGGCACATGGAGAAAGCCAGGAAACAGACAGTCAACAAGCTGCTGGGCTTCGCACAGCACACTCAGTTCCTCCCCCCCAATCATCATTTTTCCAATATTTCCTACAGATGTTACTTAGCAAGACTAATAAAAATGAAGCTAATCAGTTTGTTTTACTCCACAAATCCAAATGACTGTGTTATTCCAATCCCATACAGTCCTCACAATATATCCTCAAATCTGAATTTAAAAAATTACATTATTTCATTTTGGAGCCTGTGTAATGGCGTATAAAATTAAGCCTCTGCCTGCAGTGCCAGCTTCCCCTACGAGTGTCAGCTCTAGCTCGGCGGCTGCACCTCTGATCCAGCTCCCTGCTCTGGCCTGAGAAAGCAGTGTAGAATAGCTCAAGTCCTGAGCCCCTGCACCCACTGGGGAGATCTGGAGGAAGCTCCTGGCTCATGGCTTCAGACAGGCTCAGTCTGGCTGTTGCAACCATTTGGGGAGTGAACCAGTGGATGGAAGACCTCTCTCTGTATCTCTCCTCTCTCTCTGTAAAAACATCTGCCTTTCCAATAAAAATAAATAAATGAATAAAACTTTTAAACACTGTATAAAGACTAAATATAAAAGTGTCATTAAGAACTAAAAGCAAACAGAATGTTTGACAATTCTAACTTGGGGTCAAATGAGAAAACAATCTAGGTAACACATTCTCTATGTCAAAAAGTAAATATATTTTTACAGCAAAAATGTTACTTTGGCATTCTCACCTGGGGGTTTGAAGCTTAGCATTCAGTTTACTGTTACAATTCAGGGCCTACCTTCTGCTTTTGGAATGGCAGGGTATATCATGTTTAAGGCTATTTTCTTCAATTTGCAATGTATGATTGAAAGATCCATCTAACTCCTGCACTGTCACTTTCAGTGGTCCCTTAAAAGAAAAAAGAATATTCAGACATGTTAGAAAAACAGAATATTTATGCTTACATGTACAGAAAGATATACACCAAGGCATAAGATTACCTGTACATACCATGTATTAAAGAGGCCCAGACAACAGCATCTAGAACTATCAAAACCATGTAAGCAGTGTCCTCAGAACATGCTCCACTGGGGACCCTAGGATGATAACCAGGGGCCGTCCCCAATCTCGGGGTACTCCTGTGGTTGGGCTGCTGGGAGCCACCATCTCCCCTTCTCTTCCCACTTTCCCTGATACAGGAAGGAAAACGGAGAGTGGAGGCAGCTGTCTCATCTACCCTTCCCTCATTCCTCAACCCTCCCCATCCTAATTGGTGGTCCATCCGGGCATGCATCCCTCTTAAATATGTAAACATTATCAAAGATTCCTTCATTTTTAAAAAAGAAAACAAGCATCCCAGGAGGCACTACGGGCCACAGTAGAGGGGACTAGGCGAAGATCTGTGATCCTTGAAACAGCCTTCTGCACCCTCGGAATTCACAACAGAATCTCCTTCTGAAACTTCACACCAGCGATGCAACCCCGTCCCTTTCAGTACTGCAGCTCGGGGGAGAGCAGTGTGAAACACCTTTATGGACAAAACACTTACAACGTATTTCTGAGTTCCAGGAGATGTGTAATCTTGTTTTATTTCCAACTCTAAGACATTTCGTTTTCTATTAAAAGCAAAACTTCCGTAAAATTTTACCACTCCACTCTGGTCTCTGGAGAGTTGTAAAGGAAATTTTCCATAGTAAAATGAACACACACTAAATAAGACAGGTTATTCATTTTGAAATTAATAATTATCAATTACATTCCTTCTAGTATAGAGCCTGAGGACACACTTCATTGTAAACCAGGCAGCAAAGTGTCCATGATTTTTTGTGAAAACTGCTTTTCCAGACAAAATTTCTGAAACACTGAGAAATCTGTGTCATGGAAGAAGCAAAAACCATTCTCCTGGGTTATTAATATAACGGTGTTTTGAAATGAAAAACTCGAAACTCACCAAGTTCCCAAACACTGTTGAAATTTTGCTGAACTCTAACATGTGAAAGTCAACCAATCACTATTCTTACAAGTCATCCTATAGGTCTGTCAGAAGCATGATACACTTCTCTTACTAGCAATTTTTTTCCTTCACTCACAAATAGTACTTCAAAATATATCAAATTATATAAAAATATATACATATTTAATTAGTATTTAATTACATTTAATTTGTATGTGTGTATCTCAGTGATAGTATACAGTGGCCTAGAAGGCCTGATTCACAGCTTACGGGTAGTTCCACTATTGTTCAGAAATATCCACAGTTCATACGCCTGCTAGCCCCCAAAGTCCTCTTCCTCCATACTGCCTCCACACCGCCCTCATTCTCCTCCCCACTGTGCCACGCTGTTCATGAAAAGGATACACCCACTGCTTTATTAAAGGCTGGATGTCTTTGCCAGAGACATTGGAAATGGATTTCAAAAACCCAGACGTCGAGACCAACATCTGACTCCACATATGTGACTGGAACTTCTGAGATGAAGCAGTACTGGCCAGACTCAGCAGCTTATTAAAAACCTACAAAGACAAACTCCAACTCAGAAAGTCCACATGACACATGTCTCTCCATTCTATACCCACTTTGTACCATAATTTCCCAGACTGGATTTTCTAGTCCAACAATGAGCCAAAGAAATGTGCTATGTATAAACATTTCATATAAGACAATTCTTCAAATAAACACTATCAAAAATTAAGGATGTATTAGACAAAAATGTATCAAGAATTCTAACACTGTGCAATGAGTTGTAAACAAAAATAAGCATCTTTTAGATTGGCTTCCTTTTTTCCATTGCAACCTTTCTAAATGAAGAGTTCATGATGTCCACTGTAACACAGAACACAAAGTCACGTGCATAGTAAGGTTTTCTTTTCTTCTCCGTATCCTAACTTTATCTTCCCAACAGTCACGTTGGGAAGAGCAGCAGGTATTGACGAGTGACAACTGAGCACGCTCCAACATCAGAGACTCATCAGGGCAAACCACAACTATCAACCCAGAGACATTGATCATGTGTCGTGGAACTGTATTCTGACAACACACACAAACAACAGATCTTTCTTTACCTTGGCAAGATCTGACTTTAACACTTACTTGTAACATGAATTCCATACTGATTCTATTTTCAATCAATCGCATCACAAGATGTGCTTTACACTGAAACATAGTGTAGTATTCCCAGGAAAGCGTGTGTGGATGCTTGATAGAAAAGTGTAGATGGGACGCTGGACTGAAACACAGAGCAGATTTACTGAATAAAACAAGCCTGATTTTTAAACAACATATTTCATGGCAACAATAATACAATTATGAAAAACATTACCCAAGCAACTCCCTTAGTACTAAGAAATTTTTAAAAATACATCTAATGGAAGAAAATCAAGAAATTTTACCAAAGGACATAAAGGTAAATTTGAATGAATATTGACATATCCTAGATAAGGAGGTACAATATTGTAAATATTTCAATTCTCTCAATACCTAAATACAGCTAAATACAATATGTAATTCCAACTCACATCTCTATTTTAACTCACGCACAAAAATACATTTAAGATGGAATATATATCTAAAACAAAACAAAAAAAGTAGAACAAAATGAAGGAAATTTTTCTTCCTAACTGTGGGAACAAAAAAAAGTTTTCTAAATAAAACTACAAAATCTTCAGTACATAAAGACAAACTGGCTATGTAAATGTTGAAAATGTCAGCACTATGAAAAAGTAAATTTAGGGCCTGGTGTGGTAGCCTAGTGACTAATGTCCTCGCCTTGCATGCGCTGGAATCCCATTTGGGCTCCGGTTCATATCCTGGCTGCTCAACTTCCCATCCAGATCCCTGCTTGTGGCCTGGGAAAACAGTCGAGGACGGCCCAAAGTCTTAGGACCCTGCACCCACATAGGAGACCTGAAAGAAGCTCCTGGCTCCTGGCTCCTAATTGAGTAGGAGCTTAGCTCCCACTGTTGCAGCTACTTGGGGAGTAAACCAGCAGACGGAAAATCTTTCTGTCTCCTCTCTAAATCTGACTCTCCAATGAAAATAATCTTTTAAAAAAAAGTAAATTTAGAAAAAGGTGTACTTTAGTAGAAATGTTATATATACAATGTTATATATACAATGTCTTTCTGTATGATAAATGACCAGAAGTAAAATTTCTTATACTAAAATAGAAGCAGGTTAGCAACTGCTAGGTCTAACAATTTCACAATCAGTGTTTGAGTGAATATAGCTTATGAGTGGAACTCTGTTTGGAATGATGATTTCATCTTCCAAGATTTATGCTGAAACATATCTAAAATGCAACAGTAGTAAGCAGTGTGGCATTGGAGGAGGTGGAGTCCTTACTAATAAGATGAGCTCCCTTATAAAAAGGCTCCAGGCTGAAAAGAGCCCTCACTCACTTTACCAACATGTGAAGACACAGCCTTCCTTCCCAGGGAGAATGCCACAGGATAAGAACAGCCTTTGCCAGACACCAATCCTGCCAGCATCCTGACCTCCCAGCTCCAGCCTCTTCACAATTACTAATTGTGAAAAATAAATTCCATCCACTTAGAAATCACTGAGTGTGTGGTGCTGAATCACAGTAGAGGTAAACAAGTGGTATAATACCTCCTTAAAAATAGGGCATGTTGAAATTTAAAATGTCTTATCAATCTGACATTTGAACAAAACCTTTCAATTTTTATTTATTTATTAGGACTCAAGACAGGCCATCAGCCCTGACTCTGGGTCTGCATCAGCAGAAAGCTGCAGCCAACAGAAGTGGTCACTGAATGCAGGGACACTGATACGGGACACAGGCATCTTAACTGCTAGCACTTAGCACTTTCAATCTTGCCAGTTAAGTTATATGAGCATATAAGATATTTTTCATCTGCTGGTTTACTCCCCAAGCGGCTGCAAAGGCCAGAATGAGCTGATCTGAAGCCAGGAGCCAGAAGCAGCTTCTAGGTCTCCCACGTGGCTGCAGGGTCCCAAGGCTTTGGTCATCCTGACTGCTTTCCTAGGCCACAAGCAGGGAGCTGGATGGGAAGTGGAGCTGCCGGGATCAGAACCAGCGTTCATAGGGGATCCCAGAGCTTGCAGAGCAAGAGTTTTAGCCACCAGACTACTGCCTAGGCCCAAGTATGTAAGTTTTTTACCAATGACCAGTAATTAAGAAGAAGTTAAATTCAAAGATACAATGAAATAATATGTAGCTGCTACTGAAATTAATTAAATTACGTAGGGTCATATGCAATACTTGCCAAAATACACTGATTTGTTTTTTAGAAGGTAGCGAGTGACACTCATTTGCTGAAATTAATTTTTAAAATATCACGTATACAGGGCCGGTAGCGTGGCCTAGCGGCTAAAAAGTCCTCGCCTTGAACGTGCCGGGATCCCATATGGGCGCCAGTTCTAATCCCGGCAGCTCCACTTCCCATCCAGCTCCCTGCTTGTAGCCTGGGAAAGCAGTCGAGGACAGCCCAAAGCTTTGGGACCCTGCACCTGCATGGGAGACCCGGAAGAGGTTCCTGGTTCCCGGCTTCAGATCGGCGCGCACCGGCCGTTGCGGCTCACTTGGGGAGTGAAACATCGGATGGAATATCTTCCTCTCTGTCTCTCCTCCTCTCTGTATATCCAGCTTTCCAATAATAATAAATCTTAAAAAAAAAAAATCACGTATGCATAAATAAGGGCAAATCTACCATGTTTATTTTCATTATCATCTCCAGGAGAGCAGCAGAATGGATGAGACAGTAAAGCAGGCTAAGAGGGATCCTATCCTTGAAGCCACATCCTTCTTATTTTTGTTCTGAATTTCTTCAAAGAATACATGTTTACATGTTGCTTCTATGTGCCAATTTTTTAAAATTAAGTTTATAACAAAGACTAAATAAATGGGCACAAGCAAGGTAAAAACATTCAATGCATGCATTTATACACAGTGTTCTATTTATTTGCTCGCTAACTGCCCCACAGCAGGCAGTCAGGTGGACAACGGGACGTGCGTATCCACTGCGTGCTGCGTACAAAGCTTCATCCTCACTAACGCTCCCAACCTGCCGTATTAAGAGGGATTATCATTTCCACTTCGAACACACACACACACACACACTCCACAGGCTAGGGAATTTCTCGGATGACAAAAATCCAAGAGGATCTCTTTCCAAACTCTTAGTGACTATCCTGCAATGAGGAAAAGGCTACTTGTTCTACAACTAAGTCTCTTAACCCTTGTTGTGTACTAGCAAATTTTTGGCAGTCAGGTTAATACTATGGCTAAACGTGATAATCTCCTTTTACATATCCAAAATATTTACTCATAAGATTATCAAGAAATATAATTATTAAAATGTAACAAAATTATGACATACCAACATATGCTAGCTTATTATTGTTAGCAATGGGTAAGAACCAACAACAGCACACTGCAGTGATTTTGAATTGGTGTTGAATATAAAATATATTTCAAGATATCTGCTAAATTATAAAGTGATAGGAAAGTATACAGGATTTCTTCCTACCACTTCTGTCCGTTACCTACATTCCTAACAGGAGGAAATAGAAAATGAAAGCTAAGTGCTGGTGAAAATAAAGAAAAAAAAAACCCTTCCGATCCAATTCTATCCCAGTTGCTCATGGAATTGGTGAACATTAGAAGAGATGATAAACCCAGCCAGTGCTATTGTGCCATCCTAAGTAGCTACATCTTTACAGAGGCTGGAGGGAAGGAACAGAGAAAGAAGAGACAGTGGATTAAGAAAGGGAGAAGCAAAGAAGGAAGCTGTGGGGGGGGGGGGGGGTAGGTGAGGGTCAGTAAATGTCCAGGTTCATGGTTATGAGGATGCACAGGTCTACACAGAATGTCAGTGCTGAAGTTACCCCACTTAGACTTAAAAAAAAAAACAAACAGAGTGGCATATAAGCAAACCGTTTCCATTACTGTTAAACACTAGTGAGAACAGCACGACACAGGGGCATTAGAAAATCAACATGGAAAACAGAGAAGCATTATTGTGTTTTTTCTTTTAATTCTCTTTTTAGGTTTAAATCTCCCTATGGCTATATCATGCAATAAAAACAGCAAACTAATATAAGGAATAATGAAAACATTACCTATGTTTGAGACATCAATATTTTTGCACACTATTACTATTTTATATTTTAGTTTTGTGTGGGCCTCAAACTATACACAAGTAATCTTACAACATTGATTTCTTAAAAGATTTATAACATCATCTCTGAAAAAGAAACATACTTATCCTTTTCTTTTCCACCACCAAATATGGGATGTAGTAAAACTCCACCAGTTTTCAGTTCATACGCTACTATCTTGTCTAGTTCCTAAATAAAACATAAAATAGCAGTCCGTAAAAACATTTTTGCACATCAAATGTTAGAACCAATTTGTTAACTTTCATTTCCGGAATCAGCATATGAATTTCTTAAAGTAAGTTAAATCTATCTGGAGGACTATTTATTTCTTACAAACAGAGCAGCCTGCACAACTGGTTGCCTGAGAGCCAGGAAGTCGCCTCTAGTTTGTGACTGCAAGGCTGGCCAGCAGCCAGGAAACTTCCTACGGTTCTTTGCAACTTCTCTCACCTGTCTTGCCAGAGTTTATTATTTTCTTTTCTGTATTTCACTTCTGGGAATTTCGGCAAATAAAAAGAAAATGGAGCAAATTAGGATAGAAACGCATCATTTCAAAACCTCTCAAGTTTCTCAAACACACAAGTAAACAAGAAACGAAGAGGTTAAGTGTAGAAAGACAAACACCAAAGCTGCTGAAAACTCATGACTAGTTTCGCTAATACAGGTGCATTAAAAAAAGTGGTATTAACTTTGAATCCAGACTCTTGCTTACTAGTTATGCAATTTTAGCAAAATAATTTAAACCTGTGTTTCCTCATTTCTAACATGGAGATGATTAACACGGTAGTCAGAAAAATTACTACAGTGAACTTCAGATCTCGAGTTGGCACTCACAGCAGGGCCACCTGGTCAATCTACAGGCCTCTACCCACAGACCACAGCTTGCACACACAGCCTTCAAAATTATCCTGGCACCACGCAGAGACGTAGGCTCCAGAGGCACAGACACACGCCAGCACAACACAGGCACAGCATGCTCTCGCAGCACTGTGCAGGCCAGGTGATCTGGAGATCCAGAGAGGACTCAACTTACTGCCAACATAGACCAACAAGATCCCATTATCATTCCTCTCCCAACTTTGAGCAAAACTGAAAACACTTCAAAGCCTTGGACTAGGTAAGGGTTTTGGGGATCGGACTACAGCAGTATATGAAAGAAAATAAAAAACAGAAACGGGTTTTCATCAAAGAGCTAAGGAAATAATAAGATGTCAAGAGATAATTACAGGTGAGGAAAAATATTTGGAAAACATACATCTCACAAAGAGTACTGATATTATACAGGAAACTAAAAAAATCAATAGCAAAGAAAGAAAAAACACAATACATTTTAAAATTAGACATTCCTCAGAGAGATACAACCAGTTCATGGAAAACGCTCAACACTAGTTAGCATCAGGGAAACAGAAATGCAAACCACAGTGAGATATCACCCTCCTCCAGCCAGACTGGCTACTATGAGAGAGGCAACAGGTGGGGAGGAAGACGATCAGGGCTTGGGTTGCTCACACAGTGTATCAGAATGCCAGAGGTGGAATCCCTGCTACTGCACTTCCAATCCAGCTACCTGCCAGTGAATTCTGCACTGCAGTCACGGAGGGCTCATGCACCTGCCAGCCATGGACCAGATCAAGTTGTGGCTTTCTGGTTTCAGGCCGACTTAGCCTGGCTGCTCTGGGTATTTACACACTGAACGAGTGCAAGAATGATCTTGCTGCACCTGACTCCTTTGACCTCTTTCTCTGTGTCTTTCAAATGAAAACTTTAAAAAACTTTTTTACATTTATTTATTTTTATTGAAAGGCAGATCAGTTTTATGGAGAGAAGGGGAGGCAGGGAGAAAGACTTTGGACTATTCTCCACTCTTTTCCGAGGCCGCAAGCAGTGAGCTGGATGGGAAGTGGAGCAATCGGGACACAAACAAGCACCCATAAGGGATCCCAGTGCTTGCAAGGTGAGGATTTACCCATTGAGCCACTGTGACAGGCACCAACCCCTGCCAAACTTTTATTTTTTAAAATTTTATGTTTATTTATTATATAAGATTTATTTATTTTTATTTGAAAGTCACTTACACAGAGAAGAGGAGAGACACAAACATCTTCCATCCACTGATTCACTCCCCAAGCGGCCACAACAGCTGGAGTTGATCTGATCCAAAGCCAGGAGCCCAGAGTCTCTTCCGGGTCTCCCACACGGGTGCAGGGACCCAAGGCTTTGGGCTATCCTCGACTGCTTCCCCAGGCCACAAGCAGGGATCTGGATGGGAAGTGGGGCTGCCGGGATTAGAACCAGAGCCCATGTGGGATCCTGGCGGGTGCTAGGTGAAGCCTTTAGCCACTAGCCTACCTCATCGCTCCCCCCAATTTTTTTTATTATTTTTTTTTATTTCTAAAAACAAAAGATGACAAGTGTTGCTGAGGATACCAAGAAAACGGAAAATCCATGCATGTTATTGGTGGAAGGTAAATTAGGATAGCTATTGTGCAAAAGCGTATGGAGTTCTTCCCCTAAATTAAAAACAGAACTACCATTTAACTTGGGATTCCTGCTACTGGGTACATATTCAAAAGAGATGAAATTAATCTTTCAAAGAGACATCTGCATTCCCATTTTTACTGCATCAGTATTCACAAGCCAAGAAATGAAAAACTAAAAGTTTCCATATATTGATGAATGATTACAAGAAATGTGACGTGTGTACAATGAATTTCTACTCAGCCTCTAAGTTTCTGAAATAAGGAATCAATTCTCTGGTTCTCTAAAGCATAAAATGTTTTACTATTTTAGAGATTTAAAATTTTTAATTTTTTTTTTTTAACTTTCTTGAGTTTCTGTTAGCATAATGTGCTAAATAAGACATGGAGATTTCTTCAACAAGAATAAATCCGGAGATTTTTTTCATGTGATGAGGAAGCTCTCTGCATGATATGACTGAAATGTATCTGCAGGGGCAGGTGCGGATGGAAAAATCCACAACATAATCAAAGCAATATATGAAAAGCCCAACGCCAGCATCATACTGAATGGAGAAAAACTGGAACCCTTCCCACTGAAATCTGGAACAAGACAAGGATGTCCGCTTTCTCCGCTGCTGTTCAACATAGTCCTAGAGGTACTCGCTGAGGCCATAAGACAAGAAAAAGAAATCAAAGGAATCCAAATGGGAATCGAAGAAGTCAAGCTTTCACTATACGCAGATGACATGATCCTCTACATAGAAGACCCAAGAGACTCAATACAGAGACTGCTAGATCTTATACGAGAGTTTGGAAGAGTGGCAGGGTACAAAATTAATGAACAAAAATCAACAGCCATAGTGTATGCAAATAGCCCAAAGATGGAAAAAGATCTAACCAGCAAGATACCGTTCAAAATAACAGAGAAAAGTATGAAGTATCTGGGAATAAACCTAACCAAAAATGTAGGAGACCTATTTGAAGAAAACTACAAACTGCTTAAAAAAGAAATGGAACAAGACTTCAAACGATGGCGTAACATCCCATGCTCCTGGATAGGTAAAATCAATATCATTAAAATGTCTATACTGCCAAAAGCAATGTATACATTCAACGCAATCCCAATCAAATTGCCCAAAACATTCTTCACAGATCTGGAAACAATGATTCAAAGGTTCATCTGGAAACACAAAAAACCACGAATAGCTAGAACCATTCTCAAGAACAGGAAGTTAGCAGGGGGAATCACAGTCCCAGACCTCTGGACATACTATAGGGCAGTGGTTATCAAAACAGCCTGGTACTGGCAAAAAAAAATAGAGAAGAAGATCAATGGAGCAGAATAGAAACACCAGATGGGAACCCACACAAATACAGCCAAATAATCTTTGACAAAAAGACAAACGACAACCCAGGCAAATGGGAAGGTCTGTTCAATAAATGCTGTTGGGACAACTGGTTGATAGCCTGCAGAAACCAAAAGATAGACCCACATCTCTCACCATACACTAAGATCAGATCTAAATGGATAAAAGATCTAAACCTACATCCAGAAGCCACTATTATTCTTACATACATGGGGTTAAGAGATTATTCAAGATTTTAAGATTACATTTAGGGGGCCCGGCGAGGTAGACTTTAGGTGGCTAAAGTCCTCAACTTGTACACACCAGGATCCCATATGGATGCCAGTTCATATCCTGGCTGCTGCAGTTCCTATGCAGCTCCCTGCCTTGGCCTGGGAAAGCAGTCAAGGATGGCCCAAAGCCTTGGGACCCACAGTCCCATGGGAGACACAGAAGAAGCTCCGGGCTCCTGGCTTCGGATCAACTAAACTCTGGCCATTGGAGTCACTTGTGGAGTGAACCAATGGATGGAAAATCTTTCTCTCTGTCTCACCTCCTTCTCTCTGTATATCTGCCTTTCCAATAAACTTTTTTTTTTAAGATTATATTTAGGAAGCCCAATTACAAATGACTTCTCAGATAGTTCTAACAATTGACTCAAAACTGAAGGACCTTAAAACATTCTCACTCTAAGAGGAAAACAATCTTGAAATGGAAACCAGAGCAAATTTTTAAAAAATCAGCATTTTTTTCAATAAATAAAATAATACATGACAGAAGGGGTTGGCAGTGCAGCACACTAGGTTACACACACTTGCCAAGACAGCATCCCCTTTACTGAAGAGTTTGCTTCAGTCCTGGATACTCCGGTTCTAATCCAGCTTCTTGTGATTGTTCCTCAAAAGTCAGTGAATGATAGCACAAGTGCTTGGGGCTCTACCTCCCACGTGGGAAGCCACGATGAAGTTCCTGGCTCCTGGATTCTGTCTGCCCCAGGCTGTTGCAGCCACTTGAATAGTTAACGAGCAGATGGAAGATATCTCTCTCTCTCTCTACCTCTCTCTCTCTTTTTTTCCTCTTTCTCTCTACCTCTATCTCCATCACTCTGCTTTTCACATTCATATGTAAATCTTTTAAAAATATTACGAACATTAGACTTGGTAATCAGAATATTAATACCGATACATTGACTGTTAAGTGTATAATAAATTCAGCTGTTAATACCTCTTTAATCCAATGGCGGTACTCATTAACACCAAAAGTTTTTTTCATCCAAAGTCCATAAATATATCCTGAAATTCCCTTCAACACCCATTCGTCAGACCTATGCAAAAAGAAAAAATAAAAATTTCTTTTAATCCTAAACACTCCCCGAATAAAACCAAAGATGATGGAATATGTGTAGTGCATAGTCTTACCTTGTTAAAGAAAATGAATACTGGTAACAGATTGTTCGGCTTCCCACTTTCTCTGCCTGAGTTTTACTTGACTAGCCCTTTTCATACATGGTTTGACATTTAACTGTCACACTTCTTTAGAGCCTTATTTTAAATATAATTTTCCAACATATGTGCTCTGACAGTGCTGCCTCCCTCCTGCTCAGTGCTGTTTGCGCTGGCTGCCTGATAAGGATACACCTGCCTAGAGCCAGGACAACACCCTTCAGTTCTGACAGTCCACGTCCTGCTGTTGCCAAACCTATGCGTGGTCATGAATGGCACTCTAAGATCTAAGGTTTAGTTTAGTTATATTTTTACTTCACCAAAGGAAAGGCACTGTGTATTTTTTACTGACTTATTTCCCATGTCTTCATCCACCAACCCATCCTTATATCCAAACTTTCGGTCTACCATGAAGTTTTTCTAAATACTTTCATAATTAAATTGATCTTACAGTCAAAACATTAGGATGAAATTTATACTCATTCTCTTTCCTTAAATATACAAAGAACTGTGTCTTAAATTAAATATCTGCAAGTACGGCAAAGGCAGCTCATAATTCAAGAGGAAAATAACAAAAATAAATGTTCCTGATACTTTTTCTCAGCAGTTATAAACTTTCACATTACTCACCAAGACATTCTGGATATGAAACATCCGAAAAACTGCTGGGCCAAGGATTGAGCTAAACACCTTCGAGTCAAAGGTGTTTCATCTATAATCATGGCACTGTGCAGAAGATTTGTACTAGAATTTAAAAGAAAACGAATTATAACCAAGAAAGAAATCATCATACAGGCAAAATTATTCTACTTTTACAAGAGTAAAATTTAAGTTAGATGTGAAAGTCATAAAATTCTCAAAGAACTTTCTGCTCTTTCCAAAATTTAGCTGAAACTCATCTTAGAATCTGTTGTTTAAAGCAAGGAATAAGATTTAGCATCTGTTTCCACAACAAACATCAATGACTTTTTTAGAGGGTGACGGCAGAAACTCGTATGTTAAGCAGAAGCTGATCCTTGTACGAAAGAGTCCTCTAATTTCAAATTCCTTTCCTAATAACTATTTTTTTTTTTTGCTCTCCTGTTTACCTTCAAATCCGTAATCCCATTATGGAGTCTCAGAGGCAGTATCACTAGCCCATTTTATAAACCCCAAAGTTTAGGCCCATAGTGGGTAAAATGCCTGAGCTCGAGACATAAAATCCGTATATTTGGAACTCTCAAACGAAGAGGAACCGGGATGTGAGGAGGGCAATAATGCCAAAAAGGAATACTTTTTTTGGCCCCATACATATCTGACAGGATCAGCAAGTTTTTAAATTGTGCTAGGAAACAAGAATATGAAAAGAATAAATGCCAGTTAATCCAAGATAAAGGTAATGGATCTTGAGCTATTTGAATTTTTTTCTTCATGGTTTTATACCTTTTAAAAATTAAAAAAACCCTGGGTTTTCTACAAATCCAGCCACAGCTAAATTTTAAGTTCAAAACTCCATATCAAAGCAAAGTAACCTTTCATCCTATCATTATCCTATTTTCGCATTTCAGAGCCAAATACCAACCTGAAAATGCTCATGGAAGCATAAGCAGCCACTTCGACATAGGCCTCATCAATGAACACAGTCTTAAAACAGGAATACGGATATCGACATGTAAGAATTTCTTCATAAAATTCAAAGACTTCATGAAGATATGATGTTGTATGTTTAAGCAACGGGAGAAGTTGTGGTAAACAAAAATGAGTAACCTGAAACACAAAATGCAGGCAAGACCACATGAGTAAAAGAGTCAAGTTGCTACAGTCCTCCTCCGATACCACAACTACACACTGTCTCCTTAGGATCACAAGCCAAACGCGGCATCAACGACAGGTGACTAACTACATCACCCCTGAGGTCATCTGTTTACTTTGTACAAGGTTAGAAAAGATGAGAAAATAGCATACGTTAAGTAAGTCTAAGACAAGAATAAGTTATGATGAGAGAAATGTAAGAAAGCTATTTTGAATATAATAAATATTAGGGTCAAATTCTAGAAGATCGTGAAAGCTATGTTAAAGAGTTTCAATTACTGTTAGGATCATGGAAGCAAGAAAAGGCTTTAATGGATAATAAAAATTCTTCTCACAGTAGTTTAGACATACAGAACAGAGGCTACCATAAGTATAGCATCTATATATTATTAATATTCAAAGCCCAGACTGCATTATAATAACCATTCCCTTGGTACACAAACAAAAAAGAAACATTATTCATCGAAAAGAAGGACTCTGGGGGGGAGCTGATGTGCAGTTAATCCACGGCTCGGAACAACTGCAGTGTGCATCGGTGCCCTGGCTCTTGCTTCCCGATCCTGTGTCTTGTAAGGCAGAGAACGATGCTCAAGTACCTGAGTCCCTGCCACCCACGTGAGGACTCAGGCCAAGTTCCTTGCTTCTAGCTCCAGCCCAGTCCAATTCTGCCTGCTACGGGCATTTGGGGATTAAGCCAGTGGATGGAAGACGGCTGCTTGTTTGCTTCTTTTTCTCTCTGTGACTCCCCTCCTCTAACTCCTTCAAATAAATAAATATTTAAAAACCAGAGAAAAAAGGAAAAATGCAGACAGTAAAACTTGAAATGAAAAGCAAATCTTAACTGTCACATTGCCCCCAAATTATTCCCCCAAGAAACAGAATAGGTACTGATCATATATTGCTTTTTACAAAGTTGATCATTTACCATTAAAAATAAAGTAGTTGCCAATCTTATGAGTGAACAATCTTTTTCTTCACAATATACTGCCACAGGCTTGGGGATTTCCCCTTCCAGCCACCCCACTTACCTCCTCCTAACTCCCCCCTCCCATATTATAATATTATATTCCTTCAGGAACAGTCACAAGTCCATCATTCTGCTATTAAAGTGCATCATGACACTGTAGGTATAGACAATGGTAGAGTCTAGCATCATATTCTCAAGATATATTTAACAGTACCACTGAGAGTCCATGTTTTCTTCTAGAGATGAATACTGCACTGCATCTTCCCTTCTCAGTATGTCTCCCTTATACAGTTCCTCTAGATGAATATGTACATGCTTACCTGCATTTACTGATCTTATATACTGCATGAAAGTTGCCTTACATTAGAGAGAACATACGATACTTGTCCTTTAGGGATTGGTTCATTTCTCTGAGCATAATGCTCTTTACTTGGGACCATTTTATCACAAATGATAGAATTTCATTATTTAAAGGCTTAATAGTATACCACAGAGTAGATGTATCATAGTTTCTTCAAAATGGATAAATTTCCAATACAATGATTGTCAGGACAACAAAGCAAACTATTTAGGAAAGTACAGCACATCTTTTTCACGGCTGATTTTACAAATATTATGAACATCCAAAAAGCAAATGTAAAAGTCACAGGGCCCGGTGGTGTGGCCTAGAGGCTAAAGTCCTCGCCTTCAACACGCCAGGATCCCATACAGGCACCAGTTCTAATCCTGGCAGCTCCACCTCCCATCCAGATCCCTGCTTGTGGCCTGGGAAAGCAGTCAAGGACGGCCCAAAGCCTTGGGACCCTGCACTCGCGTGGGAGACCCGGAAGAGGTTCCAGGTTCCTGGCTTCGGATCGGCGCAGCACCGGCCGTTTTGGTCACTTGGGGAGTGAATCAGTGGACGGAAGATCTTTCTGTCTCTCCTCCTCTCTGTATATCTGACTTTCCAATAAAAAATTAAAAAAAAAAAAAAGAGTCATATCAAGGACCTCCCTGCCAAAAATTGATTACTCAGGGCCCGGAGCGGTGACCTAGAGGCTAAAGTCCTTGACTTGTATGTGCCTGGATCCCATATGGGTGCCGGTTCTAATTCCAGCAGTCCCGCTTCCCAACTAGCTACCTGCTTTGGCCTGGGAAAGCAGTCAAGGGCAACGCAAAGCCTTGGGACCCCGCAGTCACATGGAAGACACAGAAGAAGCTCCTGGCTCCTGGCTTTTGATCAGCTCAGCACTGGCCTTGCGGTCACTTGGGGAGTAAATCATCAGATGGAAGATCTTCTTCTCTGTCCTCCTCTCTGTATATCTGACTTTGCAATAAAAATAAATAAATCTTAACAAAAATTGATTACTCCCCAATTTTTATTTGTCTAAAAGAAACGCTCTTGAGATACATATGTGGTCACAATATACACTATTAAAGTAAAAAAGAAAAATTAAGTTGAAAACATAAAAGCAGAGTTAATACACAGACGTGAGTCAGAGGGCAAGAGATGTTCCATCCACTGGCTGACACCCCAAATGGCTGCAACGACCAGGACTGGGCTACCCTGGAGCCAGGGCTTCTGGGTTTCCCACATCATGGCAGGGGGTTAAGCACCAGCGTTTTCCCAGGCACATTAGCAGGAACTGGATCAGAAGTAGAGCAGTCGGAACTTGAATCAATGCCTACATAGGCTGATGGTACTGCAGGTGGCTGCTTAACTTGCTATGCCACAGTACTGGGCCTCTCAAAAAAAATTTTTTAAGACTTATTTATTTTTATTGGAAAACTAGATATATAGAGAAGAGGAGAGACAGAGAGGAAGATCTTCCATCTGATGATTCACTCCCCAAGTGGCTGCAATGGCTTGAGCTGAGCCAATCTGAAGCCAGGAGCCTCTTCTGGGTCTCCCACGCAGGTGCAGGGTCCCAAAGCCAGGGCTGTCCTTGACTGCTTTCCCAGGCCACAAGCAGGGAGCTGGATGGGACATGGGACCACCGGGATTAGAACCAGAGCCGATGTTGGATCCCGGCACGTGCAAGGCGAAGACTTTAGACACTAGGCTAAAGCGCCAGATCCTGAAATATTATTTAATGCAAGTTCAGCAACCAAGAGAATTAATAACTGATAAATAATTTTCTAAGCAGCGCAACTCTCACAGTTGGGACAACCTAAAAGCTCTTTAGCCTATCACATGACACATGATCTTTATCATGTATCTATGACATGTGATCTCGACATATGACATGTGCTGAAAAGATACTGGAAGAACACTGCTTCAGACTGTTGTCCATGTATAAGCAGATATGGGAATAAACCTTGCTCTTTAATTTTGATTTTGCAATTTTTAATACTCTGCAAATAAGACTACAACAGTCATAACTAAACAACCAGGTAACAATCAGCAGTAAGCAGGATTCATTACAGTGAACAATCTATATTCTAGTCCAGGTGCACCTGAAGCTCTTTTTGGAACGATATACTCCCTACTGAAAACAAAACTTCGAAAATTCTAGTAAAACAACATTTTCAAAGGAATTCATTCCACGATACATACTACTAAATACATCAGATAAAAACTTTTGTTCTCTACTGGTAACTTGAGAGTTGAAAGACAAGTAAAGCTTAGTATTCTATCAATACTTCTCTTTTTATAAAGAGGGAAAGTGCGAAGAACAGTAAGAAGGGGCGCAACTACAACTTGCCTCGTGCATATACGGATCTACAAGGATTTCAAAAGGTCCAATGGCCAAGGCGATGTTTGACGCTGCTGTGGGAATGGCAAGCAGGTAATGGAAGGTCTTCTTCCTCATGTCATGGGTATACACTGTCTCCACCAAATCCCCATTGGAAACAGCCACCATGGCAGCATCAACTGTGAACTCTAACTTCCATGTACACAACTCAGAGTACGAATCAACACATGGGAACCAAAATCTAGGAAAAAATAAGACAGTAGAGAACATATATTGATATTGTAGTATAAACAGTTTTCCTTCTGTTATTGTAACATTTCTAGAAAATGCACAAAAACAAATTTTAGCTATTTAGTTACTGAAACCTTTCACCATGCAACTTTAAAGAATATTACCCAAAAAAAGTCCTTCTAAATATTCAACAAAAATTTTTTTAAAAGATTTTTTTTATTTTTATTGGAAAGGCAGATATAAAAAGAGGAAGATCTTCCATCCATTGATTCACTCCCCAAGTGAGTGCAACGGCCAGTGCTGCACCAATCAAAAGCCAGGAGCCAGGAACTTCCTCCAGGTCTCCGATGTGGGTGCAAAGTCCCAATGCTTTGGGCCATCCTCAACTGCTTTCCCAGGCCACAAGCAGGGAGCTGGATGGGAGGTGGAGCTGCCGGGATTAGAAATGGCGCCCATATGGGATCCTGGTGCATTCAAGGCAAGGACTCTAGCCTCTAGGCCACCATGTCAGACCCGCAACAGAAATTTTAACAAAATACATAACCTAGTACCTCTAAGCTCAAACCCTTAGAGTTAAGTAACTATTATTTTCCAATTTAAGTTAATTTGCATGTTCACATTAGTCAGTTTCAATGTAGCATTCACTTCAACAAAGCTAAAAACTACTAAAATTGTACAAAACAATTAATGCTCGGAATTTTCCATGTGTAAAGAAATATTTTTTTAAATATGGTGCTCTGGGCACGGCACGGTGGCCTGGCAGCCTGGGTCCTATATGGGCGCTGGCTCTGGTCCAGGCAGTCCCACTTCCCATCCGGCTCCCGACTTGTGGCCTGGGAGGGTGGTCAGGGGCAGTCTGAGTCCTTGGGACTATGTACCTGTGTGGGAGGCCCAGAGGAGGCTCCAGGCTCCTGGCTTCACATCAGCGTAGTTCTGGCCATTGCAGCCACTTGGGGAGTGTATCATTGGATGGAGGATCTTCCTCTCTGTCTCTCCTCCTCTCTGTATATTTAGCTATTCAATGAAAAATGAATGAATCTTTAAGAATAAAAATCTTTAAATATTATGCTCTGCAGAAATTCAAACTGAGTGCTGGTAAAGCTAGATCATTATGCTCAACTGTGTATCACTATGGGTCAGTTCTTACTATGTCCCAGGGCCAGAACTTGGTACTAAAACATAAATGAGGATCAAATATTATCCTTTGGAGAAGCTAATAACCTGAAGAAAACATGCAAATTACATAAGTATTCCAGTAATACCTGGTGAACTACAGAGGTATGCGAACGAATAAACTACCATCACATACACAATGAGGCAGGTAAACCTCATAAGCAACGTTGAACAAAAAAGCCTGATATAAACAGAATAATGCATGTTATTCTATTTATTTAAATTTTTTTTTTAAAAAAGGTATAATTAATCTACAGTATCTTAGAAACCAGGACAGTGGGACAGAAGGCTGCTAGCTGTCAAGGTCATGAACCAAGTGACTGGCGGGTGGTCTTCGTACTGCTGGTAACATGCTCTACTTTGAGTGTGATTTAGATGGGTCTGTTCACCTGTGTAAACTTACCAAACTTTACACTTGAAATGTGTATAATTTGCTGCATGTAAAAGAACTGCTGAGATGATTATTTTAGAATGAACGTTACAAAACCCAAAAACGAGCAAGACACAAGATAGTGGGATGACTAATGAATGATGATTTGCAAGAGATTTAGCCTTCGGGCAATGAAGCTCAGCCTTCTCATTTTACACTAAATAGATACACTGCACACACACACATCAAAAATGTAATTTTCAAAGGAAGTTAACTGACATAACTTGGCAATCTGGCATTTACCTTGTGGAATTCTGATAGCCACAAGAGAACACGTGAGCACCTCTCTCCGCCATACTTCCCTCTACGCTGGGGACCACAAAATGAAGACCGCCTTTGGGTTGATCCAAAGAAAAATTTATGTGTATCTTCAGGACCTTTAACTCTGCAACACAAACAGACATTCACTGATACGTAAGTAAGTAGCAGTGGTCCAAAAAGAAGGGCGAAGGCTAGCACGGAACACAACTGGCATCAGGAGGTGAGCTTTATGTGAGAAATCATACTGCTTATTCTAGAGCTTGATCACCTCCCGGCTAGTTCAGCGGGCATCCTCTCTTGTTCCTTGTCAATCTAATCACTGCTCGCTGCTTTTTACATTAATACCTCTGATCATTCTCCTCTCAGCATTTCTGAAAATCTATAACATCGGAAGAAAAAAGTTCAAAATTCCCACACTGGACACTTAAGTCCATAAGACTAAAAAAAAAAGTTCCTTCTAATTTCCTCCCAAATATTACAATCATTTATTTCTAAATCTTGGACTTTTACGCCTGGCCCTCAAACTGAGTACTGAGTAGGTCCCTCCCAACACTACCTCCAAACCTACACACACACACACACACACATCCAGCATAACACAAAATCCTTTACTTTCGTATTTTGGCCATTAATATTATTGTTGTTGTTATTGTTATTATTAAAGACAGATTTTACAGAGAGAAGCCTTGTAACTGCTGATTCACTCGTCAAATGGCTGCAATAGCCAAAGTTGAGCTGATCTCTAGCTGGGAGACAGGAGCTCCCCCCAGCCTCCCATGTGGGTGCAGGGGCCTAAGGGATTGGGCCATCCTCTGCTGCTTTTCAGACTATAAAGAGAGAGCTGGATTAAAAGTTGAATAGCTTTTAACCAGGACATGAACTGGCACTCCTATGGGGAGCCAGCAATTCCAAGTAGAAGATTAGCCTGTGATACCACTGTGCCAGCCCAACTGGCAATTTTTTATGATGATATATAACAGATGCTTACATGTAATAATTATATTGGCCATAATTTTATACAAAGGGAAGGAAAGATTTAGAAATATACTCAAAAGGATGCAGAATGAACATCAAGAACTCTGTTTCAGCTTGCATTTTACAACTAGCTACATTAACTTCAGCAGGTCACTTACTCTTACAGGACCTGGTTATTTTTTTAACAAATGGAGAAATTATACTAGGTAATTTTTAAGATCTTTTCTGCTATAAAATACTATCATCGTAAACTGATTTGATAATTTTAAACCCTCAAATATCTAACAATTGTTCTGTCTTCAAAAATTTTAAAAATCTCTGGCTTTTTAAAAAATTTTTACTTATTTATTAGAAAGCCAGAGACAGAGCTCTCTCACCTGGGACTCAAACCAGTGCTCTAACATGGACTACCTGTGCTACATTCAGCAGCTTATTAACCCATTGTGCAACGACACCAGGGTGGTCCAGGCTGAAGCCAGGAGCCAGGAACTCAGTCTAGGGCTTCCACCTGGTGGCAGGAATCCAGCTACTTGAGTCATCACTCTGCCTCCCAGGAGCAGCACTATGCGGAAGCAGGTCCAGGATAGACGCTGGCACTGGGAGATGGGATACAGGGCCCAAAGCAACATCTGAACAACAACGCCAAACACGGAGCCCTGTCTTTCACTTAAAAACATAGTGAAATGAGTTTGTTTTTGTTGAAGCTTTTGACTGATGATTTTACTGTTAGGAAGTGTTTCTCGCAAACTGAAATTCTAATCCCTTCTGCATTTCAATTGGTTACTTTATAATTTTGGTATCATTAATTTTCACACAAAATTCTTAATCTCTGAATCCAACATGATTTTAGTGTAAAGTCATATTCCTGAAGCCTTACCGTCAACATGTTTCCACAGCTCGGAAGGAACCTTAATACACAGTTCTCCATTTCCTGCGTCAGGATCCACGGCACTTACTGCAGCTGCATAAGCATTGGAAAAATAATTGAGATTCCTCCTAGGGGAATAAAAAGAGCCAACTTTTAATAACAACATGCCATATATTTCGTCAACCCCTTTGTTATGTGTTATTTGGCACCTCTTTTCCTCACACAATTCATGAGCACACATTTTTAGCCAAGTAACTATTGCTCTACTTAACATGTTAAGAGCTATTTTTAAAATGGTATGTATTGGGTCCGGCGACGTGGCCTAGCAGCTAAAGTCCTCGCCTTGAACGCCCTGGTTCTAATCCCAGCAGCTCCACTTCCATCCAGATCCCTGCTTGTGGCCTGGGAAAGCAGTCAAGGACGGCCCAAAGCTTTGGGACCCTGCACCCGCGTGGGAGACCCGGAAGAGGTTCCAGGTTCCAGGCTTCGGATCGGCGCACACCGGCCCGTTGCGGCTCACTTGGGGAGTGAATCATCGGACGGAAGATCTTCTTCTCTGTCTCTCCTCCTCTCTGTATATCTGACTTTGTAATAAAATAAATAAATCTTTTAAAAAAAAAGGTATGTATTATAATATTTTCTCTTAATTATGAAATGCCAAAGTCACTACACTTGTCTGATATATGTGTAAAAACCTATACAACTAAAAAATAATAGCTCTTTTTATCAATCTAGCAAAAATTCAACAAGTTCTACAGTTCCAGTTTTTTTTTTTTTTTTTTTAATTATTTGAAAGCGTGACAGAGGAAAATGGACAAACAAGAGAATCTTCCATCTGCTGGTTCACTTCCCAAATGGTTGCCAATGGCCAGCGCTGGCCAGACAGAAGTCAGAATCCTAGAATTTTCATCTGGGTCTTTCATAGTAGTAGTGGTCCAAGCACTTGGACCATCTGCTGCTTTTCCAGGCCTGGCAACAGGAAGTAGAGCAGGTGGGACTCAAACCAGTGCTCTAATATGGGATACCTGTCTTGCAACCAGCAGCTTAACCCATTGTGCCGCAACACCAGCCAAGTTTTATAATCTGATTTCAAGATGTGTAAAACCACTAAAAACAGCAATTACTTCCTTGAAACAACTATGTATCTCCAGCACCGAGTGCAAACTTTTGCACTCACCACGGTTGAGTTTCTCAATAAATATTTGTTCAATAGTTATTTATCCCTGTTTCCCACAGAAATATGACAATATGTTCTCACATAACTTCGTAACTCTTTCATGAAACAAATTACACACATGAACTTAGTTAATATGGAAATTAAAAAAAAATCAACATGGGATGAAAAGAGAAGGAAAACAAAATGTAGAAACAAACAGCATGAGCCGACGCTGGCTAAGCACCTTCTGTGAGTCCATCAACAACTAGAGCATGCCTCTAACTTAATGAAACTTTTTCAATGTTCATTTCTTGTCATTTCTGAAGGCAGAGTGATGGGGAGGGAGGGATCTTTCATCCCTGGTTTACTTTCCCAATGTCCACAACATTCAGGGCTGGACCAGGTGGAGCCAGGCTTCCATCCAGGTCATCTCATACCCAGGTGCCAGTGACCCATCACTTTTCACCTGCTAGGATGAATTACATGATGCTGCACTGAAAGTGGAGGGGCCAGGACTCATCCCTGCACTCCATCATGGGACACAGGCCTCCCAACAGCTGTTGCCTAGAGACCATTTCTCCCGTATCTCCAACTATCTCCCTATTAATGAGGAAAGAGGTAATATTCCTATGCCTTTAATTGATATTCAGCTATAAAACATGAGGCTTTGAAAGCATTTAACACTGTCTATATTTTAGCAATTTCTTTCTGATAAAAATGTAAAATATAAATTACAAAAACCTTAGAACTATGGGCCTGGTGCGGTAGCCTAGTGACCAAAGTGCTTGCCCTGCATGTGTACGGATCCCATATGGGTGCCAGTTCATATCGCGGCTGCTGCATTTCCCATCCAGCTCCCTGCCTGTAGCCTGAGGAAGCAGTCAAGGGTGGCCCAAGCTTTGAAATCCAGCACAAGCATGGGAGAACCAGAAGTAACTCCTGGCTCCTGGCTTCAGATCAGCTCAGCTCTGGCTCTTTCGTCCACTTGGGGTGTGAACCAGTGGATGGAAGATCTTTCTCTCTGGCTCTCCTCTCTGTAAATCTGACTTTCCAAGAAAAATAAATAAAGCTTAAAAAAAAAAACTGGAGAATCGAGATGGCAGAATAGGGTAAGGACACATTTAAACAGACAGAGAAATATTAGCCAGTGTGAAAGCAAAGAGGGCACATTCCAGAAAACAGGAGGATGAAACTACAGCAGAGGGGTACCTGGAGACTGACAGATCCAGGAAAGCAGCCGACACAACAGTGTGGTGTTGCAGTTACTGATACCCCACAGACATTCAGCGAGAGGTGATCTGAATTGCACTGGCAACCAGAACTAAACCAGCAACCAGGAAAATAACACCAACTATGGCATTGTATAGGTCAAAATAAGTCCATGTGGCCCTCAGACCTAATGGCCAACAGGTTCCTGCAAGATCACCACCAACAACCAGCTTTATAGGACACCTGGTATCTCCCTAATCCTGACAACTGCTCCAACCAAAAGTGGGAAAAAGGTTGTACAGACAACAGTGCAGCCTCAGCATGTTTCACAGGAGGTAGAGAGTGGTGAGCCAGGAGTTGGGGCTACGGAGACCATGGCAGAAATCTAACATAAGAACCAGACCTGGAACTCGCTGGAGGGAGGGGCACAACTAACTCCAATGAAAGAGCCATGTACCAACTGCAATAAGTAAAACAGAACTGTAGACCTGCGGGTGACACAGCTTAAAAAACCTTCCCCAAGGAGAAGAGTCTGATAACCAGAAGTGCAATGACCAAGAGCAAAAGACAACACAGAGGCACAATGAATATTATTGAGGACTCCCCTGCAAAGACCTCAGAGTTCACTGAGGAATATACCTAGAAAATGGGAAATAAAGAATTCAAAACACTTGTTATAAAACTTATCAACAACGAGACGCATATAAAGCAGGCATTCAAGGAATTCAAGGAATACGTCACACTGGAAATGAATCAAACGAAAGTGTTATATCAGAAATGAAGAATACAGTGCAGCAAATGAAAAGTACAGTGGAGGGTCTCCAAAATAGAATAAAGGAGGCAGAAGAAAGAATCTTACAGTTGGAAGATACTTCCTGTCACCAAACAAACAAAAAGCCGGAAGCAGAGCTGGGTCAGGCTAAAAAAAAGCATTCAAGAATTGGAAGATACTATTAAAGGGCCCAATATAAGAGTTACGGGAGTTGCAGAAGGTGCGGAAAAAGAAGCTGGGTTTACAAATGTATTTAATGAAATAATGAGGGAAATTTTCCCTAATCTGGAGAAAGAATTGGGGAACAACATCCAGCAGGGACACAGAACTCCCAACAGGCTTAACCAAAAGCGATCTTCACCACCACACATGATCATCAAACTCTCTTCAATTGAACATAAGGAAAAGATCTTTAAACGTGCACGTGAAAAAAATCAACTGACATATAAAGAATCCCAATTAAATTCACAGGAGACCTCTCAGGGGAAACTCTATAGGCAAGAGAATGGAATAACATATTCCAGATTCTAAAAGCAAAAATTTATTGGCCCAGGATTATGTACCCAGCAAAATTTTCCTTTGTCTTTGAAAATGAAATAAAATTCTTCCACAGTAAAAAAACTTAAAAGAATATGCCTCTTTCAAACCTGCCCTACAAATGATACTTAACAGATGTTCTCTTGACAGAGAAAAGGAATAGCACTCACCAAAACCAAAAGCAAATGCAAAGAACATCCCAGTAAGGTGACAACAGAAGACTAAACCAATGAACAACCCATTGCTAAAATGAGAGAACCAAATTACCATCTATTTGTATTAACCCTGAATGTAAATGGCTTCAACTCATCAATCAAACATCATAGATTAGTAGACTGGATTTAAAAACTAAACCCATCTATTTGTTGCCTACAGGAGACACTTTTCACCAACGAAATTCAGTGGAAACTATATCCCATAGATTTTGATTTTTTTTGTTAGTTTCACTTCTTCAAAACACTTTCTTCTGAATGAATTCTTCAATGACTCATAGATCATAGTAATAGTCATTTTCTGCAAGAAGGTTCTCGATTTTCATTTCTTCAGCGACACATTAGTCATTCAGTAATAGGTTATTTAACTTCATGGTGTTGTTAATTTTTTTTTCCTGTTGTTCTTGTTTTGCAGCTTTTTCATTCAAGGGGATGTACAGTAACTGTGCAATGGAGACTATCATACCCAGATGTGAGGATACAATGCAGTATGCATCCCTAGTTCCAGACAAAGATGGACTCCCCATGAAACTGTTTACTGTATCTTGACACTAGGATGCTGGACTCTCTGCCATGCTCCAGGCCTACAATGATGGACATATGACTGTATATGAAGAACTATACTATAGTAATGATATAGGGGAACTCAGGGAGGGGGGAAGGACTTGGGGAGGGGATAAAGGAAATCCCAGAGCCTATGGAACTGTATCATAAAATAACAAAAAAAAAAAAGAAAAAAAATACTTTAGAACTATAAAAAATTGTATTATTTTAAAAACATGTCACACAGCAAAAGCATACTGTACACAGTTCTATAAATTGTACAGCATAACCTGGTTCAGGGAACCACCCACACAACAATGATATAAAACACGTTCCTGTGTCACTCTAAATAGAAGTGCACTTACAGATCATCACCTTTTGAGATTGGCTTGTCTTACTAAATTATCACTGAAATTCATCCAAGGCTTTTTCTTTTGTCATATATATAAAAATTGTTCCTTTTTACCACTGAGTCATATTACAATTCACAAATTGTACCGAGTTGTTTATTCATTCACCAACTACAGCACATTCATGTTGTTTGCAGGTCTTGGCTGTAACGACGATGCTGCTGAGAACATGTGGCAGCAGTTGCTGTGTGGAAGAGAGTCTCTTTTCTGTGGTGTAAACACCCAGTCATCGTGCCGACTCATCTGGCAAGCACATGGTGAATTTCGAGGACCTGCCAAGCTGTGTCCCAGAACAGCTGTATCATTCTGCACTTCCTCCAGCAATATATCGGTGTCAGCTGTTCCAAATCCTTAACTTAAAAACTTGCTAATTTTAAAGGCTGATATACTTATTATTAGCTTATAACTTACTCTCAATAAAACATCCAAAACACGCAAATTGAGATGATTATAGAATCTGTATTTCTCTTTCTGCTATGTGAAATTCAAAAATTAAAAATTAACAGGTAAAGGGCCTGGTGGCATGGCCTAGCAGCTAAAGTCCTCGCCTTGAACGCCCCGGGATCCCATATGGGCACCGGTTCTAATCCCGGCAGCTCCACTTCCCATCCAGATCCCTGCTTGTGACCTGAGAAAGCAGCAGAGGATGACCCAAAGCCTTGGGACCCTGCACCCAAGTGGGAGACCTGGAAATAAGTTCCTCCTGGCTCCTGGCTCTGATCGGCATAGCACCAGCCATTGCACTCACTTGGGGAGTGAATCATTGGATGGAAGATCTTTCTCTCTGTCTCTCCTCCTCTTTGTATATCTGACTTTGCAAGAAAAATAAAATAAATATTTAACAACAAAATTAACTGCTGTACAATGCGAAAGCCAGCTTTAAATATTGTATACTTCAGTACTTAGGTTCTCTAAGGGAAAAATTACTTTCACTTAATCTCATTTCCTGAGAAAATGTACTTGTTAAAACAGAAACTGTAGAACTCTATTTTAAATTTGATTCAGTAGGTTTGGAGTAATGCTTGGGAATTTGCAGTTTTAACAAGTTCCCAAGAGATGCTGATACTGCTTATCTGAGCAGGCAACGTGAGAACCACTACTTCAAGGCCATATTACATAGCTAAATAAGGAAAAACACTACCTTACTAAAGAGTTTATAATCAAGTTTTGACATTCCACCTTCAAGCACGAAGAATCACAAAAATGACCTTAAAACTCTGAAAAAATAAGCATCCTCAAATATAGATGATGGTATTTAAATTATTAAAGATCATATTAAGATCCAATTAGGTAAAACGATAACAGCCACAAGAATAGTAAGTAATCGGGCCCGGCCACGTGGTCTAGTGGCTAAAGTCCTTGCCTTGAACGCACCAGGATCCCATATGACCGCCAGTTCTAATCCCGGCAGCTCCACTTCCATCCAGATCCCTGCTTGTGGCCTGGGAAAGCAGTCGAGGATGGCCCAAAGCTTTGGGACCCTGCACCCGTGTGGGAGACCTGGAAATAAGTTCCTGGTACCCGGCTTCGAATCAGCCCAGCACCGGCCATTGTGGTCACTTGGGGAGTGAATGATCGGACGGAAGATCTTCCTCTCTGTCTCTCCTCCTCTCTGTATATCTGACTTTGCAATAAAAATAACTAAATCTTTAAAAAAAAAAAAAAGAATAGTAAGTAATCCTATTTGCCTAAGAAAATCGAAAAGGGGGAAAAAAACTTATCTGTGCCAAGATATTCACTTGACATTATTTATAACTGCAAAGGCTTCAAACTATTTAAGAATAATCATGCAAGACAAAATATACTAAGTAAATGAAATATCACCTGACAATCAAAATGACAGTGATCCCTTCATGTATCTGTGTCTGTAGATAGACACACAATGTATGCATAATGGAAACAAAATACTAAATGCAAAATAAAAAACACAACAAAAACTCATCATATTAAGTTTACTGAAAAAGTAATCCTCAGAGATGCAGTATTTATTTCAATAAAATGGAACACTATTCAGCTATTAAAAAAACGAAATGCAGTTCTTTGTGGCCAAATGGGCCCTACTGGAAACCATTATGGTAAGGGAAATAAGCCAATCCCAAAAGGTTAGATATCACATGTCTGCCTTAATTTAAGATGAAATAATGTCAATCCAAAAAATAGTACCTGTAAATTGTAATATTATGTCAACCTCAAACAGCCTGTATCACATGCAATAAGATATTGTGATGTAACCAATGAACCAACAATCAATGTGAATCAGACTGCTTATGATCTACATCAAAGAACTGAAAAGCCTGATATGATTTTAATACCATATGTTATTCCTTAATGGGTGGGGAGAACAGAGAAATCTTCCACCTTCTTAGAATGTGTGAGGAAGATGTTAAGTATGACCTATCAAGAATATAACAGGTAACTTATAGACAGCAGAATCGAACCAGCATTTGACAGTAGCAAAACTTTAAAGACATACAGAGAGAATCAGGAGCAATCCTGACAGCCTCTTAACAGGAGGTCATATGCACAGAGCAGGGAGTTTGACCCCAGAGTGGAGCAGGAGGACAGGAGGAGGCTTGTATCCCAACCCTGGAGACTCCCGGATCCTCACCTAGGACTATCAGCACAGGCACCAAGGGCTATATCCCCACTGCCAAGGAGACCACGGGGAATTGGAGTGCCCTCATAGGTCGAGAACTCTGAGGTCATCCACTCCCTTTTGGAACCCCCACACAGGATGGAAGGAGTCCAAATCCTTTCTTACAGGATCCAGTGTCAGTGGAACAGCAGCCAGGAGCCCTGAGCGGTCCTCAGAAACAGAAGAACAGTAAACTTTCTTCAGGACTCATGAGAGGAGCTGTCTCTGGTCCTTACTTAGTTCCAACTTTGGCTCTCCAACCTCTCTTGCAATGACCATCAAGGTCGCTCCGGAGGGCTCTCCTCCAAAAAAACCAGATTAGATAGACAGATAAAAACAAGGAAAGCTTAGAACCAGACAGGAAATGGTCAGCGTGGACTCACATATACCTTACTAGGTAGGACACAAAGATAAGTTACTCCTCACTAGAGTATTGAAGATTTTTCTGCACACCCTTTCTAAAACTGTTCTGCACCCCAATTGTTAACATAGGTCTTGTTAGAGTTATAAGCCTGTTTGGACTAACCTAAAATTTACCAAGTTCAGTAAAAATCATGCTTCAATACTATACGCTGCTAAATACAAAAATGAAGATAGACATGAGACAGCTGAATAATACCCTATAACCATTTTAACGTGTATAACAGCCAGTTGTGTATAAACTAAACTTGAAATGTCAATGAAGTAGTTACAGGATGTGGTTAAGAACTTGCATTTTCTAACATATGGGTTACTCAATACCATGTCAATTAACTCCATAATGTTGTAAATTGTTGTTGATGTTATGTTGTGGCTTTTCATTGGAGGGGATGATATTCTGCCAGCTCTAATTTCAGTCCAGGGATGGTCTCCCAATGAAACTGTTGAATTTATCTGAACAATAAGATGCTGTACTTTATGCATGGTACATGCTCGCAATGAAGGAATCATGACTGGATATGAACTGTACTACTGCAACAATGCAGAGGAATCCTACATGGGGAAATCCCAGAGCCTATGAAACTGTGTCACAAAATAAAATTTTAAAAATAAATAAATAAATAAAATGGATGGAAATTTTTAGACACAGTACTTTTCTAACATTTTAAAGTAAGCAGAATATTTTATGAACCTTTGAAAATAACTTCTGGTCTATAGGTTATGGTGACCAACTAACCCATCAAAAATTAGTTTTTGGCGCAGCACTGTGGTACAGCCCAGTTAAGCAGTCACTGCCCGCCATGCTGACATCCCATACAATTACAGGTTCAATTCCTGTTTGATTTAGTTCTGATCCAGCAGCCCTGATAACGTGTCTAGGAAAGCAGTGAAAATGCCGCAAATACTTGGGTCCCTGTAAAGCATGTAAGAGCCCTAGGTGGAGTTTAGCTCTCCTGGCCTTGGTCTTGTCCAGCCCTGGACTTTGCCATTTCAGGAATGAATCAGCAAACAGAAGTTTCTCTGTCCCTCTCTCTCATAACTCTACCTTTCAAATAACATAAATGAAAAAATTTTTAAAGAAATTGTTTTCAATATTTAAAAATTAGTTCATTAAAAGCAGAAAAATTGATGAAAAATAATCTACTTCTGTTCCCAGATAATATATCTTAAAGACCGTAATACAAAGAGCTTATTGTATTACACAGCGCTGACAAAACCACTGAACCAAATGTACAGAGCAGCATATGCAATAGAAATCAAAGTAGTGGGCCTGGCGGTGTGGCCTAGTGGCTAAAGTCCTCGCCTTGAAAGCCCCGGGATCCCATATGGGCACCGGTTCTACTCCCGGCAGCTCCACTTCCCATCCAGCTCCCTGCTTGTGGCCTGGGAAAGCAGTTGAGGACGGCCCAATGCACTGGGACACTGCACCCGCGTGGGAGACCTGGAAGAGGTTCCTGGTTCCCAGCTTCGGATCGGCGCGCATCGGCCCGTTGCGGCTCACTTGGGGAGTGAATCATCGGACGGAAGATCTTCCTCTCTGTCTCTCCTCCTCTGTGTATATCTGGCTGTAATAAAATGAATAAATCTTTAAAAAAAAAAGAAATCAAAGTAGAGTATAAAATGAAGAGAGAGAAACTATCTAAGCAAAACCAATAGAATAAAAAGTAATCCAGATACTAAATAAGAAACCAGATAGAAATGCTGACTTTCAGTTAACATATGCAACTTACTGTTTTGATTCATTGTGGCAAACTTCCAAGGTTGGATCATTATAAATAAAAGCAGCTTCCAAATCGTTGACCCTTACTCGGTATATTCTACACTGTTTACTGTTCAACTTGATTCTATTCAAGTTCGCAACGGTAGGAAATATAGTCAGTTCCACATATCCCTGTAAACAGAAAGAAAACAACTTTATTGCGACAATTAGTGTATTTTATTTATTATTTATTTTTTACAGATTTACTTATTTTTATTGCAAAGTCAGATATATATAGAGGAGGGGAGACAAAGAAGATCTTCTGTCCATTGATTCACTACCCAAGCGACCTCAATGGCCAAAGTTGAGCCAATCCAAAGCCAGGAGCCCAGAGCCTCTTCCAGGTCCCCCACACGGGTGCAGGGTCCCAAGGCTTTGGGACATCCTCGACTGCTTTCCCAAGCCACAGAGAGCTGGATGGGAAGCGAGGCTGCCAAGATTAGAACCAGCGCCCATATGGGATCCCGGTGCATCTAAGGCAAGGACTTTAGCTGCTAGGCCCTATTGATTATTTAATTTTAATACAGGATTTATTTAACTTGAAAGGCAGAATTACAAAGAAAGAAAGAGAGGGAGAGGCAGAGAGAGACAGACTTTCCATCTACAGTTTGCTCTCCTGAGTGGCCACAAAGGCCAGGGCAGTGACAATGGCTCTATAGGTTGCATTTCTGCCACACAGGTGGGAATCCTGCAATGGCGTCCAGGAAGCTGGCTTTGCACACTAAGCACCAGCTGCTGCCTCTTGACTGCTGTGAGCATTCAGCGGTAGGACTGTCACTCTCTGTGTGCCTCAGGCTTAACAAAATTTGGAAGAAATGATTATCCTAGGTTTCTGCAGCCCAGGGTCTCCTGACTCCTATTTAACCATTCTGGCCAACTTCCTTGTGTACAACTTCATACTCCCCAGACCATTTCACTTTGCTTCTCTTCTCATGCAAGCCATCCTGAGTGAGCTTTGCAACACCCTGCAAGACCAGCTGTATGCTGGGATCAGTGTTATGTGTAGCAGGTCAAACAGCTGGCTGCAGTGCTAGCATTCCAGCTCACATTCCAGCTGCTCTGACACTTCACTTCCCTGCACTCCCATCTTCTCTTCCTGCCTCCTGTTCCCTTTCCTCCTGCCGCCCCTTCCACTTCTTCTTCACCCTGTTACCTTGTTTTCTCTCCATCATCCCCGCTGAAGTTGTTCCCTTAAGTCATTAATGATCTTTGAATTATGAAAACCAGAAGCCTCACGGTTCCTCCCATTCTATTTTCTCCTTCTGCCATATTTGGTAACACTGTTCTCGGGTCCCCACACCCACATGGGAGACCCAGCAGCCGCTGGCACCTGGCTTTGGCCAGGCCCAAATAAGAGCATTACAGCCATTTGGGGACGCAAGACATACTTCCCTCTCTCTCTTAATCTATAACTCTTTCAAATAAATACAGACAAAGGATTGATGGAAAAAAGTAAGAAGCAAGGAAAGGAGGGAGAAAAAGAGGGAAGCAGGGAGGGAGGGAGGAAAGTAACAAATGTAGCAACGTGACAGAGCTCAACAGAATTAATTTTAGACTGTGCAAACTCCGACAATAATGTTGGCGCTAAAACCAGAATACTAAGATCTGGGGAGGGTCAGTGTTCAAGGACAAAAACAACAACACAAAACGTCTTGCTTTACAGCACACCAACAGCAGCTACCTACGGCTTTGAGATCACTCCGTCACCCTGCGCCATCTCCCCTGCCTCAGCACCGCCAAGTGCTCCCCAGAATTTTATCACTCACTCTGCGTTATTTTTTTCTATTTACACTGTTCCAAGAGATCACATCTATCTCTGTTAAGACCTAACGCCATGTTGTCCACGTACTGTTCAGCTATATAGCCTTTCTCTACTAATCTTAAAAGTATTTAGGTAATACCATTCTGGGTGGACACAGAAGATCAAAGCAAACACAGAAAATCAATGCTTTCATAAAAAGCATAATAGAGGGTACCAGTGCAGTAGCCTAGCGGCTAAATTCCTCATCTTGAACGCACCAGGATCCCATATGAGCGCAGGTTCTAATCCCTGTGTTCCCACTTCCCATCCAGCTCCCTGCTTGTAGCTTGGGAAAGCAGATGAGGACGGCCCAAAGCTTTGGGACCCTGGACCCATGTGGGAGACCAGGAAGAAGCTCCTGGCTCCTGGCTTCAGATGGGCTCAACTTTGGCCATTGACGTCACTTGGGAAGTAAATCAATGGACAAAAGCTCATCCTCTCTGCCTCTCCTATCTGTATATCTGCTTTTCCAATAAAAATAAATAAACCGCCAAAAAAATGTTTAATAGAGTATTATACAGTAGGGGAGAAATGAGATATCGAATAGCATCCAAACATTACATAATATAATAAAATTCACAAATATTTTATCATGGTTCACAAGACCCCACATAACCCAGTCCTGGCTTATTCCTCTAATCTCATCCATTCTTTTTGTCTTTTAGTCACACTGGTCCTCTGACTGCTCAAAGACATCTTTATTTCAAGAGAAACGATTTGTCTTACAGGCTCACAGGGCACAGTGAGAGCATAGTCACATGGCATAAACAGAGCGAGGTAGGAGAGGAACAGAGGAAACAACCATTCGAAGTGTCCAGTCAAAAAAAAAAAGCTTCAATGACCAAATGGCATCTCAACAATGACTTGCATGAAATGACAACACAAACATGAGGAACAGTCTTCCAGATAAAGGGAAGACCAAGTCAAAACTCCCAACACCAGAATGAAGTAATTAAAATCAAGGAGCAGCCGCAAACCCAGAATGGTCAGGGAAGACAAAACAGCAGAAGGCTCACAGAATATTCCAGGACCACCTCGTAGGTCATGGCAAAGAACTGTGGATTTTATTGTGTGGTATCTACCTGTTAAGATCCAGTAATCCTTTATCTACAATACTGTTCTAATTCTCTCTGCCTTAAAGATATCACTGTTTTAATTAGATGACAAATGTTCTAAAACCTTATGACTATGCAGTATCCCTTATACCATCATCCAAGAATTAGGACACACGAAGGGGCCTCTGAGTAACAAAGTCGTGAGGCAGTCACCATGGGCTTACTCTTGTTTCACACACATTTCTAGAAAATGTCTGCTTACACAGACTTTCCTACACCACAAAAGGAATCAAACTCTAACCAAGAGAAAGCAGCATAAGGGGACACCCAAGTTACCAAAAACTACTGAGGCTCAAGCCACCTGTACCAATGTGTAACCCATGCTAATCTTCCTACAGTTACCACACTGGGTGATGTGGTGTAAACAGGGTCAATGTAGCCCACATTGGCTAAAGAACAATGCCAGGGCTAACAGAGGTCGGCAGAGTGACAGGCAGGCCTTCTCTCCGAATATCTCTGATCCGGCTTTGGTTGAAGCCATGGAGTGCAGGACTGACTATTATACCGTGAAGGATGTATCTGGGGCGTCTTACAGCTGCCGGGAAGAAACTTACCACGACAGATTTTCTCTGGAAGTTTATGTTGTTGATGCAGACGACCTGATGGGTTGTATATGAAAAAAACAAAAACAGACGTTTCAATTAGTCAGTGAAAGCCCAGTACTCTCCCAAGTGGAAGTAAGGGCTACATTCATTTGACAGCCTTACTCAGAAGCATATTGGCTTTGTTTTAAATCAGGCACGAGCCACAAAAGGCAGGTTTATTTAGGGGAAAATACAGTTTTAGAACCGTAAGGGAAAGTGTTCGCCCTACAAACACCATTGTCACCACAGCGAATGGATGCTCGTTTTCTGGTCTCCCAGACCCACCGCGTCGGTTTCGCCGATCAGGAAAAAGAAAATGTAGCCAATACTTATAATTTATAAGGCCGTGGGCTTTCGAAGCCCTTGTCTCCTTTCTTCCTGTTCATTCTGGCGGGTTCTGAGCCGGTGGGCGGCATGGGGCGGTCCGGCGGAGCTCGAGGGGCTGCGGACACACGCTCGCCGCCCAGACACTGCCCCGCCGGGTCGCCGCCGCCTCCAACCTCCCCTTCGATGCGGCTCCTGACGGCCGCCGCTGGATTCCAGTCACACAGCACTTCCCACACACGAATCACAAAACCAACTCCGCCGACATCTTGCCGGGCGCCTCCGACCTCCGGCGTCAGCGGAAGTGCGGCGGTGACAGGGGGCGGAGCCAGGAGGCCGCGTCCGGGGGCGGGGCCTGCGCGGCTGGGACTGGCTGGATGTGGATCCCCCGGGTGGGAAGAGCAGTAACTGAGCCAAGTAAGGTGTTAGAATACACGTCCAGCGCGACCTTGCTAAGAGTGGAGGAGGCAGGTGTAACCTGGTGCCCTCCCCCAAGGAGGAGTGAGCCGTGTGAACCCTTGGGGCGCAGCGAAGGAAATCGTGTTTACATTTCATGTACATCACAGAAAAACTGATAATTAGTTATATCTGGGTTTATGAATTATGTTAACTTTTTGAAGTGTTGGACCAGATTTCATTTTGGTCTATTCTTCACTCCCCCAACTATTCCTGGTTTTAAACTCATTAACTAAGTTAAAGTTAATTTGAACTTTATACCCTCAAGCAAAAACAAATCAGGAAGACAAGGCATTTTAATCAAGCGTTCCAATGCCAACTTGTAGTTTTCAAATGAATGCTGTGTGGGCCATTGTCACATTTTATGATTATAAACTGTTATTATTCTGTACACGATTGAAAATCAACTTCATCTTTCCCAAAGCATGTCTATACTAACCAGACAGGAACAATTATAAAACCAGTCATCAGTGTAAACTTGTGTGACTACTGAAGTGACTTCTTGCTTAATTGATTCAAAGCTCAGGGGAACTCACTTGAGAAATGCCATTAAAGCAAAAAATAATAATGTCCTTCTCTGAAAGGTTTATGATTTGGTTCTCCGGAAAAAAAAAAAAAAACTTTTAAAGATTTTATTTTTATTGGAAAGTCAGATAAACAGAGAGGAGGAGAGACAAGAGATAGATTTTCCGTCCAAAGATTCACTCATCAAGTGGCCACAATGGCCAAGCTGAGCTGATCCGAAACCAGGAGCCAGGTGTCTCTTCCGGGTCTCCCACGCAGGTGCAGGATTCCAAGGCTTTGGGCCATCCGCTACTGCTTTCCAGGCCACAAGCAGGGAGCTGGATGGGAAGTGGAGCTGCTGGGATTAGAAACGGCACCCATATGGGATCCCACCAGTTGCAAGGCGAGGACTTGAGCTGCTAGGCCACCATGCCGGGCCCTTCTGAAAAATTTTTAAAGGTGTTAATAATTAGAACGTAAGACCTTTATTAAGGAAGTGGAATTTTAAGCATAAAAAGCTAAACCATTTTTCAATAAATAAAATCATGTCCCCATCAGAGATATACACGTAACAGAAATAATACTTTATTTTATGTGTATGTTCATAAAAAGAAAAACGTTATCATGTTACATGTTAGAAGAGCAAAGGTTTTCACTCAGGAATAAAAGTAACAGAAGAGTATCCTTTTCCCCCTTTCATATCCAGCATTTTTATAATGCAACTTTAGTTCCAAAGAAAACACGTGCTCTTTCAAGAAATGGGTCTTCGGGAATTGTAAACTTTAACGCCGTTTTGCATTGAAGAACGAGAATACTTAGTTAGTAATGCACCTATGGTTTGCTTCTCTCCGCACAAATCTCTGTAGGAACAAAAAGGAGAACACGGTCAATATTTTGAGAATGAAGCCTCTTCACAGCACTTGCAGTTATTTCATCTCTCGCCACTAAATCCATCTTCCTGGTTGGCCTAAATGTGTGTGTTCAGGGAGGAACCGGGTGAATGTGGGTTCCAAGTGCTAACTGAACTACCTGGACTCTATGTGTCTCCTCTGACCATCACGGTAAGGCAGGAGTAATGGATGACTGAACTTTGTATCAGGTGGAAGGAATCTGAGATTCAGACAAGACGCCAAAACTTTAAAATGAGTTTTCTTGTGAAGCAGAACAAGAGCCTCCAGTCCATGATGCTGCTATCTTTGTTGCCCAAGATGAGAAACGTAACAAAGAAACCAGGCTGATGGGAGTGAATGAACACACACTAACACAGCCAGGATAACCAGGGCAGCCAGCTCTGCGAGGCTCTCCCGTGGCTCTCAGGCAGCAGCACTGGCTGGAGGACCAGGTGCAGCTCCTGCATCACGCTGGAGGGCCTGCAAAGCAGATGGAGCAGTGGGAAGGAAGGCGAGTCTTGCCTGATTCTGTTTTCTCAAGGTGTGAGCTCATAGGCTTTGTCTGAAGAGGAGTTAGGGTACTGCTGGTGTGAGATGAGGAGGGGTGTGGAGGAAGCTCCAAAGGTTTAAAAAAAAAAAAAAACTTGAATGATAAATGGTACCTACCACTGAGGTTCCAAAGTCTTGTGGCCCCCCATTGAGTATTTTTCCCTGGGAAATATCAGCTGCTCACATGAGCAAGGCACAGAGTGAGAAGGAGTTGGGTTTAATCTTTTTTGTTGTTTCTTTGTTTAGATTTTCTTTTTTTTAACCAGGGAAGTGTGACAAGCGGAAGGGAATATCCAGGGAGTGGAGTGTGAACAGCAGGAGAGAATGCCAGTGGAATCTAAGCTGGGAAAAGAGAAGCGAGAGGATGTGAAGAGGGATGGCACACCGTGACCCAGTCAACATGCTGCTGGACTTCAGGTGTCTGTGGACTTGAGACCCGAAGCACTGACCTTGGGGTTAGCTGCGGCTTCTGGAATCTGCCTTTTGCCACAATGTAAAAGTAAGGGAGCAGGAAGGACGGGAGGGGTAGTCAGAGACCCTAACGTCTCCCACGGCATCTATACTCTGTCGCTCAGAGAGCAGCAACTTCGCAAGGAAGGGAGCCGAGAGGCATTTATTAAAGCGGCGGAAAAGAACACCTGTTCCACCGTCAGCATCAGTCATGGTGGGGGATGACAGAGAGCAGCAACTGGACAAAGTTTCAAGGAAAGCAGGGATTCTGATGGTCTGATGGAATATGCACAAGCACAAAAACTGTGCCCTACAAATAAATCTAAAACTCTTTGTAAAAACAGACCAACTCTCCAAAATCCTTTTAAATCAATGACTTACTGAATATATGGAGCGATATCTTCTTCTGTCCACTTCTCCCTTAGAGAGAATAGACTGTTAAAACGTTCCTGAGTCCCTTCGGGTAAGTCGTCTACTTTCAGCAAGAATATGATTTCTGGCCTTGAGTTTCTATCAACCAATGCTAAACCCTACAAGAAATAGGAAGAAAAGGGACAATTTATGATCTGGTACCTAATGACGTTTAGAATTAGCTTCGTTCGGGCCCAGCGGCGTGGCCTAGCGGCTAAAGTCCTCGCCTTCAATGCGGTGGGATCCCATATGACCGTCAGTTCTAATCCCGGCAGCTCCACTTCCCATCCAGATCCCTGCTTGTGGCCTGGGAAAGCAGTCAAGGACGGCCCAAAGGCCTTGGGACTCTGCACCCGCGTGGGAGACCTGGAATAGGTTCCTTGTTCCCAGCTTCGGATCAGCACAGCGCCGGCCGTTGCACTCACTTGGTGAGTGAATGATCGGACGGAAGATCTTCCTCTCTGTCTCTCCTCCTCTCTGTATATCTGACTTTGTAATAACAAAATAAATAAATCTTAAAAAAAAAAAAAGAATTAGCTTGGTTCAAGGTATTTAAAAACTCAGCAGCAGAAAATAAACACAAAGGATGCAGAGATTTCTAAGAGACGGCTCCAACCCTGAAAGTCATCAGTGAGCTGTCAGTATCAAATCCGGCAGACTCTTTTCTTTGATTCTTCCTCCCAGTTTTCTGTTCTCTGTTAATGTTAAGCCTCACTGTTTTTGTTTTTTAATTACGAAATGCCTGTTTCTTTGGTCAGTACTTTGTTTTAAAGATGATTTATTTGAAAGAGTTACAGAAAGAGAGAGATCTTTCAACTGCTGGTTAATCCACAAATGGCTAAAATAGCACTTGGTCAGGCCAAAGTCAGCAGACAGGAACTTCCTCCAGGTCTTCCACACGTGTGGCAGGAGCTGAAGCACTTCGGCCATCTTTTGCTGCCTTTCCCAGACCACTGGCAGGAAGTTGGATAGGAAGTGGAGCAGCCAGGACGTCTGAGCTGGACAGTTACCCACTGTACCACAATGCCAGTCCCCACCAGCACTCTCTCACCTAGGCATATTTAAATGCCGAGAGTCTGGAAAGTTGTCCTTTTACATAATTACACAAGCTTCTGTTCATTTCCCCTTCTTGACTCTCACAGTACTTTCTAAAGGCCATTACTGACGTGTTCCTGATGAGGTAGCTCCTGTAACTGACGTCACTGCGTGGTCCCCAAGAGTTTCCTAGACAGAGTTGAAGTTTTTCAGTTCAATCCTTGATGTCACTAAGAGATTAACTGCAGATGGGCTCAAGCCATTGAATTGAGTTAAAAGTAGACTGTGACGATACCTACTAATTACCTTGCACTGCGATAATACAGCTCTGCTAGTAATGTCTCCCAACATGGTCTCCTGGATTCCCATTTCTGCTCTCCGTTCCACGGGCAAAGCAAGAGTTCGTTCTTCCATGCGCAGCAACTTGGCCACCTATTCTTTCCTTCAGAGAAGCATTCTGAATTGATGGATAAGCCTCCCCCACCAACTTTTGGAACTCCTGACCTATTGTAGGTGCCCTTCCCATGGTAGAGTCCACTCTGCATTGTAAGAACAGATTTCCACGTATAATCTGCACTCTCCACCCAGTTGATCCCGGGAGTTCTAAGTGCCTGGATGGTGCCTTGTATAACACTCCCCAGCACCGAGCACAGTGCCTCGACATAAAGGAAATGCATCTGATTTAATTAGAAAATATGAGCATGTATACAATATAGATAAATGTATAATGCTATCAGACAGGTCCAGATGTGGAGACACAGTGCAGCATGCCTCTCCACATTCAGAACAAAAATGGACTCCCAGTGAAACTGTTGAATATATCCTGACAGTAGGATACTGGACTCTGACACTGTCCATGCTTACATTGGAAAACACTTCAATACTGGCATGATTGGCTAATGGCTGTTCATGAAGGAATACTGAGGGGAAATCAGTAGTAAGAGCAAGGGACTTGGGGAGGGGACAGGAAATGCCAGAGCCTATGGAATTATATCACAAAAGAGAAAAAAAGAAAGATGCAATACAAAAAAAAAAAAAAAAAATTCTATCAGAGGTCCTGGTGCAGCAGCGTAGTGGCTAAAGACCTTGCCTTGCATGTGCTGGGATCCCATATGGGCACTGATTTGTATCCCAGCTGCTCCACTTACCATTTAGCTCCCTGCTTGTAGTCTGGAAAAGCAGTCAAGGATGGCCCAAAGCCTTGGAACCCTGCACCCACGTTGGATATTTGGAAGAAGCTCCTGGCTTCTAGCTTCAGATCTGGCTCAGCTCTGGCCATTGTAGTCATTTGGGGAGTGAATCATCGGATGGAAGATCTTCCTCTCTGTCTCTCCTTCTCTGTAAATCTGACTTTTCAATAAAAATAAATCTTTTAAAAAATGCTATCAGAGTGGGAAATGACCAAACTCAGTATTCTTCCAAAGCTATGTACTACATGCCCTAAAGAAAAAGTGTAGGGTACTATGGCATGAAACAGGAGGCCTTTTCTTAAAAGTGGAAAATGACAAAAGGCCTCCATAATAAAATAAGCCAAAATTGAGTAAGACATGAGCAGGCAAAAATGGGGAAAGTATCATTGCAGCCCAGAAGGCCTTGTGTGAGGGACCTAAGGCGCAAGAGTACTTAATGATTCTGAAATACAAAACAAGGCTGGTTTACATGAGCAGTAGGAAAAGCAGCCAGAAATAAAACTGTTGCAATGACCATGGAGGGCCAAAATACAAACTTAGGGATTTCCTAACTTAAGTGCAATGGGCAACCAATAAAGTTATTATAAAACAAGGGAACTCATCTCATTTCAACAGCAATTTTAGATCATTCTATTAGCACTCCAGAGAATGGACTATAAGAGGGCAAAATCAGAACCTCAAAGTTCTGCTTAGGGAAGCCGTTGCTCTGGCAGAGGCAACCTGTCATGGGAGTTTGGAGTAAGACATAAAAAGGGATGAAATGAGACATACTGGGTGGTGTCAGGAATGAATGTAAATAGGATAAAGAATTTACTGAGGCTATGCAAGTGCTCTGAAGTACAATGTGGTGATGGCTGTATTAACTTCGACCTATCTATTTTTACTGGAAGAGCAGATTTTATAGAGAGAAATAGAGACAGAGAGGAAGATATTCCATTTGCTAGCTAACTCCCCAGATGGCCACAATGGCTACAGCCAAGCCCATCCAAAACCAGGAGCCAGTAGTTTCTTCCTTGTCTCCCACATGGGTGCAGGGTCCCAAGGCTTCGGGCCGTCCTCGACTGCCTTCCCAGGCCACAGGCAGGGAGCTGGATGGGAAGTGCAGCAAGGACACAGACAGACACCTATGTGGGATCCCAGTGTTTGAAGACACTCAATAATACCATCCTGCCCAATTTGCATACTTTGCCATATGTAAATTATGCCTCAATAAAGCCCTTTAGTTTTATGTTGTCATACTCAACAAGGCACTGTAGAGTTCTATAGGACCTTGTGATGGGATTGAATGCACAGTGCATTGGCTCCACATTCAGCTCCACCGTAGGTATGGCCCAGTAATTAAGCACCTACTGAATCCCACAGCAGTTCCCAGTCACGTTACCTGAAGCTGCTCGAGCCTCGTTGTCATTCCTTCAGGGACACTCTGCTGCCAGACTTCTTGAAACTCAGCAAGGTTGAACTTGACTGCATTCTGAAGCAGCATCTGGGCGGTGGCTCGGCATATCTTATCTGCGTTCAGTTCAAAATAAACCTCACCTAAAGGGAAGTTTCAGATTCTTACAACTGAAGACCGCACCAGCGTTCTGCTTCCTCCCATGTTGGAAGGGATCACACCTAGCCCACCTCCCACAGATCCATGGAATCCCAGCTGTTAACAGCAACACCCATGAGGAAAGTACGCCAGTACTAACTCGCAGGAAGAGTTCCCAAGTGTCCTTTACAGAGCGGTCCTTACCTTCATCTGTGTATTTCTTTCCATAACATTTAAGACAGTGTTCTATCATTTCCCTGAAAAAGGTAAAACATTCATGACATGTTAGTCACATTTTTAGGCACTAGATTTGAGTCTTTATTGCTACATAGAAATATAACATAAATTTCAGATTTGAAATACTAAATTATTGGGCTGCCAAAAAGTACCTTATTTAACCCAATTAGGATCTAACTTAGACATTTAACATAAACTATGTGTGTATAAATGCATTATTATAAAATAACTCGAACATTAATTTCTTTATTTTTAAAAATTAATTAATTTTTTTTTTTGGCAAACAACAACAATAAAATGATGTGTTCAAACCCTAGAGTTCCCTACTGAATCCCATAGCAAGTTTGGTTCCATATTTTATTTTTTTAAGATTACTTATTTATCTATTTAAAAGGTAATTACAGAATGAAAAAGAGAGTCTTCCATCTGCTCGCTTCCCAACAGGGATGGAAGAAATCCAAAAGCCAGGAACTTCTAGGTAAGCCCTGTGGGTGCAGCTGGCCAGGGAACTGGGTCATTTTCTGCTGCCTTCCCACGTGCATTAGCAGGGAGGTGGATCAGGAGGGGAGCAACCAGGACTCAAACCGGCACCCACATAGGACGGCAGCACTGCAGACAGAAGCTCAACTTGCTGTGCCACAGCACTGCCCCCTGCTTCTATATTTTAAACATTTTTTGATATTAACATAAATAGCCCATGCTCTGGATTGGAGCTTCTATTAAGGACATCCAATGTTGACATGTAATTAAAATACTTACTCTGGCTCCAATGGTCCGAGTTCCTGGAGGCATATACTCAGTGGAACTTTAGTAAATGACCAAGATTCAGAATCCACAAGCTGAGTCACATGATTCAGAAGTTTCATCTCATAATCAAATTCGAGAATTCTCCAGTAACCTACACATTCCAACAGTTACAATCATCAAAGAACATTTTAAGTGACTGAGTTAACTAAGGAGCAGCATAACTCGTGCCCTGCTTCAAAAACGAAACACTGACCATCTTCACTTCAAACCAGGATTCTTTTTACACTTTTCTCCCATTTTGTCTTTGACAGAAATCAGATGACTTTTAAGGAGAATTTTACAAATGACTAACACTGTGATTTTTTTCCAAGTGTTTTTAATATTATTTCACAAGTGAAATACGTGAAAATGCAGAAATGCACCTATTACAGTCTTTTTCTTCAGAACATCATACCAACAATGTCAGTGTCAGGTGCCATTCCCTACTTGGCAACCTTCACTGTGCTGCACAGCCACAGTTGTCACTCTCAGCCCAGCTCCCATTTGGAAATGCTCTGCTCCTCCTTCAAGGCACAGTAAGTAGCCTTTGGGCACAATGTGCATGAGCAGGACAATAAAGACTGGCACCAAGGCCCTTTTCCCTAATCCCATGAAAGGTATGGATGCCATTTTACAATCCACGGCACAACCTAGACAGCGTCATAGTGTCTCTCTTCTTACTCTACAAAAATAAAAGACAACATGAAAAAATGAGCTGTGAGATCTAAAACAACATGCAAAAGGGTTAAGAGTGACCTATGTACCTCCTGACAAAAATTATCTCTCTCCATGCAATCAGTGAATAGTATAGTTATAGTAAAATATATTCTTCGGCTCATCTTTTTAAAACATGTTTATGTAATTTATATTTTTCAAGATTTATTTACTTTTTTGGAAGGCAGTTACAGAGAGAGAGGGAGAGAGAGAGAGAGAGAGCACAATCTTCCATCAGCTGGTTCACTTCCCAAATCACCAGAACAGGCAGAGATGGGTCAGGGCAAAGTCAGAAGCCAGGGGCTCTACCCAGCTATCCACCCAGGTCTCCCATGGGGGAGACTCTATTTGGGCATCATTTACAGCTTTCCCAAGAGCATTATCAGGGAGAGGGATCAGAGGCAGAGCAGCCAGGATTTGAACTGGTGCCTCTAGTGGATGCTGACATTACAGATGACAGCTTAAACCAGTGTGCCCCAACGTTGGCCCCAACTTCTTTAGCTTTAACTATAATTCATTGATATCCATGCATCATACTAATTAGTATAATCCATAAAAAAAACTACTTTAGATTGCTAAGATCAAGTGGCTCTCAAGCCACAACTAAGAGCTAAGCCCTTCCCATTAGTTCTAAAGTTGTTTGCTTTGTTAACAGAATTTGTTACTTTTGATTGTCACTTTTGACAGTTAAGGTCTCACAAAAGTGTTGTTTAGAAGATTATCAGAAAACTGAAGAGTCCATCTACCGACATGCTAATTTTATTCTTCCCAACACAGTTCAGCTGCTCCTTGGGGCCAATGAAGGATGCATGCAAACATACCCTGCAGGATTCCCACAAACCCAGAAGTCGAGCAAAAAGCCCCCTCCCTGGCCCAGAGTAGACGCTGGTCAAAATATTAAAGGCACACTCCCAGACCTCTTTTCAGGAGCATGACATAAACGAATGTATGTTCAACAATCCACTGGAGTGATCACAAGCAGAAACGAAGTTCCATCTTCCAAGCGATTTGGAAATACAATGAGGTTATTAAATTCATGCTGCAGTAGAGTTACAGGATATGGGTTCCATGTTATATCCCATCATTAACTCAAATGTAAGCTTCAACAGTTGGCTCCCCTTCCTAGGGCTTCGTTTCCTCATATTTAAAAAAGAATGAAAATATGGAGCCAGCTTGGTGGCGCAGTGAATGAATCCTTCACCTGCAAGCTCCAGTTCCTGTCCCAGCTACTCAACTTCTGATCCAGCTCTCTGATAATGGCCTGGGAAGGCAGAGGACAATGGCCCAAAGCTTCGGGCCCCTGTATCTATGTAAGAGACCCGAAACAATTTCCTGGATTCAGGCTTCGGATCAGCTCAGCTCCAGCCTTTGCAGACATTTGGGGGAGTGGGCCAGCAGATAGAAGAGCTCTCTGGCTCTTGGTCTCTCCTTCGCACTCTGTAACTCTGAATTTGGGATACAATAAATAAACCCTTTTAAAAAAATGGAAATATTAAAGCACATGATGTCTAAGGACCTTTCTTGGTTAAACATGACTCCTCCTTTGCCACTTGTAAGACGAAGTTCAAGTCAGCACGGGCAGACTGACTTCGTGGTGTGAAGAGGGTCACCCCATCTCTACACCACATCTAAAATGACAAATATCATCATCTCAGAGCCCAAAAGAAGATTCAATACACAGTATGCAATAGGGTAAAGATGTTCAAAAACTTTTCTTTCAAATAATCTATCATTATTATGAAGTCAGGAACACTACCTCCAATCTCACAGGCATTTAGAACTTGCAACCGGGTCATTATTTCCTCCTCACTTGCCTGAATCTGATCAAGCAAATCACCAGTTGTATACTGAAACAAGAAAAAAAAAATGTTAAAACCTTGAAGAACTATTTTTAAGATTTCTTGTTGAAATGGGCAAATAGAGACTAAACTTAGGCAATATCTATGCACCCACTCAGTCTCCTGTATTCACATATAATGACTATGACTTAAAGTCAGTGGCTATCTTCAAAGAAAACATACAAGAAAAGCTTTGTGATATTGGATTTTGGTAATAACTTCTTAAATGATACTGAAACCGTAGGCAGCAAAAGAACAATTGGCACACATACATCTAAGCACTAACAGTAAAAAAGGATAAATATTATATAATATTGTATTCAGTGTTTCAAAATCATACAGGCAGAAAATAGAACGGTGGCTGCCAGCTGCCGAGAAGTGGAGGAACGGGGAGTTAAAATGCAATGAATGTGGAGTTTCAGCTGCCAGAGATGAACAGTTTCTGCAAATGGATGGTGCTGATGGTAACACAGCACTCTTCCGGTGAACTCAACGCTACTGAACTACAAACTTCACGATGGTCAAAATGGCACATTTTCTGTTATATACACTTGACCATAATAAAAAAAGCCAAGAAAGTGAAAAGGACAACCCACAGAATTACAGAAAATATTTGCAGAGCATCTATAAGATAAGCAACTTAGACTATATAAAGAACCCTCTTACCACTAAGTAACACAGAACTAACAATTCAAAAGGCAGGCAAAGGAATTAAACAGAAATTTCTCCAAAGATGCACATATGATCAAAAGCCCTTGAAAGATGCTCAGTGTATCATTAGCCATTAGAGGAAAGGCACACCAAATCCACAATGAGACTGGCTTATGGCTGAAATTCTCACAACACAGCCTAAAAAGAATGTCACCAGTGTGCGCGCTTACTGGTGCTCGTTACTTTTATACTCACACAAACATCTTACTTTTGAGCGATTTGAATCCTTTTCTTTTTCACTGTCAGGTCCTTCATAGGTATTTTCCATCAAAAGTTTTTTCAGCTTCTTTAATTTAGGTCTACATCTTCTTAACTCCCAGTAATTATTAGAAAAACCGAGGATCTAGAAATGATAATGTAGTATAACCTTTTAGAGCAGTCTAAAAGTAAATAGCATGCAAGACTCCATCTATGCCACCAAACCTCAAAAAGTAAAAGACAGAGGGGTCAAGTGTTGTGGGCAGCAGGATAAGCCACCTCTTAGAATGTGTGCATGCCATGTTGGAGTTTCTGGAACCAAATCCTACCTCTGCTTCCACCCTAGCCTCCTGTGAATGCGCTGGGAGGCAGCAGAGGATGGCTCTAGCACTGGGGCTTCCACGACCTCCCTGGGAAACCTGGATACGGTTTCTGGCTCTTGGCTTTGAGCTTGCTGTCCCAGCTGTTGCAAGCATTTGGAAAGTGAACAAGCAAACCTCTTTCTCTTTGTCGCACCCTCTCTCTGTCACTCCATCTTTCAAACAAATAAATAAATTTTTAAAAAATTGAACATATTTTTTTTATAACAATCAAGTCAGTGGGCCAAGGCACTTCATTTTCTATTGGGAAGGTATCCATGTGGGAGACCTGGCTGAAGCTCCCAACTCCAGTTTCAATCCTGTCACTGTGAACATTTGGAAAGTGAACCAGTAGACAGAAAATACCTCTCTCTCTAAGTTTGCTTTCATATAAAGTATGAAAAAAAAAGATTATAGACGCCAGCACAATGGCTCAACTGGCTAATTCTCCAACTGTAAGAGCCACATTCCATATGAGCACCAGTTTATATCCTAGCTGCTCCACTTCCCAGCCAGCTCCCTGCTTGTGACTGGGAAAAGCAGTAAAGGATGGCCCAAAGGCTTGGGATCCTGAACCTGTATAGGAGACCCAGAGGAGGCTCCCGGCTATTTGCTTCTGATTAGCTCAGCTTTGGCCATTGCAGCCATTTGGGGAGTGAACCAGCAGATGGAAGATCTTTCTCTTCCTCTGCCTCTGTCTGTAAATTTGCCTTTCCAGTAAAAATTAGGGGAAAAAAATTATAGCTAATTCTGTTGTTGGACTTGTGAAACAATGAGAGACAGTTGAGAGAGGCCACATTACAGACACACTTGTATTAACAATCTCTGTATCTCCAGGATTGTCTTACATCAAGCAGTTAGCAGGTGCTCAACAAGAGCTTCCTGAAAGAAGGAAAATAAGTTGAACTGGTCTGTCATCAGGGTTCCCTCCAACTGAAACGGAAATACAAAGAATGCTTCTGCCAACGAAGATAAGGCTTGCTAGAGAAGACAAGGTGCAGAGCCTGCAGGGGGCGCTGCTCAATAAGGGCTTCAGAAGAGGAGCCTATGCACCAAGGCAGGAGACTGACTGTATCCCAGTACAAAGTGACAGTCTCCTAGCTACATCCCATGCACCAATGTCAGCTCGTGCTTCTGTGCATTAAGATGGGGGAGGAAGAGGAGGAAGGTTTGGCACAGTTTTTAGATTAGATGCTAGCATTAAAAATAATCTGGAGATTTTTGTCGCACAAATCTAAACTTCAAGCTTTACTTCAAAAAAGCAATCCTTTTCTCTGGCCAAGCTCTGCCTGAGTGTGCTCTATGCACCCCATCACTCCTGTCTGTGTTCCTGAGTGTGCCCTATGCACCCCATCACTCCTGTCTGTGTTCCTGAGTGTGCTCTATGCACCCCATCACTCCTGTCTGTGTTCCTGAGTGTGCTCTATGCACCCCATCACTCCTGTCTGTGTTCCTGAGTGTGCCCTATGCACCCCATCACTCCTGTCTGTGTTCCTGAGTGTGCTCTATGCACCCCATCACTCCTGTCTGTGTTCCTGAGTGTGCCCTATGCACCCCATCACTCCTGTCTGTGTTCCTGAGTGTGCTCTATGCACCCCATCACTCCTGTCTGTTCCTGAGTGTGCTCTATGCACCCCATCACTCCTGTCTGTTCCTGAGTGTGCTCTATGCACCCCATCACTCCTGTCTGTGCTCCTGAGTGTGCTCTATGCACCCCATCACTCCTGTCTGTTCCTGAGTGTGCTCTATGCACCCCATCACTCCTGTCTGTGTTCCTGAGTGTGCTCTATGCACCCCATCACTCCTGTCTGTGCTCCAGAGTGTGCTCTATGTACCCCATCACTCCTGTGTTCCTGAGTGTGCTCTATGCACCCCATCACTCCTGTCTGTTCCTGAGTGTGCTCTATGCACCCCATCACTCCTGTGTTCCTGAGTGTGCTCTATGTACCCCATCGCTCCTGTCTGTGTTCCTGAGTGTGCTCTATGCACCCCATCACTCCTGTCTGTGTTCCTGAGTGTGCTCTATGCACCCCATCACTCCTGTCTGTTCCTGAGTGTGCTCCCTGCACCCCATCACTTCTGTCTGTTCCTGAGTGTGCTCTATGCACCCCATCACTGCTGTCTGTTCCTGAGTGTGCTCTATGCACCCCATCACTCCTGTCTGTTCCTGAGTGTGCTCTATGCACCCCATCACTCCTGTCTGTGTTCCTGAGTGTGCTCTATGCACCCCATCACTCCTGTCTGTGCTCCTGAGTGTGCTCTATGCACCCCATCACTCCTGTCTGTGTTCCTGAGTGTGCTCTATGTACCCCATCACTCCTGTCTGTGTTCCTGAGTGTGCTCTATGCACCCCATCGCTCCTGTGTCCCTGAGTGTGCTCTATGCACCCCATCACTCCTGTCTGTGCTCCTGAGTGTGCTCTATGCACCCCATCACTCCTGTCTGTGCTCCTGAGTGTGCTCTATGCACCCCATCACTCCTGTGTTCCTGAGTGTGCTCTATGCACCCCATCACTCCTGTCTGTGCTCCTGAGTGTGCTCTATGCACCCCATCACTCCTGTCTGTGCTCCTGAGTGTGCTCTATGTACCCCATCACTCCTGTCTGTACCCTGAGTGTGCTCTATGCACCCCATCACTCCATCACCCTCAGCAGACATGCCCCGTGTCAGTCCCAGCAGCATCCCTTACCCTGTCGTTACAGCCATTTGCCTGGCAACCACCAACTAAAACCTTAATTAATGGATGTTTGTTAATTTACTGGCTCCTCCGTACACAGAATTCCCACAAGATCTCAAAGGAATCCACAGAGATTGCCATGCCTTCATAAAACAGCCACAAAACAAGTAAATGAAAAAAAACATTTAACACAAGAGTGAGCTCCTAGTATTTTTTCATTACACAATCAGACATAACCCTACAAAAGATAAAATACAGTATTTACTGGAAATTTCGTGCTGGTAAAATCACATGAGTCATTGCAGTTCCCCTTCTTTCCTTTCCAATTCTATTTTTAAGGAAACAGTTGGCCCAAATTCCCTCTGCAAGAATTACGGGCTGTGCTTTCATTGCTGCGTGTGGAACAACCTAGACAGGATGGAGACTTTTGTCCAGTAACTGCCACCCATATTCTCCAAACTAATTTAAAAAGTGTTATACTTGGCTACAGATCATAATGAACTAAACCAACTTGAAAAGCTAAGAAATACCCTCCGAAAAAGTCAACTTTTCTCATTTCTCGACCTCATAAATACTACCAAGTGTACAAGTTATGGTTTAAAGCAGCCCCTTTTTCAAAACACAGTTAAATTCACTAAAAATAAACAAAACATTCAGAGTGAATCATCAAATAGCCAACTTTCCCCATTACAGAAAATGATGAATCGGCCTTGAAGCTCCAATTCAAAAACGGGAAGACCAGTTGACACAACGGAGCAAGAAAAACGCTCAGAAACTTTCGATTCCACCAAGCAATGTCTTAGATTTTATATCTAAGACTTTATATCCAAAGTTTTCAACTGCAGTAAGATGAACAAGTATCATCCTTTTTCAGACTTAGAGTCATTTTAAAAGGCTCATGGAAAACATAATGAAAAGGCAAGTTTAATTTGGTGTGAAGAAATTTCCAAATCCATGCCCAGTTCTTCCCTAACATGACCTTTCCATGAACTTGTATATTATCCTCTGCCTGCAGGGTTTCAAATTTGCTTGGCACCAAAGCAAGCATTTTTTTTTTTTTGACTATGTTTATTTTCACCTACTTGAAAGGCAGAATGACAGACAAAGAGAGATCTTCCATCCACAGCTTTTCTCCCCAGAGGACTGCAACAGTCAGCAAGGAATTCCAGCTCTAGCAAGGAATTCCAGGAGCTCCACCCAGATCTCGCGAGACCCAAACACTGCAGCCATTATGTGCTGGCGCCCTTGGCACATTAGCAGGAAGCTGATTCAGAAGCGAGCCGCCAGAACACTACCCAGCATTCTGGCAGGGTATGTAGGCATCCCGAGAGGCAGCGTGACCAGCTACCCCACAAGGTCTACCCCCAAGTCTATATTTTCCTTTTAATTCTGGTGACTCTTTTGAAGTGCCCTCAGAAGAATCAGGAGACGAAGCACAGTACCTCATTGTGAATAATGTTACAGTGAGTCCCTTCCTTCGCCAGCTGGTCAGGTGTTTTACACCCAGGAATGAAAAGCAACAGATTTGAGGTGTCTGCTATTTTCAAGTCGTATGTTTTGTCTTTACTGCACAGCACAGCTTGCTCCTCCTTATCACCGCGAATTACAAAACTGCAGGAAAAATAGGGTGTTTTGAGAGTCCAGTGAACAACTTGTTTACCAACAACTTCCAAACCCTCTACGCTTGCGGAACTTACAACTGCATCCTGACGCTCTGTCAGGCCCCTCTGAATAATGACAGATCCACAGGGCAAGGGCAAGTTCAGATTCCAGCTGATGTGCACCCAGTGGCCAACTAAGACAGAACAATTAACGATGAACAAGAAAGAACCAACAAGACCAAAAGACCAAATTTTTCCACCTGACACCTTTGTGCAAACTTCTAAAAAGAGCACAAACAATGCATCTAGAAATTTAGTCAATGTTTCTGTATATCTGCTTTTCAAAAAAAAAAAATTAAATCTTAAAAAAAGGGCCCAATGCAATAGCCTGGTGGCTAAATCCTGCACTTGCTCGGATCCCCTGTGGGCACTAGTTTGTGTCGCAGACGCTCCACTTCCCATCTAGCTGCCTGTTCATGGCCTGGGAAAGACCAGGACGGCCCAACGCCTCAGGACCCTGCACTCATGTGGGAGACAAGGAAGAAGCTTCTGGCTCCTTGCTTTGAATCAGCTTAGCTCCAGCAGACGGAAGATCTTTCTCTCTGTCTCTTCTTCTCTCTGAATATCAGCCTTCCCAAAAACTAACTAAATAAATTAATCTTAAAAAAAAAAAAAAAACAGTTTAGTCAAAAGGTCCCAAGTTCCTGGGGTGGCCAAGAGCCCTAACAAGAGGCAGGTCAGGGTTCCTATATTCCATATCAGAGTGCTTGTGTTCGAGTCCCGACTGGGCTCCAGATTCCAGCCTTCTGCTCATGCTCACCCAGGGCAGCTCCGGCAGCTGGAGTGCCACTACCCGTGTGAGAGTGCTGAAAAGAATGCCCAGCAACTGGGGTCAGCCCTGTCCCCGCCAGTGCAAGTCACTGGGGAGTGGACAGATGAAAAGACTAGCTCCTAGGTCAGTAAAAACAATCAGTAAATAACAAAGACGTAGCAATCCCCGAAACCATACTAACACAAAACTTTTCAAATGCATGCTCGGGGATCTTAGAGATCCATTCGAACTATTATTACAAAGTAGACTGGAAGCCAGCAGGTCTGAGCTGGGCCCTACAATTCTGCATTTCTCAGTTTGCCTGGGGAGGACCATGTTGCTGGTGTTCCTGATACCCACTCCAGAGTCCTCCTCCTTCTACACGGAGCATCCTCTAACAGTCAAGGGAGCACCTCCCAGCCTCACCATCAGTTGTGCTGCAAAACAAACCAAGACAGAAAGCAGAAAGCTTCATAAAGAGGCTGCAATGCTGAAAGAAAAGTGATAAAAAGAGTGTGTTTTACAAAACGGACTAAAGGGAATTTATCAAAAGAAGGAAGAAAGGGAGGAGGAAGAGAGGAAAATAGCAATGACAAAATTGAGAAAAAGGCAACAAGCTGGTTCAAGAAGCTTTCCTTGTCTGGGAAGCCTGTGACCCTCCTGCTTGCAAACACACCTTTTAAATCAGTCATGAAAACCCTGAAATAAAAGTCTGTGATTTTTTTTTTATTGTTTTCATTTAGATGAAAATATTTTGATTCACTTGTTGTACAGATTTATTTATTTGAAAGGCACAGTGACAGAAAACAGGAGAGAAAGAGCAAAAGAACTCGCACTGGCTGTTTCAGTCCCCAAACCCTTGCAGCAGGTGGAGCTCGGTCTCCATGCGGCAGGCAGGCAGGAACTCAAGGGCCTGCCGCCTCCTGGGCTCATCAGAGGAAGGCTGGGCTGGAGGTGAAGGGATCAGATAGGAATCCAGGCACCTCAGTATAGGATGTACATCTTCCAAGTGGCAGCTTAGCATCCTACGCCACAACACCCATGCTCTAACAATGCTAATTTGGGCCAATTATCTACTTATTATTATTATTACTATTTACTTGAGACGTGGACAGAGAGCTCCCATCCTCTGGTTTGCTCCATGAATGCCCACACATGCAAGGCTAGCCAGATGGAAGCAGAGAGCTTAGAACTCAATCTATACCTTCCAGGCAGGTGACAGGAAGCAAACAACCCGAGCCGTCTCCGCTGCCTGCTAGGGCCTGCATTAACAAGAAGCTAGAATCTGAACGTGGAGGTGGGAATTAATCCCAAGCATTCTGATGAGGAACAGTGTCTAACTGGTGTTTCAACACCCACCCCACCAGGAATATTTTTTAACATTTATTTTAGGGACCAGTACAACTGGCTCAACTATCTAATCCTCCACCTCCAAGTACAGCGTCCCATTTAGGCGCTGGTTCATGTCCCAGCTGTTCCACTTTGATCCAGAGCACTGCTTGTGGCCTGGGAATGCAAATGCATGTGTAAGAGTCCTAGAAGCGCCTGACTCCTAGCCTTGGATCGGCTCAGCTCTGGCCATTATGGCCACTGGGGGAGTCAACCAGCAGAGGGAAGATCTTTCTCTCCTCCTCTGTAAGTGTGCCTTTCCAATAAAAACAAAATAACTCTTTGAAAGGGAGAGTTACAGAGACATAGAGATATTCCATGTGCTGGTTCACTCCCCAAATGATCACAGTGGCCAGAGTTGGACAGACCCAAAGCTAGAAGTCAGGAGCATCCTCTGCTTCTCCCATGTGAGTGTAGAGGCCTAGGGACTTGAGCCATCCTCTGATTCTTTCCCAGGCAACAAGCAGGGATTTGGATGGAAAATGGGGCAGCCAGGACATGGACCAACACCCATATGGGATCCCAGCATCACAGGCCTTAGCCTGCTGTTAACACTGACCCCATTTAGAAATATTTTTGTATTTGTTAACTCTCCCCCCAAAACACTCATTTTTAGGCCTTTCTGCTTTTCAGACAGCTAGATTAACTGTAACTGGCGGACAGGAAGCAATGAGCAGGCCGGCCAGTTAACTGTTACACCGTTGGACAGCGGTGATGTATGGAGTTGGAAGAGAGTCTAAACGGTTCAACCAGAAGAAATGTACAAGAGATACTTAGCTAGTAAAACAGAGGAATTGGAGGAAGTGGGTGCAGAAGACAGCCTAGTGCCCCTACATGATTTTTGGGGCAGGGATTATATAAACTGCCCAGAACTGTCAAGATTGCCTTCACACACTACCTCATCTTTGGATTTTTTTTTTTTTATTTCTTAAAAACGTCATTTGTTTAAAAGGCAGAGTGGCAGAGAGTGGGCCAGGGAGGGGGTGGGGCAGAGAAAAAAAAAATCTTCCATCCTGAGGTTAACTTCAAATGGCTGCAATGGCCAAGGCTGGGCCAGTCCAAAGCCAGGAGTCTGGAACTCCACCCTGGTCTCCCATACAGTGACAGAAACCTAAGCACTTGGGCCACACTGGCAGGGAGCTGGATCAGAAGTGGAGCAGCCAGGGACCTTACTGTGCACCCTGACAAGGGAGGCCAGGGCTTCAAGTAGCAGCTTAACCAGTTGTGGCACTGTGATGACCCCTGGGCATGGCATTTTTTTCCTCCCCTCCTTGGGTGTAATTTTTTAGGTCATGATCCTGCAGCAGATTTGCAGCTAACCTAAAATGAGAGAAAACTTCAGATGTTCATTAAGTGAGTAACCCCTAATCTAGTCTGTGTTGGGGGCCCCACCCAGCCTTTCACATCCACTTCTCTGGGGAAAAGAAATGCAAGATGAAGGTAAGAATCCTATACACGCTGTTGTTTAGGACAGAGTGGCAAACAGCTCTATGGAACCCCTGACGTCACCGTCAAGGGTTTCAAAAACCTTACCAAAGTTCCACTTCCATATGCCTTCGAGCCCTCGACCTGTCCCACCATGACCTCAGCGCAGCAGCTTGACCGCTAGAGCGGCGTAGTGCCTCACACCAGCTTGCTGTATGCCCACTGCATGCCCCTTTCTGGTCTGCCTCTTATCGCTGGCAAGGCAGGAGGCGCCGCCCGGCCCTGCTCACCTGTGCCCGGCCTCCACCTGCTGGCACAGCGCGGGCTCCAGCTCCAGCAGGCAGAAATCGCCGCCGCTGGCCCCGGGGCCGAAGGCCAGGCAGTGCACGGTGGGCAGCAGCTCGGCGGCGTTCAGCTTGGCGATCTGCAGCGTCGCGTCCACCTCGTCGCGGGTCCTGCTCATCTTGGCGCCTCAACACCCGGAGTACCGCTAACACCTGCGAGAAGGATACAAACAGAAGCTTTTCCTTTCAAAAGCGCGCCACGGAGGCTGGATGCGCGCTTCCGGGGCGGAGCGCGTCCCGGGCGCGTGCGCTCCTCGGCAGCCCAGGACCGCGCGGCGCCGGAGACGCGGACAGGAAGCCCCGGGCGGAGCCGCCGCTCCCTGGAGCGCGACCCGGAACCTCAGCCCCTTCTTCCGCTGCCCCCTCCCTTGTTTCCTTCCTCTGCAGGTAGAACTGTTCTTGGCGCTGTGGTGAGTGCGCTTTCTGTGCAGTGTCATTAACCCTTCACCCCAATCCTGCAAGGTGGACGCTGGGTCATCCTGTTTCGTAAAGGAGTGTGGGGGCACTGCCGGGAGCCTAATCAGCCGTGGAGTGAAGGTTTCATGCTAACAGTCGGAAACCGGGAGCGAGGTCGATTGCCGGGACCCTAACTTTGGGTCTTGGAGATCAGCACAGCTGGACGACGTCTGCTTGGGCTAGGTCTGTCCGTTCCTTGAGTGCTTATTTTGTGGCAGATGTGAGGCTGCGATCCAGGCCAAGAGAAGGCAAGCGTTCTGTAGTGATGAAGGCCCCGAATTCTCCCCGGAGGAGACAGGGAAACTCACTGCTAGACTTTTCCAAGGTGTGCTGCTCCACGATTACAGTGACCCAGACCCACGTGTTAAGAGCAAAGCCTGTGAATGCGCTCCCACAGGAATAGCCTAAGAAACACAGATGGTGAACCCTCGTGCTTACGGGGTTATTTAGGAGCCTGGCACCCCCCACCCCAGAGAGCTGAAACAGCCTGGGAGGAATATTCCACTCAAAGGGCTGCTTTGTGCAAGGCCTTCACTGAAGTAAGAGAACATGGCAGTGAGCTGAGGGGTTGCTGTAAGGAGTTACTCGAATATCCTACCCTGGACCCGGCGCCATTTCCTCTTCCTCACAGCTCAAGAAATTCACGCCAGTCTAGTCATCCACCAATCAGATGTAACCTGGCATTCCACCTGAGAACCCTACCCCCAATCTTCCAGGCCCTCCCCCAACCTGCTCACTCACCAATCATCCCTAGGCATTCACCTGCAGGCACCAATCCCCTGAGGCCTGCCCTCAATCCCTCCCAATCCCCGCCCCCCACTCCTTGCAGATGAAAAGGCCCCCAGGTGCGGCTCTCTCTCCTCTCCCTCCTTCCAGCCTCCTTTCCCTTCCCTTTCCCTTTTTTTCTCTCCACCACCTCCACCCCGTTCCTGCCCAGCTGGAATAAACCTCCTAAGATACCTCGTTGCGTCTGGTGTTTTCAGCTCACGGTAAAGAACCAGGTTACGGGAATTAGCTGTGCGTGATAATATAATATTGTATGAACTAGAACTCTAAACTGTTTTAAATAACTAACAGTTGCTGCTGTGGTTCGACTGACTAGTTCCTCCAAACTCACGCAGGAGAAGCTTAACCCAGGAAGTGTTACATTAATGGTATAAAGAGGGTAGAATCTGGCTTTGGAAAGTGAGATTGGATGAGGGGTGTCTTGGGGGGAGCACCTTGTAATTGAATGCTGGTGACCTTCCTGGAGGGCAAGGGGCCATGTGTCCAGACGTGAGGCCACCAAGGCAGCCCTGACCAAGATCTGCAAACTTGCAAACTTCAAAAGCTATAGGCCAAAAGAAACTTGTTTGTAAAGAAGCCTGCTGCAGACACTTTTTTTATAGTCTTAAAAAGCTGACTACAACACTTGCATTCAAAGCCAGAAACTGGCTGGTCTTTTTAGTATTTGGGAGAAAATGCTGGAAGAGGGCATCTCAGAGTTATAGGTAGTGCTTTGGCTGGTAGTGGGAAGGCTGGCTCATGTGACCCACTTCTTACACTTTTCTTCTCTTCTTTTTGAAAGATTTCTTTATTTTTATTGGAAAGGCAGATTTATTGGAAAGGAGACAGAGAAAGATCTTCCATCTGCTGGTTCATTCCCCAGGTGAAGCTGATGGCTGAGCTGATCTGAAGCCAGGAGCTCCCTCCCCGGTCTCCCATGTGTGTGCAGGGTCCCAAGTCTTGGAGCCATTCTCCTCTGCTCTCATAGGCCATCAGCAGGGAGCTGGACAGGAAGTGGAGCAGCTGGGACATGAACAAGGCTGCTGAACATTGGCAATCACAGGAACCAGGGCAGGGGGAAGGCCTGGTGGAAATTATGGTGGGCTGCTCTAACTAGACTGCAGCTCCCACTGGTTTGCGTGAGGGCCGAATGTGTAGTGGGCAGGATCAGGTTGGGTTCCAACACCCATTTGTTTGTGTAGAAGACAGGGCTGGAAGCAGAACTGACTCAGCATTGCAACCACCAGCATATGCATAGACTGGGGTGATGGTCTGTGCTGGACCCTGTACTGGCAAGCACACACAAGAATCAGGTCTGGGATCACCTCAGATGAAGTTTCTTTGGGGAAACCCCCAATCAAACTGCTGGACTCAGCACCCTAACCATGGCGAGAATTGCAGGTTCCGTGGTCTGACCGTGGAGTGCATGTGTCAAAGCTGAGCCTCTTCAGTGGCTCAGTTGGAGCAATGGACAGCACATTCAGGTGCACATGGAGGATGTGGCAGTACATTGGATCCTGCAGAGGATACATGGTACCACAACAGAGGACAGAGGACAGAACAAATCCATCAACTACCCTAGTCAAGTGTTGGCAATGAAAGTCTGGGCAAGTGGAGATGCTAAGGTGGATTATGTCAACCAGTGGATTCTAAAGAGATTTCATTGTGCTTGGAATGACAAGATTGGCAGCAATTCAGAACTGTTGAACTATCAAAACCACTTGAACAGTGCCCACAGAGCATGCCTCACATCGGGGACCCTGGGATGGTTGGGAGGCTGGGTGGGACTCCTCCCTTTATCTTCCTCCTTCCCCCAAATACAGAAAAAAGTTATGAAAAAAAAGATCAAAACCACTTAAACAGTGCCCTTGGAACATGCTCCACATTAGGGACCCTAGGATGACAACAGGTGGCTAAACCCCATTCTGGGGTTCTGATGTGGTTGAGCTGCTGGGGGCAGCTCTCCCTACTTCTCCCAGATACAGGAAGAAAAAGTTGAGTATAAAAAAGTATAAGCATGTTTTGTAAAAGCCGTTGTCAAAGCCTTAGGGAATGCAGGGAGTGTGGCACCTCTCACATCTTTATTGAACGCACCTGCCTGGCCCTGCCACTGCTGGGCTGAATGCAGGCTTCCCTAGGTCAGGTTAACACTGCCCCAGGCACACGGCCACTTGGTCTCATGTTTGGCCACATCTCTGCTGGCTTCATTTACTGCATTTAATGATTTTTTAAAAATTACTTCCTAGTTTTCCTATCTTTATATTAACTTGTTTCCTTGTGTTTCCTCTAGCGGGTAGGAGATATGGGAGGAATCTTTTTTTAAAAAAATTCATGAAAATGTGTATTTTGGGAAAACCATGCTTGCATTTCAAAAAAATGTTTTTGCACCAAAGTAAGCTTATCTTTTAATTATGCTTTCCATGAACACTTTGAAGTGCTCTCAGACAGACTTTCCTGTTCTGCCCCATCTACTGCTTTTTCTCCCATTCTATCGTGTTACCCCTGCCATTCAAGGCTCCATTTACCTGGCATCTTGCCCCTTTGCTTTGTTGCCTAGTGGACATTGACTCTCCTCATGCACAAGTCCTGGAAATGGTCTATGCACAGCTTTGACTGGTAGCTACGTGTAGCTTTTGAGTGCTTAAATGTGCACAGTGAGATGGAAAAATTAAAACTTTACATGGATGTCATCTTAGTTCATTTAAATTCAAGTATCCACATGTGGCTGGTAGCTACTGTAATGGACTGTTGTACTCTTGGCCAATAGTTAGGTCTCAGAAATCTTTCTCTGGACTCCCTGTGTGACTTGCTGCCCGTATCGCTCGCTCGCTCGCTCGCTCTCTCTCTCTCTCTCTCTCTCTGTCTCCCTTTTAAATTTTATGATGTAATTCCATAGGCTCTGGCATTTCCCTTACCCCCTCCCCAATTCCCTCCCCCCAGATTTCCCCTATATTATTACACTAGTGTACTTCTTCATAAACAGTCACAAGTCCATCATTCTGCTATTTAAGTGTATTCTGATATTGCTGGTATGGACAATAGCAGAGAGTCCAGCATCCTATTGTCAGGACACATTTAACAGTTTCATTGGCAGTCCATCTTTGATTTAGAAGCAGAGGTGCACACTGCATTGCACCTTCACATCTGGATACAACAGTCTCTATTACACAGTTACTATACATTCCCTTAAATGAAAAACCATAAAACAAAGTCAACAAGAATAAAGTTGAAAGCTTTACAATGCCATGAAGTTAAATAACATGCTACTAAATGATCAATGGCCACACTTCTCAACATCTCTCTGATAGCAGCAGGTTCACCCATTCCGAGACTTGAACTAACTTGCAATGTTCCTCTTATTTTTGTGTAGTGACTTAATGTCTTCTTTTGTCTCTAAGAGCATAAGACCATCTACTTCACTGGGACGTGAGTTGGACATTATTAAACAGAATGCCCAGTAGAGAATGGATTGTTATAAGTATTTGCTGAATGATTCACTCACTACATCAATGAATGGTTTACAATAAAGCTACCAGGGACAGGACTGGAAGGGTAGGTCAAAAGGAATACCCAACTTATCTTACATTAATGCTGAGAATACAGTCGTGCATTATACATGCACCATATGATATGGAATAGTTTTTGTTAGCTTTACAAAGCCCAGCGAGCAGGGTTTTGTAACTGCAAATGGACAGGTTTTAAATCATACATGAACATTATAGAGAGGAAAGGAAAAAAAAAACAGAAGAAGTTAATAATTCCAAATTGTGGCATAGATTGCAGCTGGACAAGAATAGAAGTGAGAAGACTGTTAAAAGCCCACGTGAACAATGAAGCTGATTGGGTTTGACAAATAATTTGGAGATAGAGTGGACAACAGTAGCTACTTGATTAGACATGGGGTAGGTGTAAGAGGTCGAAGAATTATGAATAAATTTCAGAAGCTGGGATGATAGTTCAATTGGCTAATTCTCTGCCTGCAAGCACCAACATCCAGGGCATACCCCAGTTGTGGCCTGGGAAAGCAGTAGAGGATGGCCCAAGTCATTGGGACCCTGCCACCTGCATGGGAGACCCAGAAGAGGGCTTCTGGTTACCAGCTTTGGATCAGCTCAGTTCTGGCCATTGCAGCAATTTGGGGAGTGAATCAGTGGAGGGAAGATTTTTCTGTCTCTCCTCTCTGCAAAAATCTAATTTTCCAATAAAAATAAGTACATCTTTTAAAAAAATAGAATGAATTTCAGGTTCCTGCTGGAGTGATTATGTTTCCTCGTTTACCAGAACGTACTGTCAAAAGGCTAGGAACGCTTTGGGGTGCAATATGATGAGTTCTGGTTTAACTATGTGGGGATTAGGAAGTTATAGAAATCTACATGTGAGGCCATATCTTGAAGCTGGGTGTAGAACTCTATGTTTGGATGACAGCTTGGCTAGTAGCTAAAGACTTTAACATGTGCATATATGGTAATTACCATGGAACCTCTGAATGACATCCCCCTGGGAGAGTGTGACTTGTTCCTAAAAAGGGCTTAAAATGAAGGCTCATTGACATTTGAAGTGGAAACCTTGAGAGAAATGTCTCCTGGGAGGAAAGAATTGCAGACATTGGGGGAAAAACAGGTAAAATAGTGTCTTGCATTACCTTGTTTTTGCTAAAAGTTAATTCTCATAGGAAGTTCTGCTTTACAACTAGATTTATGGAGAATATAATCCATTCAAATGTAACCCTCATGTCTTTTGTTACGTTTAAAGGCATGACTGATGTGTTTATCTTTTTCACTGTATTACTCTGTATGGGGCAGTGAACTGTTTAAGAGAAAGGGCTTATTCCACTCACAGCTCCAGAAGTCCCAAGTCCCAGTGGCATTGCTATACGAGGGCAATTCCTGGCAGGTGGTGGGCAAGCACAAAGGAAGGAGCACGTGGCAAGATATACGTCAAAAAAATACACTTGGCCCATAGTCAACACACTCAGACTTCCTCATGACTCTCTTGCGAGAACTGCCCTCTAACTCTCAATGACATAAAGCTCTGCTTCTAAGCCCATGTCTGCCAGCTGCAAAAAGTACCACCCCAAAGACCAGCCATTTAACATGTGGAATTTTGGGGGACACATCAATTGATATGTAGCCACAGCAGCTTGTAAAACTAGAGGAATTTTTCACTACTGGACAGTTGGTATTGTTTTATACTTTCCCAAACAGCTTGCTTTGCCTTTTTGTTCTACCTTAGAAAACTACACTGAAGGGGTATTAATATATTTTTTCATTGAATCAGGTATTGCACTGAGTACTCTATTTGTATTACCTTATGCAATCTTTATAAAAACATAAGTGAAGTCATGAAATTTCATTGTTCAAAATCTAGAATATTCGTTCATTCTCCTTGAGAATTAAAAACCAGGGGTTGACACTGTGGTCCCGCAGGTTAAGCCATCACTTGGGATTCCCACAACACTTTGGATTCCCAGTCACTCCATTTCCAATCCAGCTCCCTGCTGATACTCCTGGGAAGCGGCAGGTGATGGCCCAAATACTGGAGTCCCTGACATTACGTAGGAGAGCTCATTAGAGTTCTTGGTTCCTGGATTTGACCTGGCCCAGCCTGGGCTGCTGTAGGCATTTGGAGAATAAGCCAGCAGATGGAAGGTATCTCCCTTCCTCTTTCTATTGCCCTAATACTCTGCCTACAAATAAATAAATCTTACCATCGCCCAGTAGATCTTAGCCAATCTCCATTGTACCCACTCGCATCTGCTTGGGACCGCATACATTTACAAAACGCACTTCAACCTTGGAGCTCCTCATTTCTTAGATCAACCTGACAGAAATATAAATGAAATGAGATCAGCTACATCCACTACACAAGTGGATGTTTTGACAATTAGACTGGCTGGTGGGCTTACTACCACGCTCAAGATCTAGCATGTGCTAATTCCTCTCAACAGTTCTCTCACGTTCTTTCAAAAAACAAAGTGGTGCGGAGTACCTAATCTAGCTGTCAAGACGCTGCCTAGGATGCTTGGCTCTCCTTCAGTACTTGGGTTCAAGTCCCACCTTGCAAGTCCAGGATCCCATATGGGTGCCGGTTCTAATCCTGGCAGCCCCACTTCCCATCCAGCTTATGGCCTGGGAAAGCAGTCAAGGACAGCCCAAAGCCTGGAACCCTGCACCCGCGTGGGAGACACGGAAGAGGCTCCAAGCTCCTGGTTTCGGATCGGCACAGCTCCCAGCCATTGCGGTCACTTGAGGAGCGAATCATCGGACGGAAGATCTTCCTCTCTGCCTCTCCTTCTCTCTATATGTATCTGACTTTGCAATAAAACTAAAAAAAGTTTAAAAAAAAAACCCAAATTCTGTAAGTATTAGTTTATCCTAAAAACTTTGTTTCATTTAAAATTCCCAAAGAGCATGTTCATGGAATATAGACTTCTAGATTTACAGCTTTGCCTCTTGGCACTTTCAATATGTGATCGCGCTGTTTTCTGCTTTCCTTAGTTTCTGCTGAGAAACTCCTGTCCTCTGGAGCAGTTGTTCCCCTCAAGGTGACAGATTGTCTTTGCTTGTGCTAATGATTACTTTTTCTGTATTCCACATAAACAAAAGCACCTGAGTCCTCAATCATTTTCTTAGCATATAGATTGCATCCTGGGATGCAAAGTTTGAGAGCTGTTGATTTACACACTACCTCCTGAGGATGCAGCAGAAATTCCTGTAACATACAAGAAGAGAGATGTCCACGGACTCTGCCAGCTATTTGAACCCTCCCTCTGCCACTTGCTGGCTGATGCCCTTGAAAAAAATTGAACACACTCTAAGCATTTGACAAGAGGGCAGAACAATGGAAGACCTGGCAAATTAAAATAGTCATTTAAAAAGGTGGTAAGACATGCAACAGAAAAGTACAGCAGGAGTCAGAGAGACAAGAGGCCTGTGGTCCCTCCTGGGAGTTGTCACCACGTTTGCTTAGGAGGACCTGAAGCCTGAAAGGCAGACATCATGCAGGAGAAAACTCTCTGCCTCTGTATGGCCGCTGTCCCAGCTCACGTTGATACCTGGGCAGCATCTGACATGAAGCCGCACGACACTTGAGCTTCTTAAATGTAGCCTGCCAGGGTCAGGCTGCTGTGATACTGAGCAGCACTGGGAAAAGACCTGAGAATTGAACACACTGCCTTACAGCAGAGGCAAGGGGCTGTAGTTTTCTTCACTTGTAAGGACTGTGACGGACAGTTCTGGAACAAAATACAGACTAACAAGGTAGACGCAAAACCTTTACTTACTCCAAGTTTTAAGTGACGTTGGAGCCTTCGGAAGGAAGACATCAGGTCCACGCATTGTGACGCAGAGGGAGAAGCCACTGTTTGGGCTGCGCACATCCTCTATTAGGATGTTGTGGAATGTTTATGCGTAGTGGTGGGCCCAGTGCAGGTGCACAGTGGCTAAATCCTTGCCTTGCATGCGGGATCCTATATGGGTACCGCTTCATGCCCAGCTGCTCCATTTCCCATTTGGCTGCATGTTTGTGGCCTGGGAAAGCAGTAGAGGATGTCCCATAGCCTTGGGACCCTGAACCTTGGAAAACCCGGAGGAGGCTCCTGGCTCCTGGCTTCAGATCAGCTCAGCTCCAGCCATTAACGCCACTTGGGGAGTGAATCAGCAGATAGAACTTCTTTCTTTATGGATGTATTTCCTTCTGTCTATAAATCGGCTCTGCCTTTCTAATAAAAATAAATCAATTAAAACTACTCAGAATGAATACTTTTAGATTAAGAGAGTTAAGACAACGTGTAGCTAGATACTACAACCACCTACTTCCATTTGTCAGAGTTTAGTTCAGCACACTCCTGTCAGCACACAGGTGGACTCATCCTGCATTTGACAGCTACCAAACTCAGACTTGAAAGTTGTACTGCACTTGTGGTATGTATAACAGAAAAATGGCAAGTGAAGGGTGCCGCGCAATGGATCAGTTGGCTAATCCTCTCCCTTTATGCGCTGAAATCCCATGTGGGCACTGGTTCATGTCCTGGTTGCTCCACTTCCCACCCAGCTTCCTGCTTGTAGTCTGGGAAAGCAGTCAAGGATGGCCCAAAACCTTGGGACCCTGTACCCATGTGGGAGATTTGGAAGAAGCTCCTGACTCCTGGCTTCAGACTGACTCAGCTCCAGCCATTGTGGTCACCTGGGGAGTGAACCAGTGGATGGAAGACCTTTCTCTCTGTATCTCCTTCTTTGTGAAATCTGACTTTACAATAAAAATAAATAAATATTTTAAACAGTTGTATTATAAGAAAGACGCTCAGAATTTTGAACAATCCAATCCCCTTGTCTCATCACTACAGGCTATTAGCATCCCAAATAATAATATAAGTCACAATTTCCAATCCAAATTTCCTAATAATCCCTTTTGTATTTATTCCTTATAGGAGACTCACAGTTCTTCAGCAGTGTCGTCATTGCCAAAGGAGACACTAGGTGGCAGCACACACCAAAACATTGGGCGTTCAAGTCGTGCAGGAACCACCAAGGTTAAGGAAATAAGCCTTTGGAGGAAGGAGTAGAGGAGTAGAAAAAAAAAAAAAGACCTAAACAGGAATCAAAAAAAAAAAAAAAAAGTTAAATCTTATTCATAGTGTTTTATCGTCATTACTATCAAAAATGAAAGAAGCTTTAATATTAAAGCTGGGCCTGAATGACAAAGATGTGGAACTTAATTTTAATTATTTTTACATTTTTTTAAAGGGCAAGTCCCCTTTCTAAGGATCTAGCACAGGAACATCTCAACGGGATGCTGTCACACTGTCCACGTGCTCTCACTTTTGCAGAGAGAGTTGAAGTTGTGGTAGCTGAAGAAGCAGGATGTCTATTACTGGTGGGTTTGGAGCAATGTACGTTTTGTGCACGAAGCTGTGGATGTCTGGAAAAGCACGCTAAGCTGCTCAGGGAAGTCTACAAAGACAACAGGGAGCAAGGGGCGCCGGAGTAAGGAAGACACGGTGAATATGGGGCTGCCCACGTCCCCTCTCAGAGCACCTGCCTCCACTTCTGATGAGCCTCCTTGCCATCGTGCCAGGGAAAGCAGAAGATGGCCCAGGTCCTTAGGTCCCTGCCTCCCATCTCAGAGACCCGGATGGAGCTCCAAGCTTCACCTTTGGTGTGGATCCCACCTGTTTTGGCCACTGGGGGAGTGAATCAATGGGTAGAAGATTCTCTCTCTCTCTCTCTCAGTGCATCTTTGTTTTCTCATTGTCACTCTGGCCTTCAAGTAAATACATCTCTTACAAAAATACTTGCCATTAGTGCTTTTTTTTAAAGGAATAATGCAGACATATCAAGAGGCAACAATGACAGCTGCCATTACAATTAAACTTTGTAACTGAACTTTGTAGTTGACATTTGTCTGTCACACATATTGTTAATTCAAACCCATGTACTTCTCACATTGCAGTCACCTTCAGGACAGTGTATTGCACAATACGACTCCAGGTACGGCCCTCCAATTACTGTGTTTCTTGTGATGGGAAACCGGCGGACATTCGCACATTTAGATCATGGAGAGATAGTTACACAAGTTTGACAGAGTAATTTTTAAACAAGATTTATTTATTTATTTATTTATTTATTTATTTATTTATTATTGGAACGGCAGATTTACATAAAGAAGGAGAGACAGAGACAATATCTTTCGTCCACTGGTTCACTCTACAAGTGACCACAATGGCTGGAGCTGAGCCACTCAGAAGCCAGGAACCAGGAGCTTCTTTTGGGTTTCCCACATGGGTACAGGCTCCCAAGGTCTTAGACCTTCCTCTGCTGACTTCCCAGGCAACCAGCAGGGTGTTGGAAGGGAAGTGGGACAACTGGGATATGAATGGGTGTGTCTAGGGGATCCCGGTGCATGTAAGGTGAAGATTTAGCCACTAGGCTATTGCTCTGGGCCCAGCAGAGTAACTTTCTATCTATTGATTCCACCAAAACTGGGGACTTTTATGTGCTTTTTTTTCCTGGCATTTCTCCACAATATCAGGCTTAAGAGGACTGAGCACGCGCACACACACACACACACACACAGTTACCTACCTTACATACTCACACACACTTACACACGCAGTCCTTGCAATAAACTTTGAGAAACACTGCCCTGTAAGGACTGAAACAGCTACAGCTGTTTCATGAAAGAGATTAAATAAGGAGAGACTCGGAAGAGGCTGCCAATAATTTCCACCTGTTTCAAGTGCAGCCATTAACATCTGTCTTCCCAGCCACCCAGTGAGACTCGTAGTGTGATCTTTATAAAAGAGGGTAGGAAATTCAGTAGTCACCGTGACCGTCCCCACAGCAAGGCAGGACTGAAGCTGCTGTGTCACAATATTCCATTCTAAAATCTTCATGTGTCCGTGCACTCCTGCTCGCTGGGAATATCCACAGCTCACACCTCCCGGGCCCCGCTGCTGCAGGCGTCTGGGCTGCCTGTGCCAGCGCTGGTGCCAGCATGACCTCCGCCGTCAGTTTCCAGAGTTTCCTGAAACTGAGGACAAAGCTTGGTCTTAGGCAGTGGCGCATGATGTGGCTCGCATGTCACCTGGAAGGTTGGGATGACCGTGAGCAACGCACTTCCTGTGTCCCAGTCCACATCACCGCAGCAGGCAAGGATCCATCCCGCCGGTGCCGTGACTTCCTGGTGCGACTGAGGAACGGCTGGCGTCCTGCGTGTGGAACGAAGCTGTTGGAAGGACACGTCCGCCATGGCCTATTTCAAAGCTTAGGAGCAGACCGCTTCTTCTGGCAAACTCTAACGTATGTGTTGAACTCGTGACGGAGTTGGACAGCTGTTCTCAGCCTGGGGCACAGCCGACAAGGGCCTTGGGGCTACGCAGAACCACGGTGCTAGGACCACCCTGATGTCTGGGTGTAAAATTAAGGCATGTTACCTTCCCTTGTGAACCTCAAGCTTCCTCACTTGCAACTCGGAGGTGCTTTGGGCTGTCCTTTACTGCTTTCCCAGGCCACAAGCAGGGAGCTGACTGGGAAGTGTGGCAGCCGGGACAAGAACCGACTCCCAAACGGGATCCTGGTGCTAGACGTGGGGGAGGATTAGTCGCCTGAACCATTGCACCAGGCCCTGTAAACTTCTACATAGAGATTATGTGTTTCAAGACAGTGTTAGCTTCACAGGTATCTGTTGTTGGGATGCAGAGACTTTTATATCGCCAAAAACTGCCAGGAGTTGGAAGTCAGCGCACAGGTATCGCTTCATTACCTCCACAGGAACATCCCCTTGAAATTGCGTGAGATGGAAATACAGCACATCAATGTGGCACCAGGCAAACTCCTCCTGTATGCTCTTAAAGATGGACAACATCGTTATAGCCCCATTTTAAGTTGTGTCTATTTAGGAACACAGTGTTGAGACCCAAGATGGTCTTTATTATCTATTTACCTTAGAGAAGTTAGCTCACCTCCAGGTTACCTCCTGATATAAAATGAAGAAAACGTCCATTTATGACTTTCTGCAATAATTCAGCAAAGCATATCTGATGCATCTCATTACAACAAGCATCAGCCACAGTAATTTCGGTTTTGTCAGACAGAACTGGGCACACTTGGGCAGGAAACTGGAGGAGCGCAGTGCGTGTCAGGATTGATTTCCTGGAGTTCTTTATCCGTTCTTTACTGGGTAGTACCTACGGCACGATCGCCTTTATACTCGTTTAGTGACCTCCCGGTCTGTCCCCAGGAGTCCACGCCGCGAGCTTCGTGGATAGCGAAAGGTGAGCCTCCAGACCAACCTCCACCAGCACCGACGGCTCTCCGGCCACGCCCCGCCCAGATGTTTATATTTCCCTCGCTGGCCCCGCCCCCGGGCCACGCGGGGTTCTGGACACGCCCCCAATCTGGAGTTCCTGCAGCTGGATTCGCCGGGCGCCGGAGTCTACCCGTAGGGATTCCCGCTCCAGCCAATCACATCTGCGCCACGGGGCTGCCCCGAACAAAGATGGCGCGGCCAGCCTCCATGAGGGCGGACCGCGGCGAGGAGCCGAGCCCACGGCGGGCAGCCTAGGCAGTGGAGACAGCGCGGCGCGGAGCATGGAGGAGTGCGGCAGCGCGGCCAGCGCCGGCAGCGACAGCAGCACCAGTGGCAGTGGCGGGGCGCAGCAAAGAGAGCTGGAGCGCATGGCTGAGGTCCTGGTCACTGGGGAGCAGCTGCGGTAAGGCGAGAGCGCAGAGCCGGTGGGCTCGCCTTGGCTTGCCAAGTCCGTGCCTGGTGCAGCCCCGCGCGCACGCGCGCCCAGAGTCGGGGCGCTCCCCCGCGCCCCGCGACTGCAGCTCCCGTGGACGGGCGGTGTGGGGCGGTCGGTGTGGGGCCGCTGCGGGGGTTGGCGCGGCCAAGCCGGGGGTGCGCGCTGCGCCCCAGCCAGGCTACTGCAGTCCTGCGCCCGGCAGCCTCGCCACCTGGCACCGCGCGCGCTCCTTGGCCGGGCACCTGGGCTCTGCCGGGCCTGGTGTCTGAAAGCCTGCCCGGAGTCCGCGGTGAGGGGCCCCGCACAGCCCCGGCTAGTCCTAGGCACGAGGAGGCACCAGTCACGTTCATTCCGGCTTTTCGTTTCGTTGGCAAGTTTTTCTTTTCTGTTTTTAGTCTCATTTTTCCCCCTTTGGTAGATGGAGCCTATCGCCCCGCTGTGTCCCTCACCCCCTTAGGTTGATAGTTGGGGCTACGCTGAGAGAACCTGCGTGAAGCCCTGTGCCTGTCACTTCATTGGCGCACCCGCGTCCCTGCTTGGGCTCCGCAAGGGGGCGTGGAGGCCGCTGGTCGGATTGCCCTGCTGCCGTGCGGGCTCCAGCCCAGGAGCGCAGGTTGCAGGCGGCGGAGTCCCGCATCGCCCCGGCTGCTGCCTACGTGGAAGCAAGCCATGGCCCTCGGATGCCTCACTTGCGTGTTCCCGTCCCTGCGTGGTCGTTCTATTTGGGCATGTGTCTGAGGACTTCACCTCTGGCCTGCCTGCTTCCGCGGCTGCCTGTGGTGTCTGTGGTCATAAATCATTGTTAGGCAAGGCAGGAGGGAAGCCAGGTCTGCAGAATTTCAGCTAGAAGTTGCACGTGGGGCCCCGGGGCATTCTAGTTCCTGGCTTGAACGTTGCTGGTGGGTTTTGCTTTCTTGCATGGCAGTGTTCGTGGACCCGAAAAAGAATCTTGCAAAGGCCCCTGAAGAGTTGCTCGCTTAGTTTGAGGAAGTAAATATTGGAACTCCAAATTCACTGAATTTAATCTGACAAATGGCAAAGGACACCTTTCGATTCCTTGTTGTTGTTTTTTTAATTGTATGGTTAAATAAAGGGAACGAAAAAAATGTGTTTTTCTTTATTAAGAGCGTTTCCTAATTGAGAAACTAAAGCTTTTGTGTTCTATTTAGAAATATTTCTTTAAAGAAAGGCAGAGAAAGAGACTGTGGAAGTTTCTGTCCTTTGGTTCACTTTGCAGATGCCAGTGGTGTCTGGGGCAGGGGCAGGGGCAGGCAGCTTCTTAGTTGTTCATTACTGTGTCAACTCCTGACAAGTCCTCCATTGGACTGCTGGATGTCTTGGTCCAGCCAAGCACCTTCTCCTGCAAGGTGAAGCTTAAGCTGCCTGCCTTCGAGTTCCCCCAAAGGATTTGGCCTCCCCTCTTTCCTTGAAGGTCTGTGCATGAAGGCGGGGTTGGCAACCATCCTTGGCGCATTGGGTCAAGCTGGAGGGTTCTCTCCCTTGGAACTTAACCCTGTATTTTTGTTCAGCTGCCATGCAGGCGCATGTGTCAGCATTAAGTTTTATTTTGAGAAGTGGATCCCACCTAAAGTGGAATAACTTGGGCCAATGTACTGAATGAAAACAGTAGTCAGTAATGGGGCTTTTTTCCTAGTGTTACGTGGAGGATGGGATGGGTGTGTTTAGAATATGCAGTGAGACACATACTGGCAAACCAGGGGAGGGGGCGGGCCTGGTGGGGGTTATTGCGGGTCGCTGCAACTAGGCTGCAGCTCCCACTGGTTTATGCGAGAGCCAAGTATGTGCTGGGCAGGACTGCAAAACCCATTGGTTCCAGTGGAAGTCGGGGCTGAAAACAGAACCAACCCAGTGATCGCAGCCACCAGCTGATCAGGGCAATGGACTATGGCAGGCCCTGTACTCGCTAGTACATACAAGAATCTGGTCTGAGAACACCTCAGACAGAATTTCTTTGGAGATCACCCGAATCGAAATGCTGGACTCAGAACCCTAACCAAGAAAAGACAGAAGACAGAACAGGTCAATCAACCATCTCAGCTATATGTTGGCAGCAAAATACAGGGCAAACAGAGACTCTATGATGGACTATGTCAATCAGTGGATTCTTCAAAGACCTCATCGTGCTTGGAGTGGCAAGATTGGCAGCGATTCATAACTGGTGGACTATCAAAACCACTTGAGCAAGAACCTCAGAGCATGCCCTACATCCGGGACCTGGGGTGGATGGGAGACTGGGTGGGCCTTCTCCCTTAATACCCACCTTTAAACATGAAGGAAACAATATGGAAATAATAGTCTTCCCCACTTTTGTTCCTATAGCCCTTGAACATTTTTTACCCTAATTAACTATGTAAAGATTGTCAAAAATATAATAAAAAATAATAATTAAAAAAATAGAATATGCAGCGAGAACCGTATCAGCATTAGCAATGGTGGTGGTTGTGATCAAGTGGATCCACTGATCTGTTTCTGCCCTTGTAAAGTGGCAGTGGAGACAAAGGTGTTTCATGACATGCCTGAAAAGTCACCCCTTGGCTTCCTGTGTTGGTGAACAACCAGATGGTTGCAGGAATGGACTGGTATTGTCAATCTCTCGGCATTGTGGTGTGTGACTTCCAGCCAGCTGTAACATGGCAGGAAGGATTGGGGCTGGGAGCAGCACTGGACAGGGAACCAGCCTGCCTGGCTTCCTGTTCTGTCTCCACCACTTGCTCATTGCTGTGATTCTGGGGAAATAATACTTCACCTTTCTGAATGAGATTCTGATGACACTTGTCTTTTGGGAGTTGATGAGGTTTAAACAAGATACTACATGTACAGAGCTTAGACTATGCACTCATTTTATATTGAAAACTTTTAGACATTGGCCTGTTCAGAAACGATTCATTGATTTATGCGAAAGGCAGAACGGCACAGAGTCGGTCTGCTGGTTCACTGCTCAAACGGCCATGCTGGCCCGGCGGGGGTCAGGGGGTGGACACGCCTAAACCAACGAGCCCACAGTTCATTCTTTTTTTTTTTCCTGTGTGGGAACCATGGACTTCTTATCGCCATAGCTTTTGCATTGTGACTAGTACATAGTAATTACTCAGTAAATATTTGAATGCTGGGTGTGATTCAGCGTACTTCTGTTAGCACCCAGCAATACGATACTTAGAATTTAGGACTGAAGTGGCTGTAATGCTAGTTCCCTGATTGCTGGAGGGATTGGAATGATCTTCTGTTCTTAGCTTCCCTCGTGCTGTGCGGTTAAGGACACTGTGCTGTCCCTGTCTGTGCCTGTAATTGCTGAACACGCACTCATGGCTCACCCTGCTTTCTCCTGCCGTTGCATGGCTTTCCAGCCACCAAAGTTGTGGCGTGCTGATAAGGAAAGAGGAGACCAAGGCCTGGGATCTGAAATAAAAATTTGGCCTCTAGATGCGGCACTGCTGATGTCTTTTTCTTCCTTTTGTTTCCGTAGCTGCCTCCTCTTGGACCGGTCCGCTAGCTTCTCCTCTCCTGCGTGCCCTCCTTTGCAGACTGGAAAGAATAGTATCCTCCCACACACGGTCTGCAGTGTTGGATCAAATGGGTACAGCATGGGAAGGAATTTAAAAACATAAATGGATAAGCAAGACTAGTGTCATTACGATTGTTATAAGCTCCAGATGTGAGACTGGGGCCTGGATCCACAAACTTTGGTGCAGTTGGTCCCACAAGGACAAAACGTTAAGTAACAGACTGAGACAGCATGTGGTTTCTCTTCCAGCTTGCCTGCAAGACTGTTATTCCTGATTCTCTCCGTGCCTTTCCCCCTTGTCAGAGCAGCTCTTGCTTTCTTGCCCAGTGTAGCTCCATGTTTCTGCTTCTTTGGAATGTGCTTGGGTACCCTGCACCCCCTTCACAATGGCTGTGTGGAATAGAGCAGATACTACCAAGTGTTGGCTAGAGAAAGGGAAACGTAGGAACTCACACACTGCTGGTGGGAATACAGAATGGTATAACCACTTTGGAAAACAGGTTGGCTTTTTCCCCAAAGGCTAAAGACAGAGTTCACTTGTGACTCAGCAATTTGGCTCCGAAGTATATGCTTTTAGGTGGTAGATGGCCACATAAAAAACTGTGTAGAGACACGGCAGTCAGTACTGGTCAACACCAGGAACGTTGGAAATGCTCATCAACAGATGAGTAGATGTATCCACAGCATGAAACATTATTTAGTAATAAAAAGGAAGTACGGATACATGCTGTGATATAGATGTAGCTTAAAAGGATTATGGGAAGGAAGTATAAAAGGACACGTGTTGTATGACTCCACTTCTAGAAAGTGTGTGCATAGAAGGGAAGTGAAGTTGGTGCTTGGTCCCATCAGGAGAAGGGAGGAATGAAGGGCGACTGCCCAGAAATATGTGGTTTCTCTTTGGGGTGTTGAAAATAACCAAAGCTCAATTATAATTGTGGTTGCCCAACTCTGTGGCTATATTAAATTGTGTAGATTAACTGGGGGAACTGGTTATTATTTATAATTACATATTACAATCACGTTACATGTTGTGTATAACCACGATTGTATATTAATCATATATTAGATATAAATGTACAGATTTATTTTTAAGATTTATTTACTTTACCTGAAAGAGTTACAGAGAGAAAGGGGCAGATAGAGAGAGGGAGAGATTTTCCATTGTCTGGTTTACTTCTCAAATGGCTATAATGGCTGGAGCTGGGCTGGCATGAAGCTGGGAGCCAGGAGCTTCTTCAAGGTCTCCCAAATGGGTTCAGTGTCTTCTGCTGCTTTCCCAGGCACATTAGCAAGGAGCTGGATTGGAAATGGAGCAGCTGAGATCCCACATGGGATGCCGGCGCCACGTGTGCAGTATGCTACACCACTGCACTGGCCCCAAATGCAAATGTATTTATCAAAAATAAAACATGTATAAGCAGAAAATATCTGTTGACATATAATTGACATCGATATAATAATGTGATACTACATTGATGGTTAAAATTCATAATCATAGCTATTATATTTAGCAAATATTACATCTTAATATTCACCATTATGTTTATCATTATATTAAATTACACTAATATAAAGATGTTATACATAATTATTATAAATAATACAATAGTATACCACATATACTATCAATAAAATTGTTGCAAAAATGGATTTGGATGAGGTAGTAGAATGATGGAAAACGAAATATTCAAACCTTGTAATAACTTTCTTTTTGATTGGTGAAAGCAATGACCCTGATTTAGTAACAACATCACTGTTTGAGGTGGAACGGATATTTTACATGGATATATATTTTTTCCTTTTTTTCCCATTGACCACTTTTTAGCGTATTTGATGTTCTCTGCTGGCCTGGATGAACTGGCTGTCCTGTCTCTTCTGTGCATCTGGTCTGCTGACCACTGCACAGATGTCAGCAACTGAGCAGGCCTAGTCCCGATGCTTTCCCTCTAATTTGGACCACATATCTTGTGGTTTTCCTGTGGCTGGGGTTTGGGTTCAGTGACCTAGTTGCAAAGTTGCCCAAGAAACCTTGTCTGTGGTGACCTCAGACTTGGCTCTTGTGTGCTCCAGCCAGTGCAGGGTCACGTTCGGTCTGTCACCTGCATAGCCAACACACATACCTGTGGATGCAGCTGCCTGGTCGGTTCTGCCTCAGCCTCATAGGTGAGCTGATGGGTGCTGCAGCCCAGCCCGGCATAGACCCAGTCTTCATGTACCCAGCAGGTGCCATAGCCTAGTTGGGGTGACCTCCAATAACCTCCATCAGACCTGGCCCCAGCCCTGATTTTTGCATGTACCAGCATGTGTTGTAGCCTACCTTGGTACACTTGGCATCCCATCTGGCTCTTGTGCACAGTCATGCTGCTGCAGCTTAGCTCAGCCTGCCCAACTCCCCAGACCTGGCCTACACACATGCTGACGTCTACCTTGCCCAACCTGGTCACCACCAGCCCTGACCCCTGTGCTCACAAGTGGGAGCTACAGCCTAGCAGAGTAAAGCCCAGAGTTTTGCTGTTAGGTCTGCTACCTGTCCCAGATCTTGGGCCTTGCCAGGGCTTTGCCCTGCCTTGCCAGGGGCCCTGCAGTCCAACCTGACATGACTTACATCCGATCCCGGTGCAAGTCCACCACTTGGCAGCTGGTGCAGCAGCCAATCCTGGCCGGTCTACATCCTTGTGGCTCTCGTGTGTGCCAGGTATGGTAGCCAGGCCCAGACTGGCATGCCCCCAGATTGGCGGATCCCCAGTTCCAGCTCCCATGCTTACCAATAGAAGCACAGCTCAGTAAGGGAGTCCTCAAAGTTCCCTTACCAGGCCATTCCCAGACCCAGCTCTTTCACATACCAGTGAATGCTGTGCCCCAGCCTAGAAAGGCTGGCCCCCAGTCCTGGCATTTACCAGTGGGCACTGAGGCCTGGCCTGATGGGCCCGCTTTCTGGCTGTTGCCAGTTGGTACTACAGCTTAGCCCAGTCTGGCCCATCTCCCTGACCTGGCTCTCATGTGACCCAGCAGGTACTGTGGCTTAGCTTGGCCTGTCCCATACTTCTTCTGGCTCTTATGTGTGCCAGTGGGTGCTGCAGCCTAGCCCAGTGGTGCCTGCCCCCATACCTCGATTACACGCATGCTGAGGGATGCTGCAGCCTTGCCCAGCCTGGTCTGTCCATAACACTGGCTCTTGCATTCCCCAGTGGGAGCTGCAGCCTAGCAGGGGAGTCCCCAAAGTTCCCCTGCCAGGCCCATTCCCAGCCCTGGATCTTATGCATGCTGCTGGGAGGTGCTTTGACCCAGCCTGGCATGGCCCACTTGCAGTCTCAGCTGTTGCTGGTGAGTGTTGCTGTTTAGCCCATCCTGGTACAGGCAACACTCTGCTCTGGCTCTGGTCTGTGCCAGTGGGTTTTGTGAGCTGGCCTAACCAGGCCTGCCCCCAGACCCAGTCCACACAAATGCTGAGGAAAGCTGTAGCCTTACTTGGCCTGGTCACCCACCACCCCAGCTATTGTGCTCCCCAGCCATAGCTTTAGCCTACCTGGGGAGTTCTTCAAGTTCTCCCACCAGGCCAAGGACCTCATGTGTGCTGATGGATGCATTCCCCCAAGCTTCAGCTTTTCCATGTACCAGTGGGTGGCAGACAGAGCTATTTAGCCACATGAACAATTGCTGTGGCCTGACCCAGTTATGCCTTCCAGTTTCTGCTTTGAAACTACTCTGTCTCAGTCCCTTGGCTACTTGTGAGTGCAGTAGCCCAGTCTGTGAAAGACTTCAGAAATCATTCCTCTCCTGTCACACGAGTGTTCAGCCACTCCCACTCTAATATGTCCCCTGACTGCCTTCCCTGGGCAATCTTCAGACCTCTGGCCTGGGGGCTGGGGTGTTGTGTCCTGGCCTGGCGTTGAATAAACTGGTCAGTTCTTCTGGCACACTGGTATAGTTAACACAGATTTGGCATTAAGTAGGCCCACAATGCCTACCAGCCTTGACTGCTTTCTTTTCCCCAGCAATGTAATGCTTGCCTAAGTACAAAACAACCTAAACAGTTGTGTACAGCTGAGGTTGTATGTCTATTTTTATAATTATCTAATCAATTGATACAGATTGAAAGATACCATAACTATCTAAGAAAATCATTTCATTTCACTCCTAATTTAAAGATAATCAACCATTTACTTGTAAAAATAATTCAGATAAGTAGTGTTTGTACGGATGTTCCAAATTATTATTTTAATGAGTTTTACACACAAATGTTGTCTACAGATGTGCTGATGCCATGCGACACTGATGACAAGCCTCCAAATCGCTCCTCTTCTGTGGCCAGTGCTGGGGTGTCCTGTGAACAAGCATGTTTGTGAGAGCATTTAAAAACAAAGAAAGAGGAAGGTATTATGACACAGTGATATAATCCACTGCTTTGAACGCTGGCAGGTGTCTGGGATGCAGTCCTGCTTCTGATCCAGTTTCCTGCTAATATGCCTGGGAAAGCAGCCGATGCTGGCCTAGATGTTTGGGTTCCTTCTACACATTGGAGACTTAGAATTCCTGGCCTGTCCTGGTCTTGGTTGATGCAGGCATCTGGGGAGTGAGCCAGCAGGTGGAAGATCTCTGTCTTTCTCTCTGTCACTCTGCCTTTCAAGTGCATTAAAACAAAACAAAATAAAAGTAAAGCTTACTTCAAAAAAAAAAAAGCAAGCCCAAGCCTATTGTTTTGAGCAGTAGGTATTTGGCGTAATGTTGGAATGCATCTTGGGATGCCCACAGTCTCTGTTGGAGCTCTGAATTCTCTGCTTCCAACCAAGCTTCCTGCTGTGTACACTGGGAGGCAACAGGTGATGGTGGCCCCAGTTACTATTTCTTTGCTACCTACCTGGCATCAGCCTGACCCGGCCCTGGTTATTGAGGGCATCTGGAGGGTGAACCAGTAGGTGGAGGCTACCTACCTCTGTCTCTCTGTGTCTTTATGTCGCTTTCTGTGTCTCTCGAATAAAAATGAAAATAAACATTAAAAATAAAACAAGCATAAACCAAGATCAGTGATATCGCTGTTTTCTTTATAGTGATGATTGGTGGAACAGTGACACTTACATGATGCTTGTTACCTGCCAAGAAGTCTTCTGAGGGCCTTAAATGTAGGTACATAAAAAAAATAGTGTGGTAATGGAATTAAGATTTGATTTTGGTGGAAATTTTAAAAAATGTATATATTGGGCCCGGCGCAGTGGCCTAGCGGCTAAAGTCCTCACCTTGCACATACCAGGATCCCATATGGGCGCCGGTTCTAATCCCGGTGGACCTACTTCCCATCCTGCTGTGGCCTGGGAAAGCAGTCAAGGACAGTCCAAAGCCTTGGGACCCTGCACCCACGTGAGAAACCTGGATGAAACCCCTCGCTCCTGGCTTCAGATTAGCTTAACACCAACCATTGTGACTAATTGGGGAGTGAATCATTGGACAGAAGATCTTCCTCTATGTCTTTTCTCTGTATATCTGCCTTTCCAATAAAAATAAAATAAATCCAAGAACTCTGAGGTCATCCACTCCCGCTTGAATCTACCACACGGGATGGAAGAAGTACAAATCCTTCTTCACGGGATCCAAGAGCATCAGAACAACAGCCAAGAGCCCTGAGCAGTCTGCAGAAACAGAACAGTAAACTTCCTTCGGGACTAGGGAGGAGAGCTCTCTCTGGTCCTTGCCTGGTTCCAACTTTGGGTCCCCACCCTCTCTCACAATGACCATCAGGATTGCTCCGGAAATCCCTCAAAACAAACAAACAAACAAACAAACATCTAGAATAGATAGAGAACAACAAGGAAAGCTTAGAATCATACAGGAAACGGTCAGCGTGCATGCACTTATATCTTACTAGGTGGGACAAAAAGATTAGTTACTCCTCACTAGGGTATTGAAGATTTCTCTGCACACTCCTCCTAAAACTGTCCTGCACCTGAACTGTTGACATATGTCTTGTTAGAGTTATAGAGTTAGACTACTTGAAAAACAGCCAGGTTCAGCAAAATCATGCTTCAGCGCTATAAACTGCTAAATACTACAATGAAAATAGACACGAGACAGCTGAATAGTAATCTATAGCCATCTTAAGGTGTATAGAGCCTTGTTGTATATAGACTAATAATTGAAATATCAATGGAGAAGTCACAGGATGTGGTTCAGAACTTGCATTTTTTTTTAACATATTGGTTACTCAATATTATGTCAACTAATTCCATAATGTTATAAGTTGTTGCTGATGTTATGTTGGGGCTTTTGATTGATTGGGATGATACTGTGCCGGCTCTACCTCCAGACCAGAGATGGTCTCCTCAAGAAGCCGTTGAACTTATCTGGACAATAAGATGCTGGACTCTATGCTTGGTTTATGCTTGCAATGAAAGGATCTCAACTGAACTTGAACTGTGGTAATGCAGCAAGGTGGAGGAATCCACCATATGGGAAGGGTTTGGGGAGGGGTGGGGGGAATCCCAGTGCCTATAAAACTGTGTCACATAATGCAATGTAATTAATAAAAAAATAAATCATAAAAAATCATATATAGTATTTTTTCTAACACACATTTTCTGTGAACTTTTTAAACGTTTCTCATTTGAGTGGTTTACAAAACTTTGCACTAAAACTGATCTTTTCATTCCATTCTGTATGAAGTATGTTTGCATTGAAGTGTTTCTGTGTTATATATGCATGTGTATATGCATATACATATGCGTTTATATGCATATATGCACACATATGTATATATATGTATAGCTGCTTTGAATCTTTATTACTGCTCTGTGTAGTAAACACTCTTGTTACAGGTGAAAAGGGCTTTTCAATGAACAAGCATAGGTTATTGAACCATAAAATGGTGGCAGGCAGAGCCCCTGCTCTGATGCAGGGTAGCAGTAAAATGTAATGCAGTAGACTGGTGTCACCAACTGGTGACTTACAGGGTTAAAGACTGTAATACTAAGACAAATAAAAAACAATTATGTCTAGGACAGCGTGGCCTAGTGGCTAAGGTCCTCGCCTTGATCCCATATGGCCGCTGGTTCTAATCCCGGCAGCTCCACTTCCTCTCTATCTCTCCTCTTCTCAGTATATCTAACTTTGTAATAAAAATAAAATAAATCTTAAAAAAAAAAAACAATTATGTCTGCGAGAACATGGCATTCTAACGACAACTTTTGGAGACAGACTAATATTTCTTCCATTGTGTTGGAAAAAAAATTTTTTTCCTAGAAGCATTTATATTTTGCTGAAATAGAGTCATCACTTTGTATACTATTAAACTGACTCTTCCTTGCCTTGTGGTTGTGAGAACGTAATTTTGATTTTGGTGTTTCAGAATTTAATGAGAAGTTAAGTTGTGCTTCACTATTTGGCCATGTGTAAGGATGAACTGGTGAAGAAAACTAGATTGTAACGAGGAGTGCTTAAGAAAGAAAATGTCCCGAGCATTTCAGTTACGCTCCTCTTCCTAGACTAAATATGGTAATTACAACGATCTTATCCACTGACTAAAGCAGATTCCCTAAAAGCAATTTACTAGGCAATGAATTTTAGCTAAGTTGAGGAAATTGTGTTTCTTTCAAGTTGTTTGCACTTACAATCTTGCTGCTGCCTTTTTCATAAAATAGATATAATGAATATTGAGTTGCTTGAGTAAATTTGCTTTGCAAACGTTAATATAGTATGCAGACAAAGGTAAAACTCAGCTAGTTGAGCCGAAGACCAAGTTATAATAAATTAAATATGAGATGTGGAATTTAGAGCACACAAAACAGGGAAAGGAGAACTAATTCATTGTGTTGAAATTTAAAGTTGATGCAGAGACATTCTTAGGAGTTGGCGGTTCCTCCTGGTGACTTGTATTCTGGAATCTTGGCTCTATTTGACAAGGGTACAGAAGGGAGTAGTAGGAAATCTATATTCAGAAGCTACTATTGAGATCCGGGGATCCAAATGTAGGGAATACAAGCTGTTTTCTTCTGAACAGCAGAACAGATCTCCTGGAGTGAGTAGCTCATTGCTTGTTGAGATGTTCTTGCAAGGGCACAGGGGGAAGGGTGGGCTTAGGAAATGGGCAGTCTCTGTGTTTGGAGCCTCCGAATAGGAATCTAGTGTAGAGTGTGTAAATGCTTTTAATTTTTTTTTAATTTTAAAAGATTTATTTTTATTGGAAAGGCAGATTTACAGAGAGACAAAGAAACAAAGAGAAAGATCTTCCATCCACTGGTTCACCCCCCAAGTAGTTGCAATGGCCAGAGCCAAGCCAGTCTGAAGCCAGGAACCAGGAGCTTCCTCTGGGTCTCCCATTCGGGTGTTGGGCCATCCTCTAGCTGCTTTCCCAGGCCACAGGCAGGGAGCTGGATGGGAAGTGGAGCAGCTGGTACACAAACTGGCGCCCATATAGGATCCTGGTGCATGCAAGGTGGGGATTTAACCCCTAGGCTACCGCACAGGGCTCGTGTAATTACTTTTTAATCAGAGGCTTTTCCAGCATGCATAACCTTCACCAGGAAATATCTTTGTTGATTCATTAACTGGAAATGGGGCAGAAAGTATCATCTTTACACATAGGAGGCCCTTGTTGGGGACTCCATTATTTTTCCTTAAAAGAAGATTTACTTATTTAAAGTCAGAGTTACAGAAAGGGGTAGGGGAAGATCGATTGATTGATTTTCCATCTTCTTGTGGTTTACTGTTCAGAAGGCCTCAATGAATCCAGGAGTCAGGAGTTTCATCCAGTCTTCCATTTTGCTGGCAGAGGCCCAAACAGTTGGGCCATCTGCTGCTGCTTCTCCTACCCCTGCGGCAGGCAGCTGGATCAGAAGTGGAGCAGCCAGGACACGAATCTACCTATAGAGGATGCTGGTGGTACACACTGTTGGCCTCTGAAGATTCCTTCCTTGCTTGAAGGGAGAGCATGTGGTGTATTTTGTACTCACAAAATTGTCATGCAAGTGGAAGATGCCTAGTAAGTGCACAATAAATGTGGAACTGTTTTGCATCCTTATGTAGTTATCTCACATAAATATTTTTGGAGAGAACTCCAGTGCTGTAATGATTAATTGTGATTATTTTTTTGAAAGACCCCTGCTGATATGAAGTTAGGACTTCTGTTAGCTTTGGAATCAATAAGCCTGAAAATATGATCAACAAACCTCAAATTTGCATTCTCAAATTTTGGGGCTCAATAAACCTGAAAATATGATTTTTGAAAATATGACTTTGCGATCAATAAACCTGGAAATTTGATCAACAAACCTCAATTTTGCGTTCTCAGAAAGAGAATGCAAGGTAAAAGGAGGACAGATTTCCTCTCGTGCATTGTAAGTGATCATTGAGATCAGCAGTGCTTTCCGCTCAGTAGCTGGTGGCTGTTAAGTGGTGGATTGTCGTGCATTTAGGGATTAGAAGAAGACAAAGGAGATGACAGTTGTCCCAGTCTCCGTAATTGTCACCATGTTCTGTTTTCCCTATATTGCCCAGGAGAGGTAGGTACCAGATCTGAGACTCTTTCCCCAGTATCTATCAATAACCAAACGTGGAGTCTATCTTAACCAAACATGGAAGTTTGTGTCAGTGACACAATGATATTGGATACCTGGGGGGCATAATGGTGATGGAGAGATGATTAGCCCTAGCGGGACAGACAACATGATTACAAGTAGCTATTCCCCTGTGGTGGTGCCAGCACTGAATTGGAGTCGTTTTCTTCACGGCTGCCTGGCTCTGTCCTTTAAGGTGTTCACATAGCTGCTGAGTATTCGTGTCTATACAGAAACTCACTCTCTGTATCTTTTCAGATATTTTTCAGGTTGGTTAGGGGAGGTGAGATGGAGTAAGAAAACACACCCTAAAGTGTGGGGCAAGATGTCTCTTCAAAGTCTCCATTTTCAGATAACAGGGGTTGCTAGGGTGCAGCCAAAGGGGACAAATGGCAGCCTTGAGGAAGCTGGTGGAGAAGCTTCAGTAACGTCATTACCAGCTGGGATCAGTTGGGAAGTCTTCTTAATTACTTAAGAGAAAGACTTGTACAGCCTCTATGGAAATCAGTATGGAGAACACTCAAACAGCTGAAAATCAGCATACAATATGATCCAGCAATAGCACTTCTAGGAATATATCCAAAACACCTGTTACATGAGAAACCAACATGCACCCCTATGTTTATAGCAGCACAATCAATAATTGCAAAAACTTGGAAGCAACTGAAATGCCCATCAACAGAAAACTGGATAAGAAAACTTTGGTTCATTTACTGTGTAGAATACTACTCAGCTGTTAAAAAAAACGAAATGCAGTTTTTTGTGGCCAAATGGGCTCAACTGGAAACCATTATACTAAGGGAAATGAGCCAATCCCAAAAGGTTGACTGCCACATGTTTGCCTTAATTTAAGATGAAATTATGTCAATCTGGAAAATACTACTTCTATATTGTAATACTATTTCAACCTCAAACAGCCTGTATCTAATGCAATAAGATAATGTGATATAACCTATGAATCAACAATTAATGTGAGTCAGACTGCTCATGATCTACATCAAAGAACTGTAAAACCTAACATACTTTTAATACCCTGTGTTATTCTGTATTTGGGAGGGAGAGCAGAGAAATCGTCCATCACCCTAGAATGTGTGAGGAAGATGGGAAGTATAACCTATCAGGATCATAACTAGTAACTCATTGACAACAGACTCAAATCAGCATTAGACAATAGTAAAACTACAAAGGCATATGGCGCGAATCAGGAGCGATCCTGACAACCTCTTAACAGGAGGTCATATGCACAAAGTTAAGGGGGGGATCCCAGAGTGGAGCAGGTGGACAGGAGGAGGCTTGTATCCCAATCCTGGAGACTCCCAGATCCTCACCAAGGACTATTAGTACGAGCACCAAGGACTACATTCCAACTGCCAAGGAGACCACGGGGAATTGGAGTGCCTTCAGAGGCCGAGAACTCTGAAGTCACCCATCCCCATTTGGATCTACCACATGGGATGGAAGAAGTCCACATCCTGCCTTGCAGGATCCAAGGTCATCGAACGACAACCAGGATCCCTGAGTGGTCCGCAGAAACAGAAGAACAGTAAACTTCCTTCGGGACTAGGGAGGAGAGCTCTCTCTGGTCCTTGCCTGGTTCCAACTTTGGGTCCCCACCCTCTCTCACAATGACCATCAGGATTGCTCCAAAAACTCCTCAAAACAAACAAAAAATCTAGAATATATAGAGAACAACAAGGAAAGCTTAGAATCAGACAGGAAATGGTCAGCGTGGATGCACTTATACCTCACTGGGTGGGACAAAAAGATTAGTTACTCCTCACTGGGGTATTGAAGATTTCTCTGCACACCCCTCCTAAAACTGTCCTGCACCTGAACTGTTGACATATGTCTTGTTAGAGTTATAGAGTTAGACTACTTGAAAAACAGCCAGGTTCAGCAAAATCATGCTTCAGCGCTATAAATTGCTAAATACTACAATGAAAATAGACACGAGACAGCTGAATAGTAATCTATAGCCATCTTAAGGTGTATAGAGCCTTGTTGTATATAGACTAATAATTGAAATATCAATGGAGAAGTCACAGGATGTGGTTCAGAACTTGCATTTTTTTTAACATATTGGTTACTCAATATTATGTCAACTAATTCCATAATGTTATAAGTTGTTGCTGATGTTATGTTGGGGCTTTTGATTGATTGGGATGATACTGTGCCGGCTCTACCTCCAGACCAGAGATGGTCTCCTCAAGAAGCCATTGAACTTATCTGGACAATAAGATGCTGGACTCTATGCTTAGTTTATGCTTGCAATGAAAGGATCTCAACTGAACTTGAACTGTGGCAATGCAGCAAGGTGGAGGAATCCACCATATGGGAAGGGTTTGGGGAGGGGTGGGGGGAATCCCAGTGCCTATAAAACTGTGTCACATAATGTAATGCAATCAATAAAAAGAAAAAAGACAGAGAAAGAGAAAGACAATTCAGTGTGGGTCTCCCACATAGGGGGCACTCCTCCAGCTGTTTGAGGCACTGCCTGCTGCCTCTTGGGTGTGCAGTAGCAGGAAATTGGTGCTCGAAGCTGCGCTGAGACTTCAGTCCAGTTACTGATATGGGATGCAGGCATCTGAAATTGTGTGTTAATTCCTCCACCAAATGCTTGCCTCAGGAAAGGCTTGAAATTTGGGGCCTTATTCAGAGGAAAAAAGAGTTTTAGAGAAAAGTCAGAAGGTGGAAGTTAGGAAAGGTCTGGCAAACCCTCTGGGACGCATCACTGTCAATGTCATTCTCCCTGTGAACTCCCTCGTCGTGGAAATTGCCTGTTCATGTCCATCCACTTGCTCCTTTGTGCCTGACCCCCACCATGCTGTGATTCATTGGAAGATATGCTTCCGTTCTTCAAGATTTGCTTAGGAAAAGAGGTAAAATGGAACTCAGTATATGCCCAAAGCGACAAATGGCTCAAGTTCAAGTTACAAGGAGTTATTTTTTTATAAACATATATTTTTATTGCATTTCATTTTTAAAAAATTAATTACATTGCATTATGTGATACATTTTTTATGCACTGGGATTCCCCTGCCCCTCCGCAGACCCTCCCCCCACCGGCGGATTGCTCCACCTTGTTGTATTTCCATAGTTCAAATTCAGTTGACATTCTTTCATTGGAGGTATTTACCAAGCATAAAGTCCAGCATCTTATTGTCCTGGTAAGTTCAATGGTTTCTTGAGGAGACCATCTCTGGTCTGAAGGTAGAGCCGGCAGAGTATCATCCCAATCAATTAAAAGCCCCAACATAATATTTCCAACCATTTACAACATTGTGGCATTAATTGACATGGTATTGATTAACCAATATGTTACTAGGAAAATGCAGGTTCTCAACCACATCCTGTGACTTCTTCATAGACAGTTCAATTTTGGTTTATATTCAACCGTGTTCTATACACCTTAAAATGGCTTAGATTGCTATTCATCTGTCTCATGACTATTTTAATTTTAATATTTAGCAGTTTATAGCATTGAAGCATGTTTTCGCTGAACCTGGCTGTTTTTCAGGTGGTCTACCTCTATAATTCTAACAGGATATATGTCAACAGTTTAGGTGAGCATGTTTAGGAGGGGTGTGCAGAGAAATCTTCAACACCCCAGTGAGGAGTAACTAATCTTTGTGTCCCACCCAGTGAGTTATAAGTGCATCCCTGCTGACTGTTTCCTGTCTGTTTCTAAAGTTACAAGGAGTTATTTTGCTATGACTTGAACTTTGATGGTCTTTCTAGGAAACACCTTGCCTCAGAGAAAGGCCAAGCTAAAGCTATGTAAATTATTTCTCTGTAAAAGCAGACCTGCTGAAAGGATAATTAAGATACAGATTTTCTGGGAAAGTTGCAAGATGTTCTTTTCTTACATAATTCAGCTGAGGAGCAGTGTTAACCTTGGTCAAAACTATCATCAAAAGTGCACTTGGGGCTATCTTTGGCGATCAAGGCAACATGTTTATTCTCTGCTGTTAATAAGATGTAAGCTTAACTTGTGGGGCACCACTGTGTGGCCATGACGTAGTGATTTTGACAGTGACATTATTCAGTGACATAAAAATTCAAGGAGTAAGTGTGTATGAAGATGGTTTTGGTTTCAGATAAGACTGCGCAAGTTTAGTTTTCTTTTTTCTTTTTGCTTTTTTTTTTTTAAAGATTTATTCATTTTATTACAGCCAGATATACACAGAGGAGGAGAGACAGAGAGGAAGATCTTCCGTCCGATGATTCACTCCCCAAGTGAGCCGCAATAGGCCGATGTGCGCCGATCCGAAGCTGGGAACCTGGAACCTCTTCCGGGTCTCTCACGCGGGTGCAGAGTCCCAATGCATTGGGCCGTCCTCGACTGCTTTCCCAGGCCACAAGCAGGGAGCTGGATGGGAAGTGGAGCTGCCGGGATTAGAACCGGCGCCCATATGGGATCCCGGGGCTTTCAAGGCGAGGACTTTAGCCGCTAGGCCACGTTGCCGGGCCCTAGTTTTCTTTTTTCAAAATGGGTGGCAAGTGTACAAATGCAGCAAGTCTAATGCAGCATGATTTTTTTTTCTTTTGCTTCTGTTGTCCACAAAGGAGAAGCTCCAGTGAAACCCATTGAGAAGCTTCCCTGAAATCCAAGAAGCTGGGCTTGGAGCCAGCACATTTGTCTACATGTTCAGCATTTGCTGACTTCGCACTAATGAGGGCTGGAAGCCAAGAATAACAGAGTCCGATTACCACGGGCTTCATTAGAATTTACAATCATGTCTGCCAAGTGAAGGTGTACTGGATAGGCCCAGAAATTCCTTAGGAACCAGCACTGCAATGCACCAAGATTCATTGGGGACTAAACGATTTGATTGTTTTTCATGCATCATTAGCTCAGAGGAATCTCTCTGATTGTCTCTGTATCAGATGCATTTTGGGCAGTTATGTTCCGCTGGATAATTTCTTTTCCTAAAAGGGAACATAGAGAAGGAGAGGAATGTGTTTGCGTATTTGTCAGCAGGTCTGAAAAACTCTTTCTTTAGGGCGGAGTTTGAAATCTGTTAAATGTAGGGGCTCCTGGGGAAACATGTGTGGCCCTTGTGTAGTGGCCCTCTCTGGTTTGCGTTGTATTTCCAGGTTGAAGCCAGACCTGGCAGTGCCTGGGGCAGGAGTGTGATCTCCAGCAGATCTGCCAGTAGGTTCTTGAGACTCAGAAGCTCCTTGCCTTCTAGAGCTCTCTGACCCTGTGTGTGCTCCTCAGTTTAGCCTTCTGGTTATGCCCAGGAACACTTCTAGTGGCTAAGACCCCATCTTCATGAGCTCTCCAATATAGGAATTGTGATGGAAGGTGGTCTTTGCCATGAAACTCATGCTAATGGAACCCGACATCCGCTTGGGGAAATCATGGGATCTCTATGGTAGCTGAAGGAATTCCCCAATCACATTATCCCAACGGCTCTTAAAGAAAATGCGTACCTGTAATAAAAAATTTTTTTAAAGATTTATTCATTTTATTATAGCCAGATATACACAGAGGAGGAGAGACAGAGAGGAAGATCTTCCATCCGATGTTTCACTCCCTAAGTGAGCCTCAACGGCCGGTGGCGCCACAACGGCCGGTGCCGGAAACCTGGAACCCCTTCCGGGTCTCCCACGCGGGTGCAGGGTCCCAAAGCATTGGGCCGTCCTCAACTGCTTTCCCAGGTCACAAGCAGGGAGCTGGATGGGAAGTGGAGCTGCCGGGATTAGAACCGGCGCCCATATGGGATCCCGGGGCTTTCAAGGCGAGGACTTTAGCCGCTAGGCCATGCCGCCGGGCCCAATACGTACCTGTAATAAAATTTGACAACTTGTTTTGCTTTGCTTTGAATATGCTGCTATGAAAAGAACATAGTAACAATTGATTAAGGTGTCTGGAGAAGCCAGGGAATCTGACCCTTACAGAGATTATAGTACAGCGAGTAACACAGAAAACACTTGCTGAAAACTCTACCTGTGCCTGTTTAGACCTTCATGCAAAGACTACAGTTGAGAAATACACTTAGTTACTTAGAACTGCTTACTTTGGAAGGTGGCCATTTATACAGCCCAGGCTGAATGTCTCTAACTTGACAGTATGAAATCTAAAGTTCTGCAAAATTCAAAATGTTTTAGCATCATCGTGATGCTATATGTGGGAAATATCATACTTGGCCTCACATTAAGAGGCCACAGCCAAAATGCGGGCATAAGAACCATAAACAATTTCCTGTTTAGATCTGATGTCCTAAACCAAAGACATCTCATATTCAGATAATCCACTTTCCAGTAAATGCGAAATCCAAAATTCTTTTGGTTTCCAAGCATTTCAGATAAGAACTACTCACCCTGTATGATGCAACATGACTTTGAGAATCCGCTCTTATCTGTGTGGCTGAAAAAACTTTCCACGGTACAACACTGTCAAAGTGAAGTATGTGTTTTTCAAAGGACAGATGTTTGTTTTCCAAGAGCCATCCTGAGGTCAAGGTGATGGCAGGCCTGTCTTCAATTTCATTTTAGACTTGTAGGAATGAGAGGTCTAAGCGTAAGATGAACGTTTCTAAAAGAGAAATGTCATTGCCAGAAATCTTTTTCTAATGACTCAAGCGTGGGGTGCTTTGGCACATGTGTTGTGCTCGGGACTCCATATCCCACACCACAGCGTGATTGCTTCATGTGTCTGGCTGCTCCATGCTTCTGATCCAGCTGCCTGATAGTGTGTCTTGGGAACAGCAGATGACGCATGGAGTACTTGAGTGGCTGCTACCCTTGTGGGTGACCTGGATGGAGTTCTGGCTCGTGGCTGCATCCTTGCTCTTGTGGACATCTGGTGCAGTGAACCGGAGTGAAAAGCTCCGTCTCTGCCTCTGTCATTCTGCCTTTCAAGCAAATAAATAAATCCTTTAAAAGTGTGTATGAGTGTTTTGCTGTGAGCCTTCCAGTGTCTTACAGAGGCATCCAGCCTGGTGTCTATAACTCCTTGCACTGTAGTTTGGTGAGGCTGGTACAGGGAAATACTGTAGAACTTTATGGTTACAGAGTATGGAATGGCCTTATCAAGTACTCACAAATGCAAAGGGTAAACAAGAATGGGCATCTGATCTACCATCCCCTTGGCAATCTGCAGAGGATTGGGCAGGAACCTGGAGCTACCAGATGCAGTGTGTTTCTGTCTGACTGAAGGGACACTGTCCCTCTGTGACTTTACCATGCATGCATGAGAAACTCTAAATGGCCTTATCTCTGGGGAACAGATACTGTGAACTCCGACACTGGAGGGGTTAAGTTGGGCAATACCAGATGCACTTTGTGAGAGTTTGGTTTCAGTCCCTGCTGCTGGGGAAAGGCCAGGCTTCCAGTCCCAGGTAGCTCTGTGGCTGGCAGATCAAGAGGCGGTGCCCAGAAATCCTGTGTGTCCCCCGTTGCAGACACGTGGTGTTCTCTTAGAGGTGAGGCATTGCCGCTTGTTTGTGCTTACCTGCAGAACTTCCCTGCTTAAATTTCAGGAGAAGGCACTCATTGTTTTGTTGCTACAGGTTCATTTGTACTTTCTGTTTTTGAAACAGGGACTTTGGGCCTTATTTTATGTGAGCACGTATAGGTTAAAGTTTAGACAAACTTCTGACTCTGTTTTAAGTGATTAACTCTGGACTTGTATTGATTTTCCTACAAATAGATACATTACCCCTGGTAGAAGATTCTAAGTGCTATTGATATCCTTGTTACTGCAGTTTTTGTAGGTTTGCTATTAATGTACATTTTTCAAATTCGGCACTAAAGAGGTTATAATGATAACAATGACATAATAATTGTCAGTGTTTACTGAACCCATATTGTGTGTTAAGTGGTCTAATAAGCACTTTCTGTGAGTTATAAATCACTTAACCTCTGACGCAGTATGGTTAGCTCCATTTCAGAATCGTGGATAGAAATGTTTAGAGAAGTTCAACAATTTGCCCAGGGTTGCAGGGTGAGCGGGGGTGTGGGGGAGATTGGATGGCAGTTCTGTTGTTGCCCTTGCAGGCAGGGGATAGAGCTGGGCTCATTCTAAGCCATTGGCACATGAAGGCCGGAGGAAGAGTAGGCCTCAGCCCCTGTGGACGCAGCCTGGGCCTTTGAAATTGGACTTCCGTTCAAATACTTCTGTTAGGCAGAAATGAAATTTCTGTATATAATAATGTGAACCATATATGTGAACATAATGAACTATAGCACTGATATATTTAAAAGCTACAAAAATTTGAGCTGGTTCGTATGAACGTTTGTTTATACTATCATGTATGCCTGATTGCTGGGTACCATTCTGATGAATACGTGTATAGTGAATGTGTCAGTTTAACTTTTGGGTGTCTTACTTGAAGACAGCACTATGGATTTTGGTTAAAAATATCGAAGTTAAAGTTAGGAGTCTGCTTGATTGTATTTTGGGATCTGGAAGCAAATTTTTTTTTCCCCTGGGATAGGAAATTCTGGGGAAATGCTTATCATTAGACTGTTTTATACATAAAACTATATAAAATAGATTATTCAATAGAATCTCATGCAGAAAATATTAAAAGGTATTCACAATGTTATTTGGTACATGTAGGTTAAGAGGTTTTTGAGATGTTGCTGTTCTTGACTCTGTTGTAACATGAATGCAGCTATGGACAAATGTAATTAAGTGGGCAGAGCTCCTTTTCAGTAAAACTTCATTTACAAAATCAAGCACTGGGCTAGAAACAGCCCATCATGTTAATTTTTTTCTATCCTTGAAATATGTAATTGATTTTCACACATCATTTAAAATGACACATTTTGGGGACAGGTGTGAAATAGTGGGCTAAACCACTGCTTTGGACACTGCATCACGTAATGAAATGACTTGAATTAAGCCCAAGTGTCTCTGTTCCTGATCCAGCCTCCTGCTCCTGATGCATAGCCAGGAATGCAAAGGATGACAGCTTGAGTCCCTGGGTCCCTGCCACCCACGGTAAAGTCCTGGCCCAGCCTCAGCAGCTGCAGGCATTTGGGAAGTGAACCAGGGCGTAGAACACACACACTGTCTCCCTGCCCTTCAAAAAAATAACTGTCTGAAAGGCAGAGTTACAGAGGGATGGGAAGACACAGGAGGAGAGAGAGACACACAGCAGGAGAGAGACACAGAGAGAGGTCATCCATCCTTTTATTCAACTGGCCACAAGGGCCGTTTTCTGCTGCTTTCCCAGGAGCATTAGCAAGGAGCTGAGTTGGAAGTGGAGTAGCTGGGACTCAAACCGGTGCTTGTATAGGATGACAGTGTTGCAGGTGGCAGCATACTAGGCTGCCCCACAATGCCTGCCCCCAAAATAAACTTTAAAAAGACACGTTTCCAACCTTGTGAATTAATTTATATTCCCTCATTTCATAATTGAAGGAAAGATACTTCCTGATTGTTAACTCTGCATCCTGTTGGCCTGTTTACTATTATTAATTGTTAGCAACAGCTAACAATGACTGTTTCCTATGTCCTAGACGTCATTCTAAGAACTTTACTTGTGTGCAACTCCAAGTTTATTCTTCTCATTTCCTAGAAAACAAAATGTTATGTTACTTAATCAACAAGAGAGCTCAGTCAGAGCTCTGGATCTGCTGAGAGTCCATTTATTTAAGAAACTTTATTTTGTTATAGGGAACCAAGCCCAGAAACATTCTCTTACTTTTGATCAAGAGGAAAGCCATTGTTTATTTAAAAAATCAATGTTATAGAATCCTAAACCGTTCAGTTACTTCTTCTCATGTGGGTACCTAATACTCCATTGATTTGTAAGGACATGCTAACACACAGGATGGACATTTGGTGCTACAGTTAGGCTGCAACTTGAAGAACCTGCATCTTTGACTCCTGGGGTCAAGTTCCTGCCTCCAGCCTCCGGGGAATGTGCATGCTGCGAGGTGCCAAGTGATGGCTCAGATCAGTGCTGGGTTCTGTCTCCAACGTGAAAGCCTTGGATTGAGTCCTGGTTCTTCTCTTTGGCCTGGCACATTCCCTGGCTGTTGCATCTTAGCAGAAAACTACTTCAGGGAGTTCTTTCTGTCTGTCTTTCAAATAGCATCAATTAGGTATATTATTAATATATCTGCAACTATGGAATGTTTCTTTCCACTTCATTCCTTTTCTTGGTTTCAGGATCTGAACCAGAAACTGAATGAAGACTGAAGATGGAGTTGTTTATTCTTTTCACTTGCTTTTGAATCTTCTCTAAAAATGGGAAAGTTATGTTATCAGGTAGACCTAAAAGGCCTGCCTGCATTCACCCAGAATTTTAGTATAGATGCGAAGCAGTCACGGGCTCCAGTCTGTGTAAGGATCTGTGTATGTTTAGACTGTCAGTTAAGCTGGGTATCTGTATTTAGATGACTCTTCTGGCAGGTGACAATCAGATTGCTTTTGCTTTGCAAAACCATTTTACCTGCTTTTTTAGATCACAAATATGCTATGAGACAGCTATATCTTATGCTACCAGAATCTACATAGCTTACAGAAACTTGCTAACTTACTTCAAAATTTTGTGTTTTTTAGCTTCTAGATGTTATTAAGTGTCTTTGGAAATCTTTACCTAATTTTGAGTCCTAGAAATCCCCCTTACTCCCTATGGGCAGAGTTATGCAGTAATTGTTTTTTATTTTTAAGATTTACATTTTTTTAAATCTGAGGGAGATTTTTGCAGAGAGAGGAGAAGAGAAAGATAGAAAGTTCCCAAATGGCCACATTCACCAGAGTTGAGCCCATCCAAAGCCAGGAACCAGGAGCTTCTTCCTGGTCTCCCTCATAGGTGTTTGGTTCCAAGATCTGGAACCATCCTCCACTGCTTTCCCAGGCCATTGTCAGGGAGCTGTATTGGAATTGGAGCAGTTGGGACTCAAACTGGTGCCCATACAGGATTCCAGAGGATTAGACTGCCAAGCTACCACGCTGGCCCCAGTTACTGTGGTTTTTGAGTCTGGTTCTTCATCCTTCTCTTAAACTTGTACTAAGGCCTCTGTGTCCTTTCAGTAAAATCCTTCTCTGCTTAAACCAGCCCTAACTGGTACAGAAATTATTAACGAGAATACAAAAATAAATCCTACGTGACAGAAATTATAGATGCCTATTAAACCTCCCTTTTCTCTCAGACCTTTATGTAAAATTATTGCCTCCTACAAAGTAGACAAGGAATAATTGTGCTACATGTAGACCATCTTATGATCCCTCACTGTGTTCACTGTAGCAAATGCCTGACTCTAACTGCATGTATATAGAGGCAGCAGCTTACTCTCATTTTGTAGTTCTTAATGGTGTCTCCAACGTTTTAGAAGAATGTAGAATAAACATAATGTTGATTAACCCTAGGGGAGAGTGAAGTTGATTTTGGTTTTTATGTTGGTAAAATTTTACTCTTGCCTTCCATTTTTTTGAAAATAAGAAAGCTGAGATATTAATTGGGAGTAAGAAAAGAGGGTGTTATTGATCTGATTTCGCTTAGTTGTTTACAATTTTGATGTATGTATGAACAAGGGCACTTATAGAATCCTATCACGAATTTTGGTCTTTTTACAGTCTATCCAGGCATGACAGGCGACTGTTGAAATTGTATCGCTGATATTTAGGTACAGACACCAAATCCCACTGTAGAGTCAGTTGGTATAGAATAACAGGTAAAGGGCCCGGCAGCGTGGCCTAGCAGCTAAAGTCCTCGCCTTGAAAACACCCCAGGATCCCATATGGGTGCCAGTTCTAATCCCGGCAGCTCCACTTCCCATCCAGCTCCCTGCTTGTGGCCTGGGAAAGCAGTTGAGGACGGCCCAATGCTTTGGGACCCTGCACCCGTGTGGGAGACCCGGAAGAGGTTCCAGGTTTCCGGCTTCGGATCAGCACAGCACCGGCTGTTGCGCTCACTTGGGGAGTGAATCATCAGACGGACAGAAGTTCTTCCTCTCTGTCTCTCCTCTCTGTATATCTGACTTTGTAATAATAATAAAAAAAAGAGTAAGAGGTAAAAACGTACACAGACTTATTATTTTTGGCTTTCACAGATGTTGTTAGAATGTTGTAATCATTTCAGCCTCACCTGTGGCACCAGCATTCCATATGAGTGCTGGTTAGAGTTCCGGCTACTCCACTTCTGATCCAGCTTCCTGCTTCTGCACTGAAAAAGCAATGCAGGATGGCTCATGTTCTTGGGCCCTTACACCAATGTGGGAGACCCAGAATAACCTCCTGGCTTCAGTTCAGACCAGCTGAGCGCCACAGGTGAAAGCTTAGCCTACTATATGCCACAGTGCCAGCCCTGTAACTCTGCTTTTCTAATAAATAAATAAATCTTTTAAAAAAATAAAAGTATGAAATGGCATGGCAGTTGAAAGAAATTCTGAATAGTTTGGTTATTCAGTGGTGTTCATTCTACTTGCCTATCCCTATTTATAAAAATAATTTGAGCATAGATTCCCTGTCCCACCGTATGGGCATATTTAGCAATTATATACTTACAATCCTATACTAATGTATTATGCATATTATATAAATATATGTATGTGTGAAATTTAGAAATCTTTCTAAGGATAAGGTAAAATATAGTCATTCTGGCAGTGAGTGCGCAGAAGGTTAAGCTGTGTCCTGCAGTGCTGCCATTCCATAGGAGTGCTGGTTGGAGTCCTGGCTGCTCCACTTCTGATCCATCTCCCTGCTCATACACCTGGGAAAGCAGCAGATAATGGCCCCTACCATACCTGCGGCAGACTGGGATGGAGTTCTGGGCTCCTGGTTTCATCCTTGCCCCACCTTGGTCTTTGCAGATATTTGGGAAGTGAACCAAGAGAGAGAAGATCACTTTCTGTGTGTCTTGCTGTCTCAGCAAGTCTCTGTATCAAGTAGATAGATAAACCTTTATTTATCTGGTATTCTGATATTTTTTGACTATAGCCGACTGATGTCCCATGCCTCTCCATAGATGACTCTGCAGTCCTGAATCCTATGCAAGAGGGCCAGTTGCTCAGATTCCCTGCACTGTCACAGTGGCCACCAGCCCATGTTAGTTGGGCTGAGCTGCCTTTTAGCATCATTGGACTGTAAGTGTAGTGTGACGAGCTGTTTCCCAGGCTGCTCCGGAGGAGGACTTTTCCAGGCTTCTCAGGGCTCTGTCCGGGCACTGGAGCTTTGGGTTCAAGCTCTACTGCTTACTGTTTGTTTTAGCCTAGTCAAGTCCCTCACACAATTTCTCTGAGTCTCATGAGGGCATTCTCATTGTTCAAAGACCAGTAATATTCCTGTGCATTACATGACACTTGTGGTGAGTGTTAATAAAGGGGATGCTGTGACACATTTGGCATGAATGCGGGGCCTATCAAAATGGTACCTGGTCCATGTGTAACGAGAACTGGGGCTGTTTTTTCTCCCACTGTTACTCCTACTGGTAATGATAACAACATCAAAGACATATGTTTCTGTTTGACTTTTGAATCCAGGGGTTTCTAATATTCTAGCAACAGAGCAATCGTTTTCACATGGCAACAAACAAAACATGAAATCCATGACAGTGTCTTCCACCGAGCAGATGGATATGAGCAAGGTTTAAAGCAGTGAATGAGAACATTTCTATGCACAACAAAGATTTTATTATGTTTTAGCTAATTTGAGATTTTTTTATGTGTTCATAGGGCACAGATTTCTAAGCAAATTTTACAGAAATCTACATATATCCATTTTCATTTTTTTTCTCCCAGAATAATTTTCTTATATGTAACTGCTTTAATTTACCAGCCATTAATGTTTGTTGAAAACCTTTGATACATGCTTTTGGCTATATTGAACAAATGTTGCGTATGCATTGCAGGAAAGGGAGTATTTTGGTTGATTAGTAGGAGGACAATACTGCAGATGGGGAATGTAGGTCCTCCAGTTCCCAGACCTACCGGACTGCCTATTTAACCCGTATCCATAGGAGAGGAGAGGTAAACTGGGCTGCAGGTTTGTGTTGGAGCACTGCAGATCGACAGACTAAGCCAGGTGACCCCGAACTACAAAAGAGACTGTGGAGTAATGACAAATCAAGGGCTATTCAGAAGTGTTGGCAATAGGACCTGGTGACAGGTTCAGCATAGCAGATGAAAGAAGTGTACGTGTGAACAGCAGACACTGAGCTCTCAGCACTGTGTAAGTGCTAGAAATACAACAGAGGACCAACCCTCAACATCTGTATTAAGTAGCTCTTTCTGGTGTGCAGTCTGACTTCTTGTCTGAGTAACAAAATACCTGAACAATCCTTCACAGAAAATCAGATGACAGGGAAGGGAACAAGTGGTGCAGAGAATGATGATGAGACAGGGTGTGTGTGTGTTGATGAGTGGGGGAGGAGGAAGGATTAGGGAAAACTGGTAGAACTGATGTGGTTACTGATTTGTGGTCACCACTGTTTTGTGTGTGTTTACTGTGAGGGGATGACACTTGGACTTAAGATTTCTATGGGTAAGTTACAATCGTGTCTTTGTCCTTTTATTTAGCAGATTTTTCTGGATGCCCACTTTCTAATAGGGCATTGCTAGTATTGGCCATGTTAACCTGAATCAGGAGTGGACATGCCTTCTATCATGTTGCTGATTGGACTGGGAGTAACAGAAAAATCAAAAGCATTGATATATACTATGAAATTGACTACATTACACAATTACAAGTTTGAGTTGTATCATGAGGCACAAACTAGGATTAAGGAACATGAAGAAAAACTTGCATATCTTCAAGTACAAATAATGTTTTGTTATCTGGATTTGATTTTTTTTCATTGCAGAGTTCTTTTTTGTGTGTGCGTGGTATGTATTTGTTTTCATCTTCTTGAAACTCAGAAATCTTCTATCTGCTAGTTCACTCCCCAAATGCCCACACCACCAAGGATAGGTCAGGAGCCTAGAACTCCAGCAGGCCTCCCATGTAAGTAGCAGGAGTAGAAGTATTTGGGCCATCACTTGCCTCCTGTCAGGAATGTATAGGCAGGAAGTTGAATCAGAAGCAGAGTAGCTGGGACTCAAACTAGAGCTACGATATAGGCTTGTCATCATTTCAAAACACTCCTTGTACAGTGTTACAATACCACCCCCAATACAGTTTTCTAAATCATTTTACTTTTCTTTTAAGGCTAATGAACATCTTTTTGGCCTTCAGCTCATATATTAAAGAAATGCAGAATAAATGTAATATTAATTTAAATATTAAGCTTCAAAAAAACCTAAAACACAGAAATCTAATATGTGGTATGCTACCAAACACATGGCATTTATTTTCAAGTCACAATAATCACACCATAGGTACTCACAGTAGATTTAACTGCAAATCCAGGATGTCTGGACTAACCATTGGCATCTGAGTCACTGTGGAAAGTTTTACTGGCTGAGTTTGATTTTGGTGAGAGCTTCCTTCTCCTTTATGGTTAATGTCATTGTCAGATTTAGAGAACTAGATAATGCGGTTTTTGCAGCAAATAAGAGAAAACATTGTGGTGGAAAACAGGAAAAAATTTGGGAGGAAGAAAGATTGTTTTTGGGAGGGGTTGGCTGTGGTGGCTTGACAGGCTAATCCTCCACCTGCAAGCACAGGCATTCCATGTGGGTGCCAGTTAGTGTCCCGGCTGCTCAACTTCCAATTCAGCCCTCTGCTTGAGGCTTGGGACAATTAGCAGAATATACTCCAGGTCTTTGGGCCTCTGTACTCATGTTGGGGACCTGGAGGAGGCTCCTGGCTCCTAGCGTCGGATCAACTCTGCTCTCACCGTTGCAGCCACTTGAGGAATGAACCAGCAGATGGAAGGTCTTTTTTTCTATCTCTCCTTTCTGTGAATCTTTCTTTTAAATAAAAACGAGTAAACTTTTTAAAAAAACTATTCACGTTTGTGGAGAAGCGTTTTAGAAATAATCATAATAATCTAGTAAGGACTGTAAAGTATTATGATTCTCTGAACACAGGTATGTGGTTGGTTTTATTTGTTCGATTGCTTAAGAGCCAATCATACTGATGACATCAACATCACTGGTTTCTGGGATTGAATTAGCATGAATTGCTTTACATTTGCTATCTGCAATTCCTTGTCTAACAGAGAACTTGAGAACTTGAATTGCTATCGAAGCAAGCTGTTTATTTCTGAATTTTATTATGTAACTGGTGAAAAAGTTACTAATCTGATAAATTACAACTGATATGCAAATAGTCTGAAGTTTCGAAGAGGAACACATGAGATAATTAACTTATCAGACTCCTCCAGAGCAGCTGGAACTGCTATAAATTAAGAGTCACTAAAAATTAAGCCCTAGGCTAAAACAGATGCCAGGGCCTAATTTAGAAACCATGATGGACAGTTCACTAATGTTCGGAACACATCTATCATTTACTTCTTGGTTTCTGGAGTAAGAGTTTGTCATGTCCAGGCTCTTGCACACAATAAAACAAATACTGGGATAGAAGAGGTTAGAGACCAGTGCAGTAGCATGGCAATATTGAGAAAAGTCTTTCAAAGTCCTTATAGGATCTTAATGATTTCCCAAGAGTCCCTTTTTAGTTTCCTTACCTTGCTTCTGGTAGCCTAATTAATGGAGTGTGACTTTTTAGCTACTGCTGAGTGCCACTCCATTTCAAAGCTGTCAGAAGAATGTGCCTGCAGCTGAGGAGTTCTCTGGTTACCTAGCTATCTGCCAGCTTTAAGGCCAATAGAAAATCCCAAACCATATTCTGTCGGGCATTTTAATTTAATAACCCTTACCCAGACATCTCAGACAAATAAGAAAGAAGAATGATCCTTTTTTTTTTTACTAATAGAATTTGTAGCACAGTTGAAAGTGGATGAATAAGAGTAAAGTCACAATGATCTTTTATGAGCATACACGAGCATTGTAAAAAGTAGATCAAGAGGCAATAAAATGAGATCCTGTGTGGCTGGGTGAGGAAAGATGGCATTGAAGGAATAGATAACAGAGTGATGGATAGATAGGAAATGAGGGAGGGTATATCTTGAAAAGGAGTTAGTATACATGTTGGAACGGAGGCAGAAGTGAAAGTGGTATATTTGACTAAAACAAAGGAAATAGAAGGAAAAGAGATGTTGGGTTCATTATAACATACTGTGGAGGGCCCGGTGGCGTGACCTAGCAGCTGAAGTCCTCACCTTGAACGCCCCGGGATCCCATATGGGCACCGGTTGTAATCCTGGCAGCTCTGCTTCCCATCCAGCTCCCTGCTTGTGGCCTGGGAAAGCAATCGAGGATGGCCCAAAGCTTTGGTACACTGTACCTGCGTGGGAGACCTGGAAGAAGTTCCTGGTTCCCGGCATCGGATCGGTGCGCATCGGCCCGTTGCGGCTCACTTGGGGAGTGAATCATCGGATGGAAGATCTTCCTCTCTGTCTCTCCTCCTCTCTGTATATCCGGCTTTCCAATAATAATAAATCTTTAAAAAAAAAAAACATACTGTGGAGACATTGACAGGTATAGGAATCCTAGTACATAGAATACAAACTTTTCATTTGGAAAAAACAATACTTGTTTCCGTATGTGGTCTTTGAAGCACTAGGAAGTCGTCTAACACGAGCGGTTGTTTCAGTTATGCCTGCTATGCAATTGGGAACAACCAGTGAGTGTGTGTGTGTGTGTGTTGGTTGCAAAATATTCTTTAAGCCCATCAGCCAAAAGCAGCATCCATTAGAGCTGTAGATTTTCTCACTAACACTTTGTTTGAAATTCTTTTTTAAAGCCTGAGAAATCTTGTCCTCTAGTTATAGACGTGCCACACCTCAAGCCTGTGGCGTTCTGGCAGCTTCAGCATCTGTCCTCTGAGCTGAAAATAGACAAATGTAACCCTAGACAGTGTTCATAAGCCATGCTTGTTACAGGATTCGCTTTAATATGCTCATCCTTGTTTGGGAGCCCAAAGGAAATGAAATTTGCTGTTTTATGTTCCCTGCCCTTGTGGTTTGCGGTAGATCTTCTCAGTACAAAATGTGCCGAAAGCAGTGTGTTCTATTTTGATCTTGTGAGTGAGGATTTACCCTAGAGGCTCATCAGAGTGTGTGTGAAAACAGAGAAGTCAGAGCTGAGAGAGATTTTTCAAGATCGATCTGGTCAGCTTCCTTATTTTCAAGATCAGGAAATGGAGGCCGTCAGTGCGTTGAAAGACTTCCCTTCAGCCACCTTGCCTAGATGGAACCGCATTCTCTGTAAAGCCACAGCTTGGAGGGCCCCTCTTCTCCCAGAGACACAGTTACCAGGCGTCCGCGCTGCCCATACTTGCACACTGTAACGCCTGCTCTCCCTCATATGCATTCTTTCCAGCCAATGGGACAAGTTTCCCCTCTTCCTCCCTTCTAAAAGTGTGAACTTTTGCACCTTAAATGTTCTCCCCATCAAAAGGGGAACTGGATTCATGCCCACCATTCAACCCGCTGATCACATCCTATGTGACTTTGTCCTTTGTTCCAGTGATAATTGTCTCTAAACAAAAACCAAGACCCTTTGTGGCTACTTACTGAAAGGCAAATACAAGTCCCCAGTTAAAGAGCTTAAACAGTAACAAGCAGTTAGGGAGGAGGTAACATTTAAAAACCGTAATGTAAGATTGGCCCTGGGGTTAGTTCACTTGTCAGCTGTGGATGGTTTTGGAAGGGTTAGGCCTTAGACCTGTTCCTGATTTACTGAGGGCCATGGGCATGCCTGTTCTATCCCTGGAAGCATCTCCAGCAAGATGGGGCATGTCCACCTTACCCACACTCTGGCCAGCAGAGCTGCTTGAGCCTAGGTCACTTAATGGCCTACTATTGGTTCTTTCCATCATTCTTTTCTTCCTTTCTTTTCTTAACACCATATGGGATCTTTTTTGGGCTCTAATTAGGGATTTCTTGGCAAGATGTAGTCCCAATCAGTAGCATCAGTGTCACCTGAGTACTTGTTATAACTGTGAAGTGTTGGGCCCACCACAGAGCTACAGACTGAGCAAGGTGGGAAGTGGGGCCCCACTCTCTGTGTCTTTTCAAGGCTACCAGCTAACTGTGGTGCGGGCTTGTGACCAACACCGCTCTTCTTTTTGGGCTGTAAGTTTTATCTTGGGCTGCACAAACTTGGTGTGTTTTCCCAAATTTCCATGGGTGGGTGTGTTAGGGGTGAGCTTAGTGGATTTTTTGTTGTTGTTGTTCTTTAATTATATCTTATACCTGATTTTTCTGTTTATATATTTCTTTGTCCACAATTGGTCCTGAGACTGTTACTTCTCAGGAAAAAGATACCTAGTTTACAGCACTGAGGATTGGCTTGGGAGGCAAGTGCATTTGTCCCGAGTTGAGTCCAGCCTGGGCATTCCTAGAAATGACTTGCAAGGTCGTCCCTTTGTCCAGCCGGCTCTCTGCTCAGCGGGCCACTAGTGGCTAAGGCAAGAGATGAGTGGCCTCTGTTCCCACAGAGGGCTGTTCTGAGCCAAGATCTTCATAGCAGGGCCAGAGTTGAAGTCCCTGAGTGAGGAGGTTGGAGGGAATTAGGGGAACCTTGCCGAACTTCCCTTGAGTCTCAGCTTTGTCCTCTGTGAATCTGTGATGTTGAGAGGGCTTGAGCTGTATGGCCTGAGGGTCCTTGTCAGTTATGACAATTCAGGGTGCTTGTTACCTAGTTTGGTTGACACCGTATAAGGGGTGAGATGTTTCTGGTTCATGTCGCAGGAAGCAAGGCCTCAAGCATGCGTTCAGGAAGCAGCCAAGTGTTCTCTCTCTCACCTGGAGTTCTCAATGCTTTCACCTATTCCTTCATCTGCAGGGCCCCCTCTTCCTAATCTTTGAACCAAAGGAAACAGCCTGCCTCAGTTCATTCATGAGTCCATTTTGTCTGTTTGGCTTGTTTAGATAAAGAGTTAGCTGCTTCGTTACGTTTCTGGCGGAATCTGACAGTGGATATGTGCAGTAATAATGGCAACCTAAGAGGTGACACTATGAAGAGCTTATTGTGTGTAAGCACTTTATGTAGAGTTTTGTAAGATCCCATTTATACCAGTTTTAGAAGAGGAGGTTGAACAAGCAAGAAGTTGAGTGTTTCAGCCAAAATTAGTGAAAAAGGAATGCCGTTTGTTGAAATCTTGGCTGTGTCTTCTCAGCTGTACTGTGTTGAATGATGAACAGTACATGGGGAAGATGTAAAGTTAATTGCTCACTACTGCGACTAAACTTTTGTGCTACTTGGGAAGTAGATTTTCTTTATTCCCACTTTCTGTCACCTGAGCAACAGCATTGATTGGTCTCATGCTAGGTCTTGGGGACAAGGAGTAAAGGGGGTGTGGGTATAGCACACTCCAGGGCTTAGAATCACTGTTCTAAGTGAAGTACAAACTCCTGTTTGAAGAAGGAAGTGTTGTGGAGGTAGGAACTGCTTCATTATATGGTGGGGTTGGGAGTCCTAGCTGGATTTAGAGAGACCCCCCCCCCACACCCAGCTAGTCTTAATCCAAATTCGTGTCTTCTTGTATGTAAGAATACAACTAAATATAGATAGAGGAGAGCAGAAAATCAAGAGTTGCTGAAAAGCAACAGAATGGTACACACTTAGTCATGTCTCTGGGAAACCTCAAGAGAGAATAGCTCACTAGGCTGGGGTTCAGTGTTTTTCTAGGTTAATTGCACATGGTAGTCTCCAAGGGGGCCGTATTGGTCTCTGGTGCCTGTTGTAAAGAGGGGCTTAACTGCGTGATGGGGGATCGGTGTGCTGTCTGCAGCCATGCTGAGCTGGTGTGAAAGGTATTGAGATTCAGGCAGTGCTCATGGCTTGAGGGCTTCACATCTTCAGCTCTTTGTCCCTCGCTACTTTCCTGCCCAGTTTGTGTCAGGAGCCAGGACACAGAGTCTTGTCATTAGCGACAGGAGCCGGGGGAGGGGATTGGGAGAAGAGGCAACTGCCCAGTTCCTACCAAGATGGTGTTGACACAATAACTGGTACTGGTTTGGTCAGTCACTCTGATTCTTCAGCCATTTCTCTAAACCATTCTGGGCTTGTTTCATTACTTATGAGATAGCAATGAGAAGCCTGGTACTCCTGCATTTGGAGTGTAAGCAAATAATGCTACATTTGGAAAACAAAACTAAACTAAACTGTGTGCATCTTGGAAAAGTGCTTTATAAGCAAACATGTGCCATTTTTCTGACACATTACATACTGGATCAGAGCTGGTGACTGATACAGTCACTCTGTTCCTTCAGAATTGGAGCGCTCTTGAAAAGACCCATGAGGAGGGCAAGTTCACTGAAAACCTCTGGTCCTAAGCCATAAGGAAAGCTGAGTTAGTGACACTCCCTTCTTGACCTTGTATTTACCTCTTATCTCAAAGATAAAATGAGATTAAAAGGTCCCCTTGAGCTTTTAATCACACCCTGTTAAGGTGTTCATTATATGTCCCATCCGCACAGATGGCAACTCCCCAAAAGGGTGTAACTCACCTGACCTATACTGCCTCCCAGTATGGTCTTCTTAATCAGACATCTTTGACTCTGCAAATAGTGCCATGACTTTTCTTTTTAAATATGTATTTATTTGCAAGGCAGAGTCACGGGGAGAGAAAGAGTTTTCACGTGCTGGTTTACTCCCCAAATGACTGCATCAGCTGTACCTGAGCTTGAAGCTAGGAGCCCGATCCAGGTGGACCATGTAGGTGGCAGGAGCTCAGGTGTTCCAATCATCCACTGCTTCACAAGCGTGTCAGCAGGAAGCTGCTTCACAAGCATTGTAATTGGGATGAAAACAGGATTTTGATGTGGGGCGCAGGTACCCCAAGTGACAGCTTATCTCTGTCAGATTGCCCAGCTGCCATGACTTCTCTTATTGGCACTTCTGGGAGCCCATCTGCGTTTATAGCAGTAGCAATATCTGTGTGGTGTGTAAACTGCATACATTCTAACCCTTATCCTGACATTTTAACATAACTAAAATATTTTCTCATGTATGAGCATAAAATAGAAGACAGGTGCTCCTGCCAATTATAGAAATCAGGAAATTGTGTTTTACTCTTGCAAGTAATGGAACTTGAGCAAGTCATTTTGATTTTTCTGAACTCCTTTATCAAATGAAACTGATGTTACCTTCATGATTGATAGAAATATTGCTAAGCCCAGCTCACATGGTATGTGGCTCTGTATCAGTCTGTTTTGTGTTACCATAATGAAATACCTGAGGCTGGGCAGTTCTATGAAGGAAAGAGTTTATTAGCTCACAGCTCTGGCGGTTCAAGGACACAAATCTGGTGATGACTTTTTGCTAACAAAGTTCTGGGTATTGAAGGGCATCACCTAGTAAGAGACAAGGAGCCTCGTGTGTGTATCTGTTCTGACTCTTTACCTGTTTATGTGCAGTATGCAGCACTAGCCATTCCAATTTGGTGACTGTATTTAATCTAAATGCCTCCTAAAAACTCTACCTCTAAAACCACAGTCAGGTAAAGTTTCCACTGTCCTTATACCCCACGATGGGTATTAAATTTGAGCACAGGTCCCGGCGTGCTAGCCCAGCGGTCTAAAGTCCTTGGATGTGCCGGGATCCCATATGGTTGCTGGTTCTAATCCTGGCAGCTCTGCTTCCCATCCAGCTCCCTGCTTGTTGCCTGGGAAGGCAGTCGAGGATGGCCCAGAGCCGTGGGACCCTGCACCCGCAAGGGAGACCCGGAAGAAGCTCCTGGCTCCTGGCTTCGGATTGGCTCAGCTCCAGCTGCTGCAGCCGCTTGGAGAGTGAATCTTCCTCTGTTTCCTCCTCTCTGTATATCTGCCTTTCCAATAAAAATAAATAAATCTTAAAAAAATAAATTTGAGCACAGGAACCATTGCAGGACACAGAATCCATGTCCAATGCGTAGCAGGCTCCATTCAGATGCAAGGTGGTGGTGTTATTTTGAACCCTCCTTGATCATGAATTCCAAGTTGGCATGGGATGTACTGATACATGCATTTGGAATGTTATATGCTTTCTTCCGGGGTGTGTTTTGCACCTTGATTCATTGCGGAGACAAGATACCCAGTTGACCTGAGATTCTTGCCTTGTACTGACTTGACAGGAGCCCTGGCGGAGCTGTGACTAGCACTTAATGACGGACCTTGCGCACACGTGCGTGTGTCCACATCAATTGTTTTCTGTCTCCCCGGAAGCATATGTGCTCTGGCTATAAGAATCAACACCATACTCCTCCCCCTGTCTGCTTTTTCCCTATACTTCCGTTCAGGCTGCACGAGTTCAAACATCTTCATGATGCAAAGCCACGGAAAATGTGCATTACGATCACTCATTGTGTACAGATGTAGATCATACCTCTGTGTGTAAGACTTCCGTAAGAATGTGTAAGAACCATTTTTGATTTCCTTTGGGAAGTGTAAGTTAAGAGAAATTTTTTGTTTTGTGTCTTTATTTATTTGGAAAGCAGAATGAAAGAGAGAAGTCTTCCATCTACTGGTTATTTCTCCAAATAGCCAAATAGGATTGGGTCATGCCAAAGCCAGAAGCCTGGTCCTCCTTCAGGGTCTCATGTCGGAGTCAAGCACTTGGGTCATCTTCTGCAGCTTTTTTTAGGAATATTAATTGATAGATAGGAAGCAGAGAAGCTAGAATCTAAACCAGCCCTCAGATGGGAAGCCAGCACTATAGGCAACAGCTTAACTCTAAGTGCCACAAGGCCAGCATTGATAGTTTAAGCTTTTGTTTATATAACACATGCAAACCTTAAAGAGAAATACAATGTGTTTTGTTTGTTCCTTGTCTTTACCCTTGCCCTTTTAGACTGAGCGCCTTTTACAGGCGGGTAATGGAGAGTGACACTCCAACACTCCCACGTTCCCCAAGGACAGATATTATCTGTTGAAGAACATCTGTGAAGGACAATGGTTTGGTTAGCACACACCTTTGTCAGCGCTAAGACCTGAATGATGAAACTCACATTGTCATACCCACTGTTAGCTTGCTGTGTTTTTTAATTAGATCGTTTACTCTGGCTGAGAGTTATGACGCTGTTTTTAAATGAGAATCTGTGGTTTTAATCCCTCCTCCCCCTTTGTTCCCAGGGACTCGCAACCTGCTGTGGTTCTCTGCCAGCCACTTTTTGAAAAACATTTTCTGCATTTCTTATCAGATGGATAGTGATTGCGTACACATTATTAACACCCCGCACTCAGCCCTGTTTGTTCTCCTGGGGCTGAAGGGGAAATTGTCTGATGCAATTGCAGCAGCTGGTTAGTTGGACAAGAATAGAACATGACAGCAAGACCTTGAACGTAAAGCCTGTGAACCAACTGTCTGACGTAAGTGATGGGAAGGTGTTTCTGTATGCTAATTCCATGGCCACCGGGATTGAAAATGCAGCTGCAATAGAAGGGCGTATTTTCCCAACCTAGTGTGTCCAGTGTGGATTGGTCTGAACTCTGTTAGATCCTGCTGCCTGTGTCTCCTATAATCCTGAGTTCAGAGCATGCATTAATTGGTTTGTGCATTAGCGAGGGTCTGTCCTCGAGGGTCTGCAACTCCAACAATCACCAACTGTCCCAAGGGATTCCTGATCTCATCGGATTATCATCAGTAGGATGAATGCTTTACTAACAGCATAAAAATGCTGTGGGAGAACAGGAAGCTTTGGAAGGCTGGAACTCTGTCCATAGATGAAGCTCCCTTAGCAAGCTGAGCCCATAGAGCTGGTGGAGATTGGGAATTATTGAAGGCAGGAGGTGGGAACAGTGTCAGCAGAGGGCTGTCTGTTTTGAGCAGAGGCATGGTGGAGGGTGGTTAGGTTGTTTGGGACAGGAGGATGTGTTTGGAGTATACCAGGTGTAATGCTCTTTTGTTTGTGGTTGGGAGGTAAGTGGGAGGTGAGGAAGATTTGGGTCGGGTTGTAGGGCCAAGTAGAAGGTCCTTAGAATCTGGGTAGGGGAGGGTCTTTGGAATTGGAAATGAAGGCTCAACCAACCGCCTGGGGGATTGGAAGCCTGCTGCGAAGCTTCCAGGCTCTGGGACATCTCAGAGCCACTTGATTGTAACCCTTGCCATCCCTCTGTGCAGCTCCAGGGGCTTTCGCTTGCGTCCTCAGCTCCCTGCAACCCTGCCCCAGTATCCTGTCATTCCAGATTCCCCAATGCCTTCTACTGGGAGTTTTAAGTTTTTATTCCAGGACTAATACGTAGGGGAGTAATGCAGGATGAATGTGGGAGAACCACATTGGAAAAGCAGGAAATAAAGCAGGTGTAACAGCTCTGCCCTATTTTAACCAGAGCCCCTCGTTGCTCAGTTTTATACGTTGATGACTGGGGAAGCTTTCACTTGAACAAAATGTTCCATGCCACAGTTAGGATGTGAAAACTTCTGCTGCAGTTCAAACAGGGGAAGCAGCCATGCGACAGGGCTTGGGGATTTACTGCCCACTGCACTGGGGAGACCCCGGCGCCCGTGCCTCGTGTGCTGCTCAGGGAGGATGTAGACATACCTTGGGTAGGCCTCTCTCTGCCGCTGTCTGCTGAAGCATGACTTGCCAGCAGGAGGTTTTGACTGCTGTGGGATGTGAGTAAAGTGTGCAAAATGGAAGGGAATCCCAGACAGTCATGACAGGCAATGAGGACTCTGTATTTAAAAGTGTGGCCTTTAGCAAAATTGTTCATTTTCTGTCGAGTCTCTGCAGAGAATACTATTCCGCAAGAGGCTTAGCTCACATCAAGTTCTCTTTTTTTCGATAAGACTTTGAAATAGTGCTGACTCGGTCCTGTTTTTTTTTGGTTTTAGATATCCACACATCTTAATGTGTTGATGGTTGTGAAGACTTAGGAGAAATTTAGTTCAACCAAAAGGGAACACATTTTAAAAAATAGTTATTTTATTCTTATTGCAAAGTCAGATATACAGAGAGGAGGGGAAGCAGAGTGGAAGATCTTCCATCCGATGATTCACTCCCTAGGCGGCTGCGATGGCCCGAGCTGCACCAATCCGATGCCAGGAGCTTGGAGCCTCTTCCTGGTCTCCCACACAGATCCAGGGTCCCAAGACTGGGGCATCTTCAACTGCTTTCCCAGGCCACAAGCAGGGAGCTGGATGGGAAGTGGATCTGCCGGGATTAGAACCGGCACCCATATGGGCTCCCAGCGCATTCAAGGTGAGGACTTCAGCTGCTAGGCCACGCCGCCGGACCCAGGGCTTGTTTCTTGAATTCCATGTTTTGACTTTAGAGAAAAAAATGAGATCTCAATTATTGAACATTTTTAACATGTCAGTAATTCCAAAATCTCAAGTTCTATGCCTTAACCTGATCCCAAATTCTTTCTCCTCCAATGTCTCTTATACATGGAAATGGACCAGGCCTTGTTGGATAGTACTGCTCCCTACTGTGCAGCTGGGAATAAATGGGAATAAATGATATTCAAGAATTAGGACCAAAATTGGGAGTCATGATGATTAACTGACAGGTTCTATTCTGTGGTATGAAGTTAAGCATACATATTAATTTTTTTGAATTGGAAATTTTATAGGTGCTAAAACTTCTTTTGGCTCATAACATATTCCACCTACACCAAATTATATGGTAGCTTGTTCCTATTTCAATTACTAAATAAATTGGGCTTCATTATTCTTGGATTTCTGACAGACATCATGTCTAGGAATGTTTTGCATTCTGCCACGTTGAGCTTTTAAAACAAATTACTCAGTGTCATTGTCACTGAATGAATTGGAAGGATTCATATGATGACCTTAGTGTGCTTATGGGAACTCGTTTTTTAAATTAGGGTTCATTTTAAAGATTTATTTTATTTTTATTACAAAGATATACTGAGAGGAGGAGAGACAGAGAGGAAGAGGAGCCGCCGGGATTAGAACCAGCGGCCATATTGGATCAAGGCGAGGACCTTAGCCACTAGGCCACGCTGCAAAGCCCTAATTAGGGTTCATTTTTAAAATTGATAATCACACCTCTACATTGGTATCATTTTTGGCTTTCCAAGTCCCTGCCTTAGGAGTTTGTCATGAGAATTCATGTCCGTTAAGCTGTGCCAGTGCCCAGCCTGTAGGTAGATACCAACATCTCCATCTTTCCAATAAAAACTCTGATATGGAACAGGTGTGGTGGTTCAGTGGGCTAAACTGCTACCTGGGCTGTTCACATCCCTGATAGCAATGCTGATTTGAATCCTGGCTGTTTTGATTCTGCTTCCTGCTAATATATCATGGGAGGTAGCAAAAGATGGCTCAAGTACGTGGGTGTCTGCCACCCAGATGGAGCTCCAGATGGGGAGTAAACCAGCGGGTGGAAGATCTCTCTCTCTCTCTCTCTCTCTCTCTCTGACACACATCCAGATTCTCCTTCTGTCACTCTACCTTGAAAGTGTATAAGAAAATGAATATTTAAAAAAGTGTATGGAAAATCAAGATATTAAAAAGAAAAACACCAATAACCAAAATCCACTCTTGCTCAGAGGTTGAGAGTGTAGCAGAAGTACTGGCGGCAACAGGTGAGAGACGAGGCTTTGCATTCTGGGTCTTCTTTTCCCGCTGACCTTGTAGGGTGCGCGCTCAGGGAGCTGAGGAGCATGCACCTCCTTGAGGTCCCCCTAGCTCTTCGCACCCTGAAATACAGTTGCGTAACGACAACATAACCTCATTGCAGTAAGAACTAAGCCTTGCTGCTTGCGGTGCAAACTCTTTTTCTGAAAATCACTCAAGCCTTTCTTGGAACTATGTGCTCGTGGCTGTTTGGCTTGGTCTTGTTACACCTATGTATGTTGAGAGCATAACAGAAATAAACCTAGGCGTTTCTAAAGAATCTGCTGTTGGGAGTGACCCCACACAGATGAGGGGCTTCAAGATGGCGGCTGGCCGAGTGCCAGGAGGCGGGACTTGTCCCCGCCAGTAGGCAGGCAGGAAGTCACAAGGATAGGCTAATTCTCCCTCGCTGCGATTGCTGGCCTGTCAGATAGTGCCCCGTGGACCACGGGCAGAAGTGATTGGTGGAAGAACTGTATATAAGCAGCTCGCTTTCGGCAATAAACCCCTTTTGGTTCTCCCTATCCTTTTGGTTCTCCTTTTTCGTTCGTCTCACACCCTTTTGTTCACGTTCCCTTTTTTCATTCGTTCGTTTGTGTGTGTGTTTATTCGGTGTGTGTATGTGTGCTGGTTGCGCTGGCGGTTCCTGTTTTTTCCAGGCCCTTGAAATTCCTCGTCATTTTAGTGTTGCTGCAGGGCGGCGACATTCTACCATGTCTGTTGTCTTTGTCTGCTATAATTGTCATGGTGCTTCTCTCTCCTGTCTTATGCCAGTCAGGATTTTAGTTTTCAGCTATGTATTTTTGTCTTTGGTGAAAGTGTTGTCTAACTTCAGTTTGTTTCCTTACATGTGTATCTCCCGTTTCATAATCATTTTACCTTTTTTAAATTTCCATTTGAACTCATGTTCTTTAAGCTTTTTTTTTCATGGCCACAATACTTAAGAATAATTTTTTTTTTCAGACTGGCATCATTGTTTTAACTGTTGCACACTCCCTTCTTCCCTTCCCTCGTTTCCTTTTTTGTATCTTTTTTTAATTTTTTGGTTTTGTGTAGCTCCTGACTTTGCTGCTGTCTTTGTGCTTAATTCAGAAATCTGTGTCTCTACTTTGTATTTGCCCTGTGTTATGTATGTTGTGATCTAAAGCAGGTGACACCTCATTGTAAAATGTCATTTTGTTTTCCCCCTTCGAGTTAAGTTTCTGTACTCCAAGGTGAAGGGATAGTTTTGCATCAATATTGTGTTCAGTTTCCTATCTTGGGGTTCGTTTTACATAGTCAGAGGTGTATCACAGTGCCATGGGGGCTATCTTGGTTCCACAAATTACACTTGAATCCAAGTGTCTTCACTGTCCAACTGAATATCCAGTTCTTCATTTCATGCACTGCACCCATTTTTCCCCCAGCAGTCATTTTTTGCTTTCCCCAAACAGAAGACGGGTTTTTGCTTTTCAAATTTGGAGCGTTTATTATAAAATCTGAGAATTTCATTGACTTGACATCCTGGCTTAACTTACCTTGTCACTGCAGAATCTTCTTGTTATTTTCTTGGTTTCTACTTAATTATTTTTTGTTTATTCTCATTTGTTTAGAAGGTAAAGAAGACACAAAGAGGCAAAGACAGAGAAGGGACAGACCGAGAGAGAGAGAAATCTGCTGGTTTATATCCTAAATACCCATCACTGTTGAACCTGCACCGGGCTGAAAATAGGAGCCTGGGACTTGGTCCTGGTGGGGGGCAGAGACTCCATCAACTGTTTCAGCCACGCAGGCTGCACATAAGTAGAAAGCTGAGTGGGAAGTGGAGCTGGGAGTGGGACCCAGATGCTGTGATATTGATACCCGTTGAGTAAGACCTAGGCTGCTCAGTGATGGAACTCTATTTGCTGAAGAGTTGGTGCAAGAGATCAGGTTTATTCAAGATGTCGGCATCTTGGTGGGAAAAGCAGATCTCTTATTTCTCAGTTTTCAAGTTGGCGGGAGGATTTTGAAAGGAGAAAGGAGTTGGCAGAAGTTGTCAGGAAGGTTTCTAGGGTAGGTTCTGAGGCTCCTGAGTTCAAAGCATGGCTGGTTTTGGTTGGTGACTGCAAACTCGTTCCTCACCTGATTGGTGCCTGAGGGTCAGCAGCTGTAGGACAGACCTTTAGATCACTCTCAACATTAGCAGTTAGCTTTTGTTAATTAGATTCTGTAAAAGGAATGGAAGATGTATTTTCTTTAGCATTGCAGATGGGTAACTATTCACAAGGTTAGAAGGTGAAAAGGAAGATGGAGTCATTATATATAGTTAGCTGTCACACATGGGCATCTCTGACAGCATCTTAATTGACCACTATACATAATTTTTTTCTCTTTGACTATTATTTTAAAGCAATTTTGTGGAGCTGTGTCTTAGAGTTTCCTGTTTTGGCCAGCACCAGCCTAGTTTTTGTTGTTTTGCTTGCTTAATAATTTTGCTCAATATTAAGAAGTGATTGTGTTTTGGTTTTGCTCCTAATATTTACAGTCTTTGCAGTTTGTTTCCACTCAGGTCCTCAACATATGGGGTCCAGTCTGGCCCTAAACACAGGGGTCAGAGTTTCTTCCGGGTCAATCAGATACTCTTAAAAATTACATACAAGGGCGTCCTAAGGACTCTGTCTCCTCTTTATCAATGTAGGTCCCTTTTGCCTAAAATAGTAAAATTCTAACTTTCATGTTCAATAAAACTCATCCCCCAGTGGGTTACCAAATCAAATGCAGCATGCACAGTAAAAATTGAATTGCAGACTTAGTGAATAGGTTTTTAGATAAGTAGGTCCTGTGGAGGAATTAGAGCATGCTTCTACTGAAAATGTTTCTTTGAAATTCAAATTTAACCGCATTTCTTGCTTCTTGCATCTTTTCTCTACTAAATCTGGCAAACCTAGTCTGTGACCATCAAAAAGATGTTTTCTGGGCTTCTTTGGTGTTTCATCATATCACTGCCATCTAAATCTCTATTATTAGTAGATTTATTATTATGTTCTTTTCTTATCCAGACCTATAGTATGTCTTAACTTGTAGGTTTTATTTATTTATTTATTTATTTTTTTTTTAAAGATTTTACTATTATTGGAAAGCCGGATATACAGAGAGGAGGAGAGACAGAGAGGAAAATATTCCATCCGATGTTTCACTCCCCAAGTGAGCCACAACGGGCCGGTGCGTGCCGACCCGATGCCGGGAACCAGGAACCTCTTCCGGGTCTCCCACGCGAGTGCAGGGTCCAAAAGCTTTGGGCCGTCCTCAACTGCTTTCCCAGGCCACAAGCAGAGAGCTGGATGGGAAGCAGAGCTACCGGGATTGGAACCGGCGTCCATATGGGATCCCGGGGCTTTCAAGGCAAGGACTTTAGCCGCTAGGCCACGCCACCGGACCCAACTTGTAGGTTTTAGATAATATTTACAGATGATAACATATTCTATAGTAATTAACCACCATTGGTATACTTACCCTTGGTGATTTGGCACTTGGATAAGGATCAGTAATAAAAATAAACAAAATAGACTTTAACCCAAACAGATGTCATAAAATACCATGCATAAGATGTTTCATTTTTTTAAAAAAGATTTGTTTATTGGAAAGACAGATTTACAGAGAGAATGAGTGACAGAAAAATCTTTCATCCACTGGTTCACTCCCAAACGGCTGCAACAGCTGGAGCTGAGCCAATCTGAAGCCAGGAGCTTCTTTGGGATCTCCCAAGGCTTTGAGTCAGCCTCCACTGCTTTCCCAGGCCACGAGCAAGGAGCTAGACATGAAGTGGGAAAAGCTGGGACAAGAACCAGCTCCCATATGAGATGCTGGTGCTTGAAGGTGGAAGATTAGCTAGTTGAGCCATTGTGCTGGCCCTAGTTCAGCTTTTTTTATAAATGCTCGTATCAAGCTTTTGCTCAAGAATTTTTAACTCTCATTATTTTTTTCTAAATACCAATTAGCTTAGAATATGAAGTCAGTACAGAAGCAGCAGATTAAGGGATTTACTGGAGTTCAGGAACAAGCACAAGTGCCAGTCACAGTAGCACAGATGAAAGAGATATGAGACAAAAACAGGCTGGAGCTGCCTGCCCTGCCTTCAGTCATCCCAAGCAGTTGTGGCCATGCACCCATGGAAGATCTGTAGAGTTCCCGGCTCCTGGCTTCAGCCTGGCCGCTTCCTAACTCTTGGGCGAGCAAACCAGCAGATAAAAGATCTCTCTGCCTTTCCCTCTGTGTGCCACTCTGCCTTTCAGATACGTACATGCATACATACATCGTGTAAAAAGGAAGGCAAATGGAAGAAAGTTTTTTTTTTTTTTAAGGGGCAAGTTTTTAAAAAGTCATGGTGTTTTCAGGGCGGCTGGGGGAAGGCTCTGAACCATCACTCTCTCCTACTCCAATCCATTGCTCTGGAAGTATGCGTGTGTGTGTGTGTTCAGCAGTTGTCATCACCTCCTCCGGGCTCCCTGTTCATTCTCTCTGGCTGGAGGTGATTTGCTGGACTCTGAAGTGAGGACCACAGCATTTGTTTTGACCACCCATTAACTGTGGCCTTAGGCAAGTCTCCTAACCTCTCTGGGGCCTCAGTTCCACCTGCTATTTTTTTTTTTAAAAAAAGTCGAAAGGAAAAAAAAAAAGGCTGGTGATAACTCCTGGGAAGGCTGTTCTAAGCATTTTAAATAAGGTAATCTTTTAAAGTGCCTGTTGCAGGGGATGGCCTGACAGGCTAATCCTCTTCATGCAGTACATGCAGCCCACGTGGGTACCAGTTCAAGCCCCAGGTGTTCCACTTCCAACCTAGCTCTTTGTTTGTGTCCTGAGAAAGCAGTGGCGGATGACCCAAGTTCCCAGGACTCTGAACCCGCGTGAAAAGACCCCACACCTGTTTCCTGGCATCAGATTGGCTCAGCTCCAGCTGCAGCGGCCATTCGGGGAATGTTTCAGCAGATGGAAGATCTCTTGGTGTCTTCTCGCTGTGAAAATCTGCCTTTCAAATAAAAGTGAATTTGAAAAATAGAGTGCATGCTGCAGTGTTTGGAGCCTAGCAAACCTCATGAAAGACTGGTTCCTATGAAGGCACGAGTCTTGCTCAGTGGATTGTCTCTGGTGCGTGAAGAACCTACCTGACAGGCAGCAGGCATCCATCAATGTTGGATGTATGAGTGAGTGGCTGCAAACATGGTCCTCCGTGAGAAATCTGATGAAGGGTGGGAAATGTTACAACAGATTTGTACAGGGTTTTTTGTTTTGTTTCGATTTTGTACAATTCTGGTTGTTGGTTGAGACACAATCCCAGTGGTGAAGAGAGAAAGTGAAGAAGGAATGAGAGGGCCTTTTTTTTTTTTTCTTTTAAAGCCCTGACTTTCCCCACATCCCAAGAAGGGAATCATTTTCTGTGGCCTTGGTACCAGGACAGTATGGAAATTGCCAAGTGGCACAGACATTGTCATGGCACCCCAGAGCAGTTCAGGCTGTTTTGTTATTGTTCTCTGGCATCCGTTTACTGATTTGTGTTGTCATCAAAATGCCAAAAGTGATCGCCGATTTCTCTTTCCAGACTGAGGCTGCATGAAGAAAAGGTTATTAAAGATAGACGACATCACCTCAAGACCTACCCAAACTGTTTTGTTGCCAAAGAACTGATCGACTGGCTGATTGAGCACAAAGAAGCCTCCGACAGAGAGACGGCAATTAAGCTCATGCAGAAATTGGCTGACCGTGGCATTATTCATCACGGTGAGTGTCATGGTGGCCCTCAAGGTGACTCCAGTACATATGGAGAACTAAATCTTTGCATTAGCCTACCCATTGAGGAAATACAATGTTTTGCTTTATGTTGTCTTCTGAATGCCTCTCCAATTTGATCCCGTCTCTTCTCTCCAAGTGGCGTCTAGTGTTACTCCCATGCACTGCTCTTACTTCTGCACACGTGTCTCTGAGTGACTTACTGCATCGTTTTAGGTCATGACAGATGCTTGGTTCTTTTGCCTCATGATCCAACAGAATGTGAGAAGGATCCTATCAATACCGTGTCTTGTGTGTTCAGTTGCGCTGCTGTGCTTGTGTCATTGGCCATATTCAGTGGTGTTATTCTATGTTTATCTACTCTCCCATTGGTGAACATTAAGTTATTTCCAAGATTTTGCTTTAGTTTTCAATGGTTTGGTAAACATTCATGAACTTGTTTCTTTAAAAATTCACTTATCTTGGCCTAGGCTCTTGGATATGTTATTCTCTTGGCCTGAAATATCCTTTGTCCTTGGTTTTGCCCTTTATCTAGTCATTTTTTCCATCCCCACTTACATGCAAGCCCTTCAGAGAAGCTTCCATTGCCCAAAGCTGGGCTCCTGAGCTTCTGGGAGAATTAAGAAGTGCTCTGTGCCGCCTTTGCAGTATCTTCTTTCCTGTTCTGCACTTGATCCTACCATGTTCACATTTCTCTTTCTCTCACTCGATTTCACATTCTCTGAGGTTGGTGCCTGCCCCAGTAGCATGCTCCAGAAGTGTTTCTGGAATTCATGAAGAATTTGAGGTTGTGATTTTTTTGTAGATAATAATGATGATGATGGTGATGATGATGATAATAGATAATAATACCAGGCATTTTCTCTGTATCTGATACAGTGCTAAATATGTGAATTACCTTAAATAACAGATATTTGTGATCTGAAGGAATTTAGCAGTGAAATGATTCTTAATTGGTATTTTATACCACTTGACTAATTGAGTTGATTTTGCTCATTTGTCTCTGTGTCTGTTGTGTTGCAGTGTGTGATGAGCATAAGGAATTCAAGGATGTCAAACTCTTCTACCGCTTTAGAAAAGATGATGGGACCTTCCCACTGGACAACGAGGTGAAGGCCTTCATGAGAGGACAGAGACTATATGAGAAGTAGGTCCCATGGCAAATCCTCTGCTGTAATCTTTACTTGTAGAGAGAAGCAGGGCTATTTAAGTCTCTCTCCGTGTTGACTTCAACCTGGCTTTTCCATGTGGGCTGGTTACGTAAGTGTTCCTTTTTGTATGAGAAAACTCTGTCGCCCATTTACTTTTCCCTGTGCTGGAAACTAAGTAGGTTTTGTAAGGTTCGTGATATGGAATTGGTTTAAGTCGTATTTTCTCGGTTAAAACTGATTTAAGAGAACTCCAGAGTGAAAAAAAAAAAAAGGTTGGAGCTTGATGTTTGCCAGCCAGGAATGCAGATGTCCTTTCTCTCTTGTGAACACCGTTGTTATAGAACTTGAGGTCAGCCTTGTAGGTGCTTAGAGAAGCGGGGTCAAGTACAGGAGAAGCTTAGCCACAAGTCAAAGATAAGTAGAACTACAAAGGCAGGAGATTTGCAAGGAGCGATCTTTTCAGCTGCTCAAGAGAGGTGAATCTTCTGTAACCCAAGAATATTTGATCACAGATCTGAAATTCTACAAGGCATCTGTCTCTGAGCTTACCTACAATTCCTGTGGACTCTTTCACATCCTGCCTCTCTTATTTTCTTCCCATGGCTACCATTAGTGAAAGGAATGCAGAAATAACACACCCCCTCTTTGTTTCAGACTGTGTACCAGGCTCTAGGGAGTTGAAAAAAAATATGTATTTTGCACATGAAAGAGCCTTAGTGTGCTGGGAGTGGGAGTTGGGCATGGTTCTGAGTGATTAGATTAAGTAGCATGGTAGTTAGGAGACAGCCAGTGTTTGAATTCTAGCCCCGCCATCTGACCTTTGTAAGCCAGTGACAGCAGCTGCTTCCCAGTGCTGTGATGGGAGTTCCAAGAACACCTTTCATCAAGTGCTAAAGAGTTTAGCTCAGGATTTGTGGTTGGTTCTGCACTCCCACACATGACAGCCATTCTAGTTGTGAACCTGGTAGCGATGACCTTCCTCCCTCTGTCCTTTGTTATGGGCGCTTCCCCAGCTGTTTGCCTTTGTTTCTGGAGCTGTCATCTCTGTCACCCTTTGTACTAGATTTCCAGTCACTTGCCTTCCACATAGAAAAATAGAAGATCCCTCATCTCTCTGACTCCTGTGAGTTGGGATGGAAGGATCTAGCAAAACCTTTGCAGTGTGTGTGTGTGTCTATTTTGTCACTATTTTCTTTTTTGGTTTTTTTTTTTTTTGTAAAATGTAGCAGGTTTTAGGTATTTAGATTATCGTGGTAGTTTCCTAAAGATAGAAGATTCTTTGTTGCCAAGATGTGCATGTTGCTCTTTTCAAGGATTTCTCATTGGCCGTAGCTGATTTCGTGGGATTTGGGTACCACACTGTGGGGCAGATGAGCAGCAATTGAGAGCATCTTGGAGAGAACTGTTATTGCTGATGGTATAGGTATGATGTCAAGATAATAAAAACAACTTACACCTTTCTAGAACTTGGCCAACTTCACCCTCTCTTACTTGTCATCTTCTACCCTATGTGCCGTTCATACTGAATTATGTCTCCGGACCATCTAAAACCATCTCTGCCTTTAGAAGATTTGTTCATTGGTTAATAGCCAACAGATGTATGTTGAGTCCTAGCCACAGGCCATGCACAGTGATAGGCCTGGAGGTGCGTTGTGAACCAAGTATAGACAATAGCCTTTCATGGAACTTGTGTTACAGTTATACATGCAGTTGTTAAAGGGCTAAGTACATGCAGGTACACATGCTATGTAGTACAAGTGCTTATTGGTACTAGAAAGAAAGATGGACTGAGAGTGGTAAGGAAGTTTAAATAGAAGAGTCGGGGAAGACATTCCTGAAGAGAGGACCTTGGAATGAAGTGAGCTCTTCAGATATCTGGTGCAAAAGATTGTTGGCAGAGGGAGCGATAAGAGTAAAGGTGGTTTTGATGTTGTTGTGGTTGTGATGATGTGGCTGTTATGAAATGATGTCAATGCAGAAAACAGTAACATTATTTCAACCCCAAACAGCCTGTATCTCAAGCAATAAGACATTGTGAAGTAACCAATGAACCAACAATCGATATGAGTCAGATTGCTTATGATCTACATCAAGAATTGTAAAACCTAACAAACTTGTAAAGCCCTATGACACTTGGAAATGGGGAGGGAGGGCAGAGAAATCTTTCATCACCCCAGTAGGTGTGAGGAAGACGGTGGAAATATAACCCATCAGGATCATAACTGGTAACTCATAGAAAGCAGTCTCGAGTCAGCATTAGACAATAGCAAAACTACAAAGACATGTGGAGGGAATCAGGAGCAATCCTAACAACCTCTTAACAAGAGGTCATACGCATAGAGTCGGTGGCGGACCCTAGAGCGGAGCAGGGGGACAGGAGGAGGCTTGTGTCCCAACCCTGAAGACTCCCGGAGCCTCACCAAGGACTATCAGTACGACCACCGAGGACTACATCCCTACTGCCAAGGAGACCACGGGAGAAAAGGAGTGCCTTCGGAGGCCAGGAACTCTGAGGTCGCCCACCCCCATTTGGACCTACAATATGGGATGGAAGAAGCCCAATTCCTGCCTTGCAGGATTCAGGGACATCGGTGCGACAGCCAGGATCCCTGGACGGTCCGCGGAAACAGAAGAACAGTAAGCTTCCTTCGGAACTAGGGAGGGGAGCTTCCTCTGGCCCTTGCCTGCTTCCAACTTTGGGTCCCCACTCTCTTTTATAAGGACCATCAGGATTGCTCCAGAAACCTCTCATAACAAACACGAACAAACAAGTTAGAATAGACAGACAGAGAACAGATGGGAAGGCTTGGAAGCAGACAGGAAGTGGCCAGCCGGGATGCACTTGTGACTCACTGGGTGGGACACAAAGATCAGATACTCCTCTCTGGGGTGTTGAGGCTTTCTCTGCACACCCCTCCCAAAAATATTCACCTGAACTGTTGACATTTGTCCTGTTAAAGTTATAGAGTTGGACTACCCGAAAAACAGCCAGGTTCAGCAAAATCACGCTTCAATGCTATAAAATGCTAAATACTAACATTGAAAAAGACAAGAGACAGCTGAATAGCAATCTATAGCCATTTTAACGTATATAGACCATGGTTGAATGTAAACCAAAGTTGAAATGTCTATGGGGAAGTCACAGGTTGTGGTCGAGAACATGCATTTTCCTAGTAACATATTGGTTAATCAATACCATGTAAATTAATGCCATAATGCTGTAAATGGTTGTAAATATTGGGTTGAGTTTTTTACTTGATTGGGATGATACTCTGCTGGTTCTGCCTTTGGACCAGAGATGGTCTCACCAGGAAGCTGTTGAATTTGCCAGGACAATTAGATGCTGGACTTTACGATTGGTCAAAACCTCCAATGAAAGAATCTCAACTGAGTTTGAACTATGGAAATACAGCGGGGTGGAGCAATCCACTGTGGGAGGGGGAGGGTTTGGGGAGGGGCGGGGGGAATTCCAGTGTAAAAAAAAAAATGTGTGTCACATAATGCAATGAAATTAATAATAATAAAAAAAAAAAAAGAAAATATAAGATAAAAAAAAAAGAGTAAAGGTGGTTTTGGCAGGAATGTGACTGCCATCTTATAGGACAGTGATGATGTCATGGTGTTGGAAGTAAAGACTAGAATAGGAGTTGATGGGTAGGGGCCAGTTCATATTAGGTTCTACAGTCTTGGGAATAATTGGTGTTTTCAGGTTGCGTATTTGGCTAGTGGTTAAGCAGTCAGCTGGAGTGCATACATTGAAGTGCTTGGATTCAAGTCTTGGCCCCACTGCTGATTCCAGGTTTCTGTCAGGGTGTACTGTGGGAGATGACAGATCTTGGCTCAAGTGATCGGGTTCCTGCTTCCCACGTGGGATACTTGGATGAGTTCCCAGCTCCCAGGTTTAGTGTGGCCTAACCCTTGCTGTTGTGGGCATTGGAGCAGTGAATCAGCAGATGGGAGCGCTCTCGGCCTCTTTCCCTTTCAAATAATAAAATAAATACTTTAAAAATGGGTTATATTTGAGGAAAATGGGAAGCCATTGGAGAGCAGAAAATAGATGAGTGGTGGCCATTTTTTGCAATTGCTCATTTCTTTTGCTAGAAAAGTCTTCATGCCACTGTCACTGCTTTCCTGGAGCACTCGACTCTTCTTGGCTTCATGTTAAACATACCCTTACTGGAGTTCCTCCCTTGCTGCTACAAAACTAAGTCAGGTGTCAAACCTGCATATTTCACCTGCAGAGAGCTCGGTTTGACTGTTCATTGCATTCAATTAAGAGACCGAAGGCTAAGGCCTGCCCTACCATCTCTTTTGTGTCTCTTTTTAAAAGATTTATTTTACTTTTATTAGAAAGGCAGATTTTACAGAGCAAGAAGTAGAGGTGGAGGGAGAGCCTTCCTATGGTTTCCTCCACAAATGGCTGCAATGGGCAGAGCTGAGTTGATTTGAAGCCAGGAACCAAGAGTCTCCCACACAGGTGCAGGTTCCCAAAGCTTTGGCCCATCCTTGACTGCTTTCTCAGGCCACAGACAGGGAGCTGGAAGGGAAATGGAGCAGCTGGGACATAAACCAGTGCCCATATGGGATTTCGGTGCTAGCAGGCAGAGCATTAACTTGCTATACTATCACACTGGCCCTCGTTATATCTTTTAAGGCCTGGTCAATGTTATGGTAAATATTTGGTGAAAATTACGAATATGATGTTTGATAAGGCAGTTTTGTTGTGCTTTGTTGCTTTTGCTAGTTGTTAGTATTCATTTCCTTGCACATTTATTTCTTTAAACTGCTTGTAAAATTAGCAGATGGAAAAAGTAATTAGAATTACTTAACCCTGGTTGACCTGACACTTAGCAAGAGGTAACCCTCACTTTTAGTAACTGCAGTATCTGTGCAGTAACTTTGGGATCTTTGGAAGTGACCTTTCCATCTACCTATTTCAGCAGTTATACTTAGTATATGCACTTAATTATTTTTTAAAAATTTATTTATTTATTATTTTTTGACAATCTTTACATAATTAGGGTAAAAAGCTTCAATCCCTACAGGAAGATGGGTAAGACAATTGGTTCCGTATTGTTTCCTTCATATATCCGATGTAAAAGGGGATTTTAAGGGAGAAGCCCCACCCAGTCTCCCACCCTCCCCAGGTCCCTGATGTGGGACATGCTCCGAGGATCTTTCTCAAGTGGTTTTGATAGTTCAACAGTTATGAATTGCTGCCAGTCTCACCACTCCAAGCACGATGAAGTTGTTCAAGAATCCACTGATTGACATAGTCCATCTTTGAGTCTCCATTTGCCCAGTTTTTCACTGCCAACATATAGCTGAGGTGGTTTACTTGTTCTGTCCTCTGTGTTTTCATGGTTAGGGTTCTGAGTCCAGCAGTTCAATTGGAGGGATCCCCAAAGAAACTTTGTCTGAGGTGTTTCCAGACTAGATTCCTATATGTACTAGCAAGTACATGGCCAGGCACAGTTCGCTGCCCTGATCAGCTGGTGGTTGAAATCGCCAGGTTGGTTTCGTTTTCAGCCCCGTCTTCCATTGGAACCAATGGGTGCTGCAGTCCAGCCTGGTTCTGCCCAGTACATACTCGTCCCTCACACAGACTAGTGGGGGCTGAAGCCTAGTTGGAGCAACCCCCAAAAACCCCCACCAGACCCGCCCCCTGCCCTGGTTTGCCAGTATGTGCAGCAGACCAGTCCAGTCTGTCCCACGTCCCATTTGGCAGTTGTACATGTCAGTGGGTTTTAAAGCTTAGTTTCATCTAACCAGCTCAACTATCCAGCCCACACGGATGTTGTTGGCTGCCTCTATCTAGCCACCCCAGTCCCTGTCCTAGTTTTCGTGCCCTTCCATGGGAGTGGTAAACCAAGAGGAAGGAGCCCTCTGTTTCCCTCCCAGGCCACTCCCACTCCCGGTTTATGCACCCCCAGTGTCAGCTTCTGCTGTGGCTAAGCCCCAACAAACCTCACCCACTCTAATTGTAGATTACACCAGTAGGATCAATCAGGCCAGCCTGGCTTTTCCCCGATCCAGTCCACATGAGGCCCACAGGTGTTGTCGCCCTGCCTAGTCTGTTCTGCCCCCATCCCAGCACATGCTCTCCAGTGGGGGTAGCTGTCCAGCAAGGGAACCACCCCTTATTCCCCTGTCGGTTCTGCCCCCTCCCTTCCTGGTTGTCACGTGTGCTGTTGGGCGCTGCAGTCACATCTGACACAGGCAACCTCACCTTGGCATTCCATATTGTGCACTGGTTTTTGTTGCGACCGAACCTGGCTCAACCCACACTGTTCTGGCGTCTGGATTTGCCAGTGGATGACGTGAACTGATTCAGCCTGGTCTGCCCCCAACCCTTGCCAAATGTATGCCAGTGGGACTCCCTCCATGACCTGTTCTGGGCTGTTTCCTATCATGCTTCTTGCGCTTACCACAGGGTCTGTGTCCCGCCAGAGGAGTTGCCCAGGCTCCTCCATCAGAACCCCTGCCAGTGCCAGATTTAGTGCACGCCATTGGTTCCATGAGCCAGCACCAATCAGTTCACCTGCTGTCCTATTAGGAACAGTGGCTTTTCCTGACTGGCCCTCAACCCAATCTGGCTCTTGCTGTTGGATGTTTTAGCCCAGCCACATATTGTCCATACAGCTCCTACATGGCTCAGTAGGGGTTGAGACCCAGCTTAGTCCGTCCCACATCTACCCTGGTCCTCCAGAATACCAGAAGGTGTTGCAGTCTGGCCTGGCCCAGTGCATCCAGTCCACACTTGTGCCAAGGGAGACTACAACTGTATCCTGATCAGAACGCAGCCCCCATTCCAGCCCATGCGCCCCTTGGTGGGCACCTCAGCCTAGCTAGGGTGTCGCCTTAGCTCCTCAGCTGGGCCTGTTCCCAGCCATAGATCGTGTGCATGCCAGTGATTGTTCTGACTCAACTTGGCACTGCCCCTCACCTGCCCCGACCCCTGCCTTAGACACTGTGTCTTAGCGTCTGTGGCTCACGCACACCAGTAGGTGCAAGAACCTAGCTCCTCATGTCTTGTGCTCCATCCTGGTTTCTAATTTTATATATGGGCTAAGGTTTGCTCAGTTGACATTTCATTTTTTCAATATTTTGTTATTTTAGTTTTGAGATTTTCCCTCAATTTTTTTCACCCGAAGTCCTTACTTGGAATATGTCTAACATTTGATACGAAGGTTATGAAAAATATTGTGTTCCTTGAGAGTATAATAACAGCAGATTCTGCCTAATCCCCTTTCTCTAATCATTGTGACAACTCCCAGGTAGAAGCTGTTATTGTCCTTACTTTATAGATAAGGGAAATGTGGCAGGGAAGACAAATCATTTACCCAAGGTCATTTTACCAGTTCTGACTGTGAGCTGACTGATAGCCAGGTTCTTGATTTCCTTTTAGCAAGAAAGAATGGATGAGTGAATTGGAGAACAGTGAATAGCAAGCTGCAAATATTTCATTGAGAAAGCAGAATTACACACTTAACGGTCAGTGTATAGGCTCACTCCGAGGAGAGTGTCCTGTGTTTGAACTGAGTTTATCATGCAGAGGTTAATTATGAAACGGAAGGTGCATTTTAATCAAGGGGAGGAATATTCTTGGTTTTTCTAAGGAGTAGATGGAGGACTTATCCCTCCACCGCCAGTACAAACATATCTGTGAATCTAGACACCAACCTTTTTCACTTTCAGTGGTTAGCTGTTTCTTGTCATGGCAATTGGCAGGTGTTTATGTAGGATGCTAATGTATTAAAATGAGCATACAATGTATTGTTGGTTGTAGGAGCCTGGTGCAGGCAGGGACTCTGTCTTCAGAGAAAAGGAGTGGAGCTCAAATCCTGCCAACCTTGAGATCACGGGAAATGAACTTCTGCCTGTTGGTCTCATTGCTCATAAATAGCAGCTGGGGGCCCTGGTGTTTTTAGCCTACTGGCTAAAGTCCTTGTTTTGCATGCGCCATGATCTCATATGGGCATTGGTTCATATCCCAGATGATTCACTTTCCTTCCAGCTCCCTGCTTGTGGCCTGGGAAAGCAGTGGAGGATGACCCAAAGCCTTGGGACCCTGCACCCATGTGGGAGATCCAGAAGAAGCTCCTGACTTGTGACTTTGGATCAGCTCAGCTCCAGTCATTATGGCTGCTTGAGCAGTAAACCAGCAGATGGAAGATCTTTCTCTCTGTTTCTCCTTCTCTCTGTAAATCTACCTTTCCAATAAAAATAAGTAAATGTTTAAAAAATAGTAGCTAGAATCTGAACCCAGAGCCCAAACCCCAGACTTGCTGAAACTAAGCTACAGATAAATCCTTTTAGTTTCCTTTCATGTACATTGGATGAATGAAATCAGATTTATTTCAAAATGTAGCTTACCTTAATATGTTAGAGGGGATTTGTAAGTTGTCAGGGTTTAACACTTTCTGGAAAGAACAAACAAACCAAAAGAAAACAAAAAAATAATTACTGAAAGTGTGCCAAGATCTGAAAGTTAGACATTGGAAAAGGAGAGTGAAGAGTTTCTCCTAAGTGGTAAAATCTATGTGGTATTCTGAAGATGTGGAAAGCATCTGTGCCTTTTTAAGTTTAGCTCCTTTCAGAAATACTACCACTGGATTATTTTATCTATGCTTCTTTATAAAATCTATGGAGGCTTGCCTTATCCTCTTCGCTTAGAGTCTTTGGGACCCAGATTGGTTAAGTAATTCATTTAGACCTGGGCCTAGGGTGGCAAATACAGAGGCTTTATAAGTCCCCACCTCTTCTCCCAGCTCTGGGGGACTAACTCTACTGTCAGTATTTCTTTTTGGCCCTTCTGCTGCTTGTTGGTGTTGAGTTCTTAACAGGACCTTGTTTTGCTGAACTGTGCTAATTTGAGGCTACTCCTGGGCCTCCCTTAGTTTTCTGTATTGTAAACCAGAGTTTGTGTCAAAACTAATTGTGTCAAAGTTAAAACTTCAGTGACTCCTCTGGCTATTCATTGCTATGTCACTTCTTGCTTCAGAGGCACTGGGACAAATGCTGAGTCCAGAGGCTGGCCTTCCGCTCAGTGAGTGGTGGTGAGTGTGGGCTTCCGAGTTGTGGAGCCCTGGTCTCCAGTCCCAACATCATTCCCTGCTTTCTCTGTGACCCGAAGCATACTGCTCAGCCTCTCTGATCTCCAGGGGCCCACTTGGAAAGGCTGTAGGGAGGATGAAATTTGTACATTGCTACGTATACTATGCTGGGCAAGGAGTGAGAGCCCAAGAAATGTAAGCTATTTCTATTAAAGTCAAATAATAATAGCAAAATTAATGACACCTGCTGTTCTTTTATCATATTACTTTGAAACACAGCCGAGTGTAGTGGTTCAGAACCCAGGAGATTGGTTACAAAGTGACTCCTGGCTGCAGACAATGGGGCCAGTGGTTGTACCTTTCTGGGCCTTCATTAGCTCTTGGAATAGGTGGAGGTCATGAATGTACGGACCTTGGTGACTTTCGGTGAGGATGAAGTGGACTGAAAGTGGTCAGCACACAGGACAGGCCTCCCTCTGTGTTGTGCATGGCAGTATTCATCTGGAGGGAGGCGGGTTGGAGTGTTTGCCTTGCGAGGGTGTGTGCCTGTGGACTGAGTTTGCTCTGTGGACTTGAGGAATTTGTGTAAACACTTTTGGGGCACAGTGCACTTTTCATTACCAGACTCCCTTTAGCCTTCACCGTGGTCAATTGATTTAAGGCTCAAAGAGTCAGGCAGAGCATCACATGTCGCATTGGGGGGTATGGAGTTTACAGTTTCCCACTTAATTTTAAATGGACACAGATAACCCATGACCCTCAACATAGGAACACGACTCACCTTCTCCCAGATTTTTAGTTTTCAACGGAAACTCTTATAAATGGGACAAATCCTCCCACGATGTAGAAGAACTCCACAGAATCTGTGCATGTTGTCTTTGGGTGGTAGCAGGTGTTGGGAATTATATATTCCAAGCCGCAGACCCTGATTATCAGCAGTTGGAAAAGTGGATCATTTTAAGGAAAAAGCCAAACTCAGGATTACCATTTCTTCTATGACTTGCTGAGTAGGTGTGTGTGTGTATAAATAAAATAGTTAGAGGTGCCCTTACCCTTTGGGTGGGCATTTGGCCTCGTGGTTAAACAACAGGTTGAGATGGCTGTAGCACATATCAGGGTGCCCGGTTTGAGTCCTGCGTCTGCTTCTAATGCCGTCTTCCTGCTCATTCACACCCCGGCAGGCAGCAGGTGGGTATTGCCTCAACTAGTTTTATTTGAGTCCCTGGCTCCTCCTGCCTTCAGTCTGGCCCAGCCTCAGCCGTTTGTGGGACAAATCCCTTTCCACTGGGTCTTTTTTTGTCCATGGGAACTTATTTATTTTTAGCAGCAGCAGCGACATTATTTCTCTAACCACTAGTAGTGTATTTATCCAACTTAGGCGCTGATTGAATAACTGATGTAACATGTGATTTTGCCATTAGTGTTCCCACTGTTTCCTTTGTTCTTTATTCCATAGGAATGAAGGGAAATAAAAGGGAAAAACAATATCCAAAGGAGCAAAGCCTTTCTGTATGCTTTATCTTATCAGAGGTTTTTCTGTTGCTTGTCCTGCAGTTTTTTTGTTCTCTGCAGTGGCTGGCGCAGTCAATATTTGTTAACTGAACAAAGGACTCTGAGTTACCTTGCTTGGCCTCTTTAGAGTTTACAGAAGTACCTTCTACATTATTTATTTGATCCTCTGTGCAGCTCTGTAGTCTGCTCTGTGCCCAGCAGGCACACTTCATTAGGAATGGGAGGCATGAGCTGCAGAGAGATGTAACGATTCGCATAGACCCTGAGATGTGGAGCTGGACTTAAAAAGGAAATCTCCAAGCTTTGGACTCCTCCTTGTCCTATTGCCAGTACAAAAATGTTTCTCAAACTTCATACGTCCAAAATTCTAGAAATTAAGACTTTATCTTAAATGTCTTGACTGTTTTGCAAACTGTAATGAATAATGTCAAGTGCATTTTCACAGTTTGCTTCTACTGCCCAATTAATTGGTAATTTCATAGAATTTGGAAATAAGCATTTCTCACTTTCTCAATTTATTTCAAGTTGTCTAAAACTGCAATGTTAGTGGGCAAAGAATTGTTACCTTTTGCGACTATTTTTACATTTGATCAGGGATGATATTGATAATGTCAAGAACTATTAAGAACAGCAGATGTAATTTTGCCTAGTGGTTGTCATAACCATGTTCTACACTGGAGTACTTGGGACTGAGTCCCAACTCTGGCTCCTAATGCCAACTTCTTGCCAGCGTAGTTACTGGAAGGCAGCATTGGTGGCTCAAGTAATTGATTTCCTGCCACCTGCATGGGAGATCTGTGTTCTGTTCCCCAGTACTGACTCATGGCCTGGCCCACATCTAGTCATTGTGCGTGTTTCAGGAAGAACTAATGAAAAAGACCTCTCCCTTTCTCTTAGCCTCTCTCTCAAGTCTGATGAACTGAAAAACATTAGGGCCCGGTGCTTGGCACAGCAGGTAAGATACTAGTTTGAATGCCTGCCTCCCATATTGAAATACCTGGGCTTGAGTCCTGGAGCTACTTCTGATGACAGCTTCCTATTAATATGTGTCCTGGGAGGCATCAGATGATAGCTCAAATATTTGGGCCCTTGCCACCGATGTCTCAGACATGTATTGAGTTATCTGGACTCCTGGCTTTGTACTGGCCCAGCCCCTGACTGTGGTAAGCATTTGGGAAGTGAATAAGGTGATAAAAGATCTTTCTGTCTTGCTCTGTCTCTGACTCTCTCTGCCCTCCAAGTAAATTGAAAGTAAATCATTTTGAGATTTTTATCCTACTTGCAAGCTAACAAAGTATGCCTGCCACCATTTAATAGGGACTGGCAGAAGACAGCTTACAGCTTTCCGTAATAGTGGTGACCAGAAGCTCATCAGTTTGCCAAGTCCATATCTAAGCCTTAATTGCTTCAAAGAAGCACATTGAGAGCCAGATGATACTACACCCACTAGTGGGTTATGTTGTGGAAGAGGGACCCTAAGCTTGAGAACTCTAAAGATCCTATAGGATTTTTAAGTAAACCTGGCTCTGTCCCAGACAGAGATGCTGCCTGGCTTATATTGGCAAAAATAAAATCTGCCTTTAGAGCACAGAGTGAGAGACTATCAATATCCAAGTCTGTTCACACACAGACATACATGGGAAACATGTTCACCTGAAGCTGAAGGCTGTGAGAGCTTTGGTTGCAAGATGGGAAGAGAAATGAGAGTCCTGGGAGACTTTTCTTCCAACATCTGAAAGAGGCACAATGTATTGGATTTCTTTTTAAAGATTGATTAATTTTTATTGCAAAGGCAGATATACAGAGAGAAGGAGAAATAGAGACAAAGATCTTCCATCCATTTGTGCCGGATTTCGAAATCCCCAGAAAATCATCAAGTTGGAAGTCGGTGCTAAGGCATAAAGGTGGTTTATTCAGGTTAGCCTAGGTCTTCCAGCCACCTCCGCCAGCAGAACTGGGCTGGGGGAGGGGCGGCCGCAGCCGAGGCTGCTGCAGGATCAGCAGGGAGGGCAAAAGAGAAGAAGTGAGCCCGGAGAGCCAGAGAGCATGTACAAGAGCAAGAGCCCCCAGTTCTTATACATTTCAGGCTATTAATTATACAGTCATGATTTAGCAGGCTTCTATTGGTGGGTTTGAAGCAAACAACTTTCAAAAAGTACAAATTGATGAGCTATAGGGCGGTGAATCTTATCCAACACCAGGTACCTCCTTCCTGAGGAGTGCTCTGCCTACGTGACCTGCCAGGTGTCCTGCCGCGTGTCGTGTAGACTATCAGCTGGAGTTCGCACAGCCCCCAACCAAGCCATTAAGGCAGGAATTACAAATAGCAGAAAACATCGGTTGTTCACACTGACTTACTTCCCAAGTGGCTGCAGTGTTTAGAGTTGAGCCCATCTGAAGCCAGGAGCCAGGAGCTTCTTCTGGGTCTCCGATGAAGGTGCAGAGTCCCAAGGCTTTGGATTGTCCTTGACTGCTTTTCCAGGCCACAAGAAGGGAGCTAGATGGAAAGAGGAGCATCTGGAACATGAATCGGTGCCCATATAGATAGGAATCCTGGCTCCTGCAAGGTGAGGATTTAGCCACTAGGCTATCACACCAGGCACAAATTATTGGATTTTGCAGCTGATCGATGGTGGTAGTAGTCACCCTCATCTTTTCCATATTTTGGGGTTAAAACAAATCCCTTTAGATTTCACTAGTCGATTAAATGACACAAGCATAAGATTAAAAATGAATTCTGTGTAGGATTTGAAAAAATGCTGTTTAAAGATTTTGAAATGATAATTTTTTGTTTTTATATGTTTGTTTATTTTCATTCCTTTGAAAGGCAGAAAGACAGAAGGAGAAACAGACCAATGCCAGGAACCAGGAGCCTCCTCCGGGTCTTCCACATGAGCGCAGGAACCCAAGAGCTTGGGCCATCCTCTGCAGCTTTCCCAGACCATAGGCAGGGAGCTGCATCAAAACTGGAGCAGCTGGGACACAAACTGGTGCCCATATGGGTTGTTGGCACTTGTAGGTAGAGGATTAGCCTTTTGAGCCACTGTGCTAGCTCTGAAAGCAGGATCTTGTAGTTATTCGTACACTTAGTCATCACAGCATTGTTCATAGTATTCAGTGGCTGGTGTGGGGCAGAAAGGTTTGTTAGTACAGTGTCACTCAATAGAAAGAGAAAAGCTCAGTGATATCTGAACTATAAGGACTGGCTACCTTAGACCAGAGTAATTGACCAGGCGGCAGAGTAAGGTGTTGATAATGGTAAAGGCAGCAAATGTGGGGCAGGTAGCCCTTCGGTGGTCCTTTTGGCATACCAAGGCTTTCTGTGCGTTGCCTGTTTGAAGGCGTTTTCAAACCAGAGAGTTAATTGCTGCTGTTCTGCCTTTGGTGAGCAGGGAACAACCGGAGAGCAGGACCTCATCTTTGAACCTGCTCTGCAGCTTACTACCCATGATCCAACCTGATCCTATCCTGCAGCTTCAGTTCAAGGTAGTAGCAGTAATGAGCACTAATTTTATATACGGTTTAATAGACTTTATATGAACCTGAGACAAGTTCCCATCATTTGGCTCATGTCAGCTCCTAGGATCTAACTTTAGAAATTGTATCCTCCTGTCTTTGTAATGTCACCCTCTGCTTCTGATTCAGCAGGAGGCACTTCTCCCAGAGCTTTGTTCAGATGCAGAACAGAGAGCAGGCCTGCTGGGTTTGTCAGAAGCCATCAAACTTAGGTTGTATCTGTAGATTTTTTTGCAGGTTGACTATTTAGAAGTGACTTAACAGTAAATATATTGCTGTTAGAGCCATGGGTTGGATTCATTGCCAGTAGAGGCCAACTGTACTGATTAGTTCAAAATTTTACTAATCCTGTTTCATTTCAGACCTATGAACCAAGTTCCTGTAACATTTATTTTTCTAATTCCATCTCTTAAATTATTTACCAACCTGGTAGAAAGGAGAAATCATACAGGATTCTTGAAGTTGGAAAAGCTTAAGTAAGAACTCTTCCCTTGCTACTTATTAGCAAAATATTTAACCTTTCAAAGTCTCTTTTCTGTGATACAGAAAGAAAATGCATACTTCATTGGCCTATTGTGAAAACAAAAAAGATGAAAACCAATGGAGTCGTACTTAATGCAGAACATGTAAGCTTTCTAATATATTAGGAAAAGTGCACGGTCTGCTGTGCACTTAGGTTACATAAATTGCAAAAAAAAAATCCATATGCCTTTTAAAAAATTATTTCCCATGATACAGTTTTGTAGAAATCCCGGCTTCCCATCTTCTTCCCCCTCCCAATTCCCCTTTCACCATCCCCCACATATTATTATAGCAAGTATAGTGCTTTAGTAATGTTTACAAGTGAACATTCTGCTGTTTAAGTATATCATGGCATTGTAGTATATGCAGTGGTACAAAATTTAGTGTCAAGGTGTCAAGATATATTTAATGGTTTCATTGGGAGTCCTTTTTTTTGGGAGTAGAGATGTATACTACAGTGTATCTTCCCTTCCTGGTATGCTAGTCTCCATTATGTAGTTCATCAATAAGATCACACACACACCCCCACATGTTTACTATATAGCTATTTGTTTTGTATTTTGCATGAGTGTTGCATTATATGAGAGAGAACATATGGTATTTATCCTTTTGGGATTGGCTTATTTCACTGAGCATTATGGTCTCCAGTTGGGATCATTTTGTTCCAAGTTGTCAAATTTCGTTTTTTTAAATTAGCCAATACTTGTTTAATCTCAGGCAGCCTCTGTGGGTCAGGAACTTGAGCAAAGGCTAGCAAGGCAGTCCTGACTTGGGCAAGCTGCCAGCTTGTCTACACACTGGGAGACGTGCGTCCGGAGCCTTCGCCTGGACGTTATCTCACTGCTTGGCCTGGTGAGATGCTCATCTTGTGCAGGGACTCTTCGTGCCTGCCCTTGCAGATCTGTTCCCTCTGCTTTTCCCACCTGGTGTCCACCCAGCAGATTGATTCATATGAATTTCCTCAGCAGGCTCCATTGCTGTCTGGTTTCTGGTTGGCTCAGTCAGTCGGAGACATTAGCAAGAAGTAAATGAGAGGAAACAAATACACTTCTTAGCATGCCCCACTTCTTCCCCACTATTGTAGGCCACCATGAGAGTCCCAAGTAGCATTTTGATCACTATATCAAACACATGTCTCTACTATGTATCATATGAGGACTGAAGCAGGCAGATTGTACTTTGGGTGCCTGTTATGCCAGTATAGCAAATGAATAGACTATAACTGTTTTTTTTTAGCTCCCACTCTTGTTGCTCCTGCCATCACCATAGATTCTAATCCAACACCCCTATCTCCAGGATGCTTGATGACTCATTCGCTCCAGAATGACTGGAAGCTCTGAGGTCCTGGAGCTTCGATTTCCAGCACACAGCATGTGTCCAAAAAATGTTTCACGCAGAGATGAATAGATAGAAAAGTACCTGGAATTCTCATTTAGGAAAGGATATTAGACATTCCTTTTCTCCCCTCAAATTTGAGTAAAAGCCGCTATATATTTACAAGCCTAGTTGTATATATTTACTAGTCTACTTGTATGTATTTACTGGTCAGGGTCACTGGTTGTGTTTACAGTTGGAGGTGCTGATCAGATACATTCAGATGCTAAAAATAACCACAGGCATCATTCACCCAGCATCTCTGTGTTCCTGGTGACACCCTAATTTTTGTTCACTCACCGAGAATGAGCACGGTGAATCCTTCCTTTACCTCTTAGAGGGAGCCATTGTCACTGTCATTTTACAGGTGAGGAAAGCAAATTTGAAGTATTTTGGGTAAAGTCAAATGCTTTCAGATCTTTAGTTGGTGAGATTTCTGAAATCCAGCTGTAGTTTTTCATAGCATGCATTTTATATGAACTTTTTGAAAGCCTCTTGTATATAGGATTTTGAATTTTTTAAAAAAACTTGTTTCAGAATACTTTTCACAATATAAACATTGTAAAGTTGTGCAGGGTTGTCATATGCCGGCATTTTCAAGATACATCAAAACAGTCTTATATTTCACTTCCGTTTTCCACAAGCATCTTGAAGTACCCTTGGATTAGAAGCCTACATCCCACACAGTGAATGCACAGAAATTGAATGCCAAGTGCTGTGTGCTTGGAATCTGAGAATCTTGGTTTACCCTTGTGTGTCAGTTGATGCTCTCTGGAAGAAATCTGAAGACGGAGAGTACTGTGCAGAGGAACTCACTGTCATTGGACCAGGGAGGATGGGGCAAAGTGAGTCTGAGCTGAACACAGGCAGCAGAGAGAGGAGGGGAACACACTGGAACAAGTGAGAAGAGACCAAGCCGAAGTGCAGTCAGCCTGGGCTCCAGGAGTGACTCCAGCGGGAGCTGGTGCCAGGACTTCTCGGAGGAAGAGGAAAGTCCTTCATCCTTATTGTCTGTGCAGCTGGCGCTGCCTTGGGTTGGTGGCTTTGCCCTGAAATGCGAAGAGGTGACCAAGAGGTATATTTTCTGAGCTGTTGTTTCTGTTTTGTTTGCCAAATGAAAACATTCCGCTTTTAATTACAGTCCTTTCACACAGAGCTTGGGAGGGAAAGCAAAGCCATTGTTCCTCTAAAAAGAAAAAAACACCAAATTGACAGAAGGCATTTATTAATTTCAGAGCCCTGAACAAAAGCGGCTTTTAGATCAGAAAGAAAGAAAATCTGGGCAGCATTTTTAACCTTATTAGATTTGTAGTTAAACTATAACTACATTGTTAAGTTTATTGACATGTAATCAACATAAAGTACATATGGTAAAAGTATACAGGTCAATGCGTTTTTACAAACTGAACACACCTGTTGAATCGCGTCCAGATAGTACAGTTATAAAATGTCTTCTTGGGCCAGCATGATTGCTCAGTCGGCTAATCCTCCACCTGTGAACCCTGGCATTACATCTGAGCACTGGCGGTTGTCCTGGCTGCTCCACTTCCCATCTAGCTCTCCACCTGTGGCCTGGGAAAGACTTGGGAGCCTCAACCTGCATGGGAAATCTAGAGGGTACATCTGGCTCCTGGCTTCCAACCAGCCCAGCCCCAGCTGTTGAAGTCATTTGGAGAGTAAACCAGTGGGTGGATAACCTTTTTTTTCTTTTTTTTTTTTGAACTGTTTCTCCTTCTCTCTGTAAAAAATCTTCCTTTCCAATAAAAATAAGTAAAGCTTTGAAAAAAGAGAAAACCTCCTCTGGAGGTAACATTCTGGCTCATCACATAAAGCCACTGCCTGCAATGCCAGGGTTGCCAGTGGGTGCCGTTTGTGTCTTGGCTGCTCCCCGTCTGAAGCACCTCCCTGCTAATGGCCTGGGATAAGAAGTGGAGATGGTCTGTACCCCTGCCACCCATGTGGGATAGAACTAAAAAACGTCAGATGTCCATATAACAGGTTAACAGTTGGCTGTGACATAAAATACTGAAATACACAGCAACATAGATAAACTCTGAAAACCTCCTAACATCGAATGCTACTTGATTCCACTTACTTGACATATTCACATCTGGGAAATATATAGAAACAGAACAGTAGATTAATGGATGCCTAGAGATAAGAAACAGAACAATGAAGACTAAGGACAATGAGGAAGTTTCCTTTTTAGGTGACAAGAATGTTCTAACATTGAATGTGGTGGTGACTGCACTTCTCTTCTTCCCAGATCTGAATGTGTCACGTGAGTGGAAGCAGGTAGCATAGGATGTTGGGAGGTTTTCAGTTTATCTATGTTGCTGTGTATTTCAGTATTTTATGTCACAGCCAAATGTTACCCTGTTATATGGATATCTGACGTTTTTTAGTTCTATCCATTGGTAGACTTTCTGCTTTGGGGCCAGGGAGAGCAATGTTGTTAAGTATGGGTTTTTCTGATGCTGTGTGTTTTCATCTCTTTTGTGCATTTACCTGGCAGTAGAGTGGCTGGGTCACATGTAGTGTTAAACTGTGTTTATTCACTGAAGGAATTGTGAGGGTACTTTCTGAAGTGGCTGTGCCTACTAGCAGTAGATGAACAGTGCTTCCTTTATATTCTTGCCAGTTCTTGTTATATGAGTTTTTTTTATTATGGCCAACTTGTGGCTATGAAGTGGCATCTTGTAGCTTTGATTTGCAGTTCCTTCATAATTGAAAAGATTGAGGTTTTTCTGTGCTTGATGCAATTTGTCTATCTTTTAGAGCTATTCAGATTATTTGCTTACCTTTTAGTTTATGACTTGCTTTGTGTTTTTAAAAAATTTATTTAATTTTATTGGAAAGGCAGATATATAGAGAGGAGGAGAGACAGAGAGGAAGGTGATCTGTCTGATGGTTCACTCCCCAGGCAGCTGCAATGGCTGGAGCTGAGCCAGTCCGAAGTCAGGAGCCAGGAGCTTCTCCTGGGTCTCCCACAAGGGTGCAGAGTCCCAAGGCTTTGGGTCATTCTCAACTGCTTTCCCAGGCAACAAGCAGCGAGCTGGATGGGAAGCGGGGCCGCCGGGATTAGAACCGGCGGCCATATGGGATCCCAGCATGTTCAAGGCAAGAACATTAGCCACTACACCTTGCACCGGGCCGTATGAGTTTCTTTTATCTGTTTGATTTATAGTCTTATTATTATTGACCTTTCAGTGTTCCTTATATATTCTGGATATCTTCCCTTATCAGAGAGATGGTTTGCAAATATTTTCCCTGGCTCTGAGGTGTCTTTCTTACATCTTTGAAGCATAATTATCTATTTTTAAAGATTTATTTGTTTATTTGAAAACTGGAGCGAGGGAGAGAGAGACAGAGAAAGAAGTCTTCTATTGCCAGTTCACATCCCAAATAGCTGTAGTGTCTAAGACTAAACCAGGCTGAAGCTGCGAGCCCCGAACTCCATTCAGGTGCCTCGCCAGGATGCCACAGGCCAACCTCCTGGGTCGCCTTCTGCTGTTATCTCAGGATTGGGGATGGGGCATTTGGGATTTGAACTTGTACTCTCATGAGGGATGCCTGTATCATATTAAGGCTACATTATTTACACCAGTCCTATTTTTTCTAAACTTTTGCTTTTAATATTATACTTAAGAATGCTCAAATGCAGGATAATGAAAACTCCTGTTTTCTTACAAAGGCTTAAATATGATTTGCTTCTTGCATTTTGCTCTTTAATGTCATTTAGCCTTGTTTTCTGTATGGCATGAGGCAAGGATTCAATCTCAGTTTTGCATGTGGTTATCTAATTGTTCTGCATTGTTTGTTCAAAAGACAATCCATTTCTCATTGGGTGAACTTGACATTCTTGTAAAAAAAATCAGTTGACTATGGATCTACCTAAGTAGTGATTTAAAAAAACTGTTTTAATAGAAGGAGTTCTGTGACTGTACAATGTGAGACCTTGGTTGAATAAGAATAGCTGTGTGCCTTCTCTTTTTATATGGCTTCAATAAATAGTAAAAAGTAGTCCTCAAGGTGCCCACCCTGCTAACCTGCTGAAGGGCTTTCACCCTTGTCATTGCATTATTTTCGCCACTTTTACTTAACTCTTTCAGTCATTTATTTTCTCTGGTTTTATTGTTTTCCATTTTTCCTTACCATTCCATTTTATCCCTCCTTTTTTGTTTGGTAGAAGATTTTTCTGTTTTCTAATGATTATGAAGATGTCCAGAGTAAAGAGAAACCGTGCCTTTAAGAGGACCTTTTATAATAGGTTTAGAACCCAGTTTCCCTTGACAGCTGTTTGCAAAGACACAGAGAGGTTTTCAGTTGTTTTCAGTTGAGAGTAAGGGTGCTCAGTTTCGATCCTTCTTGTGTAATTTCATGATTATGAAATCACAGTGGCATGTAGCCTTTTGGGATAACTGCAGCTTTAGAATTCACACTTGGTTCCTATCGGAAGCTCATTCAAGTTCTGAAAATGACTGTTTAAGGAAAATGAGAACCGATAGGAAATGTGAAAATTACAACTTAGACTTTGGAGAGTCGATCTCTTTCTAGAGCATCAAACCAGCACAGAAAAGTTTTGTTTTCCTTCGAGCTATGTTTAAATTAACAGTCAAAGAGAAAGGAATCTTATTTTTTGATGACCAATATCATTCTCCGTTATTTTGTATCACTAATTTTCAGTGAATTAGAAGATAATTTTTAAGCACGCAATATATACCTTCTAGTTTTCTAAGAAATAAAGGCATGTAGACAGTGGTGTGTGTCCTTCTGGGACTCTGTTTAGCTGTCTGTGTAGAAATAGAACTTTAAAAATGGAGAGGTTGTGGCTGATGCTGTGGTACATTGGATTAAGTTGCTGCATATGATGCCAGCATCCTTTGTGGGTGCCGGTTTGATTCCTGGCCGCTACACTTCCCATCCAGTTCCCTGCTTCATCGCCTGGGAAAGTAGGGGAAGATGGCCCAGTCCTTGAATTCTGGTACCCATAGAGGAGATCCAGGTGAAGTTCTAGGTTCAGATCTGGCTGCTGATGTCATTGGGGGAAGTGAGCAGTGGATAAAAGGCTCCATATCTCTCTGTAACCTTTGACATAAATAAAACCATGGTATTAACCTTAAATTCAAATAGGGTGGGTGGAGATTGAGAGAGAGAATGAATATTTGTATGGATTGCTCCTTAGCTGGATACTTTCATAGAGGCTTGGACTTAATCTGGCCGTGCACACAGTCCTGAGGCCTGTGGGCCAGTGTTGCAACCCAGTGGATTAAGCCACCACCTGCGATGTCGACATTCTGAGTCAGAGTTCCTGCTCAAGTCCTGGCTGCTTCACTTCTAATCCAGCTCCCTGCTGATGTACCGCAGACGTCAGAAGGTGGGCCAAGAACCTGGACCCCTTCTACTGATACAGGAGACCAAGATAGCATCCCAGAATCTGGGTTTTGGTGGAGTCCTGCCATTACCACCATTTGGAGAGTGGGCCAGCTAATGGAACATCTCTCTTTTCCTCCTCTTCCTCCTCCTCCTCTTCTTCTTCTTTCACACACACACACACACACACACACACACGAGAGAGAGAGAGAGAGAGAGAGAGAGAGAGAGAGAGAGAGAGAGAGAGAGAGAGAGTGAGTGAGTGAGTCTTCCCTTGCTACCTTAATCCCCACATGGTTGCAGTGACCAGAGCTGGGCCTGTGCACAGCTAGGAGCTTCTTCTGGGTCTTCCATGTGCGTGCAGGGGACCAAGCCCTTGAGCTGCCCTTTGCTTCTTTTCCCATCCCATTAGGAGGAAGCTAGATTGAAAGTGGAGTAACTGAGACTCCAACCACCACCTATATCGGACGGTGACGCCACAGGTGGCAACTTTATTCGCTATGCACCCATGCCCGTCCCATCACTCTAATTTCCTTGTTGTTCACAGAATTCACTGTTAAACATGGGAAATTGTTTGGAAGGGTACCTCTAAAAATATAATTTGAAAGACAGAGGAACTCTGATAAAAAGAGATTCAGAGACAACACTGACTTCTTTCATTGAGTTAGTTCCCAAATTAACACAACAGCAAAGGTTTGGGCAGGCCAACACCAGGAGCCAGGAACTCTATCCAGGTGTGTCACATGAATGGCAGTGGCCCAAGCACTTGACTTTGATCTGCCTTCTCAGGCATGTTAACAAGAAGCTGGAAACAGAAAAGCCAGGAGTCAAACTGATGCTTTGTTGTGACGTGCCAGCACTTCAAGCAGTACCTTAATTTGGTGCTCTATAATGCCAGCCCCTGGAAGATAATTTGTTGTATTGGATGTTAGTATCAGCATTTTGCAGGAACTAGGCATCTTGTTGTACCCAAACTTAGCCCTAATTGAACTTCTTTATTGGTAATTTTTTCTTGCTACAAATGTAGCACATTCTGGGAGAATTTGAGTAACAGAGAACTCCCAGAGGCAGCACTTCCAGTACTTGATGAGAGTTGTTAGTTTTACACTTGATCTTAGCCCAAATTCTAAGAAGCAGTTGAGTTTTTAGTTTTTAATATCAAATAAGGATTGTCATGTGTATACAGCTTGATCCTGTGCTTTTAAACATAGTTTATTGTGATACTACACATGAATTTCATTGAATAAAGTGACCGTAAGTTCCAAGATCTCTTTTTGGGCTGATAGTCCAGTGGGCCCTTGTTTTTGCTCCTGTACGGCATTCATGTACATTCCAACATCAGATGGGGCCTTCGCAGCTCTTTTGAATTTTTCCCCAATGTCCTGGGAGATCACTATCAGTTTCTTTCTATTCTTGTGCTGGCCCTTGCTGTGGCAGTTCCTTCGATTGTGCTTCTGTCTTCCCTTTGCATTAGTGTGAGCTGGGAAAGCTGACTCAGATCCAGGAAGGCAGGGAACTGGCTCATAGCACATTCAGAAGCTGCTGAGAGCTTGCAGGAACCATTGTGTGTGTGTGTGTGTTTTTTTTTTAAAGATCGATTTATTTATTAAAAGTCAGATATACAGAGAGGAGGAGAGACAGAGGAAGATCTTCTGTCTGATGATTCACTCCCCAAGTGAGCCGCAACGGCCGGTGCTGTGCCAATCCGAAGCCAGGAACCTGGAACCTCTTCCAGGTCTCCCATGCGGGTGCAGGGTCCCAAAGCCTTGGGCCGTCCTCGACTGCTTTCCCAGGCCACAAGCAGGGAGCTGGATGGGAAGTGGAGCTGCCGGGATTAGAACCGGCGCCCATATGGGATCCCGGGGCATTCAAGGTGAGGACTCCAGCCACTAGGCCACGCCGCCGGGCCCAGGAACCATTGTTTTTAATGCTTAATTGCATGGTGTGTGTCGTTATGCCATGATTTTAGGCCAGTGTGCAAGACATGTCACACAGCATATTCTGAATCACATAACATGCTCCAGAGTATCTTATATACTTCTGGTTGCTTGTTAAAATGAAATGAATATTCATGTCTATATAAATACATATTGAATTTTCATTTTTGATACCAAGAAAGGGATTTGCTATTTTCTCGAATGCCTCCATCTATAAGATTTTTATATTCATTATCATCATCGTAGTTGAAATTTTCAGTGTTATTGTGTGCCAGGCATTATGGATAAAAACCTTTTGTGTATTGCTGCTTTTAAGCTGCACAGTGATTCCCCCAGTTATTACCCTCATGCTGTACATGGAAGCAGAGACACAGCTCACAAGTAGGCAGTTATGATTAGTCTGGCTTTAGAGCCCATGCCTTTAAAACTACCCTGTGGTCTCAGAAAAGCAAAATAAGTAAAACAACAAACTACAAATGATCTATACATAGTTTTTGAAAGATTATTTGAAAGGCAGAATAACAAGACAAAGATTGGTGTTCCATCCGCTGCTTTCTTCCCCAGTCAGTGCAATAGCCCTTTGGGGAATAACCGCAGCAGGAGGCAGTGGGCAGCAGAGGCCCAGCACAGACCTGGGTCTGGAGCAGAACATCTGGATTCAAGCCAGGACTCTGATGCTGGAAGCTGGGGTCCGAAGTGGGGCTTGCATCTGCTTTGCCACAACACAGCAATGACCGATATTGAAGTTACCCTTCTGCTGACTGAAATAGAACAGAAAATTAACTCTTCTCCAAAAATGTCCCCAAATGTCCCTTCCTATTCCCATGTGTACGTGTTGCCTACTCCACAAAGAGGTGACATCCATGTCCACTTCCCTCGGAACCTGACTTGTATCCAGCATTGCCTTAATCAGTGTAATTTAGGACAAATTGCATTTGGTGACTTATGAAATTGCATTTGGTGACTTATGAAATTGCATTTGGTGACTTATGAAACTTGGGGGTAAGTGGGTCTGGTGTAATTGTTTGGTAGTTAACATGAGTACCGAGATAATTCAGCAGGAAAATATTCAACAAATAGTCCTGGGACAATTGGCTAGCTGCCTGTAAAATAGCAAACTTGTGCCTTTGTACCATATAAAAATTAACTCAAAATGGATAATGCAATTAGATGTAAGAGCAAAGATTACAAAACTCTTAGGAGGAAATGTGGGAAAATGCTTTTTGGCTTGAGCTAGACAGTGATTTCTTGGATATGATGCCAAAAAACACAAAACTAAAGAGAAAAATAAATTGGACTGTATCAAAGTTTAAAGCTTTTTTGCTACAAGAAGTATCGTGAAGACAAAAAGAAGAAAACATGTAGAATGGGAGGAAATATTTGTAAATGATATGCCTGACAACAGACTTGAACATTAAGGAACTCTCAAAATTCAATAATAAATATAATATACTGAACATACAAAGAAGACTTAAAATTGAATAGCAAAGAGGGCTAATAACCTAGGTTTAAACTACAACCCTTGGTAGACATTTCCCCAAAGTAGATACACAGGTGGACAACAAGAATATGAAAACTTGTTCAGTATTATTAATAATAGGAAAAAGACAAATCCAAATCTCACTGAGATACCATTTCACATGCATTAAGGCTTCTGTCTCAGAAAAATTCAAGTAAAATGACTTCTGTTCTGCTTGTTTTTGCGTTTTATTTGTTTCTTTTTTCATATTCTTATTCTTATTTCATGATACATTTCCAGAGGCTCTGGAGTTTCTCTTAGCCCCTATCCCCCACTGATTTTCCCTATATTATTTCAATAGCATAGTTCTTCATAAACAGTCATAAGTCCATTACTGCAGGCATGGAAAATGGAATGCAGTCCAGCATTCTATTGTCAAGATAAAATTTAACATTTTCACTGGGGAGTCCATCTTTGATCTGGAGGTAGAGATGCATAATACATCGTATCCTCACATTTGGATATGATAGTATCCATTACACAGTTACTATACATTCCCTTAAATGGAAAGCCACAAAACAAAATCAACAGCAGGAAGGAAAAAAGAAATTTACAATGCCATGAAGCTAAATAACATGCTACTGAATGACTAATGTGTCAATGAAGAAATTAAAATCAAGAACCTTCTTGAAGCAAATGATGCTACTGTATGACCTATGAGTCAGTGAAGAATTTAATAAGAAGAAAACTGGAAGAAATGAAAATAAAAACAAAAACATCAAAACCCATGAGATACAATTTCCATTGATCTTTGTTGGTGAGATATGTCTCTTGTAGGCAACAGATAGACGGGTTTTGTTTTTTGATCCAGTCCACTAATCTATGACATTTCATTGATGAGCTCAAGTCATTTACATTCAGTTTTAATATGAGTAGGTGGCAATTTTGTCCTGTCATTTAGTGATAGGTTTTTCATGGTTTAATTTAGTCTTCTGTTGTTCTTTCACTGGGATGTTCATATTTGCCTTTGTATTTGGTGGGTGCTATTGCTTTTCTCTGTCAAAAGAACATCTTTAAGTTTCATTTGTAGGGCAGATCTAGGAGAGGTATGTATTTTTAGCTATTCTTTACCTTGGAAAAGTTATTTTATTTCCTTTCCAAATACAAAGGGGCACTTAGCTGGCTATGTTATCCTGGGCTGACAGTTTTTTTCCTTAGAATCTGGAATATGTCGCTCCATTTTCCTCTGGCCTGTTGAGTTTCTTGTGAGGGGTCAGCTGTGAATCTAATTGCTATTTCTCTATGTGTCAATCTTTTTCACGTGTACATTTAAGCATGTTTTTTTAAGTTTGGAGAGAGCTTGATTATCATTTGTCGTGGTGAAGATCACCTTTGTTCAACCCAGTTGGGAGTTCTGTGCAATTCAATTCTATTTCCTAATTCTTTCTCCAGATTAGGGAAATTTTCCTTTATTATTTTATTAAGTACATTTTTAAACCCAGCTTCTTTTTCTGTGCCTTCTGGAACTTCCATAGCTCTTATATTTGGCTTTTTAAGAGTGTCTCTTGGGCCCGGCGGCGTGGCCTAGCGGCTAAAGTCCTCGCCTTGAAAGCCCCGGGATCCCATATGGGCGCCGGTTCTAATCCCGGCAGCTCCACTTCCCATCCAGCTCCCTGCTTGTGGCCTGGGAAAGCAGTCGAGGACGGCCCAAAGATTTGGGACCCTGCACCTGTGTGGGAGACCTGGAAGAGGTTCCAGGTTCCCGGCATCGGATCGGCGCGCACCGGGCCGTTGCGGCTCACTTGGGGAGTGACACATCGGATGGAAGATCTTCCTCTCTGTCTCTCATCCTCTCTGTATATCCAGCTTTCCAATAATAATAAAATCTTTATAAAAAAAAAAAAGAGTGTCTCTTAATTCTTAATTTTTTTTTAGCTTGTCTCAGCTCTACTTCCAGCTTTTTGATTGTTTCCATATTGTGACTAGAAATATGTTCTAATTCTGAGATTCTTTCTTCTGCCTCATTCACCCTATTAGTGAGACTTTACACTGAATTTGTAAAATTTGGCTCTATTGCATCCTTCATTCCCAATATTTCAGCTTGATTTTGGCTGTATTGCTATTTCCTGTGTGACATATTCCTTAAATTGCTTGAATTCCTCTATGTGCTTCTCATTGTTGATCAGAAGCTTTAAAATGAGTTTTCTAAATTTAGTAACCCTCATTTTGTTGATATCTTCCTCAGTTAACTCTGAGGTTGGCAAAGGCTTTTGCTCCTTTGTAAGGGAATCCTCAGTAATATTCATTGTGCCCTTGTCTTCTCCTTTGCTCTTGGTCATTGTACTTCTGGTTATCAGATTCTTCTCCTTGGGGCAGGTTTCTAAGCTGTGTCACCCACAGGTCTACAGTTTGATTTTACTTAACTGTAGTTGGTACCCGGTTCTTTGTTTGCAGTCACTTGTGCCACTCCCTCCAGCGAGTTTCACGTCTGGGTTCTTGTGTTAGATTTCTACCACGGTCTCTGTAGCCCCAGCTTTTGGCTTACCAGTCTCCACTTCCTGTGATCCTGTGCTGTGGTTGTACTGTTGTCTATAAACCTTTCTCCCACTTTGGCTTCTCATCAGGTGTTCTAAATAACTAGAATTTTGGTGGTGCTGATCTTGCTGGAAAGTGCTGGTCCTCAGGTCTGAGGGCTACCTGGACCTATTTTGACCTGTAGGATGCTAAAGTCAATATTATTTTCCCTGTGGGAACAGTGCAATGCACTGAGCTGGAAGTCAGCTTGCTCCCAGCTCAGCACATGCACAGCTCACTGTTGTCCCTGCAGTGTCATTGCATTTGCCACTCTATACAAAATGGTGCCTGATGTGCCACTGATGGAGTTCCGGATCTGCTGGCCGTTAGTTCTGGGGGATATCCAGACCTATTTTGGGTTGAACCTGTAGGATGGCACATCAGTGCAATGCACTAAAGCAGAAATGAGTTTGCTCCTAGCTTAGTGCATGTGCAGTCCTGTCCCTCCCTACACAACATGGTGCTCAATGTGGCTCTGGTGGAGTCTGGGCTGTGAAATCCACTTTGTTCTCACACAGCCTTTTTGGGATCTGCTGCTGGTTGAATCAAACAAATCGGAAGAATGAGCAGTTCTTGGTCTGCGTTCACCTGCTGATCTGATGAACTCCTCTTCCCACCTGTCTGCTGGTGCTCAGGCTGCTGGGGAGCTCAGATTGCTTCTTGCTGACACTGGGGTATCAGTCTCTGCAGCACTGCACCGTTGTCTCCACTGCTTTCCAGTGTCCGTCAGTCTCCAGGTGCCCCTCTGCTGCCAGCCTCTCCTCTCACATTTCACCCTGCTTCACCCTGGCTAATGATTCTCTATTTGTTTAAACATGTCCTTACTCCATTGCATCTTGATTCACCTAAAAATGACTTCTGACTAAAATGTGGAGAGATCAGAATCTTCATACTTATTTTAACAGGAGAATCATAAAACAGCAAAGGTACTTTGGAAACTAGTCAGGTAACTCCTCAAAAGTTTAAATAGTAGCACCATATGAACTAACAGTTCCATTTTTGTATGTATATATAAGAACAATGAAAATATATGCCTATAAAAATCTTGTTTTATGAATGATCACATTGACCAAAGATGGAAAGACTGAAATGTTCATGACCTTGATGAATAGATAAGCAAAATTGTGTTATGTCTATTCAATGCCATATTATTTGGCAATAAAGTGATTAAATGAAATACTGATACACACAATACATGCTTACAACATGGATGAACCTTGAAAGCACTGTTCTGGAAGAGGCTGATCATGTTAGATTATATATTTGCTTTTTATTTTAAGAAAAAATCCTGTAAAAATTTTAATTTTTGTTGGAAAGGCAGATTTATAGAGAGGAGAGAGACAGAGAGAAAAAGATCTTTCTTACCCTGTTCACCTCCCAAATGGCTGCTACTAGTGGAGCTGAGCGAGCCAATCCAAAGCCAGGAGTCAGAAGTCTATTCCGAGTCTCTCATGCAGGTTCAGTGTCCCAAGGCTTTGAGCCATCCTCTGTGTCTTCCCTAGGTCACAAGCAGGGAAGTTGGATGGGAAGCTGAGCAGTTGGGACATGAACCAGTGCCCATATGGGATGGCAGCATTTGCAGAGGAAAGGATTAGCTGGTGGAGCTATGCACTGTCCCCTAGACTGCATGTCATATAAGCACATTGATGTGCAGTGTCCACAGTAGTCTTGTTCATATATGAAGAGCATTTGTTAGCATTTGCCTGGGTTGGAGAAATGAGCAAGTGGAAAGTGGCTAAGAATTCCCTCCTGGGTGGAATACAATCTTTTCGCTTGGATTGTGAAGACAGTTGCATAAGTTACCCGTATCTGATTTTTACAAGTTCTAATTAGATCTTTGTGTTTTTTACTTATTTTTATTTATTTAAATTTTGCAGTAATGTTTAACAGATTCAGTATGGTTTGTAGATAAAATTCCAAGAACATAGTGATAATCCCTTTCTTCCTAAAAACCACTAATATAGACGTTGAATGTGTGGCATCTGAATTACATTTGAATAAAGATGGAAGAGGAGGAGGAAAGGAAAATGGAGAATGAGGAAGAAGAAGTGGTTCTGGAAGCATCTATTTCCTCTTGTGTGATGCCCAGGTTGCCTTGCTGGCGAGAGAGGCTGTTGTGAGGAACAGTCTGAAGGGGGATGGCAGCTGGCTACCATCTACAGCACTTGTGCGAGTGACTTCAAGCTAAACTCCAGGGCAACACATAGAATGCTAAGATAGAATTAAATGGTAATTATTTTAAGCCATTGTATCTGAGGGTAGTTTGTTACAAGAGATAATTGGATTGAGTAATAAGTCAGATGCTTACTTTAACATTGTCACAATATATTATTACTAAAATCCCAAGAAAGGCTTGGGACATCAGTTGATTATAATGGGAAATGCAATAAGGAAGAGTTGAGCTGATGGGGCCTGCTTTAAACAGCATGCTGAACCAAGCCAGGAGGACCTTCCAGGTTCATTTCTTTCCTGTTGGCAGAAGCAGTGAACCAGTTTTCCAGAGGCCGCCAGCTCCTTAGCTCTAGGCTGGCTAGTCAAGTTTCTGGTTATAAGAGATGTAATGATTTAGTCCCATGCACTTTTGGGTCTTTTCCACAACCTAGAAGGAAAATTGTGCAGCTGGTTGAGGCAGGGGGCTGACAACTGGAGATACAGGGGACTGTTCTAGTGGCACAGGGCATTAAGCTGCCACTTGAGATAGCATCCCAGCAGATGGAAGATCTCTCTGTCTTGGCCTCTCTCCTTATCTTTCTGCCTTTCAAATAAATGATACATTTTTTAAAAGAAAATCAAGGATAAAGGCTAGGCACCTACGCCTGTATTTCAAATGGAGAGTATTAATAATGTAAAACAGTCAAGTTCACCTGTGCCTACACCAGAACATCCTATGGTTATCAGTTTGGATAAATGGTTACTTAGAAAATGATGTATTTCGTGCAATACAGATAAATGAACTTATTTATTCAACCACTGCTTTTTGAAAGGTAGTGTTCTAGGAAACAACTGTGAAACCACTTAGTTAGGGACTCTGGAATGACAAAAGGTTATAGTCGGGTGAGCCGATGATTCTCTTTGGTCTCTGGGAAAGACCTTGTGTGGGGTACTAGATTTTCCTCTCTTTTCATGGCAAAATACCTTATTTTAGGGCCCCAAGGAGAAAGGCATGATGGTTTTCCTTAGGTGGGTTTGCCCATAGGTCTTCCCATTCTCTGTTCTAGATTCCCATCATTCCTGATTGACCTCACTATGACTCTAGTCTCTGCAGTTTATTTCCAGGAACTGCCAACATTCATCATTTCCTCAGTAGTCTCTAAGCTATGTAATTGAGTATGTGTTTGGTAGTCTGTAAGCTATGTAATTGAGTATGTGTTTGCAGATGGTTATGTATTTTTTTTGTAATTGTTTAGAACTATAAGTTGTCTTGGTTATCTCTCCCTGCAAAAACAAAAATAATCATCTTAAGCCTTTATATAGTTTAAGACAGGGAAGGATGTATTATTTCTGCTGGCCCTGTGGGGTTATGGGGGTGTTGCTTCGCTGGTTTTATCTGTGTTCATTCATGTGGATCATGGAGGGTTAGCTGACCTAGAAGGTCCAGCATGGCCTCACTCAGTCACCTAGGATTTGGTGTTGATATCTGGACACTGTGGTTGTCCTCCTTTGTGGGCCCTTCCCCTCGAGGAGGATAGACCTACTTTCTGACGTGGGGATCTCAGGTTGGCATTGCCATTTGCAGAATAAGGGAATTGCAAGACCTTTCAAACTCTGGTATTAGAAGCTACATAATGTAACTTCTGTTGCATGCTGGTGGTCCCAACAAGTCATGAATAAGCCCAAGTTCAAGGGAAGATGAAATACAATCAACCTCTGCATGGGATGAGGTGGCATCCCATTGGAAAGAGGCATGAGTGGAACCAATGTAGCCATCTTTCCACTTGTCATTATCTGTGATACCAGCCTTATTCATGTCATTGTACATGTCTATTCACTTTTTGCCAAGGGCTGGGTATTATTATGTGTAGTAGAATTCTTATTACTCATTGTAACTCATGAGGCTGGGAAGCCAGCCTCATGGTTTTTCCTAAGAAACAGTATGGGGGCGATTATCCTGGGGGAAAGATCTAAACATGAAGTTTTCAAATGAGTTCTGTTACATGCCAAATGAGGGTATTTTAAATAAGTTTTGCATGTTAATAGCATTTATAACCACTCTGAGTACAAAAGAAGATATTTAGGGGTCATTTTGTAGCACAGTAGGTTCAGTCAGGATGCTGGTTCGTGTCCCAGCTCTGGACTAGTGTACCTGGGAAGGCAGCATGTGATGGACTAAATGTTTGTCCATCACCAGGGTGAAGTTCCAGGTTCTTGGATTCAGCCTGGGCCGGCCTTGGAAGTTGTGTTCATCTAGGGGGTGTACTAACTGATAGAGGATTCCTCTATCTTTCCTTCTCCTGCTGATGCTCTTTCAAATAAATAATTTTTTTGAAAAGCAGACACTTACACACTTAGAAATTTCATGCCTTTTTTTCTCCAGAAAGTTTCTGGTGATCATTACAATACAGTGAAGGGAGGAGGACCGATATTCTCTTCCCATTTAATAGGAGTTTGGGCGCACTGACGTAGTGAGAAATTATATGACTAGTTTATGGCAGAGGTTTGGTTGAATCCCAGATCTCTAGCTTTGTAATTCTGTGTCTCTTCCCTGGCTTTCACACAGTATTATTTAGACAGTTCTTCTAAAAAAGTGGGAGGAACTTAAGGACTTCATCTCCATCAGTTCAAATCTATCAGACACAAATTTAGCATGTAGGGGTAGTGATTAGTTAAATGTTATAACACAGCATATACACACACACACACACACACACACATACATATATACATATATTATTTTTGAATGCTAAAATTGTTTAACTGAAGCTGGGATAGGATTCTCACAGCAGCTGGTGAAGATACCATTACATTATTGGAAAAAAAAAACAACTCATTGCTACTGATTGGTCCATTGGAGACACACTTAAATCTAATTCCTCCTTGTATGTTCTTTCTCCAGTAGAGCTGAGCTTTAACTCTGAAAATGCTGGAGGTGAACAGTATGTTGTATGATGTTTCAGGTACTTCCAGTTGCTTGCAGTTGTTGGGATAGACCAGACTGAAGCCAGGAGCCAGGCACTACATCTGACTCTCCCACATGGGTGTCAGGGATCCAAGTTCTTAAGCTATCCGTGCTGTATCCCAAGGTGTACATTAGCAGGAAGTTGAGCTGGAACTCAAACCCTGGAACTCGAACATAGGATGCAGGAGTTCCAAGCAGAGTTCCAAGCATTGCATCCAGTACCCTTCCCAATATTATTCACATCTGGAGCTCTTTAAAAATATGTTCTGGCAACATAGGACATCTGCATATGCCTGACAACTTTACCGTGAAGTCCATGGTGTGGGATTTCAAATGAGCTGTTATCCTTTTGTGCAAGGTTGTAATATTTTTCTATTCCCCTTTTTTCCTCCCAGGTTGATGAGCCCTGAAAATACAATGTTGCAGCCCAGGGAAGAGGAGGGGGTCAAGTATGAACGCACCTTCATGGCATCTGAATTCCTGGACTGGCTGGTTCAGGAAGGTGAAGCTACAACAAGAAAAGAGGCAGAGCAGCTCTGCCACCGGCTCATGGAGCATGGCATCATACAGCATGGTGAGTGTGTTACTCAGTCTTTGCTGCGGTAGCAAACAGCCCCCTTCCCTCACTTTGTGGTTTACAGCAACAAGCACTTATTTTTCACTCACGAGTCTGTGAGTCAGTTGTGTTTCTGCCTAGACTCCGGTTGACTTTTGCCAGTCTAGAGGTCAAATTCAAATCTTGTGAAACTAAGGCTAACGAAGCCTCTGCTATCTCAGGTGTGTTGTTTCTGCAGCTAGCTGATGCAACTGAAGTAGCCAGGCAGATTCTTGTAGTGCCTGTAAAAGCTGCTAGTCACATGTGATATTAACATCACAACTCCATGTCCAGTTGGCCAGAGGAACTCACATGATTAAGTACAACATGCATGGATTTAGGAAATAGATGCTTGCCACAAAAGTGATTGTAAGAGGAGAATGGAAATTGACTAAACTACATGAGCAACCACAATGAAGAGTTTATCAAATGGACAATCATAAAAGCTTCACCTTCTTTTTAGGACAGAATTATAATGTTACAATATAATGTTAGTTAAGAACTGTAACGAGTTACCTGTTGCTGTGTAACACATTATCCTAAAATGTAATGTAGGACAAGCCATCCCAAAATTTGATAGTGTAAAACAATAGCCAATAATTTTTAATCTCAGGCATTTTCTGTGGGTCAGGAGTTTGCACGAGGCCTAGCCAGGCAGCTCTGTTCTTGGGTGTCATGTGAGGTGCAGTCACATTGTCAACATCTGGGCTGTACACATCTGAAGACTTGAGTATGGAGCCATCACCTCCACACTGGCTCACTTGTTGCTCTACAAATTGATAATAGCTGTTTGCAGTAGGCTGTTTTTCTATAAGCTTTGTCAGAAGGCTGTTTGAAAATTCTCATTATATGGCAGTTTGACTTCCAACAGAGGAAATGATCCAAGAGATTAAGACACAAACCAATGGAGGGCGTGGTGGCATAGCAAACTAATCCTGTGCCTGTGGCACTGGTCTCCCGTATGGGCTGATGCCAGTTATGTTCTTGTTGCTCCACTTCTGATCCAGCTCCATATTAATGGCCTGGGAAAGTATCAGGCATTGACCCAAGTCCTTGGTCCCCTGTACCCACATAGAAGAACTGGTGAAAACAAAACAACACAACCCATGAAAAACCCTGGCTTCCAGCTTTGGACTGACCCAGCTTGGCCATAGCAATTATTTGGAGAGTGGAACATGAGATGGAAGATCCCAACAACCTCCATAGTTCTGACTTTAAAGTAAAATAAGTAGATTTTTTTTAAGAACAGAAGCCATGTGGTTTTCAAATTAGCCTTGAAATTCACACACTGTCATTTCCGCAATAATCAGTTGGTTTCCAGGTCAGCCCTACTTAATGTTAGAGAGGTGAACACAAGAGTGTGACTACTCCAAGCAGGCTACATGAGGGAATAGGCTGTGGATTCCTTGTGCTGGTTACTGGCTACTTAACCCTTTCTCATTTATAAAAATCAAAATTGTAGCATGCATATTCTCAGACCATCCTGGAGAAGACACACAAATACCAGTAGATTGAATAATATGCTACTAAATGAGCAATGAGTTATAGAGGAAATCAAAGGAGAAATAAAAAATTGCTTGAAACAAATGAAGGCATCCACACCACCATATCAAAATATATGCAACACAGTCAAGGCAATGTTAATAGGAAAGTTCATCTTAATCAATGCTGGCTCACTCCCCAAATGGTTGTAATGGCCAGACATGGGCTTGTCTGAAGCCAGGAGCCAGGAACTTCTATGTCACCCACTGATACACTAGGGACCAAGTATTGGGATCATCCTCCACTGTTTTTTCCAGGCATATTAGCGGGCAGCTGGCTTGGCACTGGAGCAGGTGGTACTCCAGCTGGTGCCCTTATGGGATGCTTGTGTTGCAGGTAGTGGTTTTACCTGCTATGCTACAATGCCAGTCCATAAGCATATTTCATGTAGTAATGGTAAGTAACACTTTGGAAAACTTTCATTTCAGTTGGAGTTAAATAAAATATGTGGACATTTATTAGAATATATATATATACATATATATGTGTGTGTTTTATAGAGCACATGTGTTTATGTAATATTTGTGTTTGTATTGGGTTGCAACCTAAAATTATTTGTTACTGTATGTTGGGATCAAATATTTTGAAAACTATTAATGCATCGGTTGGGATGGCACTCAGTGTATCTCTGTGCTTTTCCTGTGTGATACTAACGTAACTGAGTTCAAACTGTCTGTTGCTGAGCTAATGTCTAGTACTGGGCCATGTTCATTGAGGAGGGGAAAATGCATAGGAAAGCATATTGCCAGTGAGGTTGCTGACCTTAAATATCTTATAGTGGAGTTAGGATTATAAAGTGCACATAGAAGTGATTCAAAAGTAGCAGAACTTCATTCATTTGTTGGTTTTACTTTATTGCCTTTATTAATTCATTAAACTTTTCCATCCTTATGAAGTAAGACTTTTAAAAGTTTATTTCAATGTGGTAAGAACACTTAATATGAAGTCTAGCCTCTTAGTAGATTTTAGGTACATAATACAGTATTGTTAACTGTAAGGCAGATAGGATTAAATAACTTGAGGCCTCTCATGTGGGATATCCAAATGGACATGACTGCTGGGAATATGGACTGGAGATAGTTGGAGTGTCTGGACCTTCTCTAGGGAATAACAGTGTTCTCTGGTTAAAGTTGTTTATGTCTTCTTGGCTGAAAGCACAATTCAGTGATACCAAGTTCTGTGAGAAAGCCACCCTCTTGTACTTGAATCCACTGACTCAATATTGAATGAGAGAAGATAGACAATGGCATGAGTTATTTCCAAGGAGTGAATGGTAACACAACCATTAGTGTAATTTTACAATGCTATAAACCTAAGTGCTTTAAAAGTATGACATAAAGGATAAAATAAAAGTATCATTAATGGCAAATCTGAACCAGTGAAGTATGTTTTGCATGATTTTACGAGACAGAATACTTTATACACTAAGGTTTTCAAGGGAATTCCAGGTTCCCAGCATGACAATTTATTGCTACATCACAACACGTTCGAATTGAGAGTTAGGAAGATGTGGCTGCCATATCTATGTATGTAGGAGCTTATGATAAATACCCCACTACTGTCTTAAGCAGAGCTCTGAGTTGTCTGGCCAATGATTAACTTCACAGGTTAAACATTGAAGGAAGTCAGCCTTAGGTTTTGAGCAGGTTTCTGGACAAAAGCCATTCCCTAGACTGAAACCAGTGGGTTTCAAAAGCTGGCCCTCTTGTGAAACACTAACCAATGACGTTCTGTCATCAAGGCCAGACTTGTTAGATGAGTAATTAACATGCATGCATATTTGTGCACAGATGTATGTGTGCATGTATGTATTTAAACGAGTGTCTGATACAGACCACTCATGTGGATATTTACCTACCTTTTTAAAGTGTGGATTTTTACAATGTCCCAAGGCACTAAGTCGACCATGTTCTAGATGTTATGATGTTATGATGTTGTGTATTTCCCAGGGTTGCAAAACCAGCCAGTAGCTGCAAGGTGTGTGCTTGCTGAAGCCGGAGATGTGGATAATGGGGTGTGGCCACTTGGCACAATGCAATGAACCCAGTCATTGGAGGGGAATGTTTAGTTTTACATCTTATTTCCTTCATCCATTAAGTGACCAACTGAATTGACACCTCTTAACTTTTTCCTTCCTCAAATGTTTTTAATTTTTTTCAATTTCTTTCTTTTAAAAACATTTACTGATTCATTTATTTGCAGAGCGAAGTTATACAAGGGAGAGAGTGGGTGAGCCATAGAGAGCTTTCCATCTTCAAGTTGCTGTAACAGCTGGGACTGAGCCAGGCTGAAGTGGGGGCGGGGGGGCGGCTGGAATTCCGTCTTGGTTTCTCACATGAGTGGCAGGCATCCAAGTGCTTGGACCATCCTCAGCTGCCTTCTGAGACAAATTAGCAAGAAGCATAGGTGGTGGAACAATTGAGATTCGAATTTATGCTCATAAGGGTGTTGTTGCAGACTGCAATATAACTCACTTCACTCTTCAGATTTTGAAAGAGGTAGATTTAGAGTCATTTGGGGAAGATATCTGTTAATTTTTGTTAGATTTAGTTTATTTGAAAGGCAGAGTTAGAGAGAAGGAGAGATTGAGATCCTCCCTGTGCTGATTTAGTCCCAACATTACCCTAGCAGCCTGAGCTGGACCAGAAAAAAGTCAAGAATTAGGAGCTCCTTCTGGGTCTACCATGTGGGTGGGTGTAGGGCCTGAGCATGTAGGCCATTTCTGCTGCTTTCACAGGTTCTTTGGCAGGAACCTGGAACAGAAGTAGAGCAGCCAGGGATCTCGCTATGGGATGCTGGCACCACGGGATGCCACTTTATATGTTTCACCACAGTGCTGGCCCCTGGGAGAAGATTATTGTGATATACTATGGCCATCTACATGTACAGTGCTGTATTAGGAGGACTCAGCCTGTGGTTGTAGTCATGGCTGAGGCTTCTTCTAGTGAAAGGATCCATAGCAGAATCATCAAGACTGACATCTCAGGTGGAGTCTGGAGAAATCCAGGCCTAGCCTTCTGTGCTCTCCCTCTGGGAGAGATACACAGGACTGGCTGTTTCCTCCCACACTGCAATGCAGTAGTACAAGCTCCAAGTCTCTGCCCAGGGAAGCCTCCTGACACAGAGCCCCAGGTTTCTACTGTGCAGCTTTGGCCAGCCGCATTAACATTCAGGCTGTCAGAGGAAAGTGGGTGTTCTGCATTACTCAGCTTGTTTGTCCAGCTTAGGAAGGCTGATACAGCAGGTGTGCAAAGTGACCTTACCAGTTAGTGACTTATGATACCTTCCCAAAGTAAAGTTCCCAGATCACTCTGGGTCCACCCCACAGGGCAAGGCAGCTGTTCTGTGTAGGGGGTGCTATTGTAACTCTTCCCTCTGTGGGATGGTGAGAATGAAATAACATGTGCTAAAAACTCTTAGCACAACATCTACCTTTTTAAAAATATTTATTTATTTATTTATTTATTTGGCAATCTTGACATAATTAGGGTAAAGAGGTTCAAGCACTACAGGAAGATGGGCAAGACAATTAGTTCCATATTGTTTCCTTAATATATCTGATGTAACAGGGGATTTTAAAGGATAAGCCCCACCCAGTCTCCCACCCACCCCAGGTCCCAGATGTAGGGCATGCTTTGAGATCCTTGCTCAGGTGGTCCCGGTAGTTCACCAGTTATGCATTGCTGCCAATCTCGCCACTCCAGACACAATGAGGCTGTTGAATAATCTACTGATATAGTCCATCATAGAGTCTCCCTCTGTCCAGTGTTTCGTTGCCAACATATAGCTGTGGTGATTGACCTGCTCTATCTTCCGTCTTTTCTTGGTTAAGGTTTTAAGTCTACCATTTCGGTTGAGGGGATTCCTAAAGAAACTCTGAGGTGTTCCCAGACCAGAATCCTATATGTACTAGCAAGTACAGGACCTGGCACAGTCCATCCCCCCGATCAGCTGGTGGTTGCAATTGCTTGGTTGGTTCCGTCTTCAGCCCCGACTTCCACTGGAACCAATGGGTGTTGCAGTCCATCCTGGTTCTGCTCATCACATATTCGGTCATCACACCATCCAGTGGGAGCTACAGCCTAGTCAGAGCGACCCCCAATAACCTCTACCAGGCCTATCCCTGCCCTAATTTGCCAGCATGTATAGCAGACTAGTTCAGTCTGCCCCATATCCCATTGGGCTCTCGTAAATGTCGAATGGTATTGTAGCTTAGTTCCATCCAACCAGCTCAGCTGTCCAGCCCTCACGGGTGTTGTTGAGTTCCTCTCTGTCTAGCCACCCCAGCCCCTGTGCTAGTTATTTTGTGCCCTCCCATGGGAGTGGTGACCCAAGAGGAAGGAGCCCACTATTTCCCCTCCCAGGTCACTCTCACTCCCGGATTGTGCTGTCTCCAGGTGGCCCTGTGGTTGGATTTGACTATATTAGCCCTTAGTGCCAGCTTCTGCTACGGTTAAGCCTCGACAGCTCTCATCCCCTCTAGTTTTGTTAGCACTAGTAGGAATAGTCCACCCATCCTGGCTCTTCCCTAATCTGGTCCACATTAGGCGTACAGGTGCTGCAGCCCTGCTTAGTCTGGTCCATCCCCTTCCCAGCTCACACTCTCCAGTGGGAGTAGTTATCCAGCAAGGGAACCACCCCTTATTCACCTGTCGACTCTGCCCCTCCCTTCCAGATTCTCACATGTACTGGTTGGGTACTGCGGTCTCATCTGGCACAGGCAGCCTCACCTTGGCATTCTGTGTTGTGTACTGCTTTTGTTGCGACCGAACCTGGCTCAGCCCACACTCTGCTCTGGCGTTTGGATTAGCCAGTGGACAATGCGAACCAATTCAGCCAGGTCTGCCCCCAACGCATGCCAGTTGTATGCCAGTGGGAAAATTTCCATAACCTCTTCTGGGCTGTTTCCTTCCATGCTTCTTGAGCTTATTTGTAGGATCCGTGTCCTGTCAGAGGAGTTGCTCAGGCTGCTCCGTCAGAACCCCTCCTGATGCCAGGTTTCGCACTGGTAGTGGGTCCGTGGGCCAGCACTACTCAGTTCACCTCCTGTCCCAGCGGGAGCAGTGACTTTCCTTAACTGGCCTTCAACACATTCTGGTTCTTGCTGTTGGATGTTTCAGCCCAGCCACGGCTCGTCCATACCCACATATAGCACATACATGGCTCAGTTGGGGTTGAAACCCAGCCTAGTCTGTCCCGCATCTACCCTGGTCCTCCAGAACACCAGGTGTTGCAGTCTGACCCTGCCCGGTGTGCCAAGTCCCAGTCAGTCCACACTTGTGCCAAGGGATGCTACAACTGTGTCCCGACCAGAATGCAGCCCCATTCCAGCCTGTGCACCCCTTGGTGGGAACCTCCACCCAGCCAGGGTCCCCCCAACCAGCTTCCCAACCGGGCCTGTTCCCAGCCAGTGTTAAGTGTGCCAGTGGTTGCTCTGGCTCAGCTTGGCGCAGCCCGTTGCTTGTGCCGACCCCTGCCTTAGACATTGTGGCTCATCGTCCTTGGCTCACACAGACCAATTGGTGCAAGAACCTAGCTGGGCATGTTTTGTGGTCCATCCTGGTTTCCAATTTAACTTGTGGGCTAAGGTTTGTTCAGTACTGCCTGGGGCGCCCAATCCATCCCCTTTCCATACATTGACGAGCAGTCGGAGCTACTTTGTCCATCCTTACCGAGGTCTGGACCTCCTGTTCACCAGTGGGAGCTATGGATCACCAGGAGAATTCCCAAGTTCTTCCCCTTTATCCCCTCCCAGACCGAATTCTCACACCTGCTGTTGGGTTTTGGACCAGTGCCTGGCGCAGACCGGCCTTCCTTTTGGCATTGCATGGGTTGGCATACGCAGCAGCCCAGCACACCCTGCACCCCATTCAGGATGGACATTCGGGTGCCGCTGCCCTGACCTGTCCAGACTGTTGCGGGTTCTTTCATCTGTGGTTGTAGTTAAGCTCCTTGGTCTCACCCAGCTTAGACCGACACCATCCCCACTCCTAAGCCATCCAGTGAGGTTGGAATTTCCACAGGGTGTGGCCCACACACCCTCCACACAATCTACCCCCAGATGTGGTTCTCAGTGATAGTTAATGTCTTGGCCCTGCCTACTATGACCCCTCTGCTGATCCATCATCATGGCAGGTAATGGGGACATCCTACTGTGCATGTCCAGAGTCTTTGCTTTTGAATGAATTGGTGTTCGGTATTCAGCGTTGTTGAGTAATTACAAGTTCTTCAGAGGAAGATTTACTGTCACTGGGAATCTTTAAGATTGATTCACAGCCCCAAATCAGTGTGAGTTCAATGGAGCTACCTAAGCAGCAAATCAAACAACCAAATTACTAGAGCTCCCCTGCTGGGTGGCCAGCAAACAGAGCCTGGTGCCACATGGCCCATTGGCCGCCCGGGAGCAGCTCACCACGTGCACGTGGTGGCTGGCTCGTATGAAGTAGGCATGAGGCAACCATCTTGTCCGGAGGCCCCTGCAGCCAGGTGGTTGCTGGAGGTTAAGATCCCTACACTCAAGAACCCACCTCCTACCCGTCCCCTCCCCAGCTCAAGCCGAAGCAAGCAGTAGGTGGGGCCAGACCTGCCTAACAAAGCTCGGAGTCTCCCCCGTGAGAGATCCTCTCCTGGAGCTTTGTCAGGCTGCCCTGGGAGCAGCTCACCACATGCACGTGGTGGCTGGACTAATCACTGTTTTTCAAGTACATTAGCAGGAAGCTGGGTTGGCAGAAAGGAGTAGCTGCGACTTCATTCAGGCACTATGAGATAGTATATGGGCATCTCAAGTAGTGGCTGAACCTGCTGTGCTGCAACACCCGCCCCTTATTCTTACTTCTGAGATGAGGTTAAATAGCTTGCTGAAGCTGAGATCTCATAAGTGGTATATTCAAGATTCAAATCTAGACAGTCTAGCTTCAGAGTCTATCCACTTGCGTATTAAAGAGTAGAAAACATTAATGGTAAACCTTACAACACTAGGAAAAAAAAAACCACTTTTATTGCATCAACTTACATAGCCTGGTAGATGGTGTCACTATAACAATTGTTAGCTTATACAATGTACAGGTTTATTTCCCCCAAACAAAGATGAAATACTCTGAGATTTTTCGGTAACCTCTGCAAATGGGATGAACTACTCATGTAAGATCTCTCAGTTGGACTTCTGCCTCCCACCCAACTGCCTTGCTGGCATCCAACTATCTTAGCCTTAAGTGCTGGGAGATGGATGCCAGATAACCATGTGTGTAAATTGCTCACAGCTGCAGCAGCTGACCCTGGGTAATGAGGCTACCGCTGCTGCGTCCAGGCGTATGGCTTCCTCTTTCAGAGCTGTGGTGAGAGCACTTTCACAATTTCAAGACTTCCTAAAGCCCTCCTTTTCCTTTTGTTTTAATTATATACTTGTGTAATGTTGTGCATTACACAAGCAGTTTTCCATATATTTTTGATCCTCCCAGCTGCTCCATTGTAGCTGGGATTATCCCACGCTTCCGTGGTAGACAGTAGCTGCGACATATGCTCCGACAGACACGAAGGGAGAGCCAGATCCAAACAGGAATGAGTCGCGTCTTTCCAGTAATTGAGATCAGTGTCAGAGTTCAGTCTAAGCCTGGAATCGCCTAGCCAAATTCCAGGGAGGTAGGAGAGCTGGAAGAAAAAGTATGTTTGACAAGGCGAAAGAAAAGCTTGAGACTAAAGGCAAAATTGTACAAGGGAGGAAAAATATTTTTCCCCACCCTTCATGACTTCTTAATTGGGATTCCCTGCAACAAAAGACTGATTTACAATAAAAAAGTGGGCAAAAGTGTAGCTTATATACCTTCTCTGTACACTGGCAATAACCCAGAGAGAGGTACAAATGAGTCTCTAGGTCTCAAAAGGGTACTTTAAACTTGGATATTAAGGCCTGGTGGCGTGGCCTAGTGGCTAAAGTCCTTGCCTTGAACGCGCCGGGATCCCATATGGGCGCTGGTTCTAATCCCAGCTGCTCCACTTCCCATTCAGTCCCTGCTTGTGGCCTGGGAAAGCAGTTGAGGACGACCCAAAGCCTTGAACCCTGCACCCGCATGGGAGACCTGGAGGAGGTTCCTAGATCCTGGCTTCGCACCGGCTCTTACACTCACTTGGGGAGTGAATCATTGGACGGAAGATCTTCCTCTCTGTCTCTCCTCCTCTCTGTATATCTGACTTTGTAATAAAAATAAATAAATCTTAAAAAAAAACTTGGATACTAAATGCCATAAATACTGTTCTTCTCAGAAACAAGGTAAGAAGGCTCAGGGGAGGGACTGGGTATGACTCACCTGGCTAAGACAAAAAGGCCTGGGAAAAGCACCTTCAGCAAGATGAAGATTTGTTATGTACATCCCAGGCCATGCTTTCTCCATTGGTTAAGGAGCTCTAGTGATTCAGCGTCCTTGTCTCCTTGGTACAGTGGGAGAAGGTCTCACAAATGGAGTTTCTTTGTTAATTTCTGTTATGTATATGCTTCTGCTATGTCTGCAGTTCTCAAAAGAATCTTTATGCTTGGGGGATATATTTGGGGTGGCTTATTGTTGCACACCTAAATTTGTGGACCTGCTTCCTGGTTAGTTCTATGAAACCAGTTATTGTGTAAAGTAGCTTATTTACAGCACATAAAAAGGTCACTGGGGAACAGCTTCCAAAGTCACTGCTTCTGTGCCTCTCTGAGCTGGGGAAATGCGAATATGTTAGAGGGAAGGCTCTTGTTATCACATGAACATATGGGTACAGGCAGGTGCACTTTGGAAACATGGTCCAACATAGTTGAAATGATGCAGGAATGTGACAGAAATCTTAGTTTTAAGATGAAGCAGATGTTGACTTTTGGATATATTTTTTATGTGCCTGCCCAGCAGTTGCTGTTGCAGTAGTGTCTGGACCACTCTAGGGTAGCTGGAGGTTGCTTCTCTGGAATATGATCGAAAGCATGAAAGATAATTTGGAGAAGATCAGGTGGTCTTAGAATCTTGAAACAGAAATGAAGGGCCCAGCGCAGTAACCTATCGGCTAAATTCCTCACCTTGCACGTGCCAGGATCCTGTATGGGTGCATGTTCTATTCCTGGTGGCTCCACTTCCAATCTAGCTCTCTGTTTGTGGTCTGGGAAAGTAGTTGAGTATGGCCCAAAGCCTTGGGACCCTGCACCTGCATGGGAGACCTGGGAGAGGTTCCTGCTCATGGCTTCAGATCTGTGCAGCTCTGGCTGTTGCGGCCGCTTGACTTGTAACTTAGGAAGTATTCCAAAGTGACCAAATTTTAGTCAGAGTGTATTTTATCATCACACAGTGAGCATTCGTTGGCTTGGTCCAAAAGATGGGCTTTAAACAGGCAGGATCAAATTTCTCACAGGTTTTGAGAAAAAGATTGATTGCAAACATCTTCAAAGACTAGAGTACTAAGAAGAGGCTACTGAGAAGACCACTGATAAATTTTAAGACTGACAGTTTTGAAAATGAATTAGGAATATATAATAATCAAAGCATTGTGCAGGAGCAATGCAAATGGCTTATACAGAAGAGACCTTACATCCAGTTTGTGTATTACAGGAGTCAAGCTGACCATGCAGATCACTTGAATAGGTACCTGGACAGTCCTGGGACAGGCCTCAGGAGGTGTTCTTTTGAATGCTTTGCACATGTTTTAGGGCAGTTTGCTTTCACTTGGGACAAGACATGTTTCGGCTTCCACAGTATGTTGAATTTTGGAATATTTGCATGAACTTCTCCAATTGAACCTCCCCAACTTAAAGATCCAAAATCCAGGGCCCCCTGTTGTGGCATAGCCAGTAGAGATGCTCCTGTAATGTTGGCATCTCACATTAGTGCCACCTTAGGTCTCAGCTCCTCCGTTTACAGTCCACCTACCTGCTAGCAGCCTGGGGAAAGCAACAACGGAAGGCCCAAGTGCTTGCCTCTTCTCTCCTCCTTCCCCTACCTCAACTTTGGAGACCAGGAAGTTCCTGGCTTAGCCCTGGCCTAGAGTCGGCCATTGCAACCATCTGGAATAAACTGGTGGATGAAAGATCGATTTCTCTCTTTCTCCCTTTCCCTGTAACTCTGACTTTCAAATAAATAAGTACATTTAAAAAAATTCTGAAATCCCAAATGCATCTGACTCCAAAAATGGATGTAAACTTCATTTTTGGGGACATATCAGCATCTTGTATTAGGGTGCAGAGTCTGTATCATCCAGTAAGTAAAAAATGTGCTGAATGAACAACAAGAGCATCCACTTGAGGATTTGCCATTTGCTGGGCATACTTTGGATATTGTATGACAGCTGGGAATCTTTGTGTATAAATAGCCCAATTCATTACTTGTTTTAAATGCATGGCAGAACCAGCTGATAGTTTAAGGAATTTGGAAAAACCATGCTAAGTAAAAAGAAAGCAGCTCTGGAAATGCAGGTTCCAGAAACTGATGAATTAATGGCAGTCCCTGCCAGCCATCTAAAGACAGGTGAATCCTCTTTACAGATGCTGTTCTATGGGGAAAGCTAATTGGATGGACCTGGGTCACTTGCCCACTTTTTTTTTCCAAAAGATTTATTCATTTGAAAGGAAGATTTACAGAGACAGAGAGAGAGATCCTCCCCAGGGTGGTACACCAACCAAGGTTAGGCCAAGTCAAAGGCAAGAGCCAGGAGCTTCTTCCTGGTCTCCAATATGGGTGGCAAGAGCCCAAGCACTGTGCCATCTTCTGCCATTGCAAGTGGATCAGTGGAATATTTGGGATGCATTGCAGGGGGTGGTTAAGCCCATTATACCACATCTTGACCCTAATTGCCCACTTCTTCACTCTAAGTAGGTGGGACATTTGGACCAATAGACTTCCCAAGTGGGTAGGGGAATTGCTCCACTAAGAGAAAAAAAAAAAAGTAAACCAAATTCTGTGACTCTGAAGGAAATGAGTGCTGGGGCAGGAAGTATGATAGGTTCATTTAACCTTCAGTGACGATTGCATTGATATTATTATCCTCATTTTTTTTTGTTAGATGAAGGCATTTGCTGTTAAAAGCTGAGCTCTATATAGAAAAACAAAAGCTGGGCAGAATATTTTCTCATCCCATTTTCAATGTTTAATATTTCAAGTGTAATCTTATTAGCAACCGTAATATGTTCTACTTTCTCAATTTAGAATTTCTGGGAATTTTCCCACTGTGCTCTCTCTTAGACTTTGGCTCTGTTTTACTTTTTATTATGGTTGAATCCAAGGCAGTAGGAAAAATACACACAGCCAGCAGGCTGTTGTAATGTAAATATGTGGGAATAGGGTTGCCTGGTAAAGTCACTTGCTGAGACATTGGCATGTATTGCAGTGTTGATTCTGGTTAAAGGAAAACAGACCTGTAGCTACACCAAGCCTGAACTGCTCAGAAAATATGAGAATGGAAGATGCCTTATCTTGTTGACACTTTCTAAAGAGTGTCATGCACCTAAGTAATGTATAAGCTTTTTTCTTTTGTGCACACTATCCTGACTGTAATTTTTGGCTTCTTGATATTAGTGTAATAACAAGTGTGTAATCAGCTGTACTTTTAGGAACAGACCTTGTTGGAATCTGAAATCTGTGCTTCCACCCACCCTAGCCTTACTCCTGACATCTTGTCACCCAGTGTCCTCTGTGGTACTCTGGACTCAGTTTGCTACAATGTGCATGGAAATGCGTTCAGCGCCCAGTCTCTGTGTAGTTGGAGTACAATGTGCCCTTGTGTCAGAGGATTCTGCAAGCCCAACCAATGGTGAATGGAAAATTATTCAGGACAAAATATTGTGTCCATCATGAACTTGAACAATTTTTCTTATTATCCCCTTAGCAACAGCATAAACAACTATTTATGTATCACTTACCTTGTTGTTAGTAGTATAAGTAATCTGGAAATCATTTCAAATATGCAGGAGGATGTGAATAGATTCCATATAAATACTGTACCACTCAATGCGAGGGATTTGAGCAGCCCTTGTATAAAGGGGTGGTTTTGGTGGTTTTTGCTGCCCTGTGGTGATATCCTGGACCCAGTTCTTGGATTTTGAGAGACTGCAAGTGTGCAGTTGTCTATTAAGTACTCAGCTTGGCCTTGGCTTGTAAATAAAGTACTCAGTTGGGTTTAAGTGGTCCTATTAGTGGGACATGCAGGTTGGGGGTCTTGGGTTTATAAGGAGTCAATAAAATGATGTATGGCATGGAATAAGCCTCCAAGCTACTTGTTCTGATGTGTGTCTACCCTCTTCTAGTCAGGATACGCTGTGTGTTCAGTTCAGTTCACTGGTAGTCAACTGTGGGTTGAGGGGCAGCAGCACAAAGATTGGGAGGTTCTCCTATGCACAGTGTGAGGATTGTTCTCATTGTGTGTGTGTAATATCTATATCTATATTGATATTAAAAGGTTCAGAGAAAAGAAGAGAGAGAGGGAAGAAAGGGAGGAAGGAAGGAAGGAAGCAGGGTAGGAAACAAGCAAAAGAGAGAAAGAAGTCTACCATTCACTGATTCATTTTTCAGATGCCATCAACAGCAAGGGCTGGGCCAGGCCAAAGATGAGGACCTGCAACACCATCTGCATCTCACACATGAGGTCCAGGGATCCAAGTACTTGAGCCATCATCTGATGCTTCCCACAGTGCATATTAACGGGAAGCTGGATCAGAAGTGGAGCTGGGACCCTGATAAGGGATATTGGTATCTCACATGGCGACTTAATTGTTGTGTGAAATGGTGATTCTACCACACACCTTTATTCTGTCTTTGATCCTTGCATTAATCTTGGATGAACTCCTTGTACCAGGCTGCTTCTCAGCTGGGAGGCTGAGTGGGTGAGGCGGGTGTCCCTGTCTGGGATTGTACCAGGCCCTTTCTCAGCTGGGAGGCTGAGTGGGTGAGGCAGGTGTCCCTGTCTGGGATTCAGGCAGCTGAAATGATTATTATAACCATTTCATTCTTGCCTTAGTGTCTCTCACTTCTTCCTCTAGAAGTTCCCTCGACAGCCCCTCCTGGGTGCTGATTCTGAGTTGTTCTCTTTAATTTGACTTCTCTTAGCCAATCCTTCCATCTCTGTACAATGGAATTTATAGTTCTCTGTACCTGCAGGTCTTTGAAAATACTCCTTGCTGTTATCCCTCTTTTCTCTGTGCTTGCTCCAGTCCAGCCAGGAATGGATTAACAAGCTCTTAAGTGTACTAATGACATGGAGTAACTACCAGCAATAAAATTGACAGTTTATAATCTCAGTGTGACTAAGAAACAGTTTCAAGTTGAACTTTAAGAGGGAATTACACTACTAGGCTCACCCACAGATACACATATTCATCCCAATTACCTTTAGAAAATATGTATGTTGACTAATAGTCATAGCCAGTTTTTATTTCATTTAGATAAAAATGTTTGCAGAGATTATCCATATATTCTTGTAAAATTTTAATCCTAATGCTAGCTCTTTTTCTGTAAAATGTTCTCTTTCACTTACTTTCTCCTTTAAGTGATTGGTGTTTGATCCTGCAAGGAGCTCACCCTTCTGCCTCTCTTCTTCCACCTCATAAATCCTGCTTCTTTGGTTCTTTAAATGTTCTTTTTAATTTTAGGCTTCCATCAGATTGAAAGTCATTGAGTCCCGCATTCAATGGGGAGGTGGTGGGTACTGGTTTTGCCACACTGTCTCTCTGAAGTTCCATTTGTTGCTGATACCAACTTGAGAGGGGAGCTCTGTTGAATGGGTACATCAAAGTGAGGATCCTGGGGTGGGACAGATAATAGGAGAAAAACAACAATTCTCATTGGCAGAAATTTAAGACAAGAGTTGTCTTGTGTGACAAATGACTCCCAAGGTGCTGACCTGATTGAAGGGTTGTTGATTGGTAGCTGATCTGTTGTTGCAGGATAATAGTCTCTAGAGCTGCTTACCCAGTGACTATAAGGTACTGATACACACTGCAAATGTAATCCATATTTGTAATTTCAAATTTTCTTTTATTTTTGAAGATTTATGTATTTATTTGAAAGCCAGACTTGGAGAGGGACACATATACACGGAGTGTTTTATTGATTGGATCATTCCCCAAATGACCTCAGGTAGCCAGAGCTGAGCTGGTTAGGAGCCAGGACCTTCTTGGGGGTCTCTCAAGTGCTTCCAGGGCCCCAGGTAGCAGCCCCAGTATTGGGTGATGGAGGGTAGGGATAGGTTAAATTAATTTCTATAATATGTATTGATTCACCATCTCTAAAATATTATCATTTAAAATGTGATCAATATAGAAAATATCAGTTAGCTATTTCACGTATTTTCATTGTAAATCTTCAAAATTTAGTGTGCTTGTTGCACATGCAACTCATTTCAAGCTGGTACATTTTAAGTGCTCAGCAAGGCTCAAATGTGCCATCCTAGAGCCTAATTCTCGACCTTCCTGAAACCAGTACATGGCAGAGTGCTGTGTGACTGTACATTGCTTTTTGCTTTTTGGTCCCTTAGTTCAATGAACTGTGTTCTCTGTGGCTAAGATTCCTGATATTTGTATTTTGCACTGCTAGTTTGGATTCTTAAATAAACCTAGGTGCCAGCCACATATGCAGCAACAAATGTTCTCCCTTCTGCAACATGATTATTTTATATCAGTGTGTTCTTTTGCTATTTTTTTAAAAGAGGAAGCCAAGGCATTTGTATGACACCAATGAAGACAAAATAAATGACAAAGGTAGAAATAGAAATACAATATGTTACTACAGGGTCCAGGTGTAATTGACTGCTCTCTTCTGCCCCCAGAGACAATTTCTGTGCTTATTGGGGTTTTCATGAGGCATTGAAATAATGTCGCAAAAAAAACCTGCTAATATATGACTGACTCTCAGACTGAATTTTTAAAGATTTATTTATTTTTATTGGAAAGTCAGATTTATAGAGCTAAGGAGAGACAGACAGACATATCTTCCATCCACTGGCTCACTCCCCACGTAGCTGCAGTGGTTGATGCTGAGCCAATCTGACACCAGTAACCAGGAGTTTCTTCTGGATCTCCCACGTGGGTATAGGACCCCAAGGCATTTGGCCATCTTCTACTATTTTCCCAAGCCACAAGAAGGGAGCTGGAAGGGAAGTGAAACATCCAGGATATGAATCAGCACCCATATGAGATTCCAGGTGTGCAAGGCAAGGACTTTAGCCACTAGGCTACCACGTTGGGTCCTATCAGATTGAATTTATACCCATTTCTACACCATCATTTAACTATTAAGCCTATTGAGGTCTATTTGCAGATTCAGTTTTATAATTTTCCTTATGATCTGTGTTATCTTTTTTAAAAAAAGTATTTTCACAAGTGGAACTTAGATGACAACTGTTATATAATTCAACTTAAGTTGGGAGTTCTCTTTTTCGCCCAGAAAGGATGGATGCAGTGTATGACCCAGGATTAAAAAGATGCTTTCTCAAATTTGTAGTCTTCATGATGGGGGACTTTGGACTTTTTATTGGTAGAGAAACAATATTATTGATCGTGGCACCCTGTCTTCCAGAGATATCTTGGTCTTCACATGGAGGATAAAGAAAGTTGGAATTTTCTTTCCATAGATGGAAAATTTGAGGTCAGGAACATTGTCACAGGACAGATTTGAGACTCGTTGGTGGGTTCTCTGCCAGCTTGACTCTGTCTCATCATCTTCATAGCTTCTGATTCAAGCATAGCTTGTTAAAAGATGTGGGTTGCACATAAAAACAAGTTAGTTTTGTAAGCCTATGAGTTGATGTCTCCAAACCTGAGTTTGAAAATATGTCTGGATTGCATTTTATTATAAATAATGGAGAGTATAGTTGTCGGATATCCCATGCCTAGAATCCCAGGCATGCGATACTTGTTGTTAAGGATGCGGGCTCATGAGCCATGTGTCTGGTCTGCCATTTCCAGTGTCCACCTGGCCTCATGTCTGTACCCTAGGCAGGTAAAAGATGAACAACAAAAGGGACAAGGGCAGAGTGGCATCACGTAGCAATACTTTGCTTTTTATTTTTGAAGTGTTGTCTGAGCTAAGAATTTCTGCAGGCTGTTACTGGGTCATGTGATCACCTCTTGTAAGAAGGCAGCTGGAGAACCGCAGAATTGTAGCTGGGCATACTGTTGTTCTGAGCAACCTTAGTGGAGTGGAAGAAACAAAGACAGGATTTCAGATAAGCAGCCGGTGCCATCAGCCTTTAGGACTATGTTTTATTCACTAACTACATGAACGGCCCTGTGAAATGTGAGTTTTTAAGGATGTTTTCTTCCTGTGTCTCCAAGCAGAGTTCCTTATAGCTGTAAGCTAAATTTAGAAGTAGAGAGGTATACCTGTGTGATGTCTTAGCCCTCACAAATGCACCAGGATTATTATTAAGCGGGTGCCGGTTAAGGATGCAAGAGAATTGTGTATTCTGTGATGGTATCTTTTTAAAATACACTTAAAATTATTCCAAAATCTGAAGTTTTTAAAAAGTTGGTAAGGCATTTCCTGATCTTCCATCTTCCTTTTTTAGTGAGATAAGTAAAAATATGAACAATGTGGAAAATATATGGAGACAATTTTTTTTTAACTTTTCAAAATGTGTTTATTTGAAAGTCGGAGTTAGAGAAATCTTCCATGTGTTGGTTCACTTCCAAGATGGCCACTATGGTCCAGGCTGAAGCCAGAACCTTCATCCAGCTCTTCCACATGGGTGGCAGTGGCCCAAACATTTGGACCATCTTTTGCTGATTTCCCAATTCATTAGCAGGGACCTGGATTGGAAGTGAAACAGCTGGGGCATGAAAAAAGGCAGAGATGAGATGCCAGCATTGCAAGTAGAGTCTTTACTTGCTACACCTCAATGCCCACCCCAAAGAGAGTTTTTTTTTTTTAAGAACTTCTGTGTCTCAAAAATGCTCTTTCTTTTCTGAACTCGAGTCTCCTGGCACTGAGCTAATAGCTTCAGTCTCAAAAGAACCCCTGTGAAGCTGTTGCATCGTAGTGTACCCAAAGGTTAATGTGGTTACCCTCTGTGGGGGCAGTAAGAAGATGCCATCCAGGCAGGAGTTTTTCGGTGGGATAGTTTCATCCTCTTGGATTCTTCCTAGGTAGAATAGCATTTCGGCATCCCCTTGGATATTTTTTTCTTGTCATTGGTTCTGATGAATTAATTGGATGCAGGTAGATGCCTCCTGCTGCTCACCAGACATTTAGAATTGTTTCTGGATGCTTGTAAAGTCTTAGAATATTCAGGAAAGATGCCAGGGCCCTGGTGCTTGGGCCTTAATGTGGAAGCACGCTTGGCTAATCTTTGTTGAGTGTCTCTTGTGGGCCAAAGACGCTACTCGACCTTTTGCATTTGCTGTTTTTTTCTTTTTTTTTGTCTCATTTTATAGATGCAGAAAACTAATCTTCCAGGCAGTCAAGTAACTTTGTTAATTAATAGTGAAGCCTGGATTCAACCCAGGCTGTCTGAGGCCAGAGGGATGATTTTTGTTAACTACATTCTTTTAACAAGCAGTTACAGAACACCACAGTTCTTTGTGAAGAATTTTGTGCAAAATATAACAGCCAGATTATGCCCAGTATGCCTGGAGACAAGAATACATGAAGAGAGAAAAGACCCTCTGTTCTCTTGTGTTTGCAAGCTCATGTACCTCCCCATTTGGCGTTATTATATCTTTGCATGGCAGACTGTGGAGTTATGGGTTTAGAAGATAGGGCTCCTGGAGTCTGTTGGTCAGTGTTTCTATCTTGGCTTTTCCAGTTAATAGCTCTGCGGCCTTGGGTGGATTTAACTTGTTTCAGTCTGTTTCCTCATTTACAAATAGGAAAAATTATAACTTTCATAGTAATGTTGTGAAAACTAAATAAAGCCATGTAATGTGCTTAGCTCAGGGCTTGGCACAGGGTATTGCCTGGGAAATGTTACCTGAGTAGTATTGGTGAGTAGGGCTTAATACAAGTTTTATGAGTTCAACTATATGTGGCCTAAAATAATATTGCACACATAGCATTATGCTAAGTATGCATCTGTCAGAAATCAACAGAAAGCTCTCATATTGGTTTTCATCTATGGCAACAATTCCTAAAGTAATAAGATAAAGTTATGTATTTCTTTTGTTGGGTGTGTCTGAAGTATTCCATTTGCCAGACAAAATAATTATTTTTGTTTAAGCCTGTATTTTTCATCTTGAATCTCAGAGCAAGAGTAAGCAAGAAAGAGAACTTCAGTCTCTTTGTTTATTCCCCCCACTGCCTGCAGTTGTCAGGGTGGGGCCAGGACTAAAGCTGGAGCCTGGAACTCCATCTGGGTCTCTCAGGTGAATGGCAGGAGCCATCATTGGCTGCTTCCCAGGATGCATTATCAGGAAGCTAGGTCAGAGGAAAAGTAGCTAGGCCTTTCAGATATTGGCTGTGGGCATCCTACGCAGTGGTTCACCCTGCTGCGCCACAGTGCCTCTGTACTTCCAATACAATCCCTTCTGTGAAAAGCAATCCAATTTCTGAAAAACACATCCATTGTTTTGCATGTTGTCATGATGAGCAGTGAAGATTCTAGTCCTTGGAATGTGTTCCAATGTTTGACTTTTCTTCTTTTCTGTTACTTTTACTAATTTTGAGTTTTTGTTTTCCTTTCTCTTTTCCATCTTCTCTCTTTCCTTCAGTCACTTAAATAAGTGAATTATAATTTATGGATGTGAGTTGTTTTAGCAATGTTGATTTATGACTTTAGAACCTAAAGCCCATTTCCTGCATACATATCCCCTCTGTAATGTTGTCAGTGCTAAGGAAGCAATTATTTTAATCCTCTGACTCACTCGTGTTGACTCACTCCTTCTCTGGATGAATTCTATATCCCCAGCATCTAGCATTGTGCTTATGTGAAGTGGGCACTTAAAAACAATTGCTTAATGTTCTTGAATCAAGGGCCCTTGCTGCTAGGAAACAGGGCTGCATCAATTGGAGCCTCACTTGAAGAAGCTGTAAGGTAGATAGTAATGGCTTTAAGTATAGCTCAGTTTAGCATTGAAAATAACTTTAAAAATTTGTTCAAATTTCATGCTTCCGTCCAAACACATGATTGAAAAGCATAATATTTAATCTGAGAAGTCTTCTAAAAAGTTTATGGAAATGCATGTCATGGAAAAATTGTTCATGGATTTTTTTTTAGCATGAAACTGGATTTATCTTTTCATTTTTCCTTGAGGTTTTTGAAGCACTCTTATTTTTTTCAGTCTCCAAAATTAAGAAAAATGCTACATGCATGTTTGATTCTTCAGATGCTTGAACTCTAGAGTTGTGCTCTAGTAGGAGCAGAGACAAAGCAGTTCAATTCTGTGGGCAGGAGAAGCAACATGTAGTTGATGTCTTTTTTTTTTTTAATAAATTTACCTTTTAATTTTAATGGGCTTTTTAAAAAGGATTTATTATTTATTTTTATTGAAAAGGCAGATTTACAGAGAGGAGAGACAGAGAAGAAAAGATCTTCCATCTGCTGGGTCACTCCCCAAATGGTTACAATGGCTGGAGCTGAGCCAGGAGCCAGAAGCCAGGAGTCTCATCAGGTCTCCCACTTGGGAGCATGATCCCAGGGCTTTGGGCTGTCTTCTGCTGCTTTCGCAGGCCATAAGTAGGGAGCTGTATCAGAAGTAGAGCAGCCAGGATACTATGCTGGCACTTGAAGGTAGAGGATTAGCCTGTTGAGCCACAGCACAGGTCCTGGAGTTTTTTGATGAGAGGAATAGTGCAGTATGTCTGTATTCTTGCATTTGCTTGTCTTCTGCATGCCCTACTTCTAAGAAGTACATGGCACCTGTCCTTGACATTTTCCAAAATCTTAATGTTATGGACACCAAGTAGTTCTTTAAAAAAAAATAAGGAAGAAAGGTCAGGAGGAGATAATAAAGCCACAAGAAAAAGAACAATGGCAGGAGGGTTAAAGGGGCAGACACGTGTTGGTTGGAGTCCTGGGCTGTGCTTGACTCAGTCAGGCTTGCTGCTGGTGCACCTGGAAGAGCAGCAGAAGATGACCGAGACCAGAATGGGATTCCTCATTCCTTCCTTGGTTTGCTTCTGTCTGTTTCAGGCATTTTGAGAATGAACCAGGAATGCAAGAGCTCTCTTGGGGTGTGTGTGTGTGTGTGTGTGTCCGTGTCCTCCTCTGTCACTGTGCCTTTCCATCAAATAAATCAGTAAATGGATAATAAATTAATCTTTTTTTGAAAAGGGGTGGTAGCCTTAGAATTCTATTCTTTGTAACCCAGAAGGATTCTTCACAGTAACCCTGAACCATCCCCTCCACCCCATTGCTACATACTGCTTTAAGTAAGTGGTGCCTACCCTTGTGCTGTGGAATGCAGGGATGACAGTGGTGCTGATAATGCTGCTACTGAGGGACTTCTGGTGTCACAGTGCTTGTTTGCAGTTGTGGGCATGACTCCCTTAGCCCCATCCTTACTGTCTTCCTCATGTTGTAGTCATTATCCTATACCTCTCCAGCTTGAAGTGCCTGTTTTGTTCTTCTGAATTGGTTGTGTGGTTTCCAATTCAAGACCACCCTCTAGAAATGTTAGATGCAGTGCCATCTAGGGAGCAGTCGATGCCTGCACAACTCCCCCTATGCCCGTGATCACACTGTTGGATATCTGTGCTTGCTTCATCCTGCCTGGGAGCAAACATCATTTTCCAGCAAATATCTCAAGGGTGAGTGAAAGTATGTGACCTTCCTCCTTCCACTGTATAAGTAGCCTAAAATATCCTCTCTATTGAAACTGAATTTTGAGAGCTCAGAATAAAAAGTCTTGCCTTTGTCCTTGGACTCCATGTGTGAGTGGAGGATTAGCTGATTCCCTTCCTTTTACATAACCAACTTCTTTTATTTTTTCAGTCTGCTAAGATCATTCTAGTAATTTAGAAAGGAAACAAATGTAGCCATATTATCCATAAAGGGAATAGATCTGTACTGTGTTGGCTTTATTATCTTGGTAGTGCAAATGACAATTCCCTCTTGCTTTCCAAGAAATTAAGGTGTGTGGTAAACAAGGACTTTTGCTTTTGTTTTGTTTTGTTTTTAACCCAACAGTGAGTTTGGTATTTTTAGAGCTCCAGTTTCTTTGGTAAATTAGACCTGCTGTATTTTATGGCTCCATGTTTCTGGCTAAGTTTGCTTTTTCTATTTGATATCCCATTGCCAAGTCCAATCTCAAGAGAATGCCACCAAGTCAAAGGGAAGGCTGGGAGAAATTATAAATTGGATGAATAAACTTCTGTCAGCTTTCAATTACAGCTGTCAAAAAATTCCCAACTGTAATATTAAACACTGAGTGTGGGCTGTAAATGCTGTGTCTTCTGATTTTCTTAATGTTTGAGATAAATAGTTTTTTATGGGCAAAGCATGAAGTTTACCAAACTGTATATTATAGCATTTATGATAACAGGAAAGCCCAAATAGCTTTGGGATTTGAGAAGTGAAGAATTGGAAAGTCTGTTAGGACCAGAATTGCCAATGGGCCATACTCTCCTAGATTTTTTTCCTTTGTTTCCCTTCTCTGGTTTTTCAGACTATGGGTTTTTCCTGCTCTGTTCAGCAAAAAAATACCAGCAAATTATTTTTTAATTTATTGTGGAGAAAATCTTATTAAAATGTAGAACAAATCAGTATTTCTCTTTCTGTAACATAAGCTACCGTCATAAGCTCTATAAAGATCCCAGTCAATGATAGACCACATGTGTAATTGTGGCCTCGTGTTTAAACTGCCTAGAGACTGTGTAGCCATCTCAGTTGTCTTGGTTTATCACAACTATACTCCCTGGTGTTTGCACAATGATGAAATTGCCTTGTGATGCATTTGTTAGAACACAGCACCGTGGATGAGTGAAATCTGACTGTACGCATCACTTAGCTGTTATTTCTTAAGACTCTATATGTAATTTTTATCCTTAAAATAATATTGTAATTTTCTGATTTACTTACTAGAGATGTTTTAATGTACTCTTCTAATTCTTGTCTCTCCTTGAATTCTAAGATTTAATTTTCGTAGTGGGATTCTTGCTAAATTTGATCTACATGTCTAAGATTTTGTGTTTTCATGAGTAAAATGGAAACAGATGCCATGCCAAATGTCTTGCATGAATTATCCCATTTCTTGTTTTGCACTGAAACTAAGGGGGAAAAAAAAGCCTTGAGACTCAAAATGTTTATTTTTTTGCAGAAGATTTTTTTTTATAAACCTTAACTTGTTTTGTTCTTGAATGGAAATGTCTGTCTTTAGCACACTGTGGTAGTGAGGAACTTTCAGATGAGATAAAGGAGTCGTGTTGCCATCACAGTGCTGTGATGGTTGGCCAGCAGTGCGTGACAATTCATAGGTGCTCGGCTTGCTGAATAAATGGGTGGGTGTGGATGCCACAACGTGGCTGTCTGTCAGCTTTTGTGATTGTTTCTCACTTAGGACTGCACTCACACACACATTTGCTAAATTTGTGACATTCAGTGCTCAAATCACTAAGCTTATAATGAGGGAGAGAAACAACAGCACCTTTCAAGATAAATCACTTAGTTGACAACAATGCAGGAGATATAAGTTATTCTCACTTCTCTATTTTGAGAAGAGAACTGGACACTACCTGTGTCAGCCACATCACTGGGCAGATGAACACACAGTGACCTGTATTTCCCAGAGGGTGGCTGCTTCGAAGGCACTCCAACTTAAATCACTCCTTGGAAATTGAAGCACAGCATTAAATGCAGTGTCTCATAAAGTTTAATTTTTATAAGCCAAATGACAGTATGGCATGATGGTAAAATAAGTAATGATAGTGCTTATGAATTAATAAAGATACAGCATATTGAGTTATTACAGTCTGGCATTATACTTAACATGTGTAATCCATTATTCTAGATCCTCTCATTTTTTTCTAACTTCATTATGTTCAAAGTCATGTGTGCAATTGAGATAATGTGGTAAATAAGGATTATTTAAGTTAACCCCTGCATCTTATCTTGGGTGGTGTGTTTATCTTTTTAGTTATATGTAAAATTAACATGGGAGGTAGAGTGTGGAGACATGGTGTGAATTAAACTTTGGGTCAGTATTCAAACCAGAGGAATCATGTGACTGGCAGTCACATTTACCACTTCAGTTAAAATGCTTTCAATGAAATTGTCTTTGGGGTTTTTTAGGGGTTCAAAATGGCTTTATGAAGTCATTGATACCAGAGCCAATGTTTTCTATAATTCACTGTTGCAGCAGAAAACAGAGGTGTTATTAAATGTATACAGAACTACTTATTAACAAGTCATAACTCCAGATATTATTGCCAAACTGAAAGAATTTGAAAATCGCAATAAACTCAGAAAAGATTGCCAGTAATAAATAATGTGTCAAATTGTATTATAGCGTATTGAATATGGTGATATACTACACTGAAGCAAAAATTTAATTATCTACAAAAGACCCACTGTTTGTGGATATGACCATCAGAGTGTAATTGGCTTATTTTGGCGGGGGTGATGGTGGTGGTGATGATTGATTGCATTCAGTGAATAGCTTTTGGATCCAAGGCTGGATTCTTTACTAAGAACATACAGAATTACCAGTGAATTAAGTATAATAGTCCTTGAAGCAACATAATTCACTTAGCCAAGGTGAACAGTTTATCAGTGTCCAAAGACTGCACCACTCACATGAATCGCTAGGTAAAATGATTAAATCATATTGTGAGACTCTGGTATTAATGCAACCAGAACTATTCATTAATAAATATAATGAAAGAAAAGGTACAAACCTCAGTAATGTTTAGTGATATTGACTTAGAAGGAATATAATGCTATTTGTGAAATACCAAAGGAAGCAGTTAACCCGTTAACATTGCTGATAAAGGGCTTAATAGATGTCTTAGTGTATTGCTTTAAATAGTTTTCCTAATGGTTTATGTAATTTTAGGTTTCACAATACAAAGAAAGTTGCCAGGATTATTATAAAAACCCTATTTTCACCATCATTCCATAACACACTGGGCAAAGGAAAGTACCTGGCATTTAGTCAGCCTAACTAAATTCATGTTAGTTGAACAAATGGTTGGATGATTGAACAACAAAAGTAGTGATGATACGATCTCACAGTAAGGAAATGCTTATGTGAAATCTAAATGAATTGTCCTAATTTTAGTTTCTTCATGGCCCACCAAAACCCTTCATGTTGTAGCATGGGCTCCATATGGGTTTAGAGTGAGCTAAACAAAAAGTTTCTTCTGCTATGGACATGTTACTTGCTTCTCTGGCTACTCGCCATGGGCAATTCATTTCTAGCAATTTTTTGAGCACTTACTCTAAGCCAAAACAATAGTCTAATGTCTGAAGAATGAAGATATCATCTAGATGCACAGACAGGTAATATGAGTAAAAAATGAACAAAACTAAAACTTGGGCACAGCCAAGAAATCCTAGAGCTGGTAAATGGTAAGTAAACTGACACATGTGGACCATGGAATATAGTAGTTACTGAAAAGAAATGAGTCATTGCACTATGAAGGACGCTGAGGAACCCCAAATGCATGTAACTAGGTGAAAGAATCCAGTATGAAAAGGCTGCAGCAATAACATTCTGGAAAACAAACAAAGCAGGCCATGAAAAGACTAGCAATTGTCAGGATTTGTGGCAAAGAAATCAATAGACAAACACAGGAGACTTCTAGAGCAATGAAACCGTTCCATAGTGTGCTGTAGTGGTGGATATGTTATTGTAAATTTGTTTTGGATTTACTAGTATGAGTGAATCCTAATACAAGCAGTGGACTTGGGTTATAATGCTGTGTCAATGTAGGTTTATTAAGTACCACTCTTGATACTTGATGGGTAAAGGGACTATGATATAGGCAGACCAGATTGTGTGGGAATTCTGTGTACTTTCTATTCAGCTTTTCTGTGATTCTAAAGCTAGTTTTTACATTGTATTTTAAAACAAGAGCCCACAAAAAAATAGCAGCTAAGGGTCCAGATAAACAGTTCCTAGAGAAGATATCCAAGTAAATTATAAGCATGTGAAAACACACTCCACCTCATTAACCATCAGGGAAATGGAAATCAAAGTCATAATATGATACCACTTCACACCCAAAAAGATAGGTGTAATAGGAAAAACATGTAACATGTATTGGACTGGGTTTGGAAAAAGTGGGAAACTCTACACTGCCTGTGGGAATGTAAAATTGGGAAATTGTTTGGAGAATAGTCTGACAGCATCTCTCATGGTCAAATACAAGATTGCCATGTATTACTGCCATTCTCTCAGTTGTAGAATGGAGGAGGAGGAAACTTGAAAGGCAGGAAACATTACCTATGTGAAAACTATTATAATTAGAAAGTAGAAACAACTAAAATCTCCTTGGCTGATGAATGAGGGGACAAAATGTAATATATCCATACAATGCAAATTTGTTTGGCAATAAAAAGAAATGAAGTGTCACTTATGCCATGACATGGGTGAACTTGGAAAATGTTTGCCAAATGAATAAAGCTAGTCACATTTATATGCAATGTTTACTGTAGGAGAATCCACTGGTTAATGATTGCCTAGAACTGTAAGTTGTAGATGAGTGAATTTTGTATCAGTAAAACTACTACAGAATGCATACAGAATCGTTCAGATACAAGCATATTCTAACCTTTCTTGCTGAGCAAAAAACCATGAAAAAAGCCTTTCAATTTTACCTGAAACTGCAGGAATTCTGATTGTCTTTAATTATGAAGCAGTAAGAAAGAAATTTTTGCTACGGCACAAAGAACCATCTAGTAGGAAAATGAACAAGGAGAAAAACTGGGTTAAAACTCCATATTGCCTAAGTGCAAGCAAGCACAACAGGATTACCCCTTTTCTAGACGGAACCCAGGGTTCAATATTCATATAATTAGTTTAGCGTAAGCGTGAATGTAGCATATTCTGTTGACTCTGTGCTGTGTTGTTGTTTTCTGCTAAGTTAGTTTACAGGCTAAAGATTTCTGTTGGTCTAGTTTTCTAGTCCAGTTAGGCAGGTTTAGTTTTCTTCTTTTTTAAAAAAAAAATTTGATGCAATGCAATATAATAAAATAATAGAAATAAAAGTAAGTATTTAGTCTGGTGTATACATTGATGTGACCATTATCAGAACAATATAGAGCCTGTTTTCATGATCACAACAAATTTATTTCTGAGCCTTTCCAGTCTTTCTAAAAAAAATATTTTTCTTGCTGCAGTTCCATAGGCAGAAGGATTTCACCTTCCAGTCAATCTTTACCTCTGTGCTTGTCATGCAACCACTTTGTTTCTGTTTTAAGTTTTGTATCATGGAAATTAAATCATTCAGGATATGTGTTTCACATTTGGCTTTTCTCATTCAGCATGATATTTGTTGTGATTACACATGTTATTTCATATATCAATAGTTCATTAATTTTCATTCTTGAGTCATTTTGTTGTGTGAATATGCCAAAATTTACCTTATCTGCTTGCCTAGATTGACATGTTTGCAACTTCTAGCAACCATGAATAAGGCTGCAGTGAACATTCTTGTGAACATGTTTTGCTTTGGGTTAATTTCTGTAGTATAGTTGCTGATATAACTTCATAAGCTCTTTCAAGGCATTTCCCAACCTGGTTTTATTGCTTTGCATCCCCCAAAGCAAAGGGAGAGTTCCAGTTGGTCCATATCTTTACTATCCATTGGGTTGTCCACTTTTTCACCTAATGAATTCTATTGGGAATGAAATGACATTTCACTGTGCCTTGAATTTGCATTTCTACTTAATTACTAATTTTGTGCTTCTTCTCGTGTGTTAGTTGGCCATTGCTATATCTTATGGTTGTCCACGTCTTTGGATTGGGTAGAGGAGTGATTTGAGACTTCAGGTGGCGCAAGTGAATTTGCAATTTCTGCTTATTTGCTAGGGATAGATATGACCCTGCAACGTGCGTTTTGAACTTAATGTCTCACACTCCAGAACTCGAAGAAGTCAATGTCTCATCTGCTCCATGATCTCAAAGTATAAATTTTAACATGTAAATAGATCTCACCAGGTCTGTAACATATAAATGGTAATTAGTAGAAGTGGGTGTAAATTCAAATAGCCAAATATTAGCAATGTTATGTGATAATGTCTCACTTTTCAAAATATTTATTTGTTTGAGAATTATGTAGACATACATGGAGGGAAGGAGAGAGACAGAGGAGAAATATTTTTCATGTACTGGCTTACTCTCCAAGTTGCCACAGCAGCCGGGATTGGACTTGCTAAAGCTGGGTGCAAAGAACCACTTGTGTCCTCATATTAGTGGCAGGGAACCAAGTTTTTTAGCTATCACCTGCTACTATTCAGAGTACATGTTAGCAGGAAGCTGGATAGGAAATAGAACCAGAAATTAAACCCAAAGATTCTGAGATGTGCGCATTCCAAGGTGAATGTTAGCTACCACATCAAAAATTGGCCACTATTTTAATTTTTTATGAGAATCTGAGCAAAAGTGAGAATTTTTTTTTCACAGAGGCCGGAAGTATGGTTTAGAACTTAGACTGGGGATCAGATACTGCAATTGTATTTCTACCTGTGCCATTTACTGGTTCATCTTTGAGTAACTTACTTTGGGCTTCCAGTTTCCTCATCAAAAATTGGGGGGAAAATAGCAGTATTTAAATGTGGCTGTTATTGTAAAGGAATTCACATATATATGCATATATATATATATATATATATGCTTATATATGACACTTAAAATAGAACTGGATCCATAAAATATGCTGTATTAGGGCTAGCTTTGATTAATTTTGAATTGATACAAGGGCGTGATCACATATATTAAGGAAAAAGCAGGTTTTATTATTCAGTGCCCATTTACACAATTATTAAATAAGTTTAAACAGCTCCTTTCTCTGTGATTCCATTTATACAAGCTTCAGTCACGATAACATTTCAGAGATGGAGATTGCATTAAGGAGAGAGAAGTTTGTTATGATGGCATAATTTTGTATGTTGGTTGTGGTATTTGCTTGTTATGCAGATAAAAATAAACAGATACACTCATGTATGCAAATGAGTGCATGTAAAACTGGCAAGATCTATATAAACCTGTAGCTCATCAGGATCTTCATTTCATATTTTCCTATAATGTTTGGATGTAATCATTGGGGGAATCTGGGTGAAGATTCCACAGGAACTCTATGATATTTGTTGTTGATTTTTTATAATATGGCTTTATTGGGCTATACTTCATATACTCTACAGTTCACCCTTTTTAAATGTATAATTAGGTGGTCTTCAGCATATTTACAGAGTGGTGTAATTATCATGATGAGCAATTTTGGAATATTTTTATCACTTTAAAAAGAAACCCCATACTTTGGGTAATACCCCTTCCCGCACACCCTGTTCTGAACTTTTCATATGTGTGGAATCAAGAAATGTGTGATCTCTGTGTTATTTTTAAATAGATTTATTTGTTTTTATTAGAAAGGCAGATCATATTTACAGAGAGAAGGAGAGATAAAGATCTTCCATTCCCTGATTCACTCCCCAAATGGCTGCAATGGCTGGTGCTAAGCCGTTCTGGAGCCAAGAGCCACGCGCTTCTTCTAGGTCTCGCATGTGGGTGCATGATCCCAAGGCATTGGGTCATCTTCTACTGCTTTCCCAGACCACAATCGATGAGTTGGATGGGAAGTGATACAACTGGGACATGAACCGATGCCCATTTGGGATCCTGGCTCTTGCAAGGTGAGGATTTAGCCATTGAGCCATTGTGCCGGGTCCCTCTGTATTATTTTTTTGTAACTATGTTTTTCAAAATACACATTTTAACAAAAGGAACTGAGGTGTTAATATAAGGACCAGCAAGCGCTGCTGGGAACATGCAATTAAATGAAGCCATGATCTCTACCCCAGACAACCTACAGTTGAGCAGGAGAAGCAGAGAAGAAAATGGACAATGAGAATGCAGAGTGCTGGGTTCTCTGGGGTGGCAGGAGAGTGTGTCAAGAAGAACATAGTTCAGGGTTTGGTAAAAGGAACTGGTCATGACATATGGAAGGAATTGGGGACCACAGGTTGATCACATCTCTAGATGTAGAGTGTTTTCTCTGTTGGCTGGGATTGGTCTGCGTAAGTTCTCAGTGGCCCAGCCACCAGACATTCCCCATCCGCTGTGTCTTCTCCCCAGTGTCCAACAAGCACCCGTTCGTGGACAGCAATCTTCTCTACCAGTTCAGAATGAACTTCCGTCGGAGGCGAAGACTGATGGAGCTGCTCAATGAGAAGTCCCCCTCGTCCCAGGACACACATGACAGTCCTTTCTGCCTGAGAAAGCAGAGCCATGACAACCGGAAATCTACCAGCTTTATGTCAGGTATGCCAGTTCCACTGCGCTTTGGGATGCCTTTGTCTTTGGGGAAATTATGGAGTAAAAACTCAATTCTGTGAAATTCTGTTCTTCACACTACCTAAGAAGTGTGCAGAAACATAAATCCAAACACGCAGGTGTCTCTGCACAGGCATTCTAGATGCCTTGATGTCCGTTTTACAAAAGTTTATACTAGATTTACAAAAGCCCTCTCAAGCTTTCGCTCATACCTATTTATTCTTCACTTATAACCAGTTCTTACATATCACTAATAGCTGATTTCTAACTCACAACTTAGAAAAGCTGTTTTGAATAATAATGGAACAACAAAGGATTTCCAAAATGTCCAAAGAAATTCCCTATTATGAAAAAAACTATATACACATTTAAATAATTTTTTGGCAGCTAAATGCACATCTTTTAATTCAATTTCTCTGAGAACATTTTGATGTGCTCTAATATACTAATGACAAGTAAAAGGCAACTGATTATCAAGACTCAGGAACTCATAAGAATGACATCCTGTGATGTCACCTGTATGGTCAACAGTCTCATCTCCCAGCAGCCATGACTGAAATGAGGGCAATGTAACCCCACCCCACAAGGATAGTCCCACATCTAGAAAGAGTGACTGTGAAGTAAGTGTCATTTTGTCAAAGGGCTTACAGGAGTTCCCTCAGCTCTCCTGAAGTTGGCATTGCTTCAGAAAATTTTTGGATTTGACCTGTGAGACCCAGAGCGAAATAAACTTCAGTGCCATGTGTTACTTGCAAATCAAAGCTGACAATGAATGCATAACCAGGCGTGGAAATTCTTGTGTAGTCAAGGCACTGAGCCAAGCTTGGGTACCTGGACTTTCTCCTTTGATTCTCAAATCACGCTATGAAGAGGAACATCTTGCATTTTGCAGTGGAATAAAGTAAGACAGAAAGCAATACAGTGGCTTGGTCAAGGTTGAACTGTGTTGGGCAGAGCTGTCTTTCTTCAATGCTTATATTATTACATTGCCTACTCCCAACCCCACACATTCTTGGTTTCTCTGACACAGCTGGTTGGAGACGAGAATGAGCCAAGAGTGGCTGTGGGAAAGGAAACTCTTCTGAGGCTCAGAAACCTCCTTGGGCCAACTGACCAGATGCAGAGGGCAGGCCAGTTGTATGCCTCTTCAAGTCTAAGGTTTTCTATAGGTACCTTGAGACTGTTCACCTTTCACTGCTGAAGAGGTATACCTGTTTCTTGAGTGGGCCCAATGGACTTCAACAACTGACGTCAGTAGAATGTATAGTCACCGTGGTCCATCAAGCCAGCATTTATTTAGTGCGTTTTTTGTGCTAGATCCTAGGAGAGGTGTTTTCCACAGCTTCCATCACTTGGTCACATGCATGCCGCTTGTTGAAAGGCAGCTGAGCGCATGGCAAGAAGATCCTCCTGGGGAAAGCAGAAGACACTGCTTCCCATGTGCTTTCAAAGCCTAAACATGTGTTCTGTGGACTCAGCTCCTTCTTCCCCAGCTCTGGGTGATCCATGGTTTAGTAGGAAATCAGGAGACATTCGTTATCACTCTTAGTTCATCCCATGCATGATCAGTACTTAATTTACACCCTAGCAAGGACTGCTCAGCAGAGATTTGGTTGTTCTTGAAATAACATCACACTTTCATGTCCATGGTGGAATTGCACTTTGTAGCCATCTTCTCACTTCTCAGTTGGGAAAATGGAGGCCCAAAGAACAGAGGAGAATGGGCTTGCATTGTGTTGTGAGTGACCAGCAGAACCACAATTCACATTCTTGGTTTCCTGACTCCCACAGTAAATCATCTTGCTCTAGCCTTCCTCCACTGCATTGCTGAAAGCCCACATGCTCTAGGGACCCAAGGCTTCCCACTCTTTGACGTGTGTTTTCTGCCTGCACAGTCAGCCCCAGCAAAGAGATCAAGATCGTGTCAGCCATGCGGAGGAGCAGTATGAGCAGCTGTGGCAGCAGTGGCTACTTCAGCAGCAGCCCCACACTCAGCAGCAGCCCCCCTGTACTCTGCAACCCCAAGTCCGGTGAGTGCACGCCAGCCAGCCTGTTGCTCACCCTGACTGTGGATCCTGAGGCAGAATGGATTTGGAATGTGGAAGACTTACCAAAGCATGCTGTTGGGATCAACAGTTGTTGAATTAGAAGAGAAGTAGGCCTGGACAGAGATCGGGCTGCAGTTTCTGGAGCCATGTCAAGGGTCTGGTGTATACCCATAGGGTGCCCTGTGATCAGGTATCAGATGCTGCTTGGGAGGAACAAATAACCTTGGGTAAGGCAGCTGATTTCTGAGTTGCCAAAGACAGTTGAGTATAGCCATCAGCCCTCCCAGTAGCTGGAAAGGAGTCCTGTAGCTTTGGGCAGTGTGAGATACTGTTGGCTACAATAAGAGGGAGTGTATTCTCTAGACTGTAGCAGATTCAAGGACATATTGGGGCCTGTACATCCCTAAAGAATAAGTGTGGGTCAATGCAAACCCAACTGTCCTTGGAATTGACCCTAGGGTACCTTGCTGTTTTACTATCTACTCAACAGTCTCCATGATCTTACACTGCATTAAAGAAAAAAAAAAAATCCAGGTTTAGAGTCTACTGCTGAACACCTCCTAAGCCTCAGTTCTTTAAGACACTGGGGCCTGGGGGCCCGGCATGGGGGCCTAGCGGCTAAAGTCCTCGCCTTGAGAGCCCCAGGATCCCATATGGGCGCTGGTTCTAATCCCGGCAGCTCCACTTCCCATCCAGCTCCCTGCTTGTGGCCTGGGAAAGCAGTTGAGGACGGCCCAAAGCTTTGGGACCCTGCACCTGCATGGGAGACCTGGAAGAGGTTCCAGGTTCCTGGCTTCGGATTGGCACAGCACCGGCCCGTTGCGGCTCACTTGGGGAGTGAATCATCGGATGGAAGATCTTCCTCTCTGCCTCTCCTCCTCTCTGTATATCCGGCTTTCCAATAATAATAAAATCTTAAAAAAAAAAAAAAGACACTGGGGCCTGTATTCCACCTTGTACTTGGAGTAGGCCATCCTAAGCCTCATTTCTCTAAGACACTGGAGCCTGTATTCCACTGGTACTGCCACCTCCTCACTGGCCCTTATGTACCTGCTGTCATCCATGCTCTGCTTACCAGGATGAGTTTGTATGGCTCATCATTATTGTCTTAGATTGAAAATACTCTCCTGGCCATTTGTTTAGTGCATTGTCCATTCCCAGTTCACACAGGCACCTTTAAGAAAGAGGTTTCTTTTCTTTTTCATGTTTCTTCATTGGTGGATGTTGGGAGACACAAAGATGAAAACAAAAGATCTCAATTTAAAGAAAGCATGAGTTGTATCAGTTTTTAAAAGTGTAATGATAGAATGTGAACCAAATGTTACCTGCTAAAATTAGCCATCTTTCCGTGCTCCCTGAGGAGGGTAGGATAGTTTCCCACTTTCTCTTGACCCCTGGCCTTAGAAGGAAAAGTTTACTGATTTTTTAAAAAGCTTTATTTGAATGACAGAGTGACAAAGAGAGATCTTTCATCTTCAGGATTATTTCCTGAATGACCACAGCAGCCACGTCTGAGCTGGGTCAAAACCAGCAGCCAAAACTTCTATCCTTGTCTGCCACATGAGTGACAGAGACCCAAATACTTGAACTGTTGTCTGTTGCATGCCAAGTGCATTAACAGGAAGCTGGAATAGAACAGGAGCTGGGACTTGATGCCAGGCACTTTGGAATAGAGTGCAAATGTCCCAAACATGAGCATCACGTGTTGTGCCGTAACACCTAAACCTCTTTCCCATATTTTGAGAAGTTTCTCCCTCACTCTTAAATTCACAGAACCGAGTGAACTCATGTATGTTCTCCCCGCCTTCAGGCGATAATTAGAGATTTACAGTGTGACCTTTAGGAGATGATCATCTTATTTACACCAGGATATCGTTTAGTTCTATATGTAAATATCCTAATCCAGGCAATCCCCCCTCTAAACAGTCAAATGCAGTAAATATTGTTAGTGTCACTGGGGAGACTAAAACTTCCAAGGATATGAAGCAATTCTTTTGACTTCAGAATTTCCATGTTTTGGATATAATGAGAAATGAATACTAAAATAAATCACCAGTACTGTTACTAAATAATATTGTGTGATTTCCATATCCAAACTCACAAATTCCCAGAGCATTGATGAGGGGAGTTTGTTGGTAGTCAGAGAAATAAGGCTATAATCCTCAAGCACAAACTACTTTTGGTTCCTTCTCTCCGTTTACTATGAGTCTGTTCCCACTGTGGTGTTTGACCTGTTCCTCTTGTTTGGTGAATATAAAATTCATTTTCTCTTTTATAAACATTTTGAAAGCAAACTACCCAGCCACCTGTCACTCCAACAAGAATCACTCCATGGCCACTCAGGAGGGTGCTTGTTGGGCCAGAGGCTGCACGTGTGGCTGGCAGGTGAGGCCCAGCTGCCCAGTGAGTCGGATATGTGTCAGGTTAGGGCCCTGGCCTCATCCTTCCATTCCTTTATGGTGGTTCGAGATGTCCTCATAACTAGGGTTAGGAGGATCCCTGTCTGTTGAACCACTGGCTGGTGTGGTATTATGGGCTGTTGCTTCTCCAGCCCTTGTGAGCACAGAATGGATGGGAAAGTCTGTTGGTGGTGGGATTTTAGGCAGAGTCAGAGCTGGGCGGTTGACTTTGCCATCCTGATGGGTAGCAGTAGTGAGTCAGTAAGGGCAGATTCTTGCAACAGGGCACTAAATTCTGAGCTTCTACGTTATGTAATGTGCTTAAAAAATGTACCAGAGCTGGGCCTGGCGGCGTGGCCTAGCGGCTAAAGTCCTCGCCTTGAACGCCCCAGGATCCCATATGGGCGCCGGTTCTAATCCTGGCAGCTCCACTTCCCATCCAGCTCCCTGCTTGTGGCCTGGGAAAGCAGTTGAGGACGGCCCAATGCATTGGGACCCTGCACCCGCATGGGAGACCTGGAAGAGGTTCCTGGTTCCCGGCTTCGGATCGGCACACATCAGCCCCTTGCGGCTCACTTGGGGAGTGAATCATTGGACGGAAGATCTTCCTCTCTGTCTCTCCTCCTCTGTGTATATCTGCCTGTAATAAAATGAATAAATTAAAAAAATATATACCAGAGCTCAACAGGAAATGCGTAGCATGATGTCCAAGGATGTGGATGCTGGAATCTGGTACCTGCGTTTGATCTGAACTCTATTGACTGTTAGCATTGAGCTCTTGGATGTGAGCAGTTTAACTTTTCCAAGCTTCTTTGTTGCACAGTGGGTATAATAATGAGTCTAGCTCATACTGTGTGTGATTTAAATGAGAGAATGTATCTAGCATTCACCTAGCATAGCGCATGGCACCTGCTGAGTGTTCAGAAAGATTCACTAGCGTTAGTACACAGACCTTCAGTGTGTTGCGTGGAGCCCTCGGTGTTAACAAGGAAGCAAAGTTAGTGTGTGGGATGTGTATGACATGTTAAGGGAAAACAGTTGGATGTGGCTATCAGACTGCTGGCATCAGCTTTTCTTCTGTTTGAAATATCTAAATGCACCTAAGGATTCCTCAGGAAGAAATGGGAGCAGTGGTGAACAAGGCTCTCTTCTTAATAGACAGTTTCAACTCCCATCTGTTACGCTTGCTTCCTTTCCCTTTGTTTTTCTTTTTCTGAGCTCTGTGAGTTACATCTAGGGTTGTTGATGTTAGCTGAGGTATTCTATTTCAGCTCGAGCAGAAACTGAGAGGCAGAGATCTTGGCTCCTTCTGCGCATGGGTGGGCTCGCATAGACTGTGTGTTTTCTGATAAATAGATGAGGGAAGGTGGACCAGGAAGCGTGACTCCTGACACAGTGTCTGTCTCACAGTGCTGAAGCGACCCGTCACTTCGGAAGAACTCCTGACCCCTGGGGCTCCATACGCCAGGAAGACATTCACGGTAGGCTGCTTCTTGTTGGGCTTTTTTGTTCTTCTGGGCCACTCAGTTTTCTGTGCCATGGCAATGGGTCAATGTGTAGCTTGTGAACTTAAGACTCCCCCTAACTTTCCTTTTGTTTTTCTTTAGCATAGTTGTAATAGTAAGTCATCTTGACCCTAAGGTACTAATGAGATTATGACATTTATTGTTCTTTTTCAATGGTCTTTTTGTTTGTTTGTTTACAATAAGATACAGATTTCAAGGCAAATGGTGGTGTGAGTAATGCCAACAATTACTTTGGAAATATAGTTAATTCTTTTTTAAAAAGATTTATTGTATTTTTATAGGAAAGTCAGATTTACAGAGAGAAGGAAAGACAGAGACAAAGATCTTCCATTCTCTAGTTCGCTCCCCAAATAGTCACAACTGCCAGAGCTGAGCTGATCTGAAGCCGGGAGCCAGGAACCTCCTCTGGGTTTCCCATGCGGGTACAGGGTCCCCAAGGCTTTGGGTCATTCTCCATTGCTTTCCCAGGCCACAAGCAGGAAGCTGGTTGGGAGATGATATAGCTGGAACACCACCTGGTACCCTTATGGGATCCTGGCACTTGAAGGGGGGACAATTAGCCAGCTGAGCCATTGTGCCAGGCCCAATATGGTTAATTCTTAAATTTATTTGAAACACTGGTGGAGTTTGAAGGTACAGAGCAGAAGCTATGGCATACATTGTTCTGTGAAAGGTGATGCCTTTGGCAGTGACGGTCTGCCTCAAATATCCAGGCACTATGTTAGAAATCCCTGTGTCCTATGACCTGTGTTTTTGTTTTTGTTTTTTGAGATGGGTTTCTTCAGACAGTAACAATGTTTTTATTGCCATCACCTCTTATGATCACAATCTCCTCAAATCAACCTTATCTTTAACCACCTCTTGTTCCTCCGGGGAACATTCTTTTTTCTAGCTCAATCATACATTCATTGGTTCAGGCTACTTCCTGTGCTGAGCTCTTTGAAGCCAATGTGAGAGTCACTGCAAGTCTGTATCAGGGAGGATGATACTCATACCTTTGGAATGCAAAGGAGTTCTAGAACACAAGCACAAGCAAACTCAAAACTGTTGAAGACTTCTTGAGAATGTTGCTACTTCCCCACTTTTTCTGGTCTCCTGAACTCAGTGGGCTGTGTTTTGAAAGTTTTCTTTTTTGAAATTATGTTTAGTGCCCAGCGCGATAGTGTGGTGGTTAAAGTCCTAGCCTTGAATGCGTTGGAATCCCATTATAGGTACCAGTTCTAATCCTGGTGGCCCCGCTTCCCATCCAGCTTTCTACTTGTGGCCTGGGAAAGCAGTTGAGGATGGCCCAAAGCCTTGTGACCCTGCACCCACATGGAGACCAAGAAGAGCTCCTGGTTCCCTGGCTCCGAATTGGCTTAGCTTTAACCTTTGTAGCCGCTTGGGGAGTGAACCACTGGGTGGAAGATCTTCCTCTCTGTCTCTCCTCCTCTCTGTATATCCGCCTTTCCAATAAAAAAATAAACAAATATTTTTTAAAAAATAAAATTAAATAAATGAAATTATGTTTAAATGCTAGCATTGCTACTAAATGATTGTAACTGTGCGTCTCTGTTTCAGTTGGGATGTGTATTCAAGAGAAGCTCAGGGAATATAAACGCCAGTTCTAATAAGTGGTTCTATAGGAAAAGGCACTCTCTGGTCCCAAAAAACTTTTGGTTCAGACTCTGCTTGTAAATTGTAGATGTTGTGTATTTTTTTACATTGTTTTCTTGGTAGTGTAAATTTGGATGCAGCAAAGTTAAAAGTTTCCATAGTCCCTGCTGTTAGTAATTTGAACTGTTACGCTTCGCCTCACTGATGTAGCAAGATAAGTTTATCACTGGGATCTCCAGGAGAAAGACAAATTTGGTATAGAGGCTAGATGTGGAGAAACATTCCAATTGTGTTTTAAGATCTTCTAAACATCCTAACGGAGTCCGCTATTCCATTGACAAGCAGCCTCAGAAACAGGCGCTCTGCCAGTTACTTACGGAGCCATGTCCCAGGGAAACAGCTTTTTGGCACCATGGGTCACAATTGCTACCACATCTTCCTCAGAGACAGCCCAAGTCTGTGATAGAGGAAGGAACTCTGATCCTCTGACAGGTCAGAGAACTTGTGGGAGAGACGCACCCGCGCTTGTCCTCAGCCGTGGGCAGTTTCTCCCTCTCTTGGGAAGACAGCGAATTGCTAGGATGCACCTGCCAGGTTCTCATTGTGGATTTCCTTCCCAGATTGTTGGGGACGCCGTTGGCTGGGGCTTTGTGGTGAGAGGGAGCAAGCCGTGCCACATCCAAGCCGTGGACCCCAGTGGCCCTGCCGCAGCAGCAGGAATGAAGGTAGCCTTGGGACCTCACTCACCCTCCGATGCACCTGTTCCAAGTCCTATTGGAAATGCTTGTTATTCTCACTTAGGATCCAAACCCTCTTATGTTGTACTTTTCTATCTTCCCTTTCTCTTTCTGCTTCCAAGCCCTACCCTGATTCTTTCCTCTGTATGAACAGCAGTGTCAAGATACCTCTAACCTTAGTTCATTTGGTACCATCTTTTTTTTTATTAATTATTTTGCATTATGTGACAGTTTCATAGGCTCTGGGAATCCGCCCCCCACGCCCCTCTCCCCTGGTGAATTCCTCCACCTTGATGCAGTATTACAGTTCAAATTCAATCAAGATTCTTTCCTTGCAAACGTATACCAAGCATAGAGTCCAGCTACTTATTGTCCAGATGGGTTGAACAGTTTCTTGGGGAGACCATTTCTAGAGGTCTGAAGTTAGAGCTGGTAGAATATCATCCCAGTCAATTAAGAGTCCCAATATAACATCAACAGCAATTTGCAACATTATGGAATTGACATGGTTTTGAGTAACCAGTATGTTAAAAAAAAAAAAAGCAAGTTCTTAACCACAACCTATGATTAGCTCATTGACATTTCAATTTTAGTTTATACACAGGACCGGCTGCTATATACCTTAAAATGGCTATAAAGTACCATTCAGCTGTCTTGTGTCTACTTCATTTTAGTATTTAGCCATTTGTTGTGTTGAAGTATAATTTTGCTGATCTTGGCAGATTTTAGGATAATCTAGACTGCCTTGTAACTCTAACAAGACATTTGTCAACAATTAAGGTGCAGAACATTTTGGGGGGGGAGGGTGTGCAGGAAAATCCTCAACACCATGGTGAGGAGTGACTAGTCTTTGTGTCCCACCCAGCGAGGCATGAGCCAATCCACGCCAGCTCTTTCCTGTCCAATTCCAAGCTCTACTTTTTGTTGTTTGTCTATTTATTTTAGTTTTTTTAGTTTGTATGATTGTTTGTTTGCTATGAGGGGTTTTTGAAGCGATCCCGATGGTCATTGCGAGGGAGGGTGGGGGTCCAGAGGTGGAGCCAGGCTCGGACCAGAGAAAGCTCTCCTTCCTGGTCCCGAAGGACGTTTATTGTTCTTCTGTTTCTGTGGACCGCTCAGGGCTTCTGGTTGTCTTTCCGATGACGTTGGTTTCTGCACGGTAGTGTTTGGACTTCTTCCATCCCATGCGGAAGCTCCGGTTGTGGGTGGGTGACCTCAGAGTACTCGGCCTCCGAGGGCATCCAATTCCCTGTGGCCTCCTTGGCAGTTGAGATATAGTCCTTGTTGATCGTATTAATAGTTTGTGGTGAAGGTCTGGGAGTCTTCATGGTTGGGATCCAAGCTTCCTCCTTACCAGTTTGGTACCATCTTAACTGCCTCCCTGAGTGATTTCATTTTTTTGTTGCCAGATTTCCTTTTTCCTTCTTGAATAGGATTGAAATGAAATGAAGATTATAGGGTATAATGACCCAGAGGGAAAAATTCATCTCCAACATGTCTTGGTTTTCCAGGACATTTATTGTCTCAAATAGTGCTGAGTTAGGAAAAAAAATATGCACAAGTGTACTTTAAAAAGTTTGTGAAAGGTGGAATTAAAATATAAATACTTTGGTGTAAAAATTTTGAAAGCCATGCTTAGATGGGTCTTCACAAAGTTTGCGGAATTTTATACTGTGACAAAATATGCCTGTATTTTAAATTTTGGGTAACAAAAAGATTTTTAAATTGTGTTTTCCCTGAACATTTTGAAGTATCTTCATACATTCCTTTTCGCCTGAGTCCTATGTGTGTGTGTGTACAGGTGTGTATAACAGTTTTACTTCTGATCTATGAAAGATACATTGCTGTGGGATTTATGCATCCAGTAGTGCAGACTGACCCATAAGAACACTGAGGACAAGAAGCAGGAATCATGGCATTTGGAAGATGAGCTCTGGATTCCTCGCTGGATTCTGCTAGTCACTAGCTCTTCACACCTGTTTCCTCCTCTTTGAAATAACAGTCACATTTCCCTCAGCTGCTTTATAGATCAATATTTAGAATGACTTGATAAAGTACAAAGAGCTACACAAACATCAATTCAGCATTGAGTAACTTATGCAGGATTTCTGAAAATAGTTCTTAACACATTTTCTAGTGCTAGAATTTTATTTATAGATATGTATTTATGTATACTAGGAACAAACAGAATACAAATAATAAAATTACCTACAATTGGTCCCCAGCTAGATTTATCCCCGGTTCTTCCCTCTACAAATGTCAGAATTCAAAAAGAGGATACATAAAGATGTGCAGGGAAGTAAGATTTACTCAAAGCAGAGGAAAAGCGTAGGCAAGTTTGAAAGAGAATGAACAGAATGCCAAAACACACACACAAAAAAACACAAGACAAGAAAAAGAAAACTCATAATGAAAAAGGAAAACTCCACTCAACATGGTTAGGTTGTCTCTTAATGCTGCCTGGAGTCATAGGAGGTAATGTGTGGAGTTGAGTTTAATTGCATATTCATAGGGGGTGGAGTTTTTATACCAGCCATTTCTTTGTTCTTGCAGTGTCATGGTATCAGGTGCACCATGGAGTTGGGAGTACCACCTGTGATAATTTTATTTTATTGACATTATGATGAACTAATGGCCATCACTCGGACATATGCTGCTGCTGAAAATTGGTGATTTCTAACTGGTACTTGTTCCAAGTTTTGTAGTGTTGTGGAACTTGTGGTTTCTCGTGCATGTAAAGGCTTGGTGGTGCCTGGAATGCAGGCCTGCATGGTGCATAGAAAGGGAGAGCTACATGATGGACAGAAAAGGAAGGTTTTGAGTAGCACATGGAAGGAGGGGGTGTTGTGCAGACCAGGCTGGCCACCTATACATGGCTGGCTGCGGCTGTCCTGCCACAGGCTGCTGGAGCTGCCCTGTGGTGAGTTGTACTGCAGCTGTCACACTGCAGGTCACCTGGAATTGTCAGTCAGTGAGCACACTGTTGTGTAGATTGGATGCAGCAGTTCGGCCGTGGCTAGCAGTGCTGCACGGGTCACCGAGAGCTGTCAAATGGTTGCCTACACTGCTCTGTTGATCAGCTGCAGCTGTCAAACCACAGCTGGGCTTCCTCTGCCAAGTAACACTATCCACTTCTCCATATCATGGACTTTCCTAACTCAGAGAAGGCTTCTTAACATTTAAAATAAATGAATAATGAATCCGAGGGGGAATCAAGATGGTGGAATAGGATAAGGACACGTTGAAACGGACAGAGAAACATTAACCAGTATGAAGCAGAGAGGGCACATTCCAGGAAATAGGAGAGGACAGAACAACAGCAGAGGGGTACCTGTAGACTGACAGACACAGGAAAGCAGTGAATACAACAGTGTGGTGTTGCAGTTACTGATACTCCAGTGGCATTCAGCTAACAGCAATCTGAACTCCACCAGCAGCCGGAATTCCACTAGCAACCATGTGGGAAAGGACTTTCACTGGGAGCTTGGGAGGTGAGCCCAGACAAATAACTGCCTGTCCTGCTGGTCTGTTTGATTTGATCAGGAGCAGAGACGGAGCAGCAGATCCCAGATGGGCAGTGCACGAACAGGGTAGATTTCATAGCCTGGTCTGCCCCCCATAGAGCTAAATCAGCTTCATTTTGTTTAAGGAGGAAAAGGCATGGGAAAGGACTGAACATACACTGAGCCGGAGTGAGCTCATTTCTGATTCAGCGAACTGCTACAGCATGGTAGCCTACAGGTTCCACCCAAGACAGGCCCAGGCAGCCCTCAGACCTGATGGCCAGCAGATCAGGCACTCTCGTAGTGGCACAACAGGCACCATCTTGTACAGTGTGGCAAAAGCTTTAGGACTGCAGGGACAATAGTGAGCTGCGCATGTGATGAGCTTGGTGAGAACTCACTGAGCTCAGTGCATTGCACTGGTCTCACAGGAAAATAATACCAACTATGGCATCGTACGGGTCAAATTAGGACCTTGTGGTTCTCAGACCTAACAGCCACAGGTTTCTGCAAGATTACCACCACCACCAACTTAGCTATATAGGACACCTGGTGTCGCCCTAATCCTGATACCTGCTCCAGCTGGAAGTGGGAGAAAAGTTGTGCAGACATCGGTGAGGCCTCAACACAGTGTCACAGGAGGTGGAGAGTGGTGAGCCAGGAGCTGGGGCTACAGAGACCATGGTGGAAATCTAACATAAAAACCCAGACACGGAACTTGCTAGAGGGAGTGGCACAATTGGCTGCAAATAAAGAGTCATATACCAATTGCAGTAAGTAAAATCAAACTGTAGACCTGTGGGTGACACAGCTTAAAAAATCCTGCCCCAAGGAGAAGATTTCTGCTAATCAGAAATATGACCAAGAGCAAAAATAGAGACAGAGGCACAATAAATATTACTGAAGACTCCCCTGCAAAGGAGCAAAACCATATGCAAACCTCAGAGTTAACTGAAGAAGACATTGAGAAAATGAGAAATACGGAATTCAAAACACTTGTTATAAAGCTTCTTACCAACAATGAAAAGCACGTAAAGCAAGGGTTCAAGGAATTTAAGAAATATGTCATACTGGAAATGAACCAAATGAAAGCTGATACATCAGAAATGAAGAATACAGTGGAGCAAATTAAAAGTACTATGGAGAGTCTCCAAAATAGAATAAAGGAGGCAGAAGAAAGAATTTTAAAATTTGAAGATATTTTCTGTCACCAGGGAGAAACAAACAAAAAGCTGGAAGCAGAGCTGGATCAGGCCAAAAAAGTATTCAAGAATTTGTTTCTGTACCAGTGCAAGATTGTTTTGATAACCACTGCTCTATAGTATGTCTTGAGGTCTGGAATTGTGATTCCTCCAACTTGATTTCTATTTTTCAGGATAGCTTTGGCTATTTGTGGTCTTTTGTGATTCCAGGTGAACTTTTGTATCTTTTCTATTTCTGAAAAGAATGTTGTTGGGATTTTGGTTGGGATTGCATTGAATCTGTATATTGCTTTTGATAATATGCTCATTTTGATGATGTTGATCCTGCCTATCCAGGAACATGGAAAATATCTCCATTTTTCAATGTCTTCTATATCCTTTTTAAATGTTTTGTAGTTTTCATAATAGAGGTCTTACACATATTTAGTTAGCTTAATTCCTAGGTGTTTAAGATTCCTCTCCTCTATTTTAAAGGGGACTGTACTTAAAATTTCTTTCTCATCCGTGGAATTATTTGTGTACAGCAGTGCCATCAACTTGTGTTTCATAGGCCAAATACAAGAGTTATGGGAGTCCCAGAAGGTACAGAAAGAGAAACTTGGATTAAAGGTGTATTCAATGAAATAATAAAGGAAAATTTCCCTAATCTAGAGAAAGAATTGGGAAACAACATCCAGGAGGGGCGCAGAATTCCCAACAGGGTTGATGAAAAATGATATTCACCACGACACATGATCATCAAGCTCTCTTCAACCAAACATAAGGAAAAGATCCTTAAATGTGCACGTGAAAAAAATCAACTGACATATAAAAGGATGCCAATTATATTCATAGGAGACCTCTCATGGGAAACTCTACAGGCAAGTTATGGAGCAACATATTCCAGATTCTAAAAGCAAAAAAATTGTCAGCCTAGGATAACATATCCAGCAAAGCTTTCTTTTGTCTTTGAAAATGAAATAAAATTCTTCCATATGAAAGAAAAGTTAAAAAAATTTGCCACTTTCAAACTTGCCTTACAAAGGATACTTAAAGATGTTCTCTTGACAGAGAAGAGGAATAGCACCCACCAAAACCAAAGGCAAATATAAAGAACATCCCAATAAAATGACAGCAGAAGACTAAATCAATGAACAACCCATTGCTAAAATGACAGGACCAAAATACCGCCCGTACATATTAACCCTGAATGTAAATGGCTTAAGCTCAATCCAACGTCATAGATTAGTAGACTGGATTAAAAACAAAACCCATCTTTGCCTTCAGGAGACACATTTCACCAACAAAAATCAGCGAGAACTATCTCATGTACTTTGATTTTTTTAGTTAGTTTTATCTCTTCAAAACACTTCCTTCGGATTAAATCATTCAGTGACTCACAGATTATCTGTGTCTCCCGTCCCGCGGAAGAAATCACCCGATACTGGAGAGCGTTTCAGAGGCACTTTTATTCCAACCTTCAGTCCTTCAGTTCCTTCTTTGTGGGCAGAAGCCCCTGGCTTATATATCCCTCCTGTCCGTTAAATCCGTTACCCAGAAGCCTTCAGTTAAGTCCGTTAAGTCCGTTATTTCTGTTACACAGAGAACCTCCCCCAAGGCCCCTGGCTATCTCTCAATCCTCCAATCAGCTTACATGCCTGAGGCAAGCAGTAAAGGGCCAATCACAGGGCACTTCCTGAAACCTGTCTCCAAGAGGAAGTAGGGACTAGGCATCATCTTAGGGCAGGGCACAGGTGCAGTGCTCCCAACAATAGATCATGCAGTGGCATTTTCTTCAAGAAGGTTTTTGATTTTCATTTTTTCAGCTACATGTTAGTCATTTAGTAGCATGTTATTTAGCTTCATGTTGTTAATTTCTTTTTTCTTTCCATTGTTAATTTTGTTTTGTGGCTTTTCATGTAACAGGATGTATAGTAGTGTGTAATGGAGACTGTCATATCTAGTAGCATGTTATTTAACTTCATGGTATTGTAACTTTCTATTTTTCTTTCTATTGTTGATTTTGTATTATGGCTTTTCATTTAAGGGGATGTACAATAACTGTGAAATGGAGACTAACATATCCAAATGTGAGGATACAATGCAGTATGCATCTCTACTTGCAGACTAAAGATGGACTCCCAATGAAATTGTTTACTGTATGACAATAGGATCCTGGACTCTCTGCCATTGTCCGTGCCCACAATAATGGATATATGACTGTGTATGAAGAGCTATATTTTAGTAATGAGAGGAGAACTCGGAGCAGGGGAGGGGTTTGGGGAGGGGATAGGGGAAATCCCAGGGACCTGTACAACTGTATCATAAAACGATAATAATAATAATAATAATAGTAATACAAAATAAAAGATTTTAAAAATTCAAAAAATAAATGAATAATGAATCCCCTTTATTTAAGAAGCAGAGACACGTAGTCAGATCAGTCTCACTATAAGTTAATTTACCCCCCCGACAAATGCCTTCAGCTGCTGGGGCAGGGCTAGGTTGAAGCCAGGAGCTACACGTTCAGTTCAGGTTTCCCAAGTGAGTGACAGGGACCCAAGCACTTGACCTCAGCTGCCACCTCCCAGGGCACACGTTAACATGAAGGTGGAACCAGAAATGGATCCAGGACTCACACCTAGGGACCGTAATATAGAATGTGAGAGTCCTTGGTGATGTCTTAATTGTTGCATCAAATTTTCATCCCTACGCTTAGCATGTGTAAGAAGCTCTATTGCAGTGTAGTGGCATACAATAAAGTTTAGCGTTGTTAACATTTTGATTTATATTCTTTTTTTTTTTAAAAGATTTATTCATTTTATTACAGCCAGATATACAGAGAGGAGGAGAGACAGAGAGGAAGATCTTCCATCCGATGATTCACTCCCCAAGTGAGCCACAACGGGCCGATGCGCGCCGATCCCGATGCCAGGAACCTGGAACCTCTTCCAGGTCTCCCACGCGGGTGCAGTGTCCCAAGGCATTGGGCCGTCCTCGACTGCTTTCCCAGGCCACAAGCAGGGAGCTGGATGGGAAGTGGAGCTGCCGGGATTAGAACTGGCGCCCATATGGGATCCTGGGGCTTTCAAGGCAAGGACTTTAGCCACTAGGCCACGCCACCAGGCCCCTTGATTTATATTCTTATGTCTACATGTTGTTGGTACATACACAGAAATCAAAGAGATTTTTCAAATAGCAGTGTTCTGCTTCAAATGCTTCCACCTCGCTCAGCCTTGATCTGTCCTTTATGAAACACTTCACCTTTCCTGGTTAACCCTCCAGGTAGCCAGGCCCCTGAGACGTGCAGAAGGCTTGACAACTAAAGATCATCCCTGCCCACATATTCATTCAGCTCATGGCTTCTTGCCCTTGGAATCTTCTCCTCCTACAGGAAGCCAGCACAGCAGTAGGCAGTTCCTCAGAGCTTGGCTCTCACTCTCTCATTTTCCAGCATTTGCCCTCTGTCATTGATGTGCATCTGGAGGGCAGAGGTGGGCAGCAGAGAATGCTCTTGGCAGAGGGCACTATTATCACCAGTGTGGGTGGTTAATGTCACTGTAATTAGATGCCGAATCTGTCCTCTGATTTGAAGACCTTGGTCATGTGAGGGAGGCCCAAGCCTAGCAAGTCCTGTGCCCTGGGGCAGCCTTGTTGGTTGAGGTGACCTGTGTTACCTTCTCAGTGCTGCGGTGGACACAACACCAAAGAAGCTTGGCAGGAAAGCTGGCGGGGATCATGCAGGGCGAGCATTCATACCCATGCCAAGGCTGCTTTTCTCCTTTTCTGATGGAACTCTTGGCTGTAGGAAGGCATTTAGATTTTATTTCTATAGTGAAGTACCTAGGATGAAGAGTTCTGGCACAGTTGGGCGGTTCTGAGCATGCACTCACTTGCATGAAGTCTTGTCTTAAAGCTTTCGGGAAAGCAATGGATTTACACCGCAGCTAAAACCCTTGCCCTGCTCAGCCAAGTGTACAGGAAATTTAATTGATTCTAGGTCATCTTCATTGATGAATATGCATGATCTTTCTAAACATCATCAATTAATTCTTTAGGTTACCTGATGTATGTTTTTCAGTGTTATAGGCTAATACTTCATATGGTTCACATGTTTGGTGTAGCAGCTTTCATATGCCCCAGAGCAGTGCAGAAGTCCTTAGAACTGCATGTCCACCCCAGCATCTTGTCCTGTGCTATGGTGATCAAAGCACACACTTTAACCCCTCTTGGAAATTCACAAATCATGTTGACATATTAGGAATTCTGATAAGTCTGGTAGGCAAAAACTTACTTAAATTATTTAATATGACATTTAATCATTTAAGAAAAGCACGTCAATGGAATTTTAAGAAATATTTTTAGAATCTAGTCCTAAAACTGCTCTAAGATGATGCTTTTGGTCAAACTCTAGATTAGAATGACCTGTAGAGATATATTTTTGAGTTGTACTATTGGTGGATTAAATAAAACAATTATACATACCGTATCTTTGTAACTTAGCTATGAATGTTCATTATGAACTTTTTAAAAGTAGTTTATTACACTTTATTAACTGAGAGACTAAGATCTAAGTTCTTGAACCATCCTTTGCTGCCACTAAGGGCTTGAATTAGCAGGAAGCTAGATCGGAAGTGGAGATGGGTCTCCAACCCAGGCACTCTAATGTGAAATTACAGGCATTTTAAAACTGTTTAGCCTTCAATGCCATGAGCTCTGACCCCCTAGAAAGTGCTAAGTGCATTAATTTGTTACTCAAAACACTGATTTTTCTACTTTAGTGTGTGTATTTGCTGCGAGTGCTTTCACTTGGCAAGGAGCCGTTTGTATGTTCTAAAGACCCAACGTCCCTGAAATTGCTCAGGACACGCACAGGCCTTTGTGCAGGCCTCTCAGGACACTGACCCACCCGCATGCTGGTTGAACTGCTTGGTCTAGGCAGTAGATATTACGCAGTGTTCAGTATCTAACTCCAGGAGCTGCCCCAGGGCCCTCAGCATGCCTCAGTACCCTGGGCGCCAGGCACATCCCTGTTGCCCAGGCTCTGGTTTACTCCTGATTTCCACTGGGAGCAGAGACCCTGCAGCTGGGCTGCTGTGATCATTCTAACCACTGGGATTGTTACACTTTTACAGTGGCTGTTTAACTTAGCTGTTTCACTTGACCAATGTGGAAATCATGTTTTAATTCAGTTTCTCAAATTTACTGTGTTTTTCTTTCATTTCACTTTTTTTTTTTTAATGAGAATCAGAAAGCTTTAATATTTGGGACTGAAGCATGTGAGCAGGCTAGGCCCTGGACTGAAGGTGTTGCTGTCAAAGGGAAACACCGCTTCATTTAAATAGAGCCTTTTATGCAGGTATCTTCATGTCTGCATCGAATTTACTTTTCTAGCGGGCAGAAATGTGTTACTGTTGTTACAATTCCCCTTGAGATGTCTTCATGTCTTAGCAGAGGGCCTGAATTCAAGTCCTACCTCTGCTCTGTATTCCAGTTTCCTGCCAGTGCCGACCTTGGAAGACAGCATGTAATGACTTGGGGACCAGCTACACTCGTTGGAAACCTGGATAGAGTTTGGGGTTGGTAGTTTTAGCGTGGCCTGGTCCTAACTGTGGCAGACATTTAAGGAAGGAATCAGACACAAGATCTCTCTGTCTCTTTGTCTTTCAAAAAGAAATTTGGCACAGTCAGAAAGATTCAGGGGCAGACTTCCTCTTTTTTAAATATTAATTTTATATAGTTGAGAACAGATTTGCCAAAAGATAATGAGAGACAGAAAGAGAGCAAATATTACTGTTTGCTGACTTACTCCCCAGATGTGCACAATGGCCAGGGCTGGACAAGGCCAAAGTCGGGAGTGTGTTACACCATAGCTGGATTAGAATCAGAGTAGCCAAGACTAGCCAACACCTGTGTGGGATACCGGCACTGCAGACTGCAGCTTGACCTGAAAACCACAACCCCATCTTTTTGGAACAACTAACTATGAGAGTTGCATTGTTTTCTTCAGAGAGCTATGTGCAAAATGACCTAACCACCTTCCATGGGTCTCCACCTGTTGTGGGTTCTACCATGTCGATGCTGCCAACCCAGGGAACCACACTTCCAGCACACAAAGCATTGTGGGACACTGTTAACCCCTATATAAGCCATGATAGTGCTGCTGGCTCAGATGCATGTCAGAACATGTGAATGCATAGGCCTGGGGTCCTATGCTGGGGTCCAACCTGGCCTTAGTTTTCGGTACAATTCAGTTTTCATGGCATATTAGACTTTTGCACTATCTCAAGCATGCATAAAAACTTTTAAAGTAAGCTACAGTCCATTTCTCTGTCCCCCTTGCTTCTCAGAATTCTAAATTCTTGAATTAAGTGATGGAAGCAATGTACCGAGTGTCCGGATTAACCAGTACTTCTGTAGAAAGGCTGAGAGAATTCACTTGTTGAATATCTGTATGGTGTTGCCACATGTTTTAGCATGTGTAATCTCTTTTATTGTTCTAGCAACTTGTAAAGGTTAGCGGGAAATGTTCTTCTGACTTTACAAATAAGGAAACTGAGACTCATTCATCCATTTTGCAAAGGTCACTTAGTTGGTAAATGTCAGAGCTGGACTCTAATGTGGCTTCTCTACCCCAAAGCCCACGTGCTTCCTCTTGTGTCATTCCAGAAAAATAGAAACTCAGGCGGTGGAGAGACAACATCTTCCATTAAAGCTGCCATCTCTTGGTATGCTGCATGGGGAAGTGTGACCTTTCCTGTCACCTGCAGGGATGGTTTGTATTCTATTCAAAATGCATTGTTAGAGTGGTCACATGTTCACCTGGATTGGCTTGAAGAAGATCAAATAAGGACTGTTTGTTCTTGGCAACAGCTCCTCACTTGGATCTGGACTAGATCTTGTAGGGTCATCCAAGTGGAAAAAAAACACACTCACACAAAATACCTACTTTTGTTAGTTTAATTAGACACTTGTCAGCGAGAACCATTCAGCTTCAGGCTAAGAAGGAATGTGAGCCACACTTGCAAATAAGGAACAAAAGATAGCCTTGCTCTTTTGTGGAAAGTTTTTTTTTTTTTCTTTCTGTTTTTTTTTTTTTTTTTTTTCTAGTGGAGATAATTAAATGCTGGGAGAAGCTGAATTTGTGATTTCAGGCTACCCTGTGCCAAGTCGCAGAGGGATTTCAAGATTTCCTGGCTCCTTTTCTTGCTTCCTGCTGTGATGAATTGATGGATGTGGACTTACTGGGTTTGTTTTGTTTTTTTTTTTTCTGTTTGCTTGTTTCTTACCATGTTTGCATAGAAACAGAACTGAGTCAGAATAAGACATTAGGGGTGGTGTTTGGCACAGCAACTAAGGTGCTGCTTAGGGTACCCACATCTCATATCGCTCACTGGGGTCAAGTCCCAGACCTGCCTTGAGTTCCAGCTTGCTACTAACACACACCCCAGGAGGCAGTTGCTGATGGCTCAGCTAGTTGGGTGCTGCCACCCTTGTCAGGGGAACCTAGATTGAGTGTGTTACTGTATTCGTGCCTGGCTGACCTCTGAATGTTGCAGAAATGTGGAATGTAAACCAGGAGATGGCATAAATTAACAATATCTTTTAAATTAACTAAAAAATTAGTAGTCATGATGTCCTTTTTGTCCCTCTCTCAAAATTTGCGTTTTGCATTTTTAAAATCATGCTTTTTGATTTTCCTTCACATGGCAACAAAACTGCATTTTTATATTTCACGGGAATATAGTTTCCTTATTAATTTTCCAAGATTATTTGGGCCCTGTTGAAGCAGATTGGTATGACCTTTTTCAGAGATGAAAAGAAACTGCATCCATGGTGTGCTTGCAATTAGTTTCTCTCCTGTGGCACACAGTGTTACGTGGGGATAAAATGTGTTGTTTTTGGTTCTGTACCATAGCTCACTCTTGCAGAGTTTCTGCATCTTAGTTAAGAAAAAGTGGTAGAATCCCTGGTCCTCTGCTCACCATTGGATATGATTGGGGTTAGGGGAGATGGTCTCTTTGCCAGTAGGAGAGGCCAAAACACAGGAGCTCAACCTAGAACCCTTTTCTGGGCTGTGTTCCTTGCTAGCAAGGAGTTGTGTGCTGTGCCAGGCTCTGCCAGCCCTGCAATGCACAGTTGTTTGTTCAGTCAGCATTGATGGGCCGTGGCCACATGCTGGGCATTATGTTCAGCTGTCATGAGATTTGGAGTTGAGAGAAAGAGTCCTGGATCAAATAATGCCTCTGCTGACTATGTAATTGCAAACTGAGCAAAGCGTATAATTTATACAGGGAAATCAGGGAAGGAAAGAATGCTTGAGACAGAGTCAGCTGTGTTTATGTCTGCAGTTTTGTGTGTGTGTGCATATGTGTGCTTATAATACATGTATGTGTTTATATGTAGAGGTGTGTGTGTCTGTGTGCATGTACACACAAACAAGGCTCATTGTGTATAGACGAGCCGGGGGCCTTGGTAGGAAATAATGAAAGCCATAGCCTGGCTGCAGGGTGAAGAGAATTCGACTGAATCAGCGCAGCATTACCTCTGCCTGTTTTTGTGATCTAATCTTTAAGGCATCTCTTTTAACACAATTTTTTCTGCATTGGTTTTTATCTACCAAGAAGCAATTTTTTGCCTTTTGCGGGGTTATAGTCTCTCCCCTTCTAGTAAAAATATATGTGTTACAGGGAGAAAGCTCATGAGATCTATAAAATTATATTTTAGATTAAGCCATAATATTTGTACATGTCATGCACTGCTCTAAGTGGTAAGTAGGTGTTGTTAGATATAACACTTATGTTACTATCATCAGAACAAAAAGCTACTGCAGAAAGTTCCTGATGCCAACAAAAAACCACTGATAGGATTTCTGCCTTGAGACATTAGTTTAGGTGTTTAGAGTTGGATAGAATCCTGGCTCCACTGTTCAAGTTTATGTAGCTTTTGGCACACTGTTTTGTTCCTCTGGGCTTTTTTCTCATCTGATAACCGGAGACATTTGTGTTGTCTTCCTGCAGGAATGGTAGGGACTGAGGGAAGTATTGCATGCAGAACCTTGTGTGCTGGGCATGCATGCTGCCCTGTGTGGTCAGTGGGTGCACACAGCGCCAAGAGGCTCCCAGTAATATCCAACTTGCAGCACTTAGCTGAGGAACCCGTTCTCCCTGGAAACCTGTCTCAAGGTCCCTGTGCTTCAGCCCTCCACTGCCAGCTCATGCTGTGCCTTGTTGCCCTGGAGTTCTGCCCACTCCTTCCATTTCCACAGTATTTCTTCTTCACCTACTCATCAAATTGGCTCTGTATTGTGATCCATGTCTGCACACATGCAGGGTGTGTCTTTCTCGCATTTGGCTAGGACATGATCGTTCAGTGGAGAACAGGACTAAGTGTCAGACACCAAGGATGGAGTCCCAGCCTCACCTCTAAGACTGAGAATAGCTATCTGTTCCTCACCTTTTGAGGGGTGCCTGTAACAGTCACAACGAAATACCAGATCTCTTAGTTAAGTAGCTGGCTCAGGGTAAACAGTATGTATTTGAGGGCAGCATTTATTGTATTGCCTGTTGTGATCATCATCCCGCTCTCAGTGAGTTGACTGTTGCTTATATAAGTTTATATTTGCAAACAAAGCACAGCATATTATTCCATTTCTTTCTAAGCAATGCAAAGTCTTGGTTTCATATTTTAAAAGAGCAATGATAACTGCTTCATGGCCGTTATGGAATATCAAATCTGTACCTGTAATGCGGAAAACATTCAGTGAGCATCATCTAATGTATTTCATCAGAAATAGGATGCAGAGAAATTGTTTCCTCACCTGGTGGACAGACAGAGAACGTCTCTCATCAGGCTGCCAATCCTATCAGGGCTCCTCCTTCGTAAGTTTATTAATTTTAAATACTTTCATACTGAAAATATTGCTACTTGGGGGATTAGAGTTCAATTTAGAAATCTGAAGGGAGAAACAAAATGCAGTCTGTAGTGGAAACAAATCTAAGTATCTGGGTAAGTGAAGAACGGGATGGTGTCGTTATTGTGTCTGCCGGGCTATGAGACAAGATTGTTAACTTTTTTATTTATGATTGAATTTGCATATACTGAAATAAAAATCCTTCAAAAACAGTGATGAAAACTGACATTCTTTGTTTTGTCTTATTTCTCATGTAAAAGCTGGAAGAAACGCAGACCAGGGCTGAGATGTCTCTTTAGTTTGAATCGTCTGTTTTTTCACTTTGTGTAGCTTCCATTCCCAAGGTCACTTCATGGTTTAAGAGAGTGAATTAAGTCTGTAGTAATTAAGTCTGCATTCCAGCAACTCAGAAATACAGAGCCAAAGCAGGGGCACCATGCCTCCTTAAAGACAGTTCCTGGAAGTTGTGCACGAACACTTGTTTTTTAGCCTACTGGCCGTTACATAATCACAGGTGGCTACATTTAGATGTCAGAGAATCCAGGACATGCTGAGTCTGTTATGGAGGGATGTACTCGTTGAATTGGGTCTCTCCTTGTTCCTCTTCCAGCTTTACCCCCCAAAGGAAAGTCCTTGAAGTACTAGCTTTGAGCACCTCAGCATGTTACTTTGTATGAAAAGAGTCTTTACAGAAATAGTAAATTTAGAATGAGATCATTAAGGTAGTCTAACTTGGTATGGCTGACATCCTTATGAAAGAGAGGAATAGGAAATAGGAGCCAACACCGAGGAAATAGAAAGTAAAGGCACAGGGAGAATGTGTCCATAGAACAAGGAATGCCAGGAGTTTCTGGAAAGTTCCCAAATGTAGAAAGCGCAAAGAAAGTGTCCATTAGAACTCTTAGAGCCCAAGGCTCTGCAGATACCATGCTTTTATTTTTAGCAACCGGAAGTGAGACAGAGATTTTTGTGAAGTCATTCAACTTTGGGTACTTTATTACTGATAGATAGCCCTAGGAAACTGGTAGAGTGGTTGTATGTCTAGGAGTAAAAAAAGAGTGCTGTGTCAATAACAGGGAAGGGGACATCCTGGCTGTGGGACCACTGATAGTTTCTATCCTTGATCAGAAGAAAGACAGTACAAACATCCTTTGTCTGATGCCTACTGAGTAAATACTGTGTGTACCCACTATGGAAGCATTGAGAATCCAGCTGTATCAGTCAGTGGGGTCCCTGACTCAGGACTTTGCACCTCATGATGAGGCAGATGTTAATTGCTTATGAAGAATTAATTATGAATTTGTGTGTGTGATTAGATTCTTAGACATGAATGTCTATATATTTGCACACTTCCTTCACTTCTGAAATGCCGCACTGAAGACAGGAACGTCAACTGTTGAGTCTGTCATTTGCCTTTAGCCTCAGGCTCTCCTGATTCCACCTACCTTTCTTTTTCTGCCAGATGAAATCAAATATTGTTGGTAATACAATTCCAGCTTATAGTTCTCCAAGGACAGTCTGTGATAGAAAGCAAAATGATGGAAAGTCAAAATGGCACAACACTCATTTGGCAGAGAGTCACATCCCTGGAACAGAAACTGTCATGATTGTGTTGATTGAATGCTTTGTTTTGCACATTCCTTCTCCTCCTCCAGTCCATCCATATCAGTAAATATCATCACCATCCACCAGTTGCTCAGGCCCAAAACTTACAAGTCAAACTTGTTTTTCTTTTTTCCCTCCTATTCAGGATACACCGTTTTTCTTTCTTTTCAAGAATTGCTTGTTTCTTTGTTTGAAAGAATGAGTGACAGGGAAGAGGGAGGGAGAAAGGAGGGAGAGAAGAGGGAGAGAGAGAGAGAGAAAGAAAGAAGGAAGGAAGGAAGGAAGGAAGGAAGGAAGGAAGGAAGGAAGGAAAGAAAGAAAGAAAGAAAGAAAGAAAGAAAGAAAGAAAGAAAGAAAGAAAGAAAGAAAGAAAGAAAGAGAAAGAAAGAAAGAAAGGATTTTCTTTTTTATCCTGGTTCATTCTCCAAATATGTGCAAAAGCTGAGGCTGAGCCAGGTTGAAGCCAGGAGCCCAAAAATCCATCTGGATCTTCTGTGTGGGTGGCAGGGATTCAAATACTTGGGCCATCTTCCATGACATTCCGAAGTATATTTGCAGAAAGCTGCCCCAGAAGCAGAGGAGCTGGGACTCAAATCAGACACTACAAGATGGGATGTAGACAACCCAAGAGGCAGCTTAAATTGTTGCACCACAACACTGGCTCCTAGGCTGGAGAATTCTTTTCTTTTTTCTTTTTTCCTTTTTTTTTTTAAAAAGTGTTTACTCTAAAGGCAGAGTTAGAAAGATAGAAGTAGAAGCAGATCTTTCATCAGTTGGTTCACTCTCCAAATGGCTACAACAGCAAGAGCTGGGCCAGCCAAACCAGAGGGCAGAGGCCCAGGTCTGTGGGCCTTCTTCGTTGCTTTCTCAGGCACATTAACAAACAACTGAATCAGAAGTTAAGCAGCGGGAGTTGAACTGGTGCCCACATGGTATGTCAACCTCACAGGTAATGGTTTAATTCACTACGTTACCATGAGGGCTCTTATGTAAGGATGTTCATCCTAGGATCTGTGGATAAGTTTCAGACAATCCCTTACAAGAATAAGTTGTTCACATGTGATGCGTACACATGCACTTTTTTTTTTCTGAGAAGATGGTCCATAATGGTCACTGGAGTCTTACTGGCTACTAAACAGTGTGAAGAACCAGAGAAACATACCTGTGAGTTTCTGGTTATTGGTAGAAGGAATGACACTTTAGAAAGACCAGAACATTTATTGGTAGATTTCAAATACATTTTTGACAAAAGCATATTTACCTCAAAATATTTTCAGTAACATGGTGATTCAATGTTAAATTCTTTATAAGAATCAAGAATAAAAGCTGACTTCATGGCATTGTCAGTAGATGCCATCACTTCCTGGGAGTCAAGAAAACCCACAGTCGTCCAGAGGGTTCATGTGGAGATGTAGGACATTCTTGGTTTCCTGCAAATTTGGAGGACTTGTGTGCTTTCAACCTCTCACTCCACGTCGGTTCTGGTGGAAGAAATATGCCTGTGTTCTGAAACTAGGGTATCATTACTACCTCAGGCATACAATCTAGTTTCCTGCTAATTCCCCTGGAAGGCAGCAGGCAATGGACCAAGTACTTGAGTTGTGCCAGTCACATGGAAGACCCAGACATAATGGGTATCCATCACATCAACTCAAAGTTCCTGGCTTTAGCCTGGCCTGGCCTTGGTTGTTGAAAGCATTTGAAGAGTGGACCAGCAGGTGAAAGATTCATCACTTTTCCTTCCTCTTCATTTCTCTTTCTCCCTTTGTGCTTTTTAACTAAGTTTGTCTTATTTTATAGGTTTATTTTATTTACTCGAAAGGCAAAGTAAGAGAGGGAGAGAGAGAAAAGGAAAAAGAGAGACACTCCCTCTGCTGCTCCACTCCTCAAATGGCCACAATGGCTGGCTCTGGGGCAGGAGCCCAGGGACTCCGTCTGGATTTCCCACCTGTATTCCAGGATCTCAGTCTCTTGGACCATGTTCTGCTGCTTCCACAGGTCCCTTAGCAGAGAGCTGGGTGGAAATCAGAGCAACTGGACCTTGCGATGTCACACATATGGGATGCTTGTGCCACAGGTGGTGAATTGCCCCCACTTTACCACAACACTAACCCCTAAATAAATTAAAAAAAAAACTTTCTGAAGGCTAATCTTTTTTTTTTTATTATTTTATAGCTAAGCAAAATAATACCCACTGAAATAAAGATGATGTATGTAGGCCAAGTGAGATAACTGGAAATAGAACATGGTCATTGCTGACCATGGTTTTATATGAGATGTATGAAATATGCCAGCATTAGCACCTGACTCATTGGGAACTTAGTTCATACTATTTTCCTCTCTCCTGTATTCCATTTCTATATCATAGACATTTCACTAATACGATGCAAGCAGTCTTAGGTTTAAATATTACTATAAGAATAATAATGCCTTGTTTTTGGTCAAACCTATGTCATAGTATTTTATATTTCTTATACCTTCCTGAAATAAGAGTAAGTACTACCATTTTACATGTAAGAAAAATGAACACTTAGGGGCTGGCGTGGTAGTACAGTGAATTCAGCTGCCTCTTGCGATGCTGGCATCCCGTATGAGACCAGTTCAAGCCCTAGCTTACTTGGTTTCCAGTCCAGCCATTTGCTGATGCACCTGGGAATGCGATGAGACATGACCCCAGTTCTTGGGCCCCTGGTACCTACAGGAATCTGCAGATGGAGTTCCACGCTTCCTGGTGTTGCCCTGATGACCCAGTCCCTGCCGTTCTGTCCATTTGGGGAGTGAACTAGCACATGCAAGATTTCTCTTGTCTCTTCCCTTCTGTGTCTCACTCTACATTTCAAATAGATAAAATATTTAAAAAGAAAGAAAACTGAAGGCCGAGGTGAATGTTCAGGACCAAGTGAAACATAAGTTCAGGACTGCCCACACCTTGAATTCCTTTTGGGATACTGGGTCTGAGTAGGATTATCTCTTGTTTGAAGCAAATATCTCAAGAACAGCAATACCTGAGGAAAGACCAGGGTTTCTTCACTCTTCCTGCAAAACCAAAATGTACCTGGGAAACTCCTGAGAAATAACCTCAGAGATACAGGCTCAGTTTTTCTATAGTGAGGCCTAGACACCATCATTGCTTGGGAACTCCCAGCTGCCTTGAATGGCCAGCCCAGGGGAGAGATGGCCAGCCCAGAGCTCTAAAGGAGCAGATGGGATGCTCCCTACTCTGATGGTGCAGTTGGAGGAAGTGCTGCCTTGATTTTCATATTTCAGATTCAACAAGGCAGTTCTACAGTTTGTTTCTGTAACACATTGTGAAGGCATTTGAATGGCAGACTTTTGGCCTTGTATTTGCTGGTGGAATCTCAGTATACATATGTTTGGAAATTCATTAGCTGTACTCGATATCAAAATTCGTATGGAGGAGCAGCATTGTGGCATAGTGAGGAAAGTCGCCGCCTGCAGTACCAGCATCCCATATGGGCACTGACTGGTGTTCTGGCTGTTCTACTTCTGATCCAGCTACAGCTAATGTGCTTGGAAAAAGCAATGGAAGATGGTCCAACTGCTCCCTGCCACCAACATGGGAGTCTTGGATGAAGCCCCTAGATCCTGGCTTTAGCCTGGCCCATAACTGCCTTTTGCAGCCACCTGGGGAATGCAAAAGAGGCCAGACAGTTCTTCTCTCGCTATGTCTCTCTTTATCTCTGTAACTCTGATTTCCAAAGCAAATAAATAAATCTTCAAAATTCAAATGGAGCAACGCAAGCAGAGCAGCAGGCCCCAAATCTTAATAACAGTTCTTTAGAGCCACATGCTTGCATGCTGAGTCTTTTAAATCATTACAGCTGCGCTACCCTGTCCTGGATGCAGTGTAAAATACTGCTTTTGTGGCACACACCCCTTATGTAAGGCTGCCAGTGAGCAGCTGCCATCTTGAGCCCTAGGAAGTGGCACAGCATGCTGTTCTCTTTGTACCACAGAGATTATTTAAAACAAAGGAAAGCATCCTTCACCACTGTCCCAAGAAACTGAAGGGAGTCACTACTGGACACGCTCTGCGGTCTTAGGTTCAAAATATGGGTTTTTCTCCGCTGAAGATATTTCATTTACTTTTTCTCCCCTATTTGTACATAAACTCATTTCCACTCAGTTTTGGCACAAGCTTGTGTTGACCAATGAGAAATTTGCAGAGCTGGGTTTTAAATGGACCTCATTCCTTGGCTGAGGAAAGTGCCAAATATTAAGCCATCTAGCTGATGAGGAGCACCCACAGGTCCTCTGTACCTCGTGGGAGATAGCTGTTTTTGTAATAGCCACACTTGGCCGGCTGTGGAACCACTGTGAGACTACACAGCCTGCACTAGGCAGGGTCGCTTCCCACAGGTGCCTTAAGCTGGGGTCATTGAGACCCGGCAGTATACTCTACGGACTGAGTCATTAGGGTGTGACACAAGCAGTCTTGCAAGGCCAGAGGTATGTGACTATCTCCTGCCTTGGCTAGAGCAGGGAGGCTGAGCGTCATGCAGGCCTCTCATCTGTGTAAGCCGGGACCTTGTGCTGTGGCTCGTCTGGGGCCACATGCACTAACAGGTCAAACACTGGAGAGTCAGAAGTCTGTTATCTTCAGGATCTACTCATATGTTTTGAGTAGACCAAGAAAAAGTAGCTAAAGCAAAAATACATGTCTAGATTTTTTTTTTTTAGACAGTAGCGCTACTCTGATGCTCTAATGATTTGCACATACTATTATACACTTGTCTACGACCAAAGAATATATGACACCAAACATGAACTCTAATGTAAACCATAGACTCTGAGTGATGGTTATGGGTCGTTTTGTAACAAATGAACCACTCAGGGGATCTTGATAGTGGAAAAGGTTATAAATGTAGGGGGCAAGGAATATGATGAGTCTCTGAACTTCCCCCTCACTTTTGCTGTGAATGTAGAATTTCTCTGTTAAAATATGCATGGTACGATATTATTAGATACTCCATTTTGCTATTACAATTCCATACCCATCTCCTGCCATTTCACCTGTCACCTCCTTGCTAATGACTCCCAAAGCCAGTGGCTCCCACACAAGGCTCTGTCAGAGCTGGGCAGGCTCTGTGTCATTCGGGACACCAGTGACAGCAGGGGTCGTAAGCAGGATCCTGTCTCCACTTTTCCATCAATGTGGTGTGCCTGCTTCATCCCCTTCCATTTCTGTCATGCTTAACATTATGTTTCTAGCTAGCCCGGCTTGTCTCTCTAGCCTCCCTGCTTGACCCGCCAGCTCTCTGTGTCCAGGCAGCTGGCTTTTCATGCCTTTGGAGATCCCCATGGCTATGAGTTTGGCTTTGATGCCTTCATTCTCTTCTTCAACCAAGGCAATGACTTCCCTTTGACACTCCTTTTGCAAGTTCTGGTAGTGATCCTGAGATGATTTATTCTTCTTTTTCTTCTCCTCCACCTCCTGCTCCTCCTGTTATTTTCTTTTCCTTTAGATTTATTTGAAAGTCAAGAGCCACAGAAAGTTAGAGACAGAGAGTGATTTGCCATCTGCTTGTTTACTCCTCAGATGGCCACATGGCCTGGACTGGGCCAGACTAAAGCCAAGAGCCAGGAGCTTCTTCCAAGTTTTCTATGTGGATCTCAGGGGCTGAAGGACCTGGGTCTTTCTCTGTTGCTTTTCCCTGTCTATTAGCAAGGAGCTGGATCAGAAGTGAAGCAGCCAGGACACAAATGTGTGCCCATATGGGATGCTACCATAAAAGGCGTGACTTTCACCCTATTAAGCCACAACATTGGCGTTTTATGGATTTATTTAATTGGAAGATTGACAGAAAGAAAAATTGAACCATTCACTGATTCATTACCCAAATTGCCACGACAGTCAGTGCTAGTCCAGGCTAATGTCAGAACCCTGGAACTCCATCTAGGTCTTCCGGTGGGTGGCATGAACCCAAGAACTAGAGCCATCATCCATTGCCTTCAGCATGCAGAGGAAGTTGGATCCACAGCAGAGACTAGACACCATCTTAGGAAATCCAATATGGAAGGCAGGAGCTCCCAAGCAATACCTTTACCTCCTGCATCACAGCCCTTGCCCTCTGAGATTTCTTACTTTCAGCAGGGTAAGGCAGATGGAGTAAAAAACTAGACACAAAGTGAGCGCAGAAGGAGAGCAACTTGGAAACTGCCAGCACTTCTGCATTTACTACTTACCTCTGCAGAGCGCGTCAAATTGTAACCTGCCTGTATCTTTGTCATCTATATGAGTCACTTTCATTTTTAAATATTTATTTCATATTCTCTGCATCCTCAAGAAGCACCTCAGTGGCTTATGGTTGCCAAACTCTCCAACTGATAAGGGTCAGATACCAATCTTGGTCAGTAGAGTTGCTTTCTGTGGAAACAAGCAAGGACAAGCTGGGACTCTCCAGCTGCTCTGCCCTCTCTTTGCATGTGACTCTAGCAGCATTGAGTAATACTTGCTGCTTCATGTCCACCTTTCAGGTATGTCACAAAATCTCCCTGTGGGCCCCTTGGTCCTGGAACTACACAGGAAAAGGAATCTGGGTAATGGAGTTCTAACTTGGCCAAGCTGACCCCACAAGGCTCCACCCTGTTATTTGTATGCATGTTTAACCTAATGGCTGGTCCACTAACTGTGATCAGAACAAGTGTGAGGATGGAATGGAGAGGATGAATGTGATATTTGTTCACACTTAGGACAAATGGCATCACACCTTGTATACATGATATATGTCTCTGCGTGCACAATTTCTGTCTTGGCCCTTCTGTCTTCTTGGGGGAGAAAATACACGAAATACTTAAGAGTCATTGTTCAAATATGTTTTCCTTCCAAACCTCTACAAAGAACTTGTTCTGGAAAACCCTAGCTGAGTACATAACATGGCTTAATTTCAGCCACTATATGGAAGACAGGAGAACTATGACCAAGGTGAATATGTGCAGGGCACACTAGAAAACTTTACTGGAATTATTTTTTAATGTCTAGAATTAAGTAAATTTTCCAGCATTAGTCTAAAAAAATTAATCCCATTCTTGTGTGAAGACTTGGTAAAAAAGTTTAGTCCTGGCTGAGAATTTAGTGGTTTAGGGTTTGAAGTTAACATTACAGGCATGGGAGCTAGTCCAGAGGGAAGGCTTCTTAAACTGGCTTCATGTTTAGGAGGTTCCATAGGATGGAGGAGTGGAAGGATAGGAATCCTTGTTGTGCATTGTGCTGGATTCTGTGTTAGTTGCTGAATATGGACTCTAATTTTAATCCCAACTCTATGGGCTGAAAGAGTTTGTATCATAGCTTGTGTTTGTGCAATAAGGTGGCTGAGCCAGAAGCCAAAGTAGCCCAGGTCTGTCTGGCACTTGTGTCTCGGTTTTCCCATTATACTACAATGCTCTACAGGTGTTGAAATTAGATTATTTTTTTCTGATCCTCAGTTTTCCTACCTGGCTAATGTTGATAAAATACATGATTCACTTTGCCAGAGATTAGGTTTCTTTCAGTATGGGATCTCCAGTCTTCAAGTCCAAACAATTCTGTGTGTCAGGTGTGCTGGATCCCCAAAGATCTTATGAGCCAAATGACAGTCTGACCCAAGCTCACTTTTCAGTTACTAGACAAGGCCTTACAAGCACTCTTCATCCGAGCCTCTTGATGCTTCGGCACAGATTCTTACACTGAGACAGTTCCGGTGATCTGATTGGCAGCCCTGTTATGTGGCCCATAGCCTTCTTGGTTCTTGAGTATGATTTGCTTAGTCCCAGATACTGATGGAATAGTCAAGAGATTCTAGAATAGAAACAGCCCATTGCCTCCTTCTCCTGGAGCATCCAGCAAAGAAATTGAAGGTTTCTTAGTCCAAATCTCAACCACACCCAAGGAGAGCTTGCTCATTTCCAGTTCTACTCATAATGTATTTTCTTTTCCCAGGAAAAATGCTGACTAGATGGTAGCATAACTGTACATCTTTGCGTTTGCACGCACAGACAAACACACTCACATATTTATTGCCAGCTCACATCAGAGCAGTGCCCTTTGGAGGAAAAACAGGGGAAAGTGAGAGAAACTGACTTGTGCATAGGGGTTAGATACTGTCATTACAATTACAGATCATCGTTCATAGATGATATTATATATGCAAAATGGATTACTTGGAGAATAATATATTGCATCTTATTTAATGATTGATCTCTCAACATGTTGGCATATTAATTGTACTCTTTAGCATAATCTAGAAATGCTGGGCATTGAGTGGTTAATAATAAACATTAGAAGGCTCTACAGAGAACTAGGGAAAAAGTTGTTGTGGTGAGACTTTGGGGTAAGGGAGGAAGCCCGGCCTTGTTAGCCTCTTTCCTCTTCACCATAGCTCATGTGGGAATTGGTGTTTGTAGAGAGCGTGTCCCCGGCTGTGGGAACCTCTCTGCAGCTCATTTGCAATAATTGGGATTCCTAAGGAACCTTCTGTATCTGCAGAGCAAGACATTTAGTTTAAAGGTATAGGAATGTACCTGTGAATTTTCCTCAACTGATGGATTCCTTTTCTTCATTAGTAAAAAAAGTACATGGATTTTGTGATTATAATGTGTGCATGTTGCCTCTTTTTAGAGATAGAACACTTTTAATAGCTTTGATGACTTCTCAGACCAGAAGCATGTTGTCTTCAGAGCACACTGACCTTGGAAGTGTGCCTGAGGCAGAAATGAGCAGCCTGCGGAAAAGTGACATGAACCATCAGTGTTGGCCGCTGATTTTCCACTTAGTCTATTCCACATGGCAGGAGATCTAACTTTGTGGAGTGAACCAGGGTTCCTCTTACTTCCCCCCTTTATCGTGTGTACCACAGTCCCTCTTTGACTGTGTCCCACTCTGAGCTGAAGGGGCCAAGAACAAGCCCAGCTTTGAAATAGACCCAAGTTGAGCTGTGGTTGGTAGAAGACAGATTCTGTGTGAGAACAGCAGATGCTTTGAATTTTTCAATTTGGAACAAAAGTGCTTTAATGTTGTTGCCTCTTGTTTTGTTGTGAACGATCGTCATTCTTACATGCAGTTGGCTTTCCTTCAGGGCTAATTGCACAGTCTGTTCCTTGGGGACACCACACAACCATACAGCATGCTTCAAATGCATAACACTTGGAGGGAAATGAATGCTCTAGAGAGAGAATCCTGTGTTTTTTCCAAGAAATGGGTCTTTGCTTGCTCCCGCACTGGTCACTCCCGCCACTTGCAGACTCAGTGGAGAGATTTACGGGACTGCAATGCAGCTGCAAATTTTCTTCTGATTCTCCCCCCAAGAACAGTGCCGGACTGTGTTGCACACTGGACACAACCATACGGCTTGCTGCAGCAGCATCAGAATGTTCTGGGTGTGTTCTTACAGAATGTGGTTGTGTTTATAAACTTAACGCATTCCATGGCTCTGAGGAATCCCTACCCACTAGCAAAACTTAACTCAATCTGTCTCCATCTAACGAGTTGGTGAAGGACTGTCCCTGAGCCCTGGTACTTGGTACAGTTGCTTCAGTTCTGAAGCAACCTTTTGAGCATGAATAGCTTATGGACAGGACTAAGAATTTTAACCAAATTCAACCCCCATGTTTACTTCTAAATAAAGCTGATGGCTCACATTGCCTTCTAGATTCTCTATCCTTGTGGTATTCTCTTAGTTGGAACAAAATTGTTCTCATCATTCTGTTGGTCTTTTTAAATTATTTTTTTCCTTTTAAAATTTGCCTATTTACTTGAAAACATAATGCCAGAGGGATTTTACATTCACTGGTTCAGTGCCCAGATACCCAAAACAGCCAGCTTTGGGCCTGACCAAAGCCAGCAGCTAGAAACTCCAACCTGATTCCTGATATGGGCCACGCTCTGCTGCTTTCCCAGGCACATTAGTGGGAAACTGGACTGGAAACAGAGCAGCTAGGGTGCAAATCACTGCTGGTATGGAATGGCTATGCCCTAAATAATGGCTTAACCCACTGGTCAAATGCCAACTCCTGAGTTTTCATGTTGATGTTAATGAACAACATCACCACTAAGTATCTATTTCCATTACCAAACCTGAACCCAAAGTGGTCTCCCTGGGTATGGACTCCTGAGCTTGTTTATCTCCCTTATAACAATCAACTTTTGTTAGATTGTTCATTTATCTTTCCTGTATTTTGGGAGTTTTTTCTTAGGTACACGTGCATTTTTAATTTTTGATCATTGGAAGTTTTTTTTTGACTGTTATTAAATATTACTCTATTCCACAGTGCTGTCTTTACCAGGAATCAGGAGCCCGTGTATGTGTATGTCTGTGTGTGTTGTGGGGTGTCAGCTTCTGGACTTCTGATTCTGTTATGTTTGTCTGTGTGCCTGTACCAACAGTATACTGTCTTAATGGAATAGACTTTATAATCTATTGGCTTTGTTGACTTTTTGTATACCAAAAACATGTAAGTGAAAGATTCTTATTTTATATTCTTTACATTTTTCTGTTTAGAATCTCAGTTTACATAGCTAAACTAAAGTTTCTTTTGCACATTTAACATAAGCAAATACCTGGCATAGTTCTTGGCTTATAAGTAATCAGCAAACTAATGTTGCTGATAGTAAATGTGTTGTATAATCATTAATAAGTAGAGTATTATTATTAATCATTAATAAATAGAATTTTAGAGCAAGGATCTTCCTTAAAGCCTCTAATAAGTAAGTTTTGTTCACTTGGTCATCAACTGGAGAACTAATCCTGAGAGAAAGAAAGTAGATGTTCCGGGTGACTCAGTGCATATAGAGCCAAGGTTAGACCTTTGCTCCCGGCACTGGGCCAGTGCTTTTTCCATTACTCTACACTTGACTTCATCCTTGAGAGAGTCTTCATTGAGCAGAGAGGAAGAAGGGAAGAGAGTGATAGGGTATCACGGAGATAAGTTTCTTAAGGAAGTCAGATAAACCAAAATTTTATAGGCAAATAAAGGATGCCTACAAATGAAGATGGTAATAGCCATGCCGTGACAGTACATGTATCACCCACCTACACAAGATAGATGGCAGGTTGAGTCTTCTGCTGTCTTGTTTCCATTATGAAATAGAAATTACATCAACAGCAGAGGACTAGGAGTGAACTGGTGATTTCAGCTAATGGCCAGTGTTAGAAAGTGTAATCAATCACAATGGCCAGTGGGTGTGGTTTGGGGGAGCTTGCTGTCTGAAATGTATGTAATATTGTTACCAAGGTAACTCAATGCTTTATATATATGCTGTGTCTTTCCTTCTGTAATCTGTATCCCTCCAGGAGTCATTTTTCTTTGCCTCACTATAGCCTGATATCACTATAGCAGAAAAAAGGAACTGCCGTCAGCAAGAGGGACCTTTCTCTTTCTGCTCCAAGTTATGAGTAAACGTGATTATCTGAATTCAGAGAGGAGATAAGGTGACATATAACCCTACAAGATCTGGCCTAGATGTCAGCATTATCCCATTGTGTTCTTTTTGTTAAGGATAATGATCAGTAAATGTTTATTCAGTCATTGATTTTGGAAGGCAGAGCAATGGTTAAGAGAGGAGGAGATCATCCATTACCTGGTTCACTCCCCAAATCCTATCACATGAGGTGGGCCAGGCCTAAACTAGGAATCACAAATCCCCCCCCCCCCCCAGTTTTCCTTTATGAACAGCATGGATTTAAGTGCTTAAGCCATTATCTCCTGCCTCCCACATGCATTAACAGGAAGCTGGACCAGATGGCAGAAGTGGGACTGCCTACATGGCTCTCCAGCATGGGATGCAGACAGCCCAAGGGATTGCCTAACCTGTAACAATGCACCCTTCCCATTATTTGTTATCTCCCCTTCCCATTATTTGTTATCTCCCCTCCCCCAATAAGGATGCTGGTGATAAAAATGGGCCATTCTCAGGGATGGTAGAGGGAAAAACCACATTCAGTGTTCTGAAGAAATGTATTACGTTTCAGAGGTGCTTAGTCCCAGGTCATATAATTGACCTGCATGGTGTCAGTGTCACTTTTGCAGGAGCTGATTACCTAGTACTGGAGTGGTGGAATAGCCTAGGGTTTAGGTATTGGAGTTGGGAATCAAAATCCTAGCTTTGCCACCATCTGACTCTACAAACTTGGCTCTATCACTTGACCTTTCTGAATTAACAACCTCGAGTATAAAATGGGAATAAAAAATAATGCCTGCCTCATAGGATGTATTAGAAACAGTTAATGAAATTCCACATACCAATAACTTTGGGGAAATGCTAGGCATTCTTGGTGACCACTGTAGCACTGCCCATGCTGACTGACAACTTGTGACCCCGGAAGTAGCTTGGGGCATGAACTGTGTGTCCTTCTAAAGCTCCTCCATGGAAATCGTAGCCCCCGTGGATCATAGGAGGCGGGCTGGTTAGGAGATGGTTAGTTTACAGAGGCAGATGCCTCGTGAATAGGCCCTTCTGAGCGTGTCTGGAGGTGTGGTCATTTAGCAGAATGCTCCAGCCACCACTCCTAGATGTCAGCATTAGCCCACACGCAGCTCCTATCTGAGTGCCTAGGTTTGTGTCTGCTCTGCTTCCCATTCAAGGCTTTCTGCTGATGGACATTCTGGAAGTCAGCAGGTTGGCTCTCTGGCTCCCACATGGGCAATACCGATTGAACTCTGGGACCCAGGCCTTAGCCTATCACAATCCAAACTGTTGCAAAGCATCCAGGGAGTCAACCAGGGAGTACATAAACTTTCTCTGTTTACAATGAAAAAGAAATAAACTGGAGAAACAAAGCTGAGATGACCTCACAAGCATGATAGCAGGCTTTCTTATTTTCAGTGTTGTGCTTTTGATGGCTTGTGTGTTATCTTTGATAATAATTCTGAACTTAAACCTGTGGTGCAGTATTATCAGTTTTGAAGTCTAAAATAAAGCAAAATTTGTCTGTAAAAACAAAATAAATTTTAAGGAAGTAGTAAAAACTGAAATGTCGACCTCTCATTGTTTTTAGTCAGAATGTTCTAATACTAATAGGTGTGACGTGCACATTTAACCTAATCTTTGATAAACAACGCAGGGTGGATACCTCCGTGTAGTGAATGTTCACTCACATTTACTTGTTCAATGTACATACAGATTCTTGACTGTGATCTGATAGGTCTTGGGTGACATCTCAGAATGTACTTTCAACAGGTTCCCAAAGGTGACTCATTCGAACTGTGTCTGGAAATCTACCTTTCTGTATTTGGGTATGCTTGCCACCTAAATAACTGAGTGGACAAAGTGGTTTAAATAATATTGACTGAATGAATAGCCGGAGGTTCTAACACGCATCTCTCCTCAAAATAGTTTCCTTCAGTAACAGGTGCGTTTCCCACATGCAAAGTATTAAAAAAAAGAATGAACTCGATATCTGGAAAACTTGTGTAGAAGAGTTGCCCTTTGAGTGGCAGCCTGATCAGGATGATCTCTGGAATGCCTCTGTGACTCATGCTTCATTGAGAGTTTGAGTAATGACTTTCTACCTACCACCTTGCTTCTGCTCTGCGTATCATGTAGCTGGGCAGGCTTTCTTATTTCACTCATCAGGGCTGTGCTTGGTTATTTTCTGCAGTGAATTGTGCCTGCTTTCTCTCTCCTCCTGACTCCGGCTCTGAAATTATCTCTTTACCTAATTTAAGCCGCCTGCATTTTTCAGGGGAAGTCTAAAGCAACCTTGTTCTTCAATCCTCTTTTCTTCTTCAAGATCAGAAGAAAGTAAAATAGAGTCAAAGCCATGGGGCGTTCTCACAAGGGCAGCAATTTCAGATACGTTTTTTAATTTCGGTGAATGCAGATAAACGCACAATGAAGAGAACTTACGTAACTACAGCTGTTTGGTTTTTTCCCAGCCTCACTCCCACTTTGAATCAAACAAGTGAATCATTGTGGTGAGCCTGCAGCCCTGTAAGAGCCAATGTTTAGTTGCACAGCTTCCTGGGCCTTCAGTCAATCTGGAAGGTTATCATACATTTGCAAGAGAATTGTGAAGGAAGATTGGGAGGGAGACTGGAGGTCAGCCTCAGTAATTGTCTCAACTTCACCCAACCCTGAAATATGGAGAGCCCTGCCTGCTCCTTCCTGTTAACGTTTACAAGGCCAGCTTTGTTTCTCAGGGTGTTCCTCCTTTGCCCATTTGCTCGGACACAGGACTTACCTAATGTCAGACAATGGCCTCCTAGCCTTTCAGTAAACCTAGAGGGCCACCCTCCTTGTGGGAGACAAGATCTCAAGCAGCTATGAGGGCTTGAGATGGATCACTTATCTAAGAACTGTATAATTAAAAGAGTTGCCAATCTGAAAGCATGTGATAAAAACAGTGATATACAAAAGAATAAGATTTTCGACCTACCTTGAATTTTCATGGTCACCAGTAGATGAGCCTAATCCTTCCACCCCACCCCAGGCAGGAGGTAATTTGTTCCTAACTGAGCCGCTTTCAGAAGTAGTCTCAAATTCTGTGTATTTGGGTCTGTGTACCAGTCGAGAGAAAATCGTTTTCCCCCAGGCTGTGTGCTTCCTGTTGCTACTCAGAATGTGTGTTGATTTGCGGAACATAGCGTACCATAAATGCTAATTGAAAGTCCATTATAACTGAATCGATGACATAGGATACCTGCATTTTTATATTTTTTTGTTCATTTGTACTAATAGAACATTGGAACTGCTGGAACCAAAGCAATTACTGAGACCACTGAGGGAGAAGTGACGTCTTAACTACAAGCCTAACTCTAAAAATAATACCTGGGAGCTGGTATGTGGCATAGCCAGTTAAGCTGCCTCTGGTGACTTCAGCATCCAGTACTGATGCAGCTAAGTGCTGGTTCTGGGAGAAGCAACAGGAGAGGGGCAAGGTGCTTGGGCCCTGCCACCACGTGGAGAACCTACATGAAGCCCCTGGCTCCTGGCTTTGCCTTAGCGTGTGGCTCAGCCTTGACTCAACTGGGAGGAGAGTGTACCAGCAGGTGGCAGATCTCTGTTTCTTTGTCTCTCTTTCTCCAATTCTAACTTTAAAATAAATAAATAATTTTTAAAAAAGGTACCTGAATGTATGCTTGACAAATTATTTTGAATGCATTTTTCCTTATTCAAGCAAAAAGTTTGCAGTTAAATGTTTTCATGTGATGGAGGGTATTAGATGATATAAAAGGCAACCCAAGCTTAACTGAAGCTTATTCTGAAGACAAAAGAATCTAATCTTAATCAGAAGGTATTTATATATGTGGGTCTAGAACTACATAACAGTAAAAGACAAAAATATCTGTGTTCTATAATTCTCTGCATTCCTCAGAATTTGCATATGCATCTTGTACTTTATCAATCTGTGCTTATGGAGCACTTTGGAGTCACATGGAATTCAAATTTCAAATGTGACACTTGTTCTTCTGTGTGACCTTGACCATATCCTGTACCCTCTCTGACATTTCAGTTTGTGCCTAAGGATTGAATTGGGGATCGTAGGTTGCTAACTTGTGCTGTTGAAGATCGTATGCTCCTTCCCCTCATGCCCCCCATCCCCCTCCATCTCCCTCCTTCCATAGAGAGCTATATCTACTATCTTTCCATGGAAGCCTACTATCATAAAGAGAAAAAGTTGATTGGAATGATGTCAAATGTGTAAGTGAGGGCGGATCTTGGTGTGATTGAGGACAGGAATCACAGCAGGTCTGGGGGCCTAAGTACCAGAACCAATGAAGTTTCTCTGCTGTGGTCCAGGAGACAGTCTGATGGGCTGAGGTTGGGCCAGTGACCCTAAGAGTAGAGGAGGGCCAGGTACTCTGCTTGGAAGTACAACCCGTGTGGCCCACAGCTGAGGAAAGGCGAGACTTAAAAACTAACAGGTTGACTTCGACAGAATGATAGCTGGATGGCCAGTGTACAACAGATGTCACCACATAACCGTCAGAGGATTTTTGATAAAAGATCTGAAATATTTAAATTACTTAAATATTTAAATTACTACTTAAAAGTATAGGTTTTCAACAAATGACAGAATTTTGGGGGGATTGCTTACTATTCTGAAAAGGATCCTGTCTATGATGCTGTGCCCTCCTAAACAGAATCATGTATTTCCTGAAGGTTGGGACATGGTTATTTTGATCTTTATTAATGTAAACTGTGCCCGCTGATCAGTGCAAGTTGTGTTTTAGCCTTGACTCCATAACACCTGTGTCTAGCTCGGGAGGCTCATGGGATCTGAATGACTCCTGGTACACTTGCTTTAATCTGTGCTCTTGCCCTCTGGCATTCGGAGACTGGGTGGAATGCAAGGGCTTTGGATTGTCTTTATGCCCACAATAATCTTGAATCAGACTTATTGAATGAAAGAGTAAATCAACTCCCATCAACAGAGGATTGGATAAGAAAGCTATGGTTCATCTACTCCATGGAATACTACTCAGCTATTAAAAAAAACAAAATGCAGTTCTTTGTGGCCAAATGGGCCAAACTGGAAACCATCATGCTAAGGGAAATGAGCCAATCCCAAAAGGTTAAATACCACATGTTTGCCTTAATTTAAGATGATATGATGTTATGTATAACATGTTATGTTATGAATGTTATATGTTGTGTATAAACTAAAATTGAAGTGTAGGTGAGGTGATCACAGAGGTGGCTGGGAACTCGCATTTACTTTTAACATATTGGTTACTCATTACTATGTCAATTAATTCCATAATGATGTAAATTTTTGCTGATGGTATGTTGGAGCTTTCAATTGACTGGGATGATACTCTGCTGGCTCTGTCTTCAGACCAAAGAGGGTATACCTAAGAAGCTGTTGAACTTGACTGGACAATAAGATGCTGGACTCTATGTTTGGTATACGCTTGCAATGGGGGAATCTCAACTGAACTTGAGCTGTGGTTATGCAACAAGGTGGAGGAATCCACCATGGTGGGAGGGTTTGGGGAGGGGTGGGGAGAACCCAAGTACCTATGTAACTGTGTCACATAATACAGTGTAATTAATGAAGTAAAAATAATAAATAATTAAAAGAAAAAAAAAGAGTAAATCAGTCATGAATTGGGGTAGTTAAGAAATTGTGTATGTGTGTGTGTGCGCGCACACACGTGCATGTGTGCATAACACATGCAAACCCAAGACCTTCTTGTTTTATTTTTTCTAAATAGTTCAGTTCAAGTCACCATGCATCAAGGCTGATGACAATCCCCTTGGCTGATCATTTTGGTGTCCTTTGCCAGTGCCCTTCCCCCTTAGGGTCCTACATCCCACGTCCACCCTGGCTCCTAGCTCAGGGCTTACAGGCGTTTAATAAAGTGGACCTCAAGTGGTGGTTCTTGGCCAGCCCACCTGGGTAGCTGCCTCTTTTCCACCTCTGTGTGCAATCTAGGCATAGGTCATGAAATACTTATCCTTCAGGCATTCAGTCTTTACATTCAAGTCTCTGCAGCCTTCAAGAACTACATAAGATCATGTGTTTGAACTAGATGTGCAGCCTCTCTCTCCAGTCTGCAAGGATCTCCTCATCACTGTAGGCAGTAGGCTCCTCTTTCCTTTTTTTTAATAGATGCTTTATTGAGACATAATTTACATACCATTCACCCATATAAAGTATATATATGCACCGTATTGTGTAGCTATCATCATGATCTTAGAACATTTTCATCACCCATGAAAGTAGCATCATACCGACGAACAATAGCTACTGTATCATACTCTCCCCATTTCCAACCACAGGCAAGCAAAAATCAATTTTAAGGCTCCATAGATTTGCCTATTTAAGTGGGCTTCTTCAGTATGTATTCTGTTATGATTGACTTTCATTTATAATATGTGGAAGTTTTATCCTGTGATATATAGCTTGTTCCATTTTTATTGTTAAATAACCATCCTGTGTATGCATTTATGAAATTTGAAGGGTATTTGAATATCATTTGGATATCTGATATCATTTGAAGGATATTTGGGATCCATTGATTCTTTTTAAAACTTGAAGATTTATTCTGTTTGCTTGAAGGATGGTGTGATAGTGACAAAGAGGAACAGAGAAACAAAGAGATCTCCATTTGCTGATTCAATCCCTAAATGATTTCTAGGATCAAGGACCCAGTGTAAGTCTTTAATGTGGGTGGCAGAAACAATGTTTGGGCCATCTTCTGCTTTCTCAAGTGTATTAGCAGAGAGCTGGATTGGAAACCAAGTAGCAAGGGCCATCATCTAGGTCTAAGAAGAAATGAGAGGTAAGAACTGTGGCAAATGGAAGGGGATGTGATCCATGTAGAAGACATAGCTCCTACACAGTCCCTGCCTGCCACAATACCAACTAGACTGGATGTTTTCAGATCCTCAGACAGTCCCAGAGAGGCCAAAACCTTGATTCTCATGTGGAACGTTCATTGTTGGTCAGTTAAAACGTTACTTTGAGGAGCGGACAAAACACAGAGTAAGATTACATGCTGAATGTGGTTCCTGAGAGATGTGGAGCAACACATCTGCTCGGGGGAGCTGCGAAAGACTGAGCTGGACTGTGCACTCCCTGGTAACTCCTGCCTGCTCGCTTGACCACAGGAAAAGGAGGGTCCAGGCCTCAAACCCGAGGCTCTGGGTTGGAAGGGATGTGAATTCCTCCCATTCTTTGGCTTCTGAGTCTGCTGCAGCAGGGCAAA